>NC_134867.1:46236603-46918686 GCF_049852395.1 Peromyscus maniculatus bairdii | reverse complement strand
GAAAGAGAGGCAGTAACAAAATATTGTCACTTGGCTCAATTGGAAAGTGATTATTCCAACTTTGCCATCTTGAATTTACCTATCCTCAGAAAGGAGTTGGCATCCCTCTTGCGGAAAGAAAGAACCGCCTTCCTGTGCAGCTGGTGCAGACAGCTAATTAAATGAAACAAAAGCTAACACTAGTGGAGAAGGTTTCATTAAGAGGCCTCTGCGGATCACTCAAGTAATTATGTCTGTCAAGGGAGGGTATTATAGAAGGAATGTTATGTTCAGAGAGCACACAGTGTTGTTAGTGTTATCCTTCAGAAGCCTGAGACATGATAGCATCCCTTAACATGCCCATGCCCTTAAGAAAACCAAAGGAGAGAAAACACTTTGGCCTGCCGTCTCCAGAAGTCAGAAGTAATTTAAGGGTGGAAAGAGCTGATTGCAAGCAAAAGATTGCAGGAATCTACTAATGCCTCCGTTTGCTCTTACTGTCTTCACTAAGCAATAAACTAATCAGAGGGGCGTGGTGGCACGCATGTTTAATCCCAGCATTCAGGAAGTAGAGGCAGGCAGATCTCTGGGAGTTTGAGGTCAGCCTTGTCTACATAGGAAGTTCCAGGCCAGAGCTACACAATGAGACATTATCACAAACAAACAAATAAACAAACACAAAACCAATTAACTAATCAGGCCAAAGACAAATGTCATAGCTCCCAGAAAACAGTGCTTCAATATAACCAGTGCTGATCAAGAAAAATCTGCTGTCATCGTTGTCTTCTCTAGAAAGCTCTTCAATCCCAGTAAATAAACAAACAAACAAATAAATGTTAAGTGAATAATGTATGTGTTGAGTCTATATGCATGTTTATAACAAGCACATTTATTTTATATTCATAAGAATGAAATTACTTTCCTCATTTCTTAGTTTTGATTGTTTGGTTGATAATAAAAAAATTAACCACACTATTAGACAAATTATTTTTAGGGTCTGAGTTTCTTCATCAGCATAATAAGATGATTTAGCTAAGTAGCAGATGGGAGTGAAATTTCCCACTTAAATTAAATGATCGTAGTTACTTGAGTTTTTTTTTTTGTTGTTGTTTGTTTGTTTGTTCGTTTGATTTGGTTTTTTAGTTTTTTGAGAGACAGTTTCTCTGTGTAGCTCTGGCTGTCCTGGAACTCACTCTGTAGACCAGGCTGGCTTCAAACTTGTAGAGATCTGCCTACTGCTATCTCCCCAGCACTGTGATCAAAGGCGTGGGCTTTAATTTTAATTTAAAATTAATTAAAGGTGTGTGCCCTTAATTTAGGAGGATAACCAGTCCTTTGGGAACAAATGACCTCATTTAACTCTAATTATTTCCCTAAAGACCATATGCCTCACCATGGATGTTAGTACTTTAATGTGGATTTGAAAGGACCACAATTTTGTATATAACACACTTAACAATTCTGCCCAGTTGTTTAATGGGAATTGTAAGAGGTAACCTTGATTTTTCTTTTTCCTAACATTCTAGGCCATATAATCTTCAAAATATGATCATATACCTGGGATTTCTCATCATCTCCCTATGGCCAAAGGCCCAGCTCTCTGCTCTCTCTAAGTGTTCCTTTGGCACCGTAAATCAGACCAATCTTCTATATAAACTGTCAGTGACTTTCCAAATCACTTTGAAGACCATCAGAACTCCTTCCTAGACTCAAGAAGAGCCAGAATAAGGTTAGATTTTCTCCCATAACCTCCCAGTAATTTTCTCTTGCCTGTCAGGCTCCCTACAACTCAGGTTCTTTTGCTGTCCTTTGAACATGCACAGTCACACTTCAGAAAACTGCTGGGCAGTCTCCAGGGCTCTAAGTTAATTAAACGTTCAGATAAACAATGAATCTATTTTAGCATAATAAGGCCATTTATCCATGAGATATATTTATACTAAACATTAATTTGTTGTTTATTTGAAATTCAAATCTAATTGGGAGGCCTATATTATCATTTTCTAAATCTGGAAATCCTACTCTTTGGACTTCTTAATAGGCACATACAACAGATAAAAGAGGACAAGAAGGGTTTCTGCCAGTTTACAAACTGTGCAAAATGCCATTAGATAGTAATTTCCCTTCAGAAACCATAAAAGTTTAGCAATGAGGAACACAGGCAAATTCAGGTGAGTAACTAAGTCCATACTTTCTGAACATGAATGAACAGTAACCAACCAAATGGGAACAAGCCAAACCTCTTTATTCTGAGTGTGCAATAGCACAGAAGTTGGCCACCTTCACTTGGGTTTTACTAAAACTCATTGGCAGGGAGAAGGGTGGGGAAACACACAGTAGAAAAGAGAGAATGCTTTGAGAATGCTTCATTGCAGGTTGTTGGCATAGAGACACTCTGGGCAGGCTCTATACCAGTAGATACGCCACAAGGCAGGCAAAGGTGAGTCTTTAGTCTCCTTGGCCCTAAATTAGTGGAAGCAAAACTTAGAAAAGCCATCATCAGTTATTAGTCAAGTCCTGGCCATTGTAGCTGTCTGTCCATCTTACTGGATGGTTAATAGAGACAGAGTTAGGACATCCAGACTGACTGACAACAGATTGCTTTCTAGGCTTGGCTTCCTGGAGAGGCTGCTGGATGTAAGACTTGGTCAGTGCTCCATTTTATTTATAAAATGAGCCTCTCAGGTCAGAGGCTGTACTATGCAAACCAGTGGCCCCTAGACAGATAGTTGGATTTAAATTAACTAAAATTAAAATTCACAGTATCTTGGGGTTCTATTGCTATGAAGAGACACTATGACCATGGCAACTCCAATAAAAGAAAACATTTAATTGGGGATAGCTTACAGTTCAGAGGCTTATCCATCATCATCATCATGGTGGGTGGCAAGCAAGCAGACACGGTCCTGGAGAAGCAGCTGAGAGTTCTCCATCTTGGTCTACGGGTCGCAGGAGACTGTGTACCATATTGTGCATAGTTTGAGCATATAAGACCTCCACAGTGACATACTCCCTCCAACAAGGTCACATCGACTCCAAAAAGTCACACCTCCTAATAGTGCCACTCCCTAAGGCCAATCATTCATACAATGAATCTACGGGGGTCATTTCTACTTAAACCACCACAGTCAGTATTCATCACATTGACCACATCCCAGCCACAAAGCAACCCCATATGGCTGGTGGCTACCAAATGGAGTGATGCAGAAATGGAAGATTCTCCACACTGCCAAAAGTTCTGTTGACCAGCACCTGAGAGATGACCAACTGTCTTTAAACTTTGCTCATTAGACAACTGAACACCTCTAGGAAAATTCAGCACCATTACCTCCCCACTGGAAAATCTCCACCTTCTCATTGTCCCTCTGAGTCCCATTTGCTCTGTCTTCCCACAACTCTACATAGTTCATTCTCTTTCTTAATTAGCCTACTGTGCCATTGTCCTGCTTTATGAGTTCCTAGTTTCCTGAGTTGATGGCCTCCTTTTCTCACAAGTAGTTCTTAAAAGTTACTCTAGTGAACACTTACCGAATCATCTTATTCTGCTTCCCTGGAATTGCCTTTTCTCCTGCTGCCTGACATTAGTCAGAAGCCAACATATTCCTACAGTGTGCTGGCACCCCGAGACCCCATGATTTCATTGATGGGGTACCTGTCCCAGTAGAGCCATCAGGGTTCTTTCAGATGGAAATCAGATAAGAAATTCTTGAGTCTCTAAGAACAGGAAATCTTTGACTTCTGGGTCATTGGTCTGTAACAGTAAACGTTACTTTGGAGCAGGAGAGAACAGCTGCTTTACGCAAGGCCAGGCTGCTACAGCAAAATCAGTGAGAGTCAAGATGCACCGAGCAAGAGACAGGGACTGGACATGGTGCACAGACTCCAGGTTCCTGCAATGCAGCAACCTTGATTTTGATTCCCAAGGCCTGGTCACCCCATTGCCCTCCAGTTTAATCACACAACCTATTGTCCTTCCTATATATTTTCTTTGGGGCTCAGAATAATTTGAATTGATTTCCTGTAATTTGTAAGCAAATGAGAACTCCCCAGTATACACTGGCAAGGGAAATTTTGAAGCCCTCTGTTTAGGCCCTTGGCTTTCTCGAGGTGTCACGTATGACCACCAAGCTCTCATTTTTGAGACAGTACAAGATTTGTTATACCTAAGGTGTCGTTTCTTGAAAGGAAATGAAGGAACACAGGATACCATGTGAAAAGTAGGTTATAATTGCTTTAGCATAATGTACCATGATTAATAATGCCCACCTTCCAAGTCCTGCAGTAAAAAATAGAAAAAGGCACAGGGAACATCTCTGTAATATTATCTAGATCATTAAAGTCCCATAATCATTTGTAAAGAACAATTCTTACTTTTAAATCTGTTTATTATTTATTTACTCCATAAATTTTATTAAGCATCTTTCATGGAGTGGGTACTAGGAAAGACACTGGGATTTATGTTATCTTATTTATTTTATATTAAATCATAGCATTCAAAAGGCTTCTGAGTTTTGTGCTATTACAACACGAACAGATACATATCAGATACTTCCCTGGATTCAATGTGAGACACTCTGGTAAGGCAATCCTAACCCTTCCTTTGTTGATGAATGTCCTATTCAGTGTGAACCTCAGAGCATTAACAGTGGTAAGGAATGTCTCCCTTTCCTCCCAGAACCACTTGTTCAGATCCTGTGGGTATTCCATTTGTGATGGCTTGTCTCCTTCTTGGGGGAGTCACCTGCTCTCATTCAAAGATGAATACATCTTCCTTATCCCCCCCCCAAGCTAATAGTTTAATTTCCTGTATACAAGCTTTCCCTGTGATTTATTTACATGTTGAATAAAAGATAATCTAGTAAAAAATTAACCTTTAACCTAGTGGAAAAAAAATTCTTCTCTTTCTCTATGATGGAGTTATTGTTCCAGCTGCTATATAAACTGAAAAATCACACTGTGGAATCTCTTCTGCTACCTGCCCCTGTATTCAGCATCAGATCCTCTTTAGAGCATGTGATGAGGAATCTCAGCTGTTAACTTGATGAGAGTCTCCCGAGAGACTGGTCTCTGTGCATGCCTTTGCAGGATTTTCGGGATTAGGTTAATTGAGGTGGCAAGATTTGCTCACTGGCAGTGGCATCACTCCATGGGCTGGGATCATGGACTTAGCACAGGCATCCAGCACTCTCTGTTTCTTGATGGTAGAGGCAACATAGCCAGGTGCCTCAAGATCCCTCCACTGCAACTTGCCCCACCATGATGGAAAATAACTTTGAACTTTGAGTAAAAATAAACCTTTTTTTTTTTGCCCTTCAGTTGCTTTTGTGAGGGCATTTTAGCACTGCAACAGGAAAAGTAACTAAGAACACATGTATGGTAGTTTTCCATCACTGTGACAAAGTAGCTTTGAAAAGGCAATTTAAAGGAAAAAAAGATTTAATTTGGGTAGCAGTTTCAGAGCTTAGAGTTCATGGTCACTGGTCTTCTTCAGTAACACAGACCATGATGGAGGCACAGGAGGAAGCAAAGTTGTTCATTTCACGGTGGATAGGAAGCAAAGAGACAAAGAGCAGGGCACAGGTACACCCTTCAAGACCACACCTACAATGACCATTTCCTCAAACTCCGCCTCACCTCCCAATAGTCCATGGAGCCTTGGATTCACCAATGAGTTAAGTCATTGATGAAATCGGGGCCCTCATGGTGGACTCCCCTCTCCAGGCCCTGTCACTGATAGTGATCACTGGCACCAACCCTGGTGTGATGAAATGCAAACAGAAGTTCAAGAGGGAAAAAAAGAATCTCGGGATGAGTCCATTCACAATTCACCATCAAATGCCTACAGACATCTCTGAAAGGGTATCTTTTCAAAAGCCTGTGTACGTCATGCAGATACTTGGAAACGCCGCCCTCCTCAACTATTTCCTGATATTTCATCACAAGCATAAAAAAGCTTCCCTTTTAGCTTCTGCAGAGAAGCCTTTTCTGAGTTCTGTAAATTATGTCGCTTCTTTCCCTACGTTGTATCAGGTGATCAGGTAATTACAAAGACATTTAAAGAGGCACAGGCCAAGTCTCCCTCTCCCAAGTACCAGTCTGCAACTGTGCAAATACAGAGATGGGGGAGACAGAGTAAGACCTGAAGAAAGGACCCTGGGGGAGACGACAGGGAAAGCCGCTGCAGCCACAGGCTCTGTTGGTGAGAGTTATTATAGAGAACTCAACAAAGTTCCTTCTTCAAAAGCAGGCATCTAAAGCCAGACCAAGAGCAGAATAAGGCTCAGAAAATACCATGCTTATTTGACTCGGCTCTCTTCTAGTTTCGTTATCCATGTGTGGGTAGGTTGACTTTTGTAAAGCCCTCATTACAATTATACTTTAGGCTAACTTGTAAAAAAGGGCTTAAATATTTTATGCAGCTTTTTCTCCTCCTTTTGGAAGTTTGGTATTAATGATATAAAGAAACATTGTGACGGTTTGCCTATTGTTAAGCGCACTTTTAGCCAAAGAGTTTACCCCATGTATTTATTTGGGCACTTGGTACTTGATGTATTGTAATATAGACTAGGCATGATGGCTCCCATCTGTAACCCCAATGCTTAGGAAGCAGAGACAGGAGGATTACCCCAAGTTCCAGGCCAGCCAGAAGTACATATCTCAGCGGAAAGATTATCTCAGAAAACAAAAGCATTCATGATTTGGCTCAAAGTAAACAGTATTAACAAACATAAAAAAGATACTAAAATATATTTATGCAATCAAAATTTTCTCATTGCTTTGCCCTTTGATGACTAACAATACTAGAGACAGCAAGCATCTTGTGTCAGTTCTGCATTTAACAGGCACACATTGTAACAGTCAACCACTAAACATCATGTTTCTCTTTGCTATCCTACTGAATTTAGGAGTTCCCGTCTGCTCTTAGTTTGCTGGTGCCTATTGCCAGTGGCTTTATGATGAGCTGATTTGAATATTACTAAGTTCCGTTTTCTACCCAGCGATCATCCTCACTCGTCTCCAGGTGATGGGGAGCGTTCCACCGACGATCGTGCTAAAGCTAACTGTCAATCCATCCCGCAGAAGAGCAGCTTGAGGAGTGTTGGTGATTCTGCTCCTAACAGGCTCAGGTGCCTGGCCCACAGGAACATTTTCTTGTACTCTCTTCTTCCAGATCTTATAGGCAAGGTGATAAAAATGAGTTAGAAAGGCTTCTGATGCATTTTAGGTACATTTTTATAAAATATGGTTTGCCTTGTCTTTGAAAATACGCAAAAGAACTTGCCTACATACCCAGTCTAACTTTGGGGGAGGTGGCTAAGTATGCCAGGTAGGAATTTTTATTCGAATTTTAATTCTCTAGGGGTTGTTAGCCTATACAGACGTTCAAGTCACTCCTTTTAAGTCAGTTATTCTAATGTATCATTTTCTTTAAGCGTATTTATTTGATCTAAGTTTTCATTGTCTTTTGCTTATGATAAATGTAGCTCTTATCTTAACATTTTTCTCTAAGCATTTAGCAGATATTGAAGGTTGACAAGCAATTCCTTGGCTTTCCTTCTTGACTAGAGCTAACAAGTCTGTGTTTGGTATCCCTCTCATGTGACACACTGACTTCTTTCAGTCCTCTCACTGAATATGGTAAAAAAAAAAAAAAAGCTGCTGTGCTGTGATCTGTGTCTTTACAGTAGCTTTCAGTCATCCACGGTCAACAGAAGCCCAGTGTGGCCTCAACACGAAGAAATCACCAAGTCTACATTGGCAGTAGTTCTCCCATGATACTTCTCATAAGGTCAAAGGGAAAGTCTAGCCTTCCAACAAGATGTAGAGACACAAGCTGCACTTTATATGCTTGTTTTGAATTTTATGATGAACAACAAGCTCTTGCCTACTTCTCGGAAGCTTTTAGGGCTCTCAAAAAAAAAAAAAAACCGGTCTTTTGCAATATACAGTCCAAGCGTGTTTGACGCCGGAGGAATGTAATCAATGAGAAGCTAGTACAAAATGCTCCAGATATGACCAGGATAAGCATCGAGAGTTATTTGTGCCTGGAAGTGTTTGACCAGGACGAACAGTAAAGGAGTGCCTCTATGCTGTCAGACAGGAATGACTTTTATTTATTTATTTATTTATTTATTTATTTATTTATTTATTTATTGCAAATAAACAACACACAAAAAAAATTCCATCCGCTCCTGTGGACTGCATTCCAGCCCACTCCAGACCCACATCACTTACCTTCTATTTGGTCTTCTGATCTCCTCTCTGCTTCCATGTCGACTCTCCTGCCTAGCTCCCTAGCGTTTGTAAATTAATAAATCTAGTGCAGTTGATTGTGATTTCACTTTCTATTTGCAAGGATTTTTAGGCACTTCAAGTATTCTCTCAGCTTCTTCTGCACCATTCATTTATAGTAGACTTGTAATTATGACAGGTTTCCGATAGTCTTTTGTCTCTCTGCTTAGCTGTAAACTTTCCATTCTAAGATCCCCAGTAGATGGCTGAAACTGTAAATACTATCAAACTCTATATATGCTGTTTTTTCCCTTATATAGACATACTTACAATAAAATCAAGAATTTTGTTGACTTCTATTTGGAACATTATAATTTTTGTTTATTATTATGGCACTATTGCCAAGAGTTGATCCAAAAGCCCAAATGATTATTGAGTAAGCAATAGGTGAATAAGTTATACAGCAAGGACACACAGACAGAGGGATTATTTACATCTGAGACAGGGCCCAGTAGGACAGCAGAATGATCTATATTACACCTTATTATTTGTGTCTAAAATTTTTCATTTAGGATTTTCAAATTATAATTTATGTATTATAGTTACTTTGGAGAATGTGCTTAGAAGATCCATGAGAAAGCACTTAGAAATGTAGCAGTGACCAAAAATTACTTTCACATGTTTAGCAAAATAGCCTGTCAGGATTCAGAGATGAACAAAAACAAAGAGATAAACACAAATATGACTAAAAGTCAACAAATCTGGATGAAAGGTCTGTGGGTGTTTACTACACTATTGCTTTTTACTTTTTGTAGATTTTATATTTTCAAAACATTTATGTGGGTGTATTTGTGTGTGTGTGTGAGAGAGAGAGACAGAGACAGAGACAGAGACACAGAGAGAGACAGAGAGGGGGCATGGAAGAAGAGAGAGCGTATGTATGTGCAGATGTGTGCATGCAGTGGCCAGAAGAGGGCGCTGATGCCCTCCTCTATCCTTCTTTGCCTATTTCTTTGAGGCAGGATCTCTCCCTGAGCCAGGGACTCAGATTTTCTCAGCTAGACTAGAAGGCAGCAAGTCCCAGTGATCCTCCTGTCTCCACCCCGTTCAGAGCTATGGTTAGGACAGGACAGCTGGCTGCTTACACAAGTGGTAAGATCTAAACGTTGGTCAGAGCAAGGGCACTTGCCAGTGAGCCATTTGAAATTTTTTAGCATAAAAAGTTGCGCTGTGTAAACAATATCAGGATCAAGTGATTAGGTCCATTCCTCCAAATGAAAATATAGTTAACACTGTTTTGATAATTTGGAACACACACACACACACACACACACACACACACACACACAAACCCTCTCAACTTCAGAAAAATCCAGAGATATTCTAGATGTAGAACAAAAGGGGTTTTCATATTCAGGAAAAAAAATCTAATAAATTCAAATTCGTTTGTGATTTAAAGAGGAAGACTTTAAAAATGGAGATTAGGGAAGAATTTATTTTTATTTGAATAAAGAAATCTACTCAAACTCTCCTTAGCCAACATAATTCTTAGAGGCAAAAGTGCCATTAATAAGAAAATATTGGACATATTCTTGAAAGGAAGAAATAAAAATGTCATCTGATGGAGAAAATAAGATCACCTCCATAGGAAACCCAGTAGACACATCTGTCTCTGGCAGTGCAGTTTATCAGCAGTAACTGGAAGTACTTTCTTTCAAAAATACAAGTATCTTCCAAGAACTGTGAATCCCAGGGGCCCAAACAAGGGAAACATTTAAAAGGAATCAGCAAGGAGAAATCCACACCATAGTTAATGGCAGTGAAGGTCCCTTCCCTGCCTGTCCACGGATTTGGGCATTAAGATCCTCATAGGGGCAGGGATAAAGATCTTGGGGTCCTGTGAGCAAGGAATGAGACTGAAAGCCTTCTCATGGGGATAGGACTTTGCATGGATAGGCCCTCCCAAATCATGAATTACAGAAAAACCATGCATCATTTCTCTTGTGTGTTTAGGATAGTATCTTAGTGAAAAGAAAAGTACATATGTTCGTGTGTGTGTGTGTGTGTGTGTGTGTGTGTGTGTGTGTGTGTGTGAAGATATTTACTAATGGACAGCCAGACAGTTCAGGCTTATGTTCACATGACTCTATGTACTATATGTCATCTAAGGACATTTGAGAAATCAACATACAATAGTCCCCACATGCCTACCTAAGGAAATGTATATCTTTTCATTTTTTTACAAGATTTTTTAAAGATTAATTTTAATTTATGTATATGTACGTGTACATGTCTCATGTATGCAGATATATGTAGAGATCAGAAGCCAATACCAAGTCCCCTGATTTCAGGTGGTTGTGAGCTGCCCAACTTGGGTGCTGGGAACTGAAGTCAGGTCATCTGAGAGAGAAACAAGCATTCAGAAACACTGAGCCACCTCTCCTGTCCCCAAATGGACATCTTTTCTTAATGCACAATCTTCAAAATTCACAGGGTTCCACAAAACATGCCCCACCATAGTGAATGAATAGCACAGATTTATGAAACACGCAAGGAAGTAAAGCAAACTTAATGCCCTAAAAAGTTAGGATCATAGAATGAACAAAAATTTAGGTGATTTGTGTTTATGGAAAGAACTTAAATTTATCTACCTCGCAAAACTAAAATCTCAGTTGACAAGCCACGTTAATGAGAGCAGCTAAAGAAATATGAAATGGAAGATAAACTCCAGAAATCCAGACAATTCATCAAAGCCCATTGAACAGGTAAAAGTAGGAGAGCGGAACAGTGGGACAGAGGTCATGAGAAGATGCGGCACCTGTGTCCTTGAGTTACACAATGTTTCAGAAGGAGAAACACTGGGGAAAGGCTCTGTTCTAATGTCATTTCTGGAATACCCTGGCCAATAGCAACGCGGGGAAGAAAGGTTTGTTTACAGTTCAAGGCTGCAGCCCATCACAAATGGGACTGTAGTGGGAGAGAGCAGGTCTCCCAGGGATGTCAAGAAAACATGGCATAACACGTTGCAATAAGATTAGGCACATAGCTCATATTAAGGCTGGATGAGGCAGTGGATCAGTGGATTTACTTTTTTAAAAGGAAGAGAAATAGGGGGACGGGAAGATAAGAGGAGTGGGGAGGTCAGGGTGGATCTGGGAGGAGTCAGGGAGAGAAGTGGGATGAATATGATCAAAATATATTGTATGAAACTGTCAAAAATTTAATAAAAATATATACTACAAAATGATAAAACTGAGAATTGTTCAGAATTGCCAATAGCTATATGGACGTCCTGAATAACAAAGCTTTGAATGATTTTCTTTTAATCCAAAGAAAAGTAAATAGAAACCAACTTATGATAAGCAAGTACCAAATACCTTAAATGAAAACACACAAAAAATACTTTCTGTTGGAACAAAATGAGCTAGACTAACCAAAGATAGACAAGTGTTAGTGATTGAAATCAGAAAAGAATTAGGGCTCATCTTTACTTCACTGAAAGAAAACACCTGTGCACTGAAGAGTATATAGTAAGGAACATAACAATGAAGATTAAAAACTCCACACAGACACAGCAAAAGTGTATTTTGCAGGACTTGCATATGGATGTGCTTCACAGTGAAAAAGAATGAACTGAGGCTGAGAGCCACTAAAAAAATATCTAATCTCATGCTGTAATTTTTTTTCTGCTTAAAGAAAACAAATACGGTGAAACACTAGTCACTGGCAGGAATATAGGCATTTGTTGTTCACTTTATGTTTTAAAATATATTATTTTTGAAAAACTGCCAAATGTGTATACACACACACACACACACACACACACACACACACACACACAAAACTCGGGAAACGTGTGCACACACACAATAAATTCAGTAAATATGTACACGCACAAACACACACTAAAGGCAATGAATTCTCATGAAACTCCCACAGCTAAGATGACTTTTTTTTTTTTACATTTTAAGACATGAAATCATTTGTACTTTTTATTTAAATATTTCTAAAGTCTGTTTTTCTGTCTGACATGATACCAGACCTTCCATGACAGCAAAGGTAACTAACTAGTATCCAAGCCTTGCATGAAGGAATTACTTTGAAATATGATAGATAATATGATTGGAAGATAAAAGAATCATGTAGCTCTTTAGCCTCTTCCTGTTGTAATTTTAAATGCCTAATAAAGACAAAACTAGGTGAGCAAGAGCCATGTGGGAACATTTAGGCCTCAGGCACTCATTGGGGTACTTAAATTATTGTTAGACTTATTAATGCTAACATTTTTTTTAACTTGGCTCATTGTCTCTGGCTAAGATAGGACTTACTTGGTGATGAGCTCTGACAGTGAACTGAGCCTACCCTTCAAGACAGCTGGTTGTACCTCATCAGAGAGGAAAATGAGTATCTCTGTGTGATCAGGTATGTTTTCAAGATAACTGGAAATGGACCATTGTCAAAAGCCAGGAGCTAATCAAATTGTCAATTGGAGGAAAAATACATTTTCTGAATAGGATCCCCAAATCTTATTCTGCAGTTGATTTGCAGACTGGCTCAATCTGTCTACTGTACTTGAAATATTTTCTTTCAATACCAGACTATTGACGTGTTTTCAACCACCCCTAACTATTGTGACATTATATTCCAAATAATAGGAAAAGGAAAAATGTAAGACTGTCAACTCTCGGAATCACCAGGTTTAGGTTATACAAGGTTATAAAAAGGTTTGTTTAATTTATCATTAACACAATGCAATTATAGTAGAAAATGCAATTTGATTAAGTATGATTATGGACTTGAGTGTTTTAAAATTTGACTACAGCCAAAGAAATAATCCTGTCCACATGGAAGCTGGCATTCTAATGGTTTTGCTATGAGCATCACTAAGTTGCTCCTGGAAGTCATTATTAGGGACAGGCACATAAGAAGGAAGGTCTCAGAAGAAGGGCCCAAACCAGGTGAAGCCTCAGAAAGTATAAAAGAAAATATATGGACCTGAGATACTTCTGTGAGTCTCTTAGATATTTTAGCAAGAGAATCAATTAGTGCTAGCTATTCAGTAGGGAGCTGTTGCGGAGAGAATGTGGGTCCTCCCTGAAGTGTGAAATGGGATGTAAGTAGGAGCCTATAGCTTAGTCCCTTTCTCAGAACACACTAGTGCCAATACAAAGTGGTGGGAAGCACACAACATCTAAAGACATTACATAGGAATTTAAAATCTGGTTCTCCTGTCCCTTAGCCTAATACCTCAAAAGTCTCAGTATTCCTAAATTGGTAAAATAGCTCTCTCTCTCTCTCTCTCTCTCTCTCTCTCTCTCTCTCTCTCTCTCGCTCGCTCGCTCTCGCTCTCTCTCTCTCTCTCTCCCTCTCTTTCTCTAGCATAGTTGTTATGATGAGAAACACACACACACACACACACACACACACACACACACACACACACATTCCCCCAAACAAATCTATATAAAACACAAGTCAAAACAATATTGTGAAGTCCACCAAAGCTCACCTATTGGTAACAGCAGTATCTTCTAGAATATTTAAGGGCATCATCCACTTTTGACATGGTGGCATGGAATTAATTCACTGTGCTGTCAAGATGACTGACTCAAGTATGAGTTTCTTAGTTCACTTTCTGTTACTATAGCTCAATACCACAGATTAGATCATTTTGAAAATAAAGAGGCTCATTTAGTTCTTGATTCTGGAAGACCAAAAAATGAGGTACCAGCTGTTTCAGAATATTTGTTTACACTGTGAAGATGCGTCTTTGCCAAGGCATCTTCTGATTGGTTTAATAAAGAGCTGCTCCGGACAGTGGTGGCGCACGCCTTTAATCCCAGCACTTGGGAGGCAGAACCAGGCAGATCTCTGTGAGTTCGAGGCCAGGCTGGTCTACAGAGCAAGATCCAGGACAGGCTCCAAAACTACACAGAGAAACTCTGTCTCAAAAAATCAAAATAAATGAATGAATGAATGAATGAATGAATGAATGAATAATAGCTGAATGTCCAATAGGTAGGCAGAGAGAGAGGTTAGATGGGACTTCTGGAGACAGAGAAGACTTGGGATGAAGAAAAGCAGAGTCACCAGCCAGATACAGAGAGGAGACAGGAGGTGCAAAATGAAAGAATGGTAACACCACATGGTAGAACGTAGATTTTAAAATATGGGTTCATTTAATTTGTTAAGAGCTAGTTGAGACATGCCTAAGCTAAAGGCCAAGCTTTCATAATTAATAATAAGTCTCCAGGTCATTATGTGTGAGCTGGCAGTCCAAAGATAGTCCAACAAGAAACCTTGCTATAACCAGCAACTGCTTAATATTTGGTGACAATCTTCCTTTGGGGTCATGACATGCCAGAGGGTATCATATGGCAAGATAAAGCATGGAGGCCAGAGAGAGTCCCTGACTTGGCTGGAATGTAGATAGTGTCTCCCAGAGGTTCATGTGCTTGGTTTCCCAGAGGGATGCCATTGGAAGGTGTTGAAGATACTTAGGAAATGAGGCTTTATAGAGACATTCTTGGATCATTAGCATCATGTCTCTGAATGAGATTGTGTGTGCACGCACACACACACACACACACACACACACACACACACACCTATCTGTTTCTCTATCTCTGTCTCTAACCACCACCACCACCCACTCATTTGAGATGTGAGAATTTGATCTTCACTTTCTTGTGCTATGATCTGTCACCACATAATGCCCACACAGGACTGCAGAACTGAGCCAATGCATGTGCCAAAACGATGAGCTAGAAAAAAACTTTTCTCTTTATAAATTAGTTGCCTTCAATTGTTCACTGTAATGCTTCAAAGCTGACCAATAGAGTTCCCCTTTGTAATAAAGCTAGTCATAGTAAACAGTTGCCACCCATGAATCCTTGTGTCCATAGGTAGATTAATCTGCCACTGAGGTCAGATCCCTTGTGGCTCAACTTCATCATAGTTCCATCTGATTTAACCCCTTAACTCATAACAATGGGAAAGAAATTCAGCATGGGTTTGGGAGGGCACAGTAGTGAGAAAAGTGCATTTGTCTTCTGTGCCTTTGAATCAATGGATTCTTGTGCTTTGGTTGAGTCTGGTTCAAACACTCTCTACCTCTTGCTGGACATCTCTGAAATGATGCAGACAAGGTTCCTGGTTTGTCAGTCAATTTCAGAGTCAAGGAACCATTTGGGCACATCTACACTAATCAGTTATAAAGGTGAAGTTAGACTAAAATCAAGTTCCAAGTGAGGAAAGGCTTTGAGAGTCTAGCGCTTTGGACCATGACACAGTAGCATCACCAACTCTTTCCGATCCCCTAAACAATTTAAAACTAAACCCATGAGCCTCTGGCCTCCGGGCACTGGACACCATGCAATACAAGACTGTGATGTCGTGAAGGGAAAGGGCTCAAGACGAGCACTGTCCTCGCTCTGATTTCTGCTGGATGGCATGTTCTAGACTGACACACAGAATGAAGAAACAAACAAGGCCACAGCTGTCTCACTGCATTGAAAAGATGAGAAAGCTTCAAGAAGAAAAGGCCAGTGGCTGGAAAACATACAGACTAGACTGAAACACACAGGAAGAAGGTAAAATACATTTTATGAAGCCAAAGGTCATTGTAGAATATTGTTATAAGGTGTATTACTTTTGTTTATTCTCTGGAACATTTGTTCAATGATGCAAAGATGTGTTATATTTGTTTGATTAAATAAAATTCACCTGTGGTCAGGAGGCTGCATCAGCAACTAGCTGCCAGGAAGTGGTAGTGAGGAGCCAAGTGAAGAAGGGCTTTCACCTGGGGGCTGGGAGAAGGACAGTGACTTTTTGGGAGACATGAGCAAGGAGAGGAGGTGAGCCACTTGCTATTCAGCCTCTCTGAGGAGAAGAATTTCATCTCAATTCCTGAATCTTGAGTTCTTTAGAGTGACAGAGATTTAGGTAAATTCCCTTGGTTGCTTTGAAAGAGTCGGTGCCTGAGGGAACAGAATTTCCTCAGGCCACAGCTCTTACAGGTACTCTTGTGGCCTAACTGTTGCTGGTAGTGACAGAAGTGCAGTTGCTGATTAAGACAGCTGTGGCTTAAAAGGCAGCAACAGTCTAAAATAAGGACAACAAAAGATCCTGGATGAGTTGAGACAATGTAACTTCACATAAGTGCAGTTGAAGACCCAGAGGAAGGGAATGACTAGGCCTGTGTTTGAATAAATTATGGGCACTTTCCAAGTGTGTTAGAGACTACAGTTCCAGAAATTCAGGGAAATGAGTGTCCCCTCCTGAGTAAAACAACAAACAAAAATAATCAGAAAGCTGGGCAGTGGTGGCACACGCCTTTAATCCCAGCACTCGGGAGGCAGAGGCAGGCAGATCTCTGTGAGTTTGAGGCCAGCCTGGTCTACAGAGCGAGATCCAGGACAGGCTACAAAGCTACAGAGAAACCCTGTCTGGAAAAACAAAACAAAACAAAACAAAACAAAAAACAAAAACAAAATCAGATCAAAACATATCACAGTAAGGCCTCAGTGAAAAGAGGAAAGTCATAAAGCAGCCAGAGGGGTCAGGGGAAGGAATGACCACAAGCTTCATGTCAGACTAAGGAAAAAGTTTATTTAAAAGCATTTAACAACAAAGTCTTTTAATGTTGGAAAGAAAAACTACCAACTTAGAGTCCCATGACTAGCAAAAACAAAAACAACAACAAAAAAAAAAAAAAAAAAAAAAAAAACTCAAAAAGCTTCTGCAGGAATGACATGAAGTATCTGGCATTTATCCCAGGAAAGCAAAGGTGGTTCAACGTACAAGATCATTCCATGTGATACACTGTATCAATATCAGGAAGAGATACAAGCCATGATTACCACATGGAGGATACATGGATACATTAAAGTATTTGTTACATGATTAAAAAAAATGATGGGGTGGGGGGCATTGATGGGAGAGGGGCTTGGTTCTGCCTCAACTGAATGTACCAGGCTTTGCTGTCCCCGCATGGGAGGACTTACTCTTTTGGAAGAGGGCATGGGAGGGGGGGGAGAGTGGGAGGAGGGATGATAGGGAGATCTGTGGTTAGTATATAAAATGAATAAAAAAAATTAATTAAAAATTAATTTTAATTTTAATTAAATTAATTTTAATTAGAAAAAACAGTTTATTCTAGAGCCAAACATGAGTGTCCAAGGCTCAGGAATACAGATTTAGGTCATCTCAAATACTGTGTTCTAAGGTGGTATCAATTTCATGAAGTTTTTATCATAACAAAGAAAGTCGTAAGTCAATACTTTCCAAATACATTGGTGGAAATATCAGGTAGGTAGGTTATAGCAAATTAGAGAAATCTCTGCTTCAGGCCTCAAATGTCTATATCATGTGGGTGCTTACAACCAGCATGGCTTTCTCCCTTCCTCTTCATCTCCCTCCTTCAGGCAGCTGCCAAGATTTTTACAGCTTGCCTGCCGTACAGTTTTGTCTTGTTTTGTTTTTAGAAACTCCAATTTTTAAAAAAAAACTGTCAAAAACAAGCAAACAAACAAAAACTTTCAAGAGCTGGCAGATAGCTTAGTCGCTGAGAGCATCTGCTGCCCTTGCAGAGTACCCAAGCTCTGTTCCCAGCACCTACATAGTGGTTCCCAATCTCCTGCCACTCCAGGTCCAGGGGATCCAGTTCCAGGGGATCCAGTTCCGGCATGCTCTTCTGGCCTAAATAGGCTTTTGTTATTCCTTATCACAAGGAAAGGTCTAGCTGTAGAGGGGGAAGTATAAGAAAGACAGTCACTGAAACTGAGAAAGTAAAGCTATAGTCACAGATGCCATGATTTTGTATATAGGAAATAGTAAAAACTAAAAAAAAAAAAAAAAAAAAGACAGAATTATTGGATTTAATAGATGCAGTAAATTTAGCAAATGCAGTAATGTTGCAAGATCCATGACCAAAACACAAAAGTCAGTTGTGTACATGTCAGCAATGAACAGTTGGAAAAGGAAATTGAGTAGAAGTTCTATTTAGAAGAACATCGGAAAAGAAGGATAAAGTAGTTAAGAATAAATGTGACCAAGGAACACAATGCCTGTCTGTTGAAACCTACAAACTACAAATTGCTGAGAGCACTTCAAGAAGACAGGAATGGATGGGAAGATCGGCGCTCATGCGCTGACTACATTGTCGATAAGATGCTCTTTTCCAGTCTTTTTGCTTTTGATTGCTATTATATATATTTTTTATTTTTTTATAATTTGAATATATTTTGATCATTTTCTTCCCCACTTCCAAGTCTGTCCAGATCCTCTCCCCATCCCTCCCTACCTACCCAACTTTAAGTTCTATATCAAAAAACAAACAAAAACCTAATACAACAAGAAGATCCCCCAAAACCAAGAAAACAAAATAAAACTATATCTAAAAGAAAAACAAACAAGACACCACACTATAACCAAATAAAAATCTTTCTCTCTGTCTCTCTGTGTCTCTCTGTCTATTTCTCTGTCTCTCTGTCTATCCCTGTCTCTCTGTCTCTCTCTGTCTCTGTCTCTCTGTCTCTGTCTGTCTGTCTGTCTGTCTGTCTCTCTCTCTCTCTCTCTCACACACACACACACACACACACATATACACACAATTATGAAGTCTAATTATATGTTGGTCAACTACTACTGAACTTTAGGCCTGTCCTGGAATGTTTGATATACCCAGCACAGTGGGAGAAAACTGATTTTCCTGGCCCAGAAGGTATAAATGACAGTTCAGTTGCTAACCTTTACCTTAGTGGTTAGATTTTCATTCATTTACTCATTCATTCATTTTTTTGAAAATATAAAATAAAATATGATAAGCTCACCATCTTGCTGGCATGTGCATTTAACAAATACACAGGGAGAATATGTTTTATCCATGTTGAGTCCTTGCCATTTTATGAACCATCTCCTATCTCCCTCCCACCCTCACCCCGGGATATTTTTTTCTTAGCAGGCAAGCTGAGGCAGAGGACACATGTCACAAAAGTCTGTGTCAACTGGTTACCAGTTAACCCATCAGTTAGAAGGAACTTTCAGGAGCCCCCAAGAGCAAATTTAAGGTCAGATCCAGAAGAAACTTCCAAGTCACTGAGAAAGCAACCCTCACAGAAACTGTTTCAGTGATGACAGGAAGCACACAGAGCCCCAGTCCTGGTTTTAAAAGTCAGAGGTACTGGCAGTGTCTGCGGCAGCGAGCACCACAAATCAAAGGCGAAGCCATGGCAACTGTAACAGAAAACTCTGAACTGCCTGTGGAAATAAGAAAGCTGACCACAAAGGACTATGACCCTCACCAAGGTCAGACATTCCAATGGCTGATTCCCAAGAGCTTGAAAACACATCATGTGATCGATAGCACCATCTCTGACTCCGGACAAAAGGACAGGAGAATGTCCCTATCCTATGCTTCTTCCTAAGAGAGCTGAGTGCACACACACACACACACACACACACACACACACACACACACACACACACACAGAGAGAGAGAGAGAGAGAGAGAGAGAGAGAGAGAGAGAGAGAGAGAGAGAGAGAGAGAGAGAGAGAGAGACTAATTTTTCTCTCTGCAGTTGACAAATTGCTGCTTTACTAGATTCAACATTAGCATGGCTGCTCCAGGTCATGTTTATAAAGGTCTGATGTGATCTGGAAGATCTACAGGGAGACTGTTTTCCTTTCAGTTGCTTTCAACCTTTGTCTGCACAGGACAAAAGTCAGATGGCTTGATTTGAGTCAGGGCTCAGAGTCAGACTTCCACCACAGGCTGGAGTGTGTCTTTGTGAAAAATCACTGGATCTCAACTGTTTCATTTTTTCCCAGGTTCTTCTCTCTGAGTTTGGTTCCCAGGCTTGGGAGGGGGAGTCTAGCAGGCCCTGGGAGGCACAGCAGGAGTGGGGCCATGAGAACCACAGGTCACAGGGGAAGCAATGTAGGTTGAAGTGAGGGCATCACACAGAGATGAAGTCTATTGCCAAGAAACCCCCACGAGCTTCTCTGTGGATAATCAGTGGGTGTGCTGAAATGTCGATTAGGTAGAACATCACTGTTCAAGGTCACGGCGTATGGGGATTAGGCAGGGGCATCACCCTCTATTGTAGTGGCTGACACGTGAGAATATTCATGGAATAAGCTGGGCATGGTGGCTTATGTTTGTAATCCTATAACTCTGTAAATTTGAAGCCAGCTGACAGCAAATTTCAAACCAGCCACTGCTACATAGTAAGACTTTGTCTCCAAAAGAGAGAGAAAAAAAAAAAACAGAATTGAAAGGGACAATTACAATGAATGAAGCCATTACTGGAGGCCCCAAGGCAAGGACACTGATGTCCTTGTCAGAAGAAATGTGGACACGTGGTCACGTGACACATGCCCAGATGAAAACCCAAACCCAAGCGGGAAAGCACATGTCTAGAAAGCAGGAAGAGATCTTCCCTTCTGACTTCCCGCTTCTAGAACAAGGACAATGTTTCTGTGGTCTAAGCCACCCAGTCTGTGGTACTTCACTACGACAGCCGGAGCAAAACTAAAGCCATAGCAAAATGAATACAGTGCTTGATCTCCACCGATGGAGAACATCGGCCTGCGTTCGAGCGGTGGGCAGTGCGTGTTTGCCGGAAATACAAGACAACAGAAAAGCTCCTCCCTTGTCAGTGTTACAGGTTGTGTAACAACAAACAATCAAAAGCTCATTTGCTGACAGCCCTAGCACTGGTACACTCCAAGATCTCAAGTATATTCTTCAGAGTGTTTGCACGTAACACACTAAAGCATAAATATGTGGAAATTACCTGAGGGTACAAAAAAAAAAAAAAACCAGCAGAATAGAATGCAGTTGAGTTTTCACAATATGCTCACCATGTGATAGAACTCGAGATGTAACAGTGTACACCAGAGACTGGGAACAGAAGTCTAGGGATGTGGCTGGAGGCATGCAGTGGGCTGCAGAGCTGCTGAGGATGCCTGCCATTCTTACACAAAGACAGCTTCAGAGGAGTCAATAAAACAGAAGGCAGTTGGCATCCAAAGAATACAACTAACAAATGCCCTGATTTTTATTAGAAAGGTGGATTTCGGAACTCCAAAGCACATAGGTTTTTGTCTTGTTCCCGGGCAACCTGCTGAAACAGAATTGTTCATACTTCGGATGTCAGGCTCTTAGAAGTGAGCAGGAAGAGTTAATGGGACAATGAGGACAAAGAGAACCTGCAAAGTAAACAGGCTACAGCCACTCGGTACCAGCACCACAGCCCAGGCAGGCTGTTCTCTGAGGGGGACTGGGAGTGGGAAAGACTTCGAAAATTGTCCCAGTAAGTGGCAGACAGGAGGAGGGGGTCATTTGAGAGAGCGTCCTCCCTATGATAAGAGATGTCTGCTTTGAATGCTCCTGAGCTGAGGGTGCCTGGCTCTCTGATCAAGTACATCAGGAAAGTGGCACACCGTGCAAGCATCTGGCCTTTTCCACGTGGAGCGGGCCAGGTGAGAAAGCCTCCTTATCCATCATCTACCCAGCCTGCAGGATAACTAATTTCTGTAAACCTGAGGGATGTTCTTTCCGAGTAATGTGGGTGACAGGAGAATACAAATGGCCTGTTTACAGTTGTCATTGCCAAGCCAGCAGGAACAGCCAGCTAGGTGGACGGCATGCTAACGCTGACAGGCTTGAATATTGCGCTGTCTAGCCAGGACACATGTGCAGAAGTTCTCAGAATCATGCATGACCTTGGAGGGGTGTCTCCTTTTTCCCCCTCCTCAGGGGGAAATTTACCGAAGCTGTGTAGAACAGTATATATCTGTCATTGACTTCTAGTTCTTTCCTTCAAATACTGGAGAGGCAGCCGTGCTGGGCACCGAGCTATTTATAAAGGATGTGAGCGATTCCAGACACTCCTTAGGAGGTACTCAACACATAGCCAATACATCTGAGGGTCAGAGGGCCTATGGAACAAAGAAAGGGTGTCTTTTATACTGAAAATGCCAGAGGGGAAGATTCATGAAATCTGAGGTATCTGATTTTAAAACTTCCAGAAAAGAGAAATTTTGTAACTTAAAGAACTAAATCTTGCCAGGTGGCAGTGGCACACCCCTTTAGTCCCAGCACTCAGGAGGCAGAGCCAGGCAGATCTCTGGGAGTTGGGCCACCCTAGTCTACAGAGCCAGATCCAGGACAGATACCAAAACAAGAAACCCTGTCTTGAAACACCCCCACCCCCCAAAAAAAGAACTAGTTCTCCTACAAAGACAATCCATTCTTTTTCATTCTCCCCACTTGGACCAGCCCTCTGCTTTAAATGCATTCAGCTACTTATACCTTACAGCAGGTATTGTACTTCTGCGGCAAGCAAGCCAGTCTACTTCTCTTTCTTTTCAGCCCACCTACCTTATTAGCTTCTGGGAGAAGCAGAGGGAGGCAGTACTGGGATGAGCAAGGGAGAGAGTCCCATCTTCTCTATTCCACAGGGTAGTTCTTGCAAGAGTGAAAAGCTACAACAGCAGTGTGCAGCTAGCTCACTGTGAGGATAGTCTACATGTGTTGGAAGAATGATCGGGGATGGGGAATTTTCATCTCCTTCTCAAACATTGCCTTGAACCTGCCTCCACTTTGCGGATGGACACCATAGGTACTTGCTACTCTCAAGTGGCCTGGAAAACAGTTCAGATGGGCGTCTGTAGGTCTGCCATCGGGCTGTCTTGGTAGAACAAAGGGATAAAGGGAGATATGTTGTAGACAGACAGTCTGAAGTCCCGTTAGGAGTGAGAGGAGATCCATAAACTCAAGGGCTCTGACCAAGGCAAGTGAGACATAAGCATGACCCATTCCAGTTCCAAATATCAGCTGAAAATACCAGCAGAAACTCAGGGCATGAAACAGCACCGAGAGCAGCAGGGTGCCTCAGGGGATCTTGGATTAGTCAGTGTTATCTAGTGAAACAGAACTCACAGAACAAATATATTTACTAGGTCTGAGAACACTGTAGCCCCTCAGTCTACAAAGCCGCATGTCTCAGCAGGCTCAGCCAAGTGCTGAAGGCTTAGAGGATTCTTAAAGGGTCTTTGATCTTTGGTCCACACAGGAACCCAAAGGAGCTAGAGCCTAACGTCAGCAAGAAGCAAAGGCAAGCCAAGGAACAGTGTCAATTGTTTTCCTGAGACATCTTTCTGTCTGTGTCACCTACTACAAAGTACCGCATACTCTAGGGAAGCCCTGTCCCCATGGGCGATCCTGGAAATGCCCAAGGACACATCTCTTGGTTGATTCCAGATCACATCAAGTTGACAGTCAAAACTAACCGGCACAGACCCTTTATCTTAGCATCCTAACAATGGCAAAGGAGGGAGATGATCTGCCCAAGCGTCTGGGCCCAAGAGACTGTTCAAATGACAGAATCAGCCACAGCCAGAGTCACCACAACCATTCTCTGGCTGCAAAATCTTCATGTGACTTTTCCTTTATTTCCTATTTTTATGTACTGCTTAGATTTTCTATGAGTTTGAGTTGTTTATCTAATCAGAAAAATAGGTTATACTCATTATAGAAGTATTAAATTGGACTAAGTTAATTCTCTACCCTATATAGGGTACACATCCTATCCTTCATGCTATCTAGTGATTATGGACTAGAAACATGATCAGTAGTAAAAGAATAAAAGCTACTACTTTTTTTCTCCTCACGGTGAAACACACACACATATCTATTATTGTATGTCTATGTCAAAGGGCACAGACACCATGGGGCCTTTCTGCTCTCGTGACCAGCCCCCCACGTGTCTTTCAGATAGGAACAAACCTGGATTCTCGACTTCCCACAGCCTGGCCGGCTCTTGCATTTATCTCTTGTTTATTTTTCCCACCCTTGCCCGGCTCTCCTTACTGAGATAAGGATTCATAAAAATAAAAAAAAGAATTTCAAGGGTTCAGAAAACAATTATTTTCTTTGTTTCTTTTGTAGTCTTTGCCGGTATTTCACCTCAGATATAGTTCTTACTCAACATCCCCAGTAACCTTTAACTTAACTGCCAAGGGCCTCTGACAAGCAAAAGCCAGGACCCCTGACAGAGAATGATCAGAGGAAGCAAACGGCCCAGTGTCACAATGCGTGTTTTGACACAGCTGCCCCTAAAAAGAGCCAGTCCTCTATTGGGAGCAAAAGGCGAAGAAGAAAGAGATTTTGCTTTAATTCACAGCACAGTACTATTACTAACAACAACGATAATCTAATGGAAGGACAAGGAGGAGGGAGGAGAGGAGGAGGAAGAGGAGGAGGAGGGTGGCCACAGCACCACCACAAACAAAGCAACCTCCTGCCACAGTGAGGCTGAAAATTAGAAGGTTCCAGACTCCTGAACAGCAAGCACAAGCTATCCTCAACATCCATCAGTCGCCTAACCCCAGGCCCATCTTCTCTAGGTCCAGGAACCCTTCCTCCAGCTCTTCTGGGATAATCTTCAGTCAGCACTCTCTGCCCACATCTCCAGGAAAGGGCAGCAGATCCTGTTCAGCACAGGCCCATGACCATGATGCAGCCATTTTAGACCCAAGGAGATTGCTGGCCTTCGTGATTGTCATCAGAAATTTGGACTCCTGGGCTACAAATCATTTCTTGCCTCTGTATCTCTTTCTGCTGTTGAGTCTGTTCTCTGAGGTTCTATGGTTTGCCCTCCCTCTCACTCCCAGGCAGGCTCCTTTTCTTCTTCTAAATGTCTGTGTTCTACTCAATGAACATCACACTATTTGCTCCTAATCTTTTCCCTTGAGTTGTGAGGCCAATACTACCTGCTTCATTGCCTCCCAAGTTGAGTACACTATCTTAGCAAAAAGCTTCTAGAAGTCTTCAACAGGAATGCCAGCCCAGCCACCACCAATAGATAGATGTTGGTTCTATCTGGAGATACTACGGATTGTTATACCTGGGGGTAGGAGCTACTGGTATCACACAAGCAATTACCATTGATGCCATTAAATAGCTAATAATGCACAGAACATTTCCCAGAGCAAATTATTACAGATCCCTTAAGCTCAAGGTCACAGAGCTGAGGTTGAAGGGCCTTTCCCTAAGGAAAACACTTTTACAGCACCATAGGTACCAACAGGGGAAGGATGCTTGAGCCCACCCCTCCAATGTACCAGCCAGGCATCCCTTCATCTAGACCTCTACATCCTTTCTTTAAATTAGGTCATGGGATTGAAGGGCACAGATGTTGAAATAACCTCACTGCACAGATGAGGAAGCTGAGGACCCGAGGGAAGACACAGCTCGTCCAAGGTCAGGCAAGGCAGGCTGGCTGTCTGGAACTTAAAGTTCTGTTGCAGTAAGAACTCCTCATTAATCTATCTGGCAGGCATGCTATTTAGAAATGGAAGGTAGGTCAATCTGACAGGTCCCACTCCTGATGAGTCTCCTGTGCTTGTCTGTCATCTCCAAAGGACGGTGCAATGTCATTACTCAGGCAGGCTTCTGAATTATTTTTGAACTGTTTGATGTTTGTGTTTTCCTGCATCAGAAACAAACACTGGCGTCACCCCCCGTGTGTCTGCTTCATACTTAATTTAATTATCATATATTACCTTCAGAGGTGACATTTCCCCAGACTAATTGTTGCATGCTAAGACAATAAGGCAATGAAGGCAACCCTAAGCTTTGGTTAGGGATGGATATGAATTTGGATTCTGCATTAAGTCTTCCATTCAGTGACAGTGGTTGAAACCCAGCTCAAGTTATCTTAGGACCAAAAGGAAACTTAAGGGTTGACATATTTAGAAAGCGTCATGTTGTGACTGGTTTAGGAACAGTGGAGTCTGGGGATTCGAAAAGAAGTCGTCAGAGTTTGTCTCCCCTTTCCCTCTCATTGTTTCCTGCTTCCTTCCGGAAATCAAGTCTTTTATTCTAAACAATATTCCTTCCTTGTGTGGCAAAGATGCCCCTCAACATGCTTGTTATGATTTGAACCTGAGACACCCCAAAACAGGATCCTGTTTTGAACATGTCAGGGGCAGGTGGCAACACTGTCAGGGGAGGCTGTGGAGCTTTTAGGAGGTAGCGTTTGACGGGAAGAAGTAGCTCTCTAGAAGGAAGTTCTAGAAGGATCTATCCTGCCTTCAGTTACCACCCCACTCTGCTTTCAGAGCTGTTGACATGCAAACTATCAGCTACAGGTCCCTGTCACCATAGACTGCTCTGTCTGAAAGTCTAAAATTGATCAAAATTGACCTTTCTTCTGGTAGATTGTTTCTGTCAGACACCATGGTCACACCAACACAGAAGAAACTAACACAGTGGCCACTGGAGGACATCAAGGGTATGGCACCTTCTTACCATCACTTGAGCCAGGAAGCTCCCTTACAGCACATGTGGCAGTGGACTTGGGTGCTCCTTGAATTACCATGCTGCAGCTGGAGTTTTCTCCAATCCTGTCCATCCCCACAGACCCCACACCCACTTATAAAATAATCACTCAGAAGCTCTCATTAATTAAACTGCTCAGCCATTAGCTCAGGCCTACCATTGTCTAGCTCTTACAATGATATTCAGCCCATTTCTATTAATCTATATGTCGCCACATGTTCCATGGCTTTGCCTGCTGCCTTTACATGTTGCTCCCTGGACGGCAGGCTGACATCTCCTCCTCTGCCTTCCTGTTCCCGCAATTCTCCTCTGTGCTAGTCCTGCCTGTACTTCCTGCCTGGCTACTGGCCAATCAGCTTTTTATTTATCAGTCAATCATAGCAACATATTTTTACAGCATGCAGGACATCCCACAGCACTTCCCCTTTTCTATTTTTTTTAAAGGAAGATTTTTAACTTTAACATAGTAAAATTACATAGAACAAAACAATTATCAAGCAAGAATTACAGTTACAATATTAAAGAAGATATCCTATCTATCCTTTACTTGTGAGTCTAAGGTTTCATATCTAACTTATCTTTTATCATAACTGAGGAAATTATAACTATCTAGTCTTCAACTACATCAAAGACCTCAGAAGGATATAATATTACCTGAGAAATGGGAGAAGGACACAAGCAACTTTCAGAAGTCTTACGAGAGTAGACAGAGACAGCTGGCAGCTTGGACAGTCATCCAAAGTTTCTCTGTAAAGTTGGGGCATCTGTTTTCAGCCCATAGGCCTAGAGTCTCTCAGTTACTTCTCAGTGTCCTGTAGAATGTCTGGCAGTTTCCTCTTGGAAGCAGGAACATGAAGGACTATTTTTCCAAGCTAAGTTCAGTGGTCACCTTCCCATGGGTCTGCATGTCCAGTTGATCAAGCAGTCCAGGCAAGAACAGTTTCTTGCCCAAATGGCTATTTTTGCTAAGAAGAAGATAAACTCCATATAGGATGTCTTTGATGCCCATCTTCCTCTCTGAAGTAAATCGGTGCTGCCAGGAGCAGACATGTCTCACTGTCCAGATAGTCTAAATTTTTATAACATTTTAAATGCCATGTTCTGTAGGTCTTTGAAGTGTTTGAAGATTACCTATCTATCTGAAATATGTCTATGTAAACCTAGAAGTCTTAACTAACATGGCTATAAGTATGATTATCATAGAAGACTAATTATTTTTTGTTTTTGTTTTTTTCAAGATAGGGTTTCTCTGTAGCTTTGGAGCCTGTCCTGGACTAGCTCTATAGCCCAGGCTCGCCTCGAACTCACAGAGATCCGCCTGCCTCTGCCTCCTGAATGATGGGATTACAGGTGTGTGCCACCACTGCCCAGCCTAGAAGACTAATTATAATTACCATTATAATTTAAATGAGTTACATAAACATAATACCTCAAATGAGAGTAGAAATATATATACATACAGTATAACAAGATTAAGTTGTATCAATAAACTAAAATTGTATCAATAAACTAAAATCCATAGCAATGTAAAACATTTTTTAAACAAGTTGTTCTTTAAAAGTAGGTTCATCAATCTACCCTTTCATCCTATCATATCTATATCATATCCCCTTTTCTTCTTTAGAAAGATTGCATTCATAATCAACCTGTTTTAAATAAAAATATTGGTTTTTCTCTGTCCCACACCAGAGGGCTCTTCTAATATGGGACACAAGAATCACTCAACCTTTTCTTTTAATAATATGCTTGAGTTTAAAGCCAGCTTGGTATATTCGGGTATTTGGGTGTAACTTCTCTTACTACTTCCTGCTGGATGGGCACACTGTATCTTATGGGGACACAAATTTTTAGGCTTACGGGGTATTCCATGAGGCTGTATTGTCTGAGCCAGTTGTCTGAAACCATTCTGGATATTGGATCATCTGGGCCATGGTGTCATCAGAGACCTTTCAGGAGGTCTTGGCTGGTCAAACCTGATGTATCTTTTTTTTTTTTTTTTTTTTTTTTTTTTTTTTTTTTTTTTGGTTTTTCGAGACAGGGTTTCTCTGTGTAGCTTTGCACCTTTCCTGGAACTCACTTGGTAGTCCAGGCTGGCCTTGAACTCATAGAGATCCACCTGGCTCTGCCTCCCGAGTGCTGGGATTAAAGGCGTGCGCCACCACTGCCTGGCTCCTGATGTATCTTAATCTGGAACAAATCAATAGCCTCTGGATTTCTGTGGAAACAAAAGCAGAGCCTCCTTTCCAAAGCAACATATCCTTAGATTCAAATTTTGAAGTCAAGGTATCTTTAAAATATACATATTGGCTTAACAACTTTTACAAACAAATGTTTTTCTGCAGTTAAGAATCCCAAAGATAACACAATCCAGATTTTCTGTGTAATATCCATCTTTATGTGGCTTAATTTTTATACTACCTTTATTGTCTCTTTAAAGACTTTATTTTTAAAAACATCTGTTTATATAACTGTATATATTCCCTTTTCTCTCTTTTTTCAAGCCTACGTACATTTTTACATACATTGTAAACCATTTAAAGTCTTGTTTCATCTGAATCTGACTTATTGTGTAACTATTGCTTTAAACTGCAGTGGTTACTACTAAAGCAGAAGTCTTGGCTGTTAGCTCCACCTAACTTATTTTTTCAAAATGTTGGAGACAATATACCGCTAGTGCTGGTAGCCATAGTGGGTCTATGCTTCTATCTAAGCAGCGTGTAGCCCAGAAACTTTTTTTTTTTTAACTAGCAAAGGCTAAATCCACCACACAGCAGCAGCATAATGTGCGGATGGCTTAAAGATGCCTCCTTCCGGCCATTCTGCAGGTCAAGCTCGAATGCCAGGAACCCGCCATAGCAGCTCAAACCCACAGGCTGCTGTTAACAGAGATAAACAGGAAGCTGTTTTTAGCTCCGTTTCACAATCTTGTTTCTCAGGTTTTAGGTGGAAACTCTTGCCAACCTGTTGGGGGCCATTTGTCGCGGGAGTTTTCTCCAGTCCTGCCCAGGCCTACACACTGTGTCAAGCATAAGCATGTAGAGTGAAAAAGAAGGACTCTACCCAGGAGGCTGCTTCCCCAGAGCAGACACCAGCAGCTGCATAGGTAAGGAAACCAGCCCCACAGTCGAAGTCCCCTAAGGAGGAACAGACAGCCTTCTGTCAATACAGGTTACTTTGCCAGTTCTGAATATTACATAAACTGACCAGTGTGCCTCACTCTACATAAATTAGCTTGAAAATTATCCAGGGTGTGGGTGAGTCAATGGTTTAGTCTGTTTTGTTAATGAGCATACTCCATCATAAGGATGTACTACACTTTGTTTTTCCCACACCCCTCCACTATTAATGAAAATTAGGTTGTTTCCCATGTGGGATCATAGGTGTGATAATATGTGCCCTGCTCCCCACCAAAAGAGATGACCCAGTTGTAAGTCCCAGTAAGTGCAAATAAAATACCTTCTAGAGAGAAGGCATTGCTGGACACAGAAGTCAGTACTGTAAAAGAGAGTGCCTGAGAAGTGTAGGTCTTACATACAGTGACTGGGGTAGGTGTATGAGAAAGCAGAGTTTTCAAAACACAGAGAGACACAGGAAATAAAAGCAGAAAAGAGGTGGAGCCGTGCTGTGATCTGGTGGCCAGGAGCTGTCAGAGGCTGGAAAAGGCAGCAAGATTTTCTTTTCGTGGTCGTTTAAATAAGAAAGATCCCTCCCCTCCATAGACTCAAATCTTTGAATGCTCAGTCATCAGAGAGTGGCACTACTTGACAGGAATTAGAAGGTGTGGCCTTGTTGGAGGAAGTGTGTCACTGGGGAATGGGCTATGAGGCTACAAAAGCCCAAGCTGGGCCCAGTGTCTCTCTTTTCCCGCTGCCTGTGGATGTGGATGGAGAACTCTCAGCTACCTCTCCAGCACCATGTCTGCATGTGTGCTGCCATGTCCCACCATGATGACAATGGACTGAATGTCTGAAACCGTAAGCCAGCCCCAATTTAATGCTTTCCTTGATAAGAACTGCAGTGCTCACAGTGTGTCTCTTCACAACAATAGAATACTAAGACATTCCTATAACCCCCGAAAGAGGTGTGGTCCTGCTGACCTGCTGACTACTGGCTATCAACTTTGGCCCAGTATCTCAACACACACCATCCTGATCACCACAATCCTGAATGCAGAAACGTTGTAAAGCAAAAATTCTAAAGTCTAAAATCCCTAAAGTATAAATTCCACAGAATCATAATTCTGAAAATATAGTCTTTGAAGAAAAGAATAGTAAAATTCTTTAACAGGTACTTCACTAAATTACTACTTAGTTTAGTTCAGTGATAGTTTTGCATATATTTCTTTGAGTATATGTTAGTTCACTGAGTATTTTATATGTGTTAGGTTAGTTAATGGTATTAGCTTTTAAATTGCTTCAAAATTGTTTCCAATTGCTTGTTGCATTTTTTATAGAAATATAGTTTATTTTGAATAGTGATCTTGTGCATCACATTTTGTGAATTAAAACAGTTCTCATTTGGTTAGACAGTAAAACTTAGGGGGTAGAACACTTGCCTAGCCTTTGAGAGAAGGCTGTGGTTTTTAACTCCAGAACAGCAAAAAGTAAGTAAGCAAATAATATTGAAAATAAACAGTTCTCACCTCAAAGCTTATGTGAAAGCAACTGCTTCCAACCTCATTCAGGTTATTGACAGAATTATTTAAGACGTCACCCTTTTCTCCAGGAAGTTGTCTTCAGTTACTGCCATGTGGACCTCTTCAGCATGGCCACCTTCTTCATGGTGTTCCTCGTGGGTCACGGGAGACCTTTGAGCCAGGCTTCAGGCCAAGCAGGGTTTTGAGTATCTTGCGATGTAAATCTGGAAATGATGCCATGTAATTGCTGCCCTGGTCCTCAAATCAGAAAGAAATGTAAATGCTGCCACATTCAAGGAAAAGCATTACTTCTGTGGTTCCACAGCTCTTTGAAATCCCTGCATATTATTTTAATTGAGTCTTCCAAGGGAAACTATATGATTCAGTGCTCAATTCAAAGCAGGTGTCAGGATGAAAATGATTTTGGTGGGTAAAATTTGAACCTGTAATTGCGAATGCATTCATCTTGGCTTGTTTCACAAGTCTCTTTAAATGTGTCTTGTGATGATACTGTTTATTTCAGGATGTAAAAGAGAAAAAGCTGGGGGGGGGGCGAGAAATTGTGACCAGATAAAGAATTCCAATTTCCAAAGAGATTTCATTAACTGGGGACAAAAGACAAGAGCGAGGGGGCAGGGAGAGAATGAATGAATAAATTCAGGTGGATCCCAGGTACCCTAGTTCATTCAGAGTGGCCAACTCTCCTCTGGGAGAAATATATGGCAGCTTTGGGTGGTTTTGATGTGAAATCTTCCTTTATTGGCTTTTGATACAAAAATCTGAAAAGTTTGTGCCAAGTTTTCTGCATATATAATACATTTACAAATAAGTAGGAAACTATTTTTTTAAATCTTATCAACCAGACTAATTGGCTGTTAGTGAGCACACAGACAAGAAAATCTCTGATAGTCGACATAAAAAAGTACACATAATTGAATAATAAGAAGGGGATCCTAAGATTTAAACTAAATGTAGGTTTTCTCTACTTGAAGAAAATGCATATGTGACCCTCCCGTTTCATTAATATAGAGAAAAGACAACTGTGTGTCCAGGTGTATGTGTGTGTGTGTACTTCTGCAGGCTAGAGGAAGACATCTGTTGTCCTTGCTCTATCACTTTCTGTATTATCCCCTTGAGACAAGGTCTCTCAGTGAATCTAGTGTTAGCTTGGCAGTCAGGAGGCCTAATGATGTTCCTGTGTCCTTTTACAGGTCCTGGGGTTACAGGAACACATTACCATGCTCAGCTTTTCATTTGGATGCCTGAGATTTGAAATCAGGTCCTCATATTTGTGCAAGTGCCACCTCTCTGTTCCAAAAAGAGTTTTGTTAGTGAAGTGTGGAGGCCCACAAAAGTTTCCTAGTGAGATATGAGCTTGCTTTACCCAGCAGAGCTGCAGTAGAGGATTATTTGACCATGTGCATAGTTTCTAGGTAATTGGAAGGGTCTACATTTGGCTGAGCTAGGGGGAGTTCTTTTCCTCCACCCCTTGACATTCCTATAAGTAGCCCTTTAGAAGAGACAGGAGGGACCAGTGGATAATGATCCAGGCTCTCCCGAGGCTATCCTGTGTATCTGTTTCTCTCCCCTCTATCTTTCTATCTAATATCTCTTATCCCTCTCTCCCCAAGAGTACCCTGTCTTAAAATGTGGGAGCCGGTCTCCCAGCTGGGCTCCCACAGTGAAGACTTCTAGGATCACATGCAACACTTGTGTTCAGGGTGTTGGCAGCATAGAAGGATCCTGGAGCTCTCTTCCAGTGTTACAGAGATCTGTACAGTCTAAAACTATGGACATGACCGAGGCAATGACCTTTTCGTGCAATACTTCACATAAGGAACATTATAAAGCTCCCCTATACAAGGCACAGTTCCAAGCCATCCATGTCCTGTGATGTGTCTTTGTTGTTCATCATTTTTTTTTTTTACACTGGGACCCACACTCTGTAACGGGAACCGTCTTCACCGAGTGTTTATCATACTACTTCTTCATATTAGTTTTCTCATGATTGAGACAAAATTCCCAATAGAAGCAACTTAAGGTAGACGAGATTTACTTTGCCTCACTGTTTCAGAGATTTCAGTCCATGGTGGCAGGGAAGGTGTGGTGGTAAGGGTGCTATGCAACAGCTGTCCATACCCCAGAAACAGAAAGCAGTGAGCCCAGTAAAAACCCGGGTGAGCATAACCTTCAAAAGCTCTCCCCTAGCCAGGCTTTCATCCCAGCACTCAGGAGGCCAAGGCAAGTGGATTTCTGTGAGTTCAAGGCCAGCCTGGCCTACATAGCATGTTGCAAGCCAGCCAGGGCTATACAGTGAGACCCCCACCTCAATCAATCAATCAATCATGAATATAAGATAAGATAAAAATTAAAAATGAGGATAAAAGGATTTGTATTAAAAAATGGAAAAGTTCCCCACTAGTGACCTGTTTCCACTCATCTCCCAAAGGCACCACAGACTTCACAATAGCACTACAAGCTGGGGTTGGAACATTTAAAAAAAAAATGATATTAGGATCCCCCAGGGGATATCCTAATTCAAACTAACACTGTTTATTATGGGCAAAAGCCGGGCAGCTTCATGATATGATTATCATCTTCCCCTCGAATTTCTCTTCATCCTAAACTTCCCCTGGCCATTTTGAGTTTACACATGCACTCAGCACACACCCCTCACTCTCTTTCACCCAATTGGGTACAGTCCTTTATTATAGTCCCTTTCTAAATTGATCCATGTTGAGTCTTTGCTTACTGCTACAGCAATCAATCTTAATAACTGCTATTGAGCTTATAATTATAGCAATCGTCTCTGCAACGAGCTTCACGTTGGTTCTTACCTACTTCTTTCTTAGTTAACTTGACAAGGACTCCTTGATTTCCTGTTACTATCAGAAATGTTTCCAAAACATTCCTGTCCACTGTAGAAACACACACACACACACACACACACACACACACACACACACACACACACGTCCTGTCTCTGCTTCCAATCCTTGCAGGAGAAAAGAGATGCAAAAGGCAAGGCACAAGACAATGGAATGTACCAAGTTGAACAGCATTTCCCCAGGATTAAGGATATTCAGGGTGGTAAGACTGCTGTAATTAATTAGTCATTTCCCCTTTCTCTCTCTCTCTCTCTCTCTCTCTCTCTCTCTCTCTCTCTCTCTCTATCTATCTATCTATCTATCTATCTTTCTATCTATCTATCTATCTATCTATCTATCTATCTATCTATCTATCTATCTCTTGAGACAGCATTTCTCTGTGTAGCCCTGGCTTTCCTGGAACTCACTCTGTAGACCAGGCTGGCCTCGAACTCACAGAGATCTGCCTGCCTCTGCCTCCCGAGTGCTGGGATTAAAGGCGTGCGCCACCACCTCCCAGCTTGTCATCCCCCTTTCAAAGTTCCCCTCTACCATCTCCACTCATCCCTGCTCTTCCATTCCTAAAGATGCCTTTCTCCCCATGCTCCACTCTTACTTGTGCAGATTTCTCAGCTGTGTGTTGTCTATTCAGCCATCACAGGAGCAGAGCCTGTCAAAGCAGAAACTCAGCAGAAACAGTCACACACTCTTGGTAAAAGTCTTGGGAGAGACCAGATGCACATGATGGTGTGTCTTCTCTGGGATACTACACAAGATAGAGACAAAGAGAGCAGACACAATTCTGGCCTTGGGTTAAGAGAATGTAAGCCCAGCTGAGTATTCTTCAGGAACAGTATATGGATCAGTACTTAAAAAAAAAAAACCTGCACTGGAAATGGATAAAACTAGAAAAAGAATCATCCTGAGTGAGGTTCCCCAGACCTGGAAGACAAATATGGCATGTATTCACTTATATGTGGATAATTAGCTGTTAAGTCAATGATAACCAAGCTAGGAGCTGTAGAACTATGGAGAGTAGGTATAGAGTAAGGGACTAGAGGGTATAGATGGATCTCCTTGGGAAAGGAAAATAGAGTAGATCATCATGGATGGATGGGAGAGGAGATGGAACAGGGGGATCAAGTTGGGAGGGGAGAGGGGGAATGGGGTAGGGAACATGAGGAGACACAGCTAAAATTAAGGGGCATTTGAGGAGTAGTATGGAAACCTAATAAAGTAGAAGCTTCCTTGTAGTGGGTAGCTGTTCCAGCTGTGTCCTGGAAGTACTACCCCCATTGAGAAAACAAAGCCCTCTAAATCAACGTGAGCAAAGCTCGTATGAATTCACAGAGACTGGGGCAACATGCACGGGGTCTGCAGTGGGTCTGCACCGGGTCCTCAGCATATATAGTATGGCTTCCAGTGTCGTGTTTCTATGGGGCTCCTGAGTGTGCACACAAGTGGGTCTCTGCTTCTTGTGCCTTCTCTTGGGCCCTTTTCCTTCTGTTGATTTGCTTTGTCCAACTCTGATGGGATGGTTTTTGTTTCATCTTATTATATTTTTTGTTATATTTTATTATTATCCCTTAGAAGCCTTTTCTTTACTAATGAGAGACAGAAAGGGAGTGGGTCTGAATAGAAGAGGAGGTGAGGAGGGATTGGGAGGAGTAGAGGGAGTGAAAACTGTAATCAGGACATATTATGTGAGAAAAGGTAACTTTTCAATAAAAGGAAAAAAATCCCGCACTGTTATTCTTTCCTTCTGTGTTCTATGACTGAGACTGAAAGAACAGAACCTGGATAACAATGGACCCACAGGATAATACCTAGTTAATAACCTTAAACATCCAATATGCTTCCATACCCTAGTACCTGGCAGTTGACTGTCATAATAAGAGTGCAACCATAAATGATTATAGTCCCTGCCCTGAATTGCTTCTCTTACCCTACATGCTAAAGAGGACACACCATATTACATCAGATGATGGCATTAAATCTTTATTGAGTTTTTATTTGTACTGTAACATCCATTTCTATTTTGGTATGGCAACACTTAAAAAACTTAATTGTTGTTTAGTTACTTGTCTCTTTGCTGTGTATGCTGGTTAGTTTTATGTCAACTTGACACAAGTTAGAGTAACTGGAGAGCAGGGAGTCTCAATGGAGAAAATGCTTCAATAAGATCAGGCTATAGGCCGATGGTAAGGCATTTTCTTAATTAGCAATTGATGTGAGAGGGCTCAGTCCATTGAGGGTGATGCCACCCCTGGGTTGATGGTCCTGGGTTCTATAAGAATGCAGACTGAGCAAACTACAGGAAGCAAGCCAATAAGCAGCGCCCCTCTATGACCTCTGCATCAGTTACTGCCTCCAGGTTCCTGCCCTGCCTTCTTTCAGTGATGGACTACAATATGAAAGTGTAAGCCAAATAAATCCTTTCCTTCCCAACTTGCTTTTTGTTCATGGTGTTTCATCACAGCAATAGATACCTTAACTAAGACACTGTAATAGGATATTCCAACAAAAGCAACTTAAGGGGAAAGTGTTTTATTTTATATTCTAGTTTGATGGTATAGTCATATCATAGTGGGGAGTCATGGCAGAAAGACTTAGCTACATTATATCCACAGTAGGGATACAGAGACCTGTGAATGCCGGTGTTCAGCTCATTTTCTTCTTTTTTATCCCATCCAGAACCCCAGCCCACAGGATTGTGCTTCAGTTAAGGTAGGTTCTTCCCACCCCAGTTAAACTAATCAAGATAATTTCTTACAGGCAAACCCAGAAGCTTGTGTCCTAAGTCATTCTAGATCCTTTCACATTGATAATTGCTATCAATCATCATCACAAATATGGACAATGCTGTTGGTGCAAGAGAAATAAGTAATAACTAAACAATATGTCAATATTTCTGCTCTGCTTATAACCCTTGCCTGAGGAAAGACAGGCCAACATTAATGGGGATAGAACTTCCAGAATCATGAATTAAATAAATCTTTGCACTTCAGAAGTTAATTTCCTCAGGTATTCCATTATAGTAATACAAAGCTGAATAAGTTATTCCTTCCATAAAAAGACTTGGGAGAATGAGTTCATTCTCTTCTATTTCAGGAGAACATGGCACTTATTCCTTCTTTGTACCCTTTCATCTGCTTCTCTGCATGAGGACACGTAGGCAGCACCACTTATGAGAAACAGCTCTTTGCCACACATCAAACCTATTGGCACCTCTAACTTGGGCTTCTCAGCTTCCAGAACTGTGAAAAATATGTTTATTGTTTATAGATTACCCAATCTTGACCACTTTGTTATAACAGCACAAATAGTCCAGGCCTGAAGGGGAAGTAAGTGAGAATTAACCTTGTGGACACTAAAAGAATAAAACTAATATAAAGACAAGCCAAGAGCAAAATAGTAGTATAGTCACAAAGTAGAAATTCTTACGTGCGTGGTGGAGCAGCTTGGGGGTCTGTAGGCACACCCTTCATGATTTGTTCATGCCATTGGTCCTGTTGGCAGGTACCTTTAAGCTCCCAACCACCCAACAATCATTTCTGATTATCATCCACCATTGTGTTCTCTACAGCACTGATGACTTGGGAATATAGTACAATACAATGCATCCTGAAAAGATACTATCTAGAATTGAATCCCATTTGCCATATTGTTTACTCACATAACCCTGAGAGAAAGAGAGAAATGCTTGAGGAGGCTTTGGACTTTAAGGAAGTTTTTTTTTTTTTTATTCCTAGGAAAAGGCTATGGAGAGATAACTTCATTTCTTCTGGTTGCTAACACATTGGAGAGTGAATGTGACAGCAAAGAATAGAGAGAAAACAGCCTGGACCATAACATCAACCTGAAGTTGTTTCTAACCCGGGCTTGCCATCATTCAAGAATAAAAGTCAAAACAAAAGTGAATGTCAAGATGTGATCAACAATACCTTAAAGAAACACAAAACTGTGTGTTAGTAATAAAGCTTAGCTCACTGGAAAAGAATAAGCTTAGCATGTCCCTATTAATACTCTCTCTCTCTCTCTCTCTCTCTCTCTCTCTCTCTCTCTCTCTCTCTCTCTCTCTCTCTCTCTCTCACACACACACACACACACACACACACACACACACATACACTCCTCATTTGTGTTTAAATCTCTTAGAGTTTGGGGTGTTGTTGTTTGTCTTTGCTCTTTTGGGGGGCCCACCACCCAGCTCCCAAATAAATTACACACAGAGACTTATTCTTACTTATAAAATCCCAGCCTTAGATTGACTTAAATAATTTTCTACAAAATTTCCCCCTTTTTGTCTAAAAGAAAAGTTTTAACTTTAACATAGTATTAACTACATACAACAGAAACAGTTATCGAGTAAGATTAATTTATTAATTATTCAGTCCATTTACATTTAGCAAATTCTGAGAAAGCACTTTACCATCTTTCCATCTAAGTGACTCTAAAGTTTTATACATAATTTATTTTCTATCATAACTAAGGAAAACTGAAACTACAACTATTTAGTCTTCAACTTCATCAAAACCCAGAAGGATGTAGCATTATCTAACAACAGAGACATTTGGCTGCCTAGACAGTCATCCAAAATTCCTTTGCAACATTGGGGCATCCACCTTCAGCCTACAGGCCTATGATATCTGGCAGACTCTTCTATGATACAGGAATTTTGAAGGACTGTCCTTTCTTGTATTGGCAAAGTTCAACAGTCTTTTTCCTGTGTGTCCTACATGTCCAGTCTACACAGCCCATTGTCAGCAATCAGACAAGAACAGTTTCTTTGCCCAGTGGCTAACCTTACAAAAATGAAAGCAAACTCCAAAAGGAGTTTCTTCAATGCCCATCATCTCTGAAGTAAATTGGCGCTGCCAGGAGCAGATGTGTGTCTCATTGTCATGAAAAGCCCTAAGTTGCCATATTCTGTAGGTCTTTAAAAGTTTTGAAGACCACCTATCTAGCTAAAATATATCTTTATGATCTGGAAAGCATACCTAACATGTCTACAAATTTGATTGTTATAAATGACTGATCACTAAACTATGTTTTCTGATTATCCTATATAGTTCATAATTGCAACTTTCAAAAGCTAGAACTTCACCCTGCATTTCCAAATGAACTGCATAGGCACAATACCTCAAACAAAAGTAGAAACATACATACACTATGTTGTAACAAAAATAACCTTAAATTTTTATCAATATTCAAAAATCCCTTAAACAAGAGTAGATTAGATATAGATATAGATATAGATGATATAGATATAGAAAGAAACAAAAATAACCTTAAATTTGTACCAATATTTTATATTCCCCTAAATGATAACAAACATCCATAACCCACCAAATAACTAAAAACCACCCCCACACACCCCAACTCTTGGGAATGTGGGTGTAGTTTTCTCCATACTGCTTCCTGCTGTCTGTGGATGAAATATCTTTAAGGCCCCAGAGAGAAAATTTCAGATAATTGCCAAGTCGTGGAAAGACCAGCAGTAATCTTTGCTGATAGATATCACTTGTCAAGATTTATGACAAATCTTGACAAATCTTTGCCTCATCAAACCTGATCTATATTAACCCCAAAGGAATCCACAACCTCTCATTTCCTGTGGGAACAAAACTCCAAAGCATTTTTTATTTCCATTGACAAATATATTTTTTGACGTTTTAAAAGTTAAGGTATTCCTAAAGCAATGGACTGATTCATTTCAACAGTCCCTCTTTCAATTTCAGGTCTCTTTGCAGCTGTCCTTTGCTTTTCAACAATCAAAAAATTTAAAATCAACACAATAACACACAGGGTCCAGACTCCCTGTATATTTCCCATGTTAGTGGTTTTGTTCTTTTATATTACTTTTACTCTCTCGTTAAAGACCTTATTTTTATTTTTAAACTATTCATTTCTTTCTATGACTAAACTCTTTTTCTTTTCTTAACTAAGCCTACATACATTGTTAAATACACTATTACCTGTTTAGAGGTTTTTTCAGTCTGGATCTCTTTTATTGCATATGTTCAACTTTTTTTTTTTTTTGACCATATGAGCAAATCTTTAAACTGCTAACTTACACATGGATCCTCCACAAGCATGTCTCTCAGCTGGCTCTGCGTGCTTCTTGGGTTCTGAAAACCAAGTGTGAAACTCATAGCTGGTTGAAGGTTTGTCTAACCAGAAACTGCATTCAACCTTCCTAGAGCTCTAGAATGCCACTATTTGCACTGTGGCAGGCGTTTTCACCTAGTTTTTTGTTCCTACTTAACATACTGAATGCTCAAGGGCTTACTGCCTGACAGAAACTCTTAAAAGAGCTCCTATCCTCTTTCTTTTTTTTCCTCCCTGAAGCTTTCTCAGGCTCCATGGAAATATGAACCCCATATTGGTCACCAATGTATTATTATTTGTCTTTGCTCTTTTGGGGGCCCACCACCTGGATCCCAAATAAATCACACATGGGGGCTTATACTTACTTATAAATGCCTGGCCTTAGCTTGGCTTGTTTCTTGCCAGCTTTCCTTAAATTATCCCATCTACCTTTGGCCTTGTGACTTTTCCCATTCTCTTACTTCTGTAAATCTTACTCTTACTCCATGGCTTGTTGTGTAGCTCAGTGGCTGGCCCTTGGATCCTCCTTCCCTTGCTCCTTCTCCGTCTTCCTCTCCTCTCAGATTTCTCCCTCTATATATTCTCTCTGCCTGCTAGCCCTGCCTACCCTTTCTCCTGCCTTGCGCGATTGGCCATTCAGCTTTTTATAGACCATCAGGTGTTTTAGACAGGCACAGTAACACAGCTTCATAGAGTTAAACAAATGCAACATAGAAATACACCTTAAAATAATAGTCTATAACACTGGGGGCCCTGTTACTTTATACACCTTACTGTTCCATTTTACTCAGAGTCTTTCGATGAAGATGATAGGGATGGAAAGCACTGGGATTTTCTTGTGATAAAGGATAGTTTTCAAACACAGAGCCTGGTACCACTTATTCAGGACTGATACTCATTCCCTGTGTGTTGGTGTCATGGACCACATATTGACATTTGGCCTGATTGATGCCTGAGAGCAAATCAGAGGTGGGAGTGGGAGACGGTGCTCAGGGGACACTCAGAAAGGATTCTTATTCACTGATAATCTCTTCAGGGAAGCCTGACACATTATGATGATTAATTTTGATGGTCAACTTTGATGATCTAAATAAAATTTAGAATCACCTAGAAGACAGGCTTCTGGGCATGACTTTGAGAGAACTTGCTTACATTAATTGAGGTGGGAATACCTGCCACCTCTGGGTGGCACCATTCCCTGAGTTGAGATCCTGGACCTTATTTTAAAAAATTTAAAAAAAAATAAAAGACAGTGCACTGAGAATAAGCATTCTTTGCCTCTTGACTTTGGATGCAAAATGCTCAGCTATCCGAAACTCCTGTGGCTGTGGCTCCCTCATCATGATGGACTGTAACCTCAAACTATGAGCCGAAATAAGTCTGTTCTCCCTCAAGTTGCTTTTGTTAGGGGTTCTATCACAACGACAGGAAAAGTAAATAAAGTACTGCCTACTTAGTTTTTTGCTCTTGGGATGTATGGCAGGGATTGTGCTACCGTCAAATGATATGACAACCTAGAGGAAAAGGAGGCCATTTCAAGGTTGATGTTTATACTTGAATGAAAATAAATGTGAAATGTCTACAGTAAATTTTCACATGGAAGAGAATAAACAGGAAGGGATAACGAGAAGGCAATAAAGGCTTTAAAAAAGGTATCATTCTGGTTTTCTAGGGTGGCCCTGGTGAAGGAACCCAGTCTAGTGACTCCAAATGAAGATCAAGATTCCACAGACACCACTGACCCAAGGACTCACTTCTTGGCTATCCTACCCCCTCACATGGTTCTCTGCATCCACATATACCCTTGACACATATACCATTGGTCAAACTGGATTAGGGCCTCTCCTGGCAGCCCATTGTATTTAACCATTTTAATTTTTTCTATTGATTGATTGGTTGGTTGGTTGGTTGGTTTTTCAAGACAGGGTTTCTCTGTGTAGCTTTGGCACCTTTCCTGGAACTCAGTCTGTAGCCCAGGCTGGCCTCACACTCACAGAGATCCACCTGCCTTTGCCTCCCAAGTGCTGGGATTAAAGGCGTGCGCCACCACTGCCTGGTACCACTTTTATTTTTAATGCTATCTGTAAATACGGTTACATTCTGGGGTACTGAGAGTTAGGATTTTCAGTGCATAGATTTGGAAGGACACATGGCCAACCTCTAATAGAGAAGGAGGGGTTGGACAGCCCTCATGAAAATGATCCTGCCCAGACATAGGTGACCTCTGGGTCCTACAGTGTTGGTTACCTTAGGTGCACTTGGTAGGCGACAGCCCTGTGTAGGCTGGGCTCCCTGCAGACTTCTGACTCTCTTTCCAGAAGACTGTGTCTTGTTAATCCTTCTAAAGGCAGACCACAGCCCTCTCGGGGCACTTTCAGCCCACATAGTCGCATTTACCATTGGAGCTCTTAAGTAAGTGTCTTTGCCACCGTGTCTCTGAGCTTGGCAGCCTGGCCTCTGTGTGATGCTTTAAGAAACACTCTCCTTTCTCGCAGCCTGTCTTGGCAGTAGAACTAGCCGACTGTTAAGAACTACTTGGGTTATTTTAAACTCATCGTTTTAAAAATAGCCACTGGAATCTAGCCTCGCTGGATTTCCATACATGTTGAAGAAGCCTTGGGTTCACTCTCCGACTCTCTCCAGGCTGCGCCACGTCAGGCTCTAAGGAGTCCTGCGGTCAAGGTCAGGCAGGTGTCTCCCCTGCACCTCGTGTAGCCCTTGCTTGCCGGCATGTCTATCAAAGCAGATGCACAATGCCCAACAGCATGTCTCCAGCTTGTCTGGGAGTATCTGTCTTTTGTTGTCAGCTAGCAAGCAAGGTTTCCAGCAAGGATTCTTCCAAGCACAACAGGCTGACCTTGAGTGCCTTGAGCTTTAGGGAAGCAGTGGGGTGGGTGTCCCTTGTTGGCAAACCACAGTAAACATTTCTGAGAGCTGTCACCGCCTGTCACACCGAGACTCCTGGTGTTGTCTCATGCCATCTGTATCTGGGAAAACTGGCTATTGATGGAGTGTGACAACAGTGAAGGAGAGGAGGCATGTTCCACGGGTGATTTCTATCTGGTGCTGTTGTATACATATTACATTTTTTATGCAGTATCTTCCTTGAGTTTCCAGTCAAAATGTTCTCTTTTCAGCCCGGCTAGGTTTTTTTTTCCCAACAGCTAGACATCTCTGGTTCTGCCAGTGTCCAGCAACAGAGAAGAAATGTCAACAGTGTCAGGGGTCAAGTGCAGGCAAGCCATTCATGGGCTTCCTCCATTCCTTGTCTTATTCTTACCTGGAGTCTGCATCTCCCAATAATGTTGCCCTCTGATATCATATCCATGAACCACCAACTTGATATTGTACACATGAGCCAGGGACAGCTACAGCCTGCTCCTGCCTTCTCTGCTATCACAAGATGTTTAAGAACCTAGTAACCAATGTTTTAATGTGTGTGTGCACGTGCATGCATATGTGTGTGTTCATGTTCATGCAAGAGCACATTTGTACCACAGGATGACACGGAGGTCAGAGAACAGCCACAACTGTATGTCCCTGCCTTCCACCATGTTTGAGACAGTCTCTGTTTGCTGTCAGGAATACACATCTAGCCTCTGGGGATTCTCCCGCTTTCCTGCCTCCCACTGTCTATAGAAACACTGGGATTACATATGTGTGCACTACCATCTTACTCTATGTAGGCTCTGAGGATCCAAACTCATGTCTTCATGCTCACACAGCAAGTACTTTACCCATGGGACCATCTCCCTAACCCCTAGTAACCAATTCTACTATGGATCTTGGTTGTCAAAATGACCCACCACATAAAAAGAAATGAGCCCACTTCCAGAAAGTTTCTATGTGTGCAGTTCCACAGAAGTCCCTCTAGAAGCTTCCATACACATTTCTGGTGCATTTGTGTACATGTCAGGAGACAGGAAAGCCCGACTGTATCAGTTCACCTCCAGGGTAGCATTCCCTGCCCAAGTCTCTTCCATCTTACCACAAATGGACACTGTGAAAAAGTGCCAGGGCGGGGGCGGGGCGGGGTGGCCTAGAGAGGAAAGCGAATATCCTAATCCCCCAAAGTGTGAATTCTAATTTCCAATTAAGTTAATTTAGTGCAGATTGAAGATGAGAGTGTCACAAAATGAGAGCTCCCCCCAACTCCCCCACCCCCGGGTATCACTAGTCTACTGAAATGAAATCATCACCCTCTGTGGCAATGAACTTGAAATGCTTGATCTCCATTTCTGTCACAACTAGCCTCTGGTTTCTGCCTCCAAGGGAATGTGTTCATTACACTTGGAGAAATGTGCCACTGAGGAGGGGAAGTGACATTCTCATTCAGTCCCATGCCTTGCTCAATCAAGTTCGCACCTTTTTTTTTAATTGATAGGGGCTATGATTGTAGTTGGAAAGAAATAGGTCAAGCCATTGTTCTTTCCTTTTGTTTGCAGAAGTAGGCTGTAGAGAGTACAGGAGTTGGAGCCTTCACATAGACAATGATATCCTTTCTGTCTTAATAACAAACTAAAGCTGGTCAGCTCCATGCAGCAGGAGAAGCATTAAAAAAAAAAAAAAATACATGAGTCAGAGAGATCAATTTTGTCCCTGGCAGCTCTGCAAAGCAACTAACCCCACACCCACTCAGTCCTTTCTAACTCTATTTTCTGAAGCTGAACGTGATGCATCTATTTACAAAGTATGCTGTATTTATCCGGAGGAAGGAGCCAACCTCGGTGTTTCAGAAAGTTGCTGTCAGCAGAGAATGAAGGAAAGAAAAATGATGTACCCTCTCAGACCTGCACCAGCAGCCAGTGGGTCCCCAACACATCTGAAAATATCACGAATTCCATGTGAGCAGCTGTTTGGCCTGGCAATGTAATTTTTAAAAGGCCCGTTGGGACCTAGTCCCTTCGATGCCAAGTCTGCCAAGTCTTGATGGTTGGCTTTTCCGAGTTACCTTCTATCCATACTGCTGTGTTCAGACAAGTGGCCTCGGGTGCTTTTATGATGCAAGCCACGCCTTTCATTTAAGTTTATATTATATCCTCACATTAGGCTTAGATACAGCACCTCTGCTGAAGGATGGAAGAGTCCTATAAAAGGTCCCACACCCAGACCTTCTCTCTCAGCAGACTCCAGAAATATTGTCCTCTGCCTCCTTCTATTTCTTGATCATAGGCACATTCCTCCTCTGTCTCTCAAAGGACAGTTATACTCCTTCCTGCAGCCCATGACATCTCACTGTCTATGCTTAAGCTTTACCAGAGTATTATTATAACACAAAATCAGTTTTCTTTTTGGGAGGGATCCAATATTTGATGGAGACCTACTAATACTGACCACTTTTCAATAAGTTAGATTGGCAATGAAGTTTGTGTCTACTTAGGTTTAAAGGACAGATTCAGCAATGAGATATCGGATGAGGAGAAATTACTTAATTCATTACCTATCACCTAGCTAAGCTTTTCCTAGTTTTTATTTTCATTTTCTAGGTGTTGAAAATAATAAATGAGTTTTCTGAAACTCTGTGTTAGTCTTTTTCTTCTAAGAGAGAGCTAATGGATCACCGAGTCTCTAAAAGATGATGCCTCATGGATGCTTCTCTGCTATGTTGTGACATGGAAGAATGGGACCATCCTAGCTTGTGATTTCCTTTTGTGCACGCCTTCCAGAATACATCAAATTAAATCATTCCTCTGTGTCTGAGATTCCCCAAGCTCAGTAATCATGCCATCAAAGCTGTTCTCTATGTGTACAAGTGCTGGGAAATATCTGTGTCTCAGTCTTCTTAGTGGCCATAACAAAATACCATAGAGCAGGTGGTTTGAACAATTGAAATCCATTTTCTCACAATGATGGAGTGGGGGATGGAAGTCCAAGATCAAGGCTGGTTTCCCGTGAGATCTCTGTCCTGCCTTATGGAGGACTACTGCCTTCTCCAAAGCCTGTGTTGAAATGTGCTGTCCGTTTTGACTGGCATTCGCACACTTGCGTGCAAGAACGTGATAAAATGTCTCAAGCCCAAATAACAAGATAGCATCAGGCACATCGAACTGTTTGCCTTGGTAGGAGGAGCAGGGAGGGAATGGCAATAGAGGGACTAATCAGATGGATAGGAACAAGAGAGATGAAAAGAAGGCCCGGCCCCAACCTTGGTGGGTACATGACACGAACCAAGGGCTATGATTAACTCTACTCTCTGCACCTGTCCAACAAGAATTGGCTTGATGCCCAGAATGTCTCTGACACCAGAGTCAGGGGCAGGAGTCTAGATGTATGCAACTGAACTTTTCCAAACCACCATCTGATAGGGAGCAGGAAGGGAGGTGTGTACTTTCTGTTACAAACAATTGTCAACCCCAAACCATTTTTGCACCGTGGCCATGTTCACGTTCTAGCCTGCTTGATGTTAAATTGTCTGTGCAAGTCCTGCCCTTTAAAAAGAGGCTGCCTTTGCAGGTGAGAACAGAGCTGCTCTGGAGTCCAGCCTGTGTGGGTTCAGAGTGCAGGTGTGATGCTGCCTGCCGAGGAGGCGTCTTCACCCAGCAGCTTCTCCCATCTCTGAATGAGGATCATAATGATGTCCTGTAGAGGTCTGTGAGGATGGGAGCTGTGTGTGCCACAGCCCTAGTACAAGTCCCAAGCAACATAGATGATGCTTATTTAAAAAGGCCAGGCTCATTATCATAACTTTTAGTGATGTGCCAGGCAAGTTTTAATAGTGGAATCCAGAGGTGACTGAATAAATCCCCTAAACCAACAAGAAGAATTAATAAGTGAGCAGAAGGCCGAAGAGTGACTTGGTGGTAGGATACTTATCTAGCATGTGAAAGCAACACCTTTAATACCCCGGATTGCAAAGAAAAAATTGACAAGATTCAGAAGGGGTCTTGATAAGTCAAATGCCCAAGATAAGTCAAATAGGAAAAACATGAGTGTGTAAGACGAGCTGCTAAACGATCTTATGAATAGAAAACCAGGAGCCAGATATTGGGGTGAACGCTGAAAGATCAGAGAAACAGAATAAACCACAGCCAACCTCACCTCGCCAACTCCTCAGCCGATCCTGTTTCCATGAATCCTCAGGCTGAAAGCCTCTGAGTCCTCACCCCTGAGAGTCTCAGTTGAACTGCTGCTTAGTTCCTATCTCCCCAGGCCTTATATACCATTCTCCACCCAGCCATGTCACTTCCTGGGATTAAAGGCGTGTGTGCTTCCCAAGCAAAGACATGAGATCTCAAGTGCTGGGATTAAAGGCGTGTGCCACCATGGCCCGACTCTGTTTCCAGTGTGGTCTTGAACTTACAGAGATCCAGAGGATTTCTGCCTCCCTAGTGATATGATTAAGGGTGTGTGCCACCACTGTTTGGCCTCTATGTCTAATATAGTGGCTGGCTGTGTCCTCTGATCCCTGGATAATTTTATTTGGATACACAATATATTGGGGTACACAATATATCACCACATAAGTGTATCGTGTCTGTAAGTGTTCTATAAATTCAGGCATAACTAGGGTTATTTGTAGGAATTCAATAATTGCAACATGTGTTCTTTCTTAGCTTATTCAGACTCTATGTTATTAATAATGATATCATGATTCTTTGAAAAAGCACCTAAGGTTTGTGAATCCCCGAGAGAACGTGGTAAAGGCAGGGGGATGTGTGGGAGCTGCAGGCTTAGGCTGCTCAGGCTGCTCAGGGGGGTTGAACCATCTGTTTCTAAAGAGATAAGAGGAAAGTTTCTCATTCAAGAATCAGAGTGCTCCATTCTCAGCATGAGAAAGCTTCACATTTCCTCCCATTTTCCACAGGGCTTGTGGTGAATGGGCTACATCAGTGGGATTTTGATCTGGAGGTTTTTTATTTTTGTTTTTAATCAGAGAATATGATCCAACTCCACTTTGATTTTGTGTGTGTGTGTGTGTGTGTGTGTGTGTGTGTGAGAGAGAGAGAGAGAGAGAGAGAGAGAGAGAGAGAGACAGACAGACAGACAGACAGACAGACAGAAACAGAGAGACAGAGACAGAGAGGATGTAAAGAATGATGGAGTCAGAGACAGAGAAAGAGAGAATCATCACTAGTAGAATGGATGTAGGTAAACTCTTCCTAAAAGAGAATATAAGTTGAGGGTTGCCTCTCTGAATTCAAAGTAAGCAAACACTGAACTTTCTTAAATGCTATCTACGCTTTTCTCCAGAGTGGTTATAACAGGAGGTAGTTCTTCATGATATGTCCTAGTGACAGAGAGAAGCACAGGGCTTTACCCTATCAGGAGCCATGCCTGTCCACAGTGTTGGAGAGGAAGCTAGGCCTGGAGTCTATACATTTAAATTCAAAATGTAAAATTTACATAATACTTGCCAGTAAACACTTTTGTGGTGTGCAAGATGAAATTTTAATAAAGATGAGTAGGGTTTAAACATTATCAGTGGTGTGTCCACTGGTCAGTTTTAATATTGATGTTTCTAGGTGTGAAGTCTACTTTTTTGACCAGTAAGGTCATTGTAGATGCAGTTACAGTTTGTATGTGTGCAATGCTCCAATTGCGATCAAGCGCACGATAAGCGCACGATAAGCGCACGATAAGCACACGATTCTGCATCTAGAATCTACATTCGCAACACTGACTATCTGTGCTAACATGGCTTTTCTGTATTACTTTAGCACTTCACTGTCTTCGTCAAGATCATCTCACTCTCTAGGAATCTAGAGATAGATTTGAGATACCACATTAGTTAAAACCCCAGAGTGTTACCAGTCACCTGCCCCACACTTATTGATTATCTGGCAACATCCACTTTCCTATCATCGTGGTTTGATCTATTAGTTACTTGACCATTTTGTTTGGTACTTGATAGTCTTAGAATGCCCACCAAGATCAGTCGGCAATGGTCACTGAAGACACTTGTCTTGCAATGTGGGAATTTGGAAACTGTTGCACATGGGGCAACGTCTTACACGTGCACAGAAAGCCCTTGCACAAGGACTATGAACTAAGCTTCTTACATTCCAACTGAAACTCTTTGGAATAAGAAATCCACTTTCGATACTACAAAGATCGATGCTCCATAAGAAGTAAGGGCGCTGCTGCTATGCAAACATGAGGATCTGAGTTCAAATCCTACCCCATGTAAAAAGCCTGGCATGGCTATATACATGCCTGTCAATCCAGCATTATGGGGATGGTGACAGAAAGATCACTCGGGCTTGCTAGCCACCAGCCTAGCTCCAGTTTCAGTAAACTATCCTGTCTCAAAAGGAATAATATGGAGAGTGATACAGCAGGCCACACAATATCTTTTTCTGGCAATTGAGATACATATACTGCACACACATGTACAACATACACCATATACCGCATACTATACACACAAACCAAAAAGAAAAAAGAAATTGATTCAGACATACACTCAGGTGGGGCGGTGGTGGGGCAGTTGTAGTGCATGCTTTTAATCCCAGCACATGGAAGGCAGAGGCAGGCAGATCTCTGTGAGTTCGAGGCCCGCCTGGTGTACAGCACGAGTTCCAGGACAGCTAGGACTATTATATAGAGAAACCGTGTCTCAGAAAACAAAAACTAAAAGAATTCAGACACACAAAATTCAGAGCAAAATGTAGACTGGAAGGCAGGAATGGCAGCATGTACCTGTAACCCCAGCACTAAGAGGCTTGAAGTGGGAAGGTTGTTTAGGTTGGAGACTGGCTTGGCCAACATAAGGAGTTCAAGTCTAGCTCACATACACAGCAAAACTGTCTTTTTAAAAAATGAGAACTGAAAAAAAATCTAATTGTTTATATTAATCTTAATCTAATTAAGAGCCCAGAGGACTTTGGATAAGTTGGAGGTGCTGGACCCTGTCTCCTGGGTGCTCTCCCTAAAATCCCATAAAATAGACTGCAGTGATATTGCTAAATGATCATCAATTCATTGATTACAATTAGATGCCATGGGCATACATCTGTGCAACAAGTCTCGCTTCCATCTAATGTACTTTTCCGGTTGCCGTTGCAAACGTTACCTCCCTACCACCCTACCCTATCCACCTTCACTTTCTCCTTCAGTTGAACATGGTCTGTAAGACAGCTTCTATGTACTTGCTCTTCCTGTATAGATTTCTCCCTGATGACACATTCATACACACACACACACACACACACACACACACACACACACACAAGCACACATACACATGCATACACACAAATACATATACTTGCACACACATATACATGCATGTACACACACAATTTTTAATATACGTACATATGCTAAAAAATTTTTCAATGCGATTTCCCTTTGTTAGTCTGTGTTTTGTAACTGAGGTTCCAGCTGAAAAATGAGAAGTGTAAGAAGGGAAGGCTGTTTCTCTCTGAGGCTCCTCACTTTATATCCAAAGTCTTATCTGAAAATATAGAATTTAATACGGATGCAAAATTGAGATTGCAAATAGTCCTTTTAAAAAGCCTCCACTACTTTGCTGAAGATATGGTAAAAAGAACAGCACCAACAAAAATAACAGAGAAGACTCATGATGAATTTATCATTTTATATAATTTAAACAACAACAAACCCAGAACCATATGGATACTTTTTTAAAGGGACCATTGTATACAGAAGAAGAGGATCTTTGTTTGAGATGTGGATAATTAACTCCCTGTAAATAAAAAGACATTGGAAAAAGAATTGTCTTGGACTAACCGAAAATCTATGTGGGAAAATGAAGTGGATGATCAATGAGAGCTCTGTGAATGGAAACCAAATCCCAGTTTCTCTTTTCATTCTTACCTTCACAAGAAGAGGAAGGGGAAGAGGAGTTTTGAAAGAAATTAACATCAGCCCTGCACCATCAGCTCAGACCTTTCCTTTTTTACACCATTGCATTTTGGGAATGAGCAGCCACCCAGGCAGTAGATGTTGCTGGTGACCTTTAGACATTCCTCATGTCCTAATCCACATCGTCACTATTGGATCTTCAACAGATACATTTGTTTCCTTCCTGTGAACACAGACACACCTGCAAACCATGTAGGGCATTATTTACTCTGCAGATTGAATGGCCAGATAAAACAGTCTTCTCACAGTGCATTTCTCAAAATCCCACAGCCTCCCTCCTCTTAAAGATGGTAGAGTGAGTTTAGACGTGGGCTTTGCAATGCCCATGTATCTCAAATGAGCAATCCATGGTAGTTATCAAGGAGAGATTAGAAACTTACTATTCTACTGATACGAGTTGCTTTGAAGGCTAGCCTGCCATCATTTGAAAGTGAAGCATCTTCCTAAAAGGCTCAGGTCTTGAAGGGTTGACTGCTAAACCTTCTACAAGGTGATTGGTTAAAAAGCTTCCTATTTCAAGAGAGTAAGTAACCCATTGATTGATTCCTAATTTGGTGGAAATCTAGGTTTGATGTGTGTGTGTGTGTGCGCGCACGTGCATATAGGTATTTTCTTAACAAAGTTGGCCTTTCCACACTTCCCCAGATTACTGAAAGACAGACGAGTTCCATAACTATGGCTGCCCACAGCAGGACAGACCTTTAGAAATCCCAAAGCATTATTATTACACCATGTCTTGAAAAGTTGGTTCCTGCTGCCACAGAGATGGCATTCAGTGACCTTTCCTAAGAGCCAGGTTTAATGCCTGAGCTCGCATAGAAATAGAACTTAGGAACAAAGGGGCTATGTTTGGAGGGTGTCTGTTCTCACGGCCCTTAGCCCCCAGACAAACTACTTCTCCTTGTCTGGTCCCATTATTGTTATATTCCTCATGAGCAGTACAAAGAAGCAAAAAAAGCTGCTTCACGGTGGCTCAACAACATTTCACAGGGTTCTCCCCTGCCTCAATCCCCCCAAAAAAGAAACTCACTAGTCTCTCTGTCTGGACAAGAACTTGGTAAACTTATTCCTACTTTCAGTAAAATCTCTGACATCACCCAGGATAGATTTGGGGCAATCAGCTTTCTTTCCTGGACAAAGAAACCATTAGGTGATATTAGATCTGGGAACTATACTATCAAAGGGGCATTCTTAATCACTTTCTTCTCTCTTTAATAGTCTCTATTTCACACTTTAGAAGGAACCCGAGGAGCTGGAGGAATCATACACATTATATATTATATACTGTGATATACTAGCAAGCGAGCTCCATAATGTCACTAATGCTGTAGAAACCCTGACCAGAGAGACTCATAAAATTGAATGAACAGTGTGTTTCAAAACAGAGCGGCTTCAGATTTTTTTTTTTAAATGGACATTTCAGAGGAAAAAAAAAAAACGAGTACTGTGTCTAGGGAACACTGTCTGCTGTTATCTCTCCAGGCCATTTTTGGTATGGATAATGCTACTAACAAGATCTAGGATTCAGAGACATCATTAGGTGAGAGACTTTGTTTTACATCTTCAGCTCTAGTTCTAATGCCACAGATATCTCCCTCAGTTTGTTTGGGGGGTCCCTGCATGAGAAGTGGGCTTTGCACTCTAAATCTTATCCCTTTGTTTTACTTTTGTGGTTGCACAAATTAAATCTGAGAAGCCAGGGCTTTACATGCTGTATGTAGCCCCCGACCCAACTCATGACCCATCAAATGACCTTCCAGCACAAGGAATGAGAGAAACTGACCATGGGGCCATTTAAATGACTCCTCCCACCCCAAACCATGACACCCAATTTTTTTTTTGTGATAATGTAGCTTGATCCTGTCTCCACCATCAGTGGTGATGTGTCTATTGGTTCTATTGGCTGGGGCTGCGGGAAGCTTGCGAACCCATACCATCTACAGCTACACACAGTGTAATGACTTCAAAGGCCGCTATCATTACCAAATTATCTGCACCATTCCTCTGTCTTTATCATCATGACCCCATTACTTTATTTCAGGATGAGGGATATAACTCAGTTGATAGGAGTGCTTGTCAAACATACAGAAAGGCCTGTGTTCAATCACCAGCAATAACTAAAACCAGGTGTGCCTGTAATGACACTATTCTGGAAGTAGATGCAGGAGGATTAAGAAGTTCAAGGTTAGGGCCTGCAAGATGGCTTAGTGGGTAGAAGCACTTGCTGCTGAGTCTGTCCCCAGGAACCATTCAGTGGAAGGAGAGAACTGACTCCTGCAAGCTTTTCTCTCACCTCCATACAGGGGCCACGACATTTCCCTCACACACATCTGCACACACACACAAATACACACACACCGATCTGCATACACATGTATATATCTGCATATACACACATCTGCACACACACAGATCTGCTTACACATGTATACATCTGCATACACACACATCTGCACACACACCACAGAGATCTGCTTATGCAACACACATCTGCATAGACACACATACCTGCATATAAACACATCTGCATAGACACACATACCTGCATATACACACATCTACATACACACACACATCTGCAAACATACACCTGCACACACATATTCACACACACACATCTGCACATATATCTTCACACACATCTGCACACACACACACACATCTGCATGCACATATCTGCACTCACACGATAACTTTTTAAAAAGAAGTTCAAAGTCACATCAGCTACATATTGATTTTGAGGCTGGCTTGAGCTGCCCAAAAACTTGTCTCAAAAACAAAACAAAATAAAATCTTTATTACAGAAAGTCCCTGAAAAATCAATTTATATCACATCAAAAACCCAGTCATTCAACACATGACATGAAACTGTGTTCCCATGATGATAAAATTCTCCATCAGAACATGCTCCTCTTGCTGTGGCTGCAGGTCCAGACTCATTTTACCCTCTCTTTTGCTGTCCTAGCTGGGGCCTCTCCCCTTTGAGACAACATGAACATTTAGTCAAATGTTGTCCCCATTTGCTGTCTTAAAAGATAAATTCTGCTCCATCCTATCATTTATTTTAATGGCATTTTGGGAGACCTAATAGGGTAGGTTTTTAAGCATGACCTATAGATACTCTGTGGGTCCCTTGAGAGCCACATTAGACCTCAGGAGGAAAGAGATATAAGGACCACAACTCATTTCCCTAACACCTAGGCTGGTTAAGATGAAATCAGTTCACTAAATAATTCATCTTTGAGGCAAGGCCAGCATTGATGGCAAACTCTGGTGCCATTGGCTGTGGGCTTCTCTTATGTCTCAGGCAACAGATGTGTGTCTGAGACAACTGGGGAGCGCTGAGATTGCTAACTACAGCCAGACGGTTCTGTCTGCAACCCAGTGGCTGTTCTCTACGACTCCTCTTTCTGTTGACAAATGAGTTGGCATCCAGCGCAGAGCCACCCAGCACACTGAAGGAGGCTGTGACCTCTACAGCCCAGAACTTCTGCCGGAAGTGTTTTTACCTGTATACGAAAGAATCAGATCCTCAAATAAAGGAGAGAGGAAATAAATGGGATGTTTCCAGGTATTGTGTGATAGTCACGTTCTGGCTGGAAGATGTCTGGCATTCCTGTTTCCTTTCTCTTTATTTTGTTTACTTATTTATTTTTTTTTGTTTTGAGACAGCCCCAGGCTATCATCAAGCTAGCTATATAATCCAGAATGACCCCTGAACTCCCCATTCTCCCGCCCCCACCTGCCCAGTGCTGGCATCACAGGCAAGCATTCCATGCCTGGCATCCTGTTGTTAGTCTAACGAAGAAACAGTGAACAGTGAGGTATCAGGAAAGAGCAGGTAGACAGCTCTGCCTGTCCCACCTCTTGCTACATTTGCATTCATGCCCGCCTGAGCCATCATGAAGACACACTTCCTAGAAGTATGGATCATTTTTATTTAAGAACAATACTTTCCGAGCGAAGCCGAGCACAAAGTACCATTTTGATTTCCTTTCCTTGCTCCTTATTCATGCTCAAGCAGGCCTTTTGATAAGGCTCTCTTTAGTCGCCAAGCAGGACTCCTCTCATGTTTAAAATACTAAATTGTTATTGATAATTTTTTAGACAACTATTCTTGAGTCATTTTTATAGACTTCATACATCACAGATCATGCTGAGAAAACACAAGAGTTAAATGTCGTAGAGATCCAGAGTGATTTGCATTAAGGCAGGGGTTCTCAACCTTCTGAATGCTGCTGCGACCCTTTAATACAGTTCCTCATGTTGTAGTGATCCCCCAACCATAATGTTATTGTATTATAATTTTGCTTATGTTATGAATCATAATGCAAATGTATGATAAGCAGGGTATCTGATATGTAACCCCTGTGGAAGGGTCCTTTGCTCCCCAGAGGGGTCATGACCCACAGGTTGAGAACCACTGCATTAAAGCAAGTTACCTTTCCTCAGATTTCTCACAGCTTTTAACATGCTGATGTGTGCTGTGAGTCTCCAAAGGGCACTAATGCAATAGAGCTTCTCAAATTAGTTAACTCAGAAGCATTTTTTATTAGGGAAATGCTGGACTTCTCTTGCAAGTTAGTGTCCCCATTATGCACATCACTGAATGACATCATTTGTCACCATCAGCTCCAACAGGGGTTGGCTACTTCCATCCATGCTTTTCTAGAGCAATATCCCTGTATGCAGGGAGTGTGGCGTGCAGCTACACCTGTATAGCAACATACTCAGCCTCCTCTACTTCCCATTACTGTTACTGAAACATCTTGCTTAGCCTTGAATTTATCTGCTAGATTAGGAACACCCTGAGGCAGAGACTGGTCACTCACTCTGTCTTTAGCAATTTGGACAGTGGTTTGTTGTTGTGTTGATGGTGGTTTATTTGTTTGTTTGTTTGTTTGAAGTAACAGTCTAAATTATATGACCAAATTTTAAGTCAAGATAGCATTCTGATGCCTGGCTAGCATCGTCCAGTTAATCATACAGTACTGGGTCTCATTTATTATTCATTACTGAAATTGTGTGGACATTGTATCCAGCAAAGATTCTCGCTTTGTGGTAAACAGCTTCTGAAATTATTGACGTGATAAACCAGCTTGAGATGGCAAAGTTTGGAAGATGAGAACAGCGCACATGAAGATTGGATGCAACAGTTGTGGGCACAGGTACAACATGTGATACTGCCTACAGCTGTCCATGGGGTAAATTGAGCCCACAGGAGGCAGAGTATAATAAATGACCCTGTCCTGGATTTCTGATAACTTCAACTTGAGCCAGACTTATACTAGAATGATTTAAGTCCTCCCAGTAGTTTAAATAGTGAAATTTTATTTTATCTAAATTAAAGCAGAAAAGATTTAAAAAATAATTAATTTGCAGTAACACATTGAAAATCAGTATTTTTTTTTTTTTTTTTTGGTTTTTCGAGACAGGGTTTCTCTATGTAGCTTTGCACCTTTCCTGGAGCTCACTTGGTAGCCCAGGCTGGCCTCAAACTCATAGAGATCCGCCTGGCTCTGCCTCCCGAGTGCTGGGATTAAAGGCGTGCACCACCAACGACCGGCGAAAATCAGTATCTTAACATTCAAGGGAAATGGTCATAAGAGAGTGATATTGGATACTAATTGTAATTACATCCCATAGTAACCTGGAAACTTGTCCCATGTACTATGATGAAGTAGTTGCATGTATCAATGTGACCAGGCTAAGGAATGCTCACATATCTGGTAAAATATTTTGGAGATAGTGAGGATATTTCTGGAAGAACTTAACATTTGAGATGCTAGATGGAAAGACCTCACCTCGACATGGGTGTGCTAAGGACTAACCAGTCCATTGGGAGCTAAGGTAAAATGAAAGCCAGAAGGGTAAACTGGGTCTTTCTGCTTGAGCTGGGAGAGCCACCCTCTGCTGGTTTTGGTTATTGATGCTTCTGCCTCTCTGGCCAGGGGACTCCAAATGAAGCACACTTTCCATCTCCCTAGCTCTCGGGGAACAGACTGAAAGGACGCTACCAGGCCTCCAGCTTGCAAGCCAGAGACGGTAGGATTTCTTAGCCTGCATAATAGTGTGGGCTGATCTTTCAAAGTAATTTTCTACATCTGTCTCCCTTTATATACTTTGAATCTGTTTCTTGGAGAACCTTGACAAATAGAATTAGAAATTGGGTATTTGTGAATTTTGGAACTTCTGGGAACAGAGCTAGGCTAAGGGTAAGCTGTCAAATGAATTTTCCAAATTCCCTACATACAATATTGAAAAAAGAGCAGCAAATAAGCTGCCTGCCAGGGAGTACCTGGAACCAAGTGCAAGTTGAGCGTAAATATTCTACAATGCCGACATGTAAAGGGTCCTGAGAGCTAGTACCTGTTTGAAAGCTTATGCAAACCCCATGCCTCTAAACACATGCCAGGCTGCTGGGGAACAAATACATCACATGTACCCTGCTCATCTGGGAAAGTGAGGAGGAGCCTACAAAATATTCTTCTACCTAAAATATTTCTTTCAGTCTGAACTTAGGATACCTTTACTCTACTTTAAAATCTAAATTCCCTCTGTGTTTTCTAATTCTGTTTTCACCCTTAAGGTTGTTTTTTTTTTTTCTTAAGATTTTTTTTGGGCCACAGACATGCCAAGTCTTCCTGTCCTCTGAGGTTGTATTGTTAGCTTGAGTGGGAGGGACTTAATACACACTAATTTTATTATTATTTCAAATTTCATTCATGTAATGCAGTTTGATCATATTCTTTCCCTTTCCCCAGATCCTCCTAGGTAATTCACATTAATTTAAAAATTTTTTTCAACAAACAGAAAGGGAGAAAGACAGACAGACAGACAGACTCACAGGCAGGCAGGCTGTATTCTGGCAAGGTACAAAGGGAGAATAAGTCATCTAATACACCCAAATCAGCAAGGACTGATTTTTAAAGCCATACACATGACTTGAAAAAGAGTAATATAGAAAAAAATCAGAAAGAAAAAAAATCACGGCAATTTCTTTCCTATTCAATTCCACTGAGGTGATGGGTAAGATGCCCGAGGAAGAATACTTTAATATTTTGGTCCTAAAACCTTTGCTTTTACATATCCTAGAGCTTGCATGGAAAAACAAAAACAAATAAATAAATCATAAACAATAAAAAATAAAAAGCCCCATTTCATCCTGTGCTATGAGGCTGCAACTCTCTGCAGTTTATCTCAGTGAGACGTGATCTACTCTTCCCTAGCCTTGTGATTTTCTTTGCTAAAACCCTCCACATCTCTGCCTTTGCGTGAGACCAGGTTAGCTTGCTAGTGGATGAAAGAATACAGCCGAGTTTCTATAGTCCTCATGCGTGAGCCTGACCACACCCCCCCTGAACTGAACCAGCGTTTATTTGTGAGCTTTGATGGCTGCTATTTACCCTCATCAGGGGACAATGGCCATCACAGGTACTGAACACTCTGATAGTGTGGACTCAGCCCCTACAGCAAGCCCAGTCAGTTAACAAGAGCTTTGGAGTAACCAAGTCAATAAGGTTTTGCATTCAGCACGCAGGTTTCAGTATTTTGGTGTATCTTCACTAAGTTTTAGACTAATCACATGGGAGAGTATTTGAAGAGCCAGTCTGCTCAAATAGTAAATAAATATTGAGAGCAACTATTTTATTTAAAGTACAGTTAGAATTTCAATGGCACATAGTAAGGTGAAGGCTAAATACAGAAACAAAGCTCTTCTTCTTGTCACTCCCCTTTTCAGTGACGAATCAGTCATTGGAAACCAAAAGTTTCTTTAGGAATCATTAACATATGATACTTCATGGTAGACAAGATGTTTAAAATGTTAGGTCACTGGATTGTTTCTGTTCTCTTTTCCAATGATACATTATGGGGGAATTTTTCTAATTCTTGGCAGGTTGTTAAGTAACACAGTTCTTGACACTGTTTCATACTGGAGAGCTTCAGAAGCAAATTGTATCTGTTATCAGATTGGTTCAAGTCAACAGTACCAATGAGCAGATGACTTGAGAGTTGGTGGTGGTCTGAATGAGAAGGGCCCCCAGAGGGTCATATGTGGAGTGCTTGGTTCTCAGTTGGTAGAACTGTTTGGGAAGGACTAGGAGGTGTGTCACTGGGGATGGGCTTTGGGATTTCAAAAGCCTCTGCCATTCCAGTTCTCCCCACCCCTCTACCTGTTGTGTGCTTGCCCATCAGATGGAAGCTCTCAGCTACTTCTTTAGCACCACGCCTGCCTGCCCACTGCTATGCTTCCCACCACAATGATCGTGGACTCTAACCCTCTGGAACCGTGGGTCCCTGAATTAAATGTTTTCCCGTATAAGTTGCCTTGGTTATGGGGTTGCTTTTCAGCAACAGAAAGCTAACTGAGACAGTCTGGTGATGAAAGTGGATTTGCTCTCTCAAATGAAGGCCCAATACACTACATGGATATACTTGTAACAGCCATTTCCCCTAGCAACAAGATTTTGATCTGTACAGGAAATTGAGAAATAGATACACATATGTATGTGCGAGAAAGGAAAGAGAGGGATAATGAGTGGAAGAAGACTGGATTAGAATATGTAGATTTATCAGAATATAGGCCTCTCTACAGTTTGCTTTCATCATATACATTCAAAGACCAGATTCCATCAGTGAACACAGCCAAACAGCAGAGTCATTTTGTGTTAAAATTACTTTTATTCAGGATGAAAAATACAATATGTAACCAGATTAGATGACAGTCTGTGATTAGTTCTTTACCACGTATTTCAAAAGAACAATACACTTATTTCTCATTGTGGTTACTGCGATATATTTCCTCTTATTATTCAGAAGCTTACAATGTAGTGTTTTGTGTAGCTTTTTCTGTAATAGCAGATAGAATTCATTTTGCATACAAATACAGGCAGGAAAACAAAACAAAACAAAAAAAAAAAAAGAGTACACGACTTGTCAAAGTAAGAACAAGGAAGACACCAAATCTACAACCGGGGCTTCTGAGTTCAGGGAGTTTTCTGTTGACATTGTTTAAATAGGTGCTTTCTTGGGTATGAAATGGCCTGAATAAAGCACTAGGCTTTGCACACTGCGGCACATAAAGCTATGTCCAACACGATGAAGGAAGGTGGTCCTGAGGTAGAAAGGTGATCATGGCTCTCCTCGTATATAAAACAATTTTCTTCTTCTCAAAATATCTATGCTGCAAATAGATACCCTTGCCCCCCAACCCACCCAACCAATCCTAAAAGAATAGCAACTGCTGACTTTCAGCCTCCTTCCAGCCAGATCCCAGCGAAAGAGAACCCAAAGTTAGCATGTCCTGATGTTTTAAAAGCACATATGTTTGAATCAAAACATATTACCTTTGCTTTTATTTTTGGTTTCTCTACAGTTGGTAATTAATTAAATGTTAAATTAAAAAATAAAGAGAGAGAGAAAAAACAACCAAATATCTAGTTGAATGTACTCAGAAGTAGAGGCAGGGGTACAATCATCTAAGCATTGGTTTCATTCTGGAGAAGCAGTGGTATAGGCTTGGATTGACATCCTTCCCAGATGTGCTACTGGTCACATGAGGGGTCATGAGACATCTGTCCATTTGCCCCAAAGTTTCCCACGAGACAGGCACTAAGTGTCTGTCTGCTTTCATAAGTGAAACAACTGGGGCTTTCAAAACTTACAAGGGACTTGAAAATACAAAAACAACAATTAAATCCTGTTTAAAGGGAACTGGAGACCATGATGTGATCTAGTCTCACAATGGAAAAAGGGGAAAAAGTCTACTGTGTATCTTATGATGAAAACCAAGGCGGAAGGTACGCGAGGTTGTACCAACTTTTGTTTCTGAGTCAAAATGAAAATATGCTTAAATGGCAACCTTTGGTAAAATGATCTTTGAAACTATTACAAGATAGTCTTCTTTATCAGAAAGACTGCAAGATGAAATAAATAAAGACATCAAGATCTACTTACAAGAAAGGAATAAAAAGCAGGAAGAAAAATACCCCAGCAGCCTTGCCAATTAGTCCACAGGATTCTAAATGGAGTCATCCAGTGGTTACTAGAGGTTTAAGTGGGTGATGTCAACTAAAGTTAAATAGCATTTCCAGAACTGCTGCCTACTCCACATACATATTTGTCTCAAATATATGAACTTATTAATTTGGCCAAATCATAGAAACAAATACACAGAATCTATTTGGTTGTGTGGCTGATGAATTATAAATAACCAAAAAATATAATGGTAAAATAGTCAAATAAGAAATGAAGTTATTGTACAAGGTTAATATGAACAGCAGAAGGAATGTAATAATGCAAAGTGGTCTAATTCTTATGCCATTTTTCTCTTGGTTATTAAAAAGACAGTTTCATTAGAAAGCCCCCACCCACTTTCCCACGGCTGTATATATTATACAAATCAGTGACAAATGCATTACCACCTCCCAAATACTTCTGTGTTCATTAATTTACAGTTGCATAGAAAGGGGAGAAGAAAACAATAATATATGTTATTATAAAAACAAAATATCCTCTTCTCTTTGGATAATCAGTGTTTCACTCCCTCAGTAGAACACACAGTCAACGCTCAACAGCATGTGTCATGGAGCCACGGAGCTTCAGGTTGAATGGGATTTGGAATTGGCATTTGCAGAAGAGGGCAATACTGAAGGTCGAGAAGTGTTGGTTGGCTAGATGAATGCTTCACATTGCCTGTGGCAAGGGAAAACACCAAGGTCAGAACAGCATTTGCAAAAGGCTGTCTGGGTAATGAAGACTTGTCAAGTCTACAAGGAAAAATAGGGCTTCTTTCAGAACTAACCCAACTTTATATGGTTGTGTTCAAAGGGGCCCCCTACTGCCCATCTGACTTCTGCTCCCTAGGATGAGGACTTTTCCTTCCACCCTGAAGTCACATGGTCAGCTTTTCATTAGAGTAGTCAACATCAACATAAAGTGGGGGAGGGTGTTCAGATGTCTTTTTTCTTGCCCAGGCTGGAAAACAAGGCTGGTAAAAATTGAGAGATCTTGGGGAAGGTAACAATGATGTACGTGTTAGACTACCAAGACCGCACCTCAGTCTTCCTGGGGAACTAGGAGAGGACTCCTAGAGAGGGACACTTTGATAAAGCCAACCTCTCTGTCCTAGAGAGGAGGAGACTGGAATTACAATCCAAGATGTACAGAGGAGTCCATTTAACAGAAAATGCTCGAAGATCTATGGAAATGACATAACAGTTTCCATGGGGAAGGCAAGCAACTGGACTTTTAAAAGTATTGAAATTAGACACTTTTAACAAATTACTCCAAATGGAATAACCTAAAGGAAAGACATGCCTTGTGGAATCACGTGGGCTCTTTGGGGACTCCTAGTAAAGATCCCCTGCCTACGCTGACTTCTCATTCTGTGGAAGACCTTGATGTGTAACTGATTCCCCGGAATTGGAGGGAATTCATAAATTAGTTGCTGGCAAAGGTCCCCAAGGGGCTCTTTTACTTCCAGGTCTACTAAAAGTCAGTTGAGTCTTGTTTCAAGCCTATTCGCCATCAAACTTGCTTCTGCACTATACATTTTGCACTGTACACAGACCTCTAGAAAGAGTTATATAGTTACCGCGCCCACCAGGTTGCTTTATAGTAGAGAACAATATAGCTCATCTACTCAATTTCATCAAATCTAATACCAAAGTAGAAGGTTGCCAAGTTCACTCTCTGCTTCAAGTCATGTGCCTTGTGCCATAACGTGTCTGAGGACTGACAAGAAGATTCCCTCTCCCTTCCTGACCTCCATCTCTACAGCCGCGACCCCACCAGGGAGCCATCAGAACTGAACCCTTGGCCTTTCTCCCAGTTCTGCTACATGCCCCTGATTCTTGTTTCTCCCGCCATCCTCTCTGCTCTGTACCATATAGAGATCTGCACACTCCTACATGTGTCGCCATGCCCTGCCCTCACTAGTTCTTCAGTCTGTCCTTCTGCACTCTCTGGGTCACATGGCCCATCACCTAAGAAGCCCACACCCTCTATTCATCCCAGAACACTTCCTTCACTACTGACTTGGATCAGCATCCAGCTCTTCTTAAAGACACAGCCTCTGGATAGCCTGTAAGATCCCTATAACTCTTCCCTCCATGCTGCTTCATACCACCATGAGCCTCTGACCAGGCTGGACAGGGGCTTTCAGGGTTCACTTCATCCTCTTTTCCCTAAGATGCTTATTGGAGTTGCACATGATCAGAGTACAGTAACCCACTGTGCAGCCATCTACTAGCCCTTTAAGCCATGCTCATTCATTTCTCAGGGAGCAAATATCTCAATATCACCCAATTTGAGGCTGTTTGTAAAGCTTAAAAATTTTAACACCCATGAGCATGAATCTGCCAAAACTCTGGTCTCTCTGCCAGGGGCCCTACCCTCCACCCTCTTTAGCCATTCACACTAACATCCAAATCCAACCATTATTTCTGCTTATGGCCCCTCTAATACTTCAGTTTCTGCCATCACACCTTCTGGTAGCCATCTCTAACTTCAGCTTACTTCTGCAGAGGATGGTAACTTCACCCATCCTCTGACAGCATAAGATGTAGATCATTGCCTCTCCTTCTTCCATCTTTGCCCAGAACATGTCCTCACTTCCCTCACAGTTGAACTCAAGACTCTGTTTCAATCCTTAAAAATCACCTCTTTGCCTTTTCTCTTCAATAATTGTACTCAACGGGCTTAACACATTCAACTTGTCAAAATGGGTTAATGCAAAATGAGTCGCCTCTGCTGCTTCTGCTCATGAACTTCATTGTGGACAGAGGTCAACACAACCTTAGGGATGGCCGGCATACAAAGGGGTGTCCTTAAGAGTTACCCCAGTCACACTCTGTGTAGGGGTGTGTCTGCTCCTCTGCACATGACCACATCTTCCCGTCTCTCTCTACACCTCCAAATCACCTTCTGCTGTCTCACTTCCCTTTATAATCCTTGTTTCCAATTTCCCAGGACAACAGAAGGCGTCAGAAGAAGATGCTACCTCCCCCTACTGCGTCACCAGTTGGCTTCACAGATACTTGTCTTCTAGCCAAGACCCCAGCTCTGCTTGCCAATAAGATGAGACAATGTTCATTGTTTTTGAAAAGACTAATAAATTCATGGAAGAAAATGTTCTCCAAAGATTTTCTGTGGCCCTGTGGTATATTGTAACTAATAGTTCCTCCTAGGAAATCAAACAAAACTGATAGCTAGTTGGCTACAGCTTCTAGAAGCGCTCAATAAATACTTTTAATGAAAAAAAATGCAACTTCCCCTTCACTGGAGTACTGATCTCGGTATTATCCTTGTGGTACCAGACATACTTTAAAGTCAGAGTTCTGGGACAGGGACCCTAAATAGACATGAGAGGTGAAAGGTCAGTCAAATCTATACAGAGTGGCTTTATATAGTAGATAGCATGGAATGACAGCAGAGATCCAGCGTCTGACTTTGGGTACCTGGCAGAATCTGGCTTGGGAACCCCACTTCCCTGCCTGACACCTTCAGAGCAACAACAATCTGTTGTATAGAATCAGGTAACACTTAAACATCAAGCAGATTTACTCATTTGTACGGAGAATGAAGCAGGACTAAATCAATAGTTGGGAATGTGCTTGCTCCGGGTCGGAATCGAGACAGTAGAGTCAATCGGGCCATTAGCTCTTACCTGTGGCCTGCTGGAGGCATTTGCTGGAAAAGAAGAGAGAAGAAATCAATTGAGGGCTTTACTGTTGCTTTGTGGCTCCCCTCCTCATGCATGCAAACGTGCTGAGTGCTCCTCAGAGGGACAGAGCAGCTCTGTCCTCACAGGAGTGCCAGCGAGAGGTAGGGGCCAGCCTCCCCAGCCAACCCTCTGGTCAAGTGCTCTAATCAAAGCTAGTCTCCTCAGTAAGGGTCTCATAGTCCATGTGATTTAAAATACAAACATTCTACCAAAAAAAACATACAAAACACATGCTAACTCTCTAAAAGCATATGCACCAAAACATTCAGGAAGCTCTTAGTTTTGTTAAAAAAAAATCTTAAAGGGGGTAGATGGGAGTCAGGGGGTAGGGGATGGGAGGAGGGGAGGGGAGGAGAAACTGTGGTCGGTATGTAAAATAAATAAAAAATGTTAATAAAAAATAAAAGAAATACTGAAGAAAAAAACTTCATTTTAAAACTGTGCCATGCATTTTTTTTGGCTTATGAATAATAAGTACAGAGGAGATCCTATATATTGTATTGAATATACAATTCAATTCTGACCAAAAGAGTCCTTCAAGGCGATGTATTTTCTGTCAACTGTGGCTCACTCTTGCCTGGAAGTTGTGGGAAGACGGTGGTTATACGTTTGCCGTCAATGAAAAAAGGGCTAATCTGTTCTTCAGCAGTCTTCTGGATTGGGATCAATAAGAACGCCTCCCATGGGTTCAGTTAAGAGGACCCTTCAGTGTCTTCCTAATGGAGCCCACCCCAGAGAAGCTGATGTCGTGGGCTTAATGAGAGCCAGCACTTCTGAGAATCTTCTAGCTCTCTGCATTGTCAGCCTTATCTTTCACTGAGATCATCCTCATGTCCCTCATTCTTGTGATCTCCATTAAAAGAAATTCGGAAAGATTACACAGAGTGTAGCCTAGCAGACAGAGCTGATTACAGAGCCGGACAGAGCCCCCCTGAAGGAGAACAGTAATGACCTAAGAGACCACTGTCCACATCCACATTTTAGACAGTTCTTCCAGTAGTTCGCAACTTTCCTAATGCTGTGACTCTTTAATATACTTCTTCATGTGGTGACCCTCAACCATAAAATTACTTTTGTTGCTACTTCATAACTGTAATTTTGCTATTGTTATGAACTATAATCCCAACATCTGATATGTAGGACATAAGATATGCGACCCCCAAAGGGGTCTCAGCTCACAGGTTGAGAACTGCTGCTTTATACTATTTTCAAAGATCCCAGGGCTGGAGAGATGCTTGGCTCAGCAGTCAAGAGCACTGGCTGCTAGCACCCATATTGCAACCCAATGCAGTCTATGTCTCCAGTTCTGAGGATCTGACTCCTTTTAACCTCCATTGGCACTACATATACATGGTACAGACATACAGGCAAGCAAAACACTCTTGCGCATAAAATAAGAACAAATAAATCCTTTAAAAAAAATCTCGGAATAAGTAGCTCTTCCTGAGGAAATCTGGGTGACTGTCCCCTACAAGAGGGAGAAGTGGTATATTGTCCTTAATGCCCACACAGTAACCTTAGAAAGTTTAGGATTCATACAGCCTTCTGGGTAGGATGTTTACCTCCTTCCAATGCCAGAGACATGACTCAGGACCCGTTTTTCTTTCCTGAACAGTAACTAAAGTCTTGCTATTCACAGTTGCGTTTTACAGGCCATTGACTATGTCACCTAAGGCCATTGACTATGTCCTCTAAGCTTGCCAATATCTGACGCTTTCACGGCAGAATCAGACACAGCATAGGGAAAAAGAAAGGAGATTTGCTCTCTGATGATGGCAGTATCTATTCTTGGCCAAATGGGGAATGTCTCTAATCATGTCGCATGTTTTCCTTCTCTCATTTTCCTGTTTTTGTTTGTTTGTTTTTGTTTTGAGGAAGAAAAGACATCAGTGGTCCACGCTAGGTCATTGTGAGGAAAAAAGAGAAGGCGAGAGGGGCACCTCCCTGTGAGAGCAGGAAGGAAAATGTGAGCCCTACCTAGGATTTGGGAGAAGAACTAGGCTAAACAAGCCCAGTCCTAAAGGTATGTTCCATCAGAGAGAGAGAGAGAGAAAAAAAAAAAAGAGTGAACCTGTATAAGCATGTGAGCTTTACCCCAGGGTAGCTGAATTGAATTGCTAGTAAGGACAGGTTACATATACATTCCATCTGAAAGACAGTCATGCTTGTCTCGTAAATAATGAATATATGATAGTCAAACCCTTGACAGAAGTCTAATCCTTTTGCCTTCCTATCTCTCTTAATCAAATAAAAGGCTGTAGGAGATCCCCTGAACAAACTGTATATATATATAAAAGAAAATTAGGAAATCATTGTACTTTTGTAAGTTTTGAGTTTTTGATAGATGTCATTCAAGCTTGACACATGCAGGCAGATCACGGGGGAAATATGCCTATAGGTTAATAATAATTCTAAAAGCATTGGTTCCAGCAGCAAAAAAATTACTCAACTCACTATAAATATTCCATACATTTAAACAACATAAGAAAACTATATTATGCTAAGAAAGAAATGATTATAGTCTTCAGTAGAATTACTATGTGACTGGCTAATTGTCAGCACAAATTAAATTCCATTCACTAATTTCACTAATTCTTAGTCAGGATGAGATGGTGATGCCTGCCTTGTTGTGCTGAGATGCAGTGCCATTTTAAAAGACCACAATTCAAAGATGCCCTCAGGGCCAACTGCAATATTAATTTAAAATGCAAGAATTTTAAAGTCTTATACACAAGACCATGCAGACATGGTTTTAAAAAATCTGCTAAAGTTGGCAATTCATGCAATTAGGATTTATAAATACAGACTCTCATTTTAATTCCAAAATTGCCACGAGTGGAAATTCATTTGTAGCCATGCAAATTTTTTAATCCACAAAGGATCAAAAGTCAACATTAACATGCAGATCACACACTGGCTACAAGCAAATTGAAAGTTCTCCTTAGTTACAGAAACTCAGGAGATCATTTTGGCATTGAGAGGGTGCCAATCCTATTTATTTAGATAAACTTCCAAAGGTGGTCAATAAGCTTTGGGAATTGTAGAGCCTTAATAAAATATTTGCTAACTGAGCAATTTCAAAGAAGCATTAAAACTAATGAATCCTGCAAAACCTTCTTAAGTGCTACTGGGAAATTTTCAGTCATTAAACCTCTCCAGCTAGAAATATTATCATCCCAGCAAACCACTGACTACATGGTCTGGAAGTGTGCATTAGGTACCAGGTCTATGCCATGCACTAATTGACTCTGTACCAATTTGAAATGATTTAATAATTTTCGGCAGAATTCTGAGATATGTGTCAATTTTATAAATGAGGCAATGAAGCCCTTTTTCAAACAAAACAGAAAGCATTCCCTATCTTGGAGATTTTTTATGTCATCCAAAAAAATGAATATAAGTAATGAAAAAGAGCAAACAGTGCCATTTTCAGAAGTAAAACAAATAGCATGTAAATTCCACAGGATTCTAAAATATACCATGTACCATTTCTTACTTAAGAGGTAGTTGAATTCTTCATAATAGCACACATGACTAAGAGTGCTCATCCACAGAAAATTTCAACATTATAAACACTGTTGGATGTAGACTTAAGGAGAATACCAACAGTTTCTTCTGAAAGAATTGCAAGCCTCTATAAATTACCCTGTGAACATTGAGGATGATGTCACAGATAGATGATTTCATAGGTAAAGAGATCCCAAGGCAGGGGAAGGGTTTACCCTCTGCAGTGTGGTCTCCATAGAGACTAAACCTCATCTCAGGAACCAATCACTGTGAACATCTCATCTTGTCCCCAAACAATGGTAATTACATATTTGCATCAGGGGTCAGGGCATAAGGCAGCAACATTTACTTCTGAAGATTCAATGTTATTCTACAGTTATAATTTTTTTTATTTTTCATTATAGTCTGTCTTAAGGCATAGATGAACATTTTTTAAAATCAAATATACAGATTAGAATATGCTTTGGGAAAGATTTAAAAGTGCTTTAGAAAAAGAAACTTGAAAAATAAAAATCCTGCACTTGTGGCACAACGTTTTCAATACAGAAATTATACATTTTGTATTTATTACAAAGCATAGATTTTAGCATATTTCCTACTCTGACTTCACTGCCAACAGATTTTTAGATTGAAAATGTCCAGCATGACATTTAAATAAAAACTTCTAAACAGAATTCAATTTACAGAAGTTGTTTTTAAATGATGAATGCATTTAGGTGGAAGCAGAGCAAAAAAGGTAATCATTTTCAGAAATTTTAATTCAGAAATTCAACCTTGAACTACAATTAATATAACAGCTTTAACATGTTCATCTATAGTATCAACAACTGATATTTTTTTTTTCTCACTTAGGATGGAATTTTCTATGGAGCTGAAATAAACAGTGAAATGAAAGCCTGAGATTTATACAAAAATCTTAGTTTACTGACTGGCCAGCTTTAACATTAGTTTGAGAGGATTCACCCCTGAATTATAAATGACACATTAATAATATTTAAAAGTATTTGAAACATTAAAGTGGTGTGGCTATGGACACAAGCAGATCATTGTTGAACTGAGAGACCACGGAGGTCTCTAAGGTGATAGCCCAGCAGAGTCTGCAAGGTAGCAAGAGGCCAGAGAGAAACCACTTAAAAAACTCAGTTGATTAAAATCATTATGTAATTTCCCCTGGGATTTGGAGTGCTCTCATTGGGCGACTTTCTGGTTCTTGGCTGTTCATATGGAGAATTCAGACTCATAATCTGTGACCCTGTGAATTGTTTGGCTTTTACACGATGATTATTTTATTTTCTGAAAAAAAAATCCCCCTTCCAAAGGGGAGGGGAAGCCAGAAATAATTTCTTTCTGAGCCTGACTATGAAGACATCTGACAATATGTCTCAGGGAAGTTAGGGAGTTACCTTTGAAAGGCTATTTTCATCCTACTTTGGCACGCCACTCAGTGTTCTTCTTTGAAGTTGCACAAGTTTCTTATAGCCTGCACTTATGGGAAGTTTTGTCCTAAAAGCAGGCATTTTTCTATTGGACTTTATTTAGTCACTTACAAGCCATGTGGGAAAATCTCCAAGAGCGAGATCATACACTCATTGCATCTCATGATCTGTCTGATGTCTCTGTGGGGCTCCATTTTCTTTGTCAACGTATATGCCTGTATCATTTCAGAACAGCCTGCCATCTTGCTCCTACCACTGGCTTTTGTTATCACACCAAAGAAGACAGAGCGTTATGTGCGGAGAAAGAGAAAGGACACAGGACAGACACCCTGCGGCGGTGGTGTCACAGTCATTCCTACTCACAGCTGCTAGAGGGAAACGTGCTGTTGATCTGCTCCATCACCTCTGTGAGGTCCGTGCTGGTGTCATGAGGTGGGGCCAGCAGGTCCTCAGATGCTGTGACAAAAGATAGAAAAAGCAGGGAGCTTGAAACTATTGCGCATCCTTCTTCCAAAGAACCCCGTGCAGGTAGTAATACTGCAACCAGCCCCCAAAATATTAATGGGATATGAATTCTCATTGAAAAGAACAATTTTAGAGGGAATTAGGAGAGACATCTGTATTCATTGGACACGTGTAATATAACACATATGCACATATAGTATAGAGAGGAGACACACAGGGGTCTGTAGCCAGGTCTTTGTAAAAAGCTAGGAGGTACTCTACCATTGAGGTATATCCTCAGCCCCAGCAATAGAATTTTATATAGTTAAAAAATGTATTCTATGTGTGTGTGGACAAATTTATATACCAAGAGAAAGCATAAAACTGCAAAATAAGGAACAGTGGATTTGATGCCAATGTGTTAGTTGAAAATCCATTACTTTGCACATAAAAATATTCTACCAATTTCTTTCTTCTTTCATTTTTATTTGGGAGCCTTTATCACAGGCTATTTTTATCTTGATGTAAAACATATCTATGTTCTATAGTTCTTTGTGCTTTGATATGTATTTTATTCTAGGACTGAAACCACAATAGTGTTTTTAATGCCATAATTGTCAGGGAGAGGTGTCCATTGTGGCTGATGGTGTTGGCGGCACTTCTGCCTTAGAGGGTGAGCAAAGTCAGGTCCACTGAGATGGGGAGGGATAAAGTAGAGAAAACCATGTTTGGTGATGTTCTTCAGCATTAGGTTTGGAATGTGCACAACTGTAAAGATTGCAGAGAAATAATATATTGTAAATGATCGTTCCCGGGGGCTGAAGAGATGGCTCAGAAGGTAAGACTGCTTGTTGCATGGGCATGAAGATCTGAGTTTGGATGCCAGAGTCCACCTCAAAAGCTGGCTGTGATCATGTGTGCTTGTAACCCCTAGTGATGAGGGGGTGAGGTGAGCTGAGACAGAGAGATTGCTGGGGCTTGCTGGTCACCCTAGCTCTAGGTTTAGTGAGAGACCCTGTCTCAAAGAATAAAGTGGAGACTGAGAGCTGGACACTGATGTCCTCCTCTGGCCTCTGGGAGCATCTCCACACATACATGTACATATGGTATACACACACACACACACACACACACACACACACACACACACACACACCACAGACTATTCTCAAAGCAGAAAACATTAATTTCTTGCTTATTTCAAATGAAAAGAGCACTTTTCATCATTCACCAAAATTGAATCCACTCCTACACATTTTACAAACAAGCACTTCGTAACTAAAGTGTTTTTTGATATTATTCAGATGGCTCTGCATTCACTGCAGACTAGAGAGAATAATGTTTTCATGCTTAAGGCACCCAGATGTAAGAATGCTGACAAACTGAAAAACAGAAAAGATAGCTGAATCCCAAGCAGACCGCACGCAGCGGCTTTGCTTCGGAGACACCCACCTGCCTGGTGGAACTGTGGGCCTGGCTCGGGGTCCAGGGAGTAGCTCAATGCAGAATGCTGAGGCGAAGCCCAGGGGGAGACACCGTTGATGCGGGAGTCAGAGTCAGGCTGAAACCACATGGGAAGTTAGAGGAAGAAAGTTTCACGGAACCTAGAAGGAATGGGGCTTCCTCCCCCGCCCCCACCATGGGCAGAAGAGCCTAAAGAAGCGCTTGTTTTGGGGTGCCTTCGGATGCATTTCAGCACTGGCTGTGTGGGAGCATGAGTACCACACTGCCCTTTCCACCATCTTTGTCCTCTGAAGGACTCACTGGGTTAAGCTGCAGGATTTATTTCTGCTATCTCCATCTTCCAAATTCCGCATTATTTTTATATCAACCTAGTGAACTTAGAAGAAGTAGGTCGGGTTTATCTTTTTGGAAACTAGCACTGGGATTCTAAAATGGCAAACGTTGTAACTTTCAAAATTGCTCCCTTCCGAGGTGATGTGGAGAGCGTGTTTATCAGAGTGGTTTTGTATTCAGCAGGTTGGAACCGGATTCCGGCTGTGTGGCTCAGGAGCGGTATAGTTCGAGGCAAACCACAGAACCCTCTGTGTCATAGGTTTTCGGTGTATGAACTGTTTTAGTGTTAACTTGGTGTGCACTCAAGAGTCAAGAGGAAGCTGTGCTAAAAGCTTTACTAACTGGCCATAGCCATGTCATAGAATTTTGTCAGGAGAATGATGAATGAGTCTTTCTAAAGCCATTTTCACAGCCTGACGCAGGGCAAACCCTTCATACGAGCTGCTGTGCGTATCTTCTGAACTGGTGATGGGTGTGCTGAGAAGTACACAGTCAAAATAGGAAGTCAGATCTAGAGTATGGGGATGCAGAAGTTACTTTTTAATGCAGATTCTCCATTAAATCTCTATGAGTTGAAGTCTGGTAGTTTCCCCTGTTCATATTGAGTTAAATTTCCCATCTACTTCTGGCACTTAGGCTAAATCGTTACAAAGAGATAAGAGCATCACAGACTGGGATAGTCTGAGCCGCTTGGATATCAGCTAGTTCCAAAAGCATTACTGTGTAAGTCTGGAAGTACAGGAGCCATTAGGCGCTGGGTCTAATAAGATGGAGGGAGTGGGGTGAGGTTAGGATGAGCCCAGCAGCCTTTTCTTGCTTCCTAAGAGCATCATCAAGCTGCAGCTGAGCAAAGGCTGCAAGCAAGCTTCTGGGATGGTTCCAGGTGGACACTAAGGTGTGTACATTAACATTTGATGCTCTAAGCCGGTGGTTCTCAACCTTCCTAATGCTTCGACCCTTTGATACAGTTCCTCAGGTCGCGCTGACCCCAAACACCACAATTATTTTTGCTGCTACTTCATAACTGTAATTTTGCTACTGTTATGAATCATAATGTAAATATTCGATATAGAGGATATCTTATAGGCAACCCCCATGAAAGGATCACTCGAACCCCTCCCCACACACACAAAGGGGTCGTGACCCACAGGTTGAGAACCACTGCTCTAAGAGCTCACACAAGGAAACTTATCTTCTATTGAGGCACTGCTCAGGAAGTTCAAACTCACTCTACATGTTGTCCCCGCCCCCAGTGTATGTGACGTCGAGGTTAGGCTCAAGCAGACAATCCGAGGTCTTAACAGAAAGCCAAGTCTGGATTCACTTAGGAAACCACTATTTTCTAAATATACGGAATTTCCAGGCTTTTAGGAAAATGACTCGCACAGCCATGTCAATGAAACTCTACAATGACGGGCAGAGAGAAGAGGAAACAGCCAAAGGAAGGAGAGAGGTCTACTGCTCACGACGTAGGTAATGCACAAATCATAATGCTCTCAAGGATCCTGACAGGATACAAAGACCCTGATGGCAGCTGTGTCAAGATGGCTTTCTCGAAGGCAAGCCAATCCCCTGGAGAAAGGCTGCTTTTGCTTTGATGCAATACATCACTGGTGGGGAAAAAAAAAAGGCATCTCCGTGAGGATGTCACCGGATGCTACAGCACACAGGCTGGAGAAAAAGGTCAACTGTGATTCGATGCTGGTGCCAGTCAGGAAATCCTTTGCGGGGATTCGGCCCTACAGGCGTCTACGGCAGAGCCTTCCTCATTGCTAGTTCTGTGAGCTGACTGACTCTCCCGTCTCACGCTAAGTCAGTCAAGTTATGGACCCTGCCATGTCTTCGCTATGCTGTCTTTTCTCACAGGACTGCTAGGAGCAGACAGGCAGACGCCGCGCCCTACGCTTCCTTTGTAAACCAAAGAACAGCGGTTTTTCACAGTTGTAAGTTATTAGTCAGTGCTGAACTGTAAAAGGAGTGTATCAGCGTCTGATCAATATCAAGAAATAAAAGCAAGAGAAAAGGAAGGGGAGGGGGAGGGGGAAGGAAAAAGCAGGGAAAGAGAAAAGGGAAGGAGAGAAGGAGAAATAGGGAACACAGGGTAAGAGGTGCCATCTCTGTGAAAGGCCTGCATTATTGCCAGGCGGTGGTGGCACACGCCTTTAATCCCAGCACTCGGGAGGCAGAGCCAGGCGGATCTCTGTGAGTTCGAGGCCAGCCTGGGCTACCAAGTAAGTTCCAGGAAAAGGCGCAAAGCTACACCGAGAAACCCTGTCTCGAAAAACAAAAAACAAAAAACAAAACAAAACAAAACAAAAAAAAGGCCTGCATTATTTTGGATTCATTATAAACACAGTTTTCCTCTCAACATAAATTTTGCATCTTATTGTCGAGAAAGTTTGCAGGCCACTGCTATGGAACCCTCCCCCAGTGTGAGGAAATGGCAATAGCAAATTCATAGCCATATGTTCCTTGGGTGATTTTTGAGGTATCCGCTCACTCCTGGTTCACTGGAAGAAAGAGTTAGATGGAAGATTTTTGGTCACTTGCTGTCCCCAATCTCCATGGATGCTTTCCGTATGCAGGCTCATGTGTACCCCGGGATTTTTCTTTTAAATTAAAATATTCCAAGCTGAGATTTCAGTACAAAAGAAGAAGAAGAAATTCTACAGTCAGATGGGAAAACACATGTTTGTATTGGTGAAGATTACATTTGTACACATGAACAGGGATTTCTGAGCCAGTAAACACTGAATTAACTGTGGCAGTGAAGAATTGAAGGTGGATATCCTAACAGCTACCATGGCCAGACCCAGGCTTCTGGGAGGTGCCGTGTAGAGGTACTACACAGGACTCCGCATCCCTACCTGCTCCAGAAGCTGTCTGAGGCGGTGCAGCTGAGACTCCAGCTGTTTATTGTGATCTTCCAAAATCTGCATCCTCGCTTCCAGCCGCCCTTTGTGCTGCCGAAGAAGTTTGGCCTCCGCAATAAGTTCTGAGTCCTCGGATGTGTGGTGAGGCGATACAATGGACTCTGGAGGTGAGCCCACAGGGAGTCCCCTTCTCAGGTGCTGCTCCTTCAGCTGCTCATATTCCACCTGCAGATTCCTAATCCAGACAAGGAAAAACAAAACAAAACAACAGAATCATTATGAGGTCCATCCTCTTCTCTCCCAAACTGTCTAGGAACTCCAAATTTAGCTTGTACTACTTAACTTTGTCCTGTGGAGAAACATTTACTAAGAGGAAGAGGGAAGAGGAGGAAGAAAATGGCTTCCAAGAAAGAGTGCTTCCAGGCTCCATCAAGAAAACTCAGCTAGAGCAGGTTCCACTCACATCCCAGCCAGCTAATATCCTCCCAAACCTCGACCTCACTGTGATGTCTTTGACACAGTTCTAAAGAGAGGGCAGGAAGGGGCTGGTGGCCTTCCCAGGAGGGAGAGAGCGCTGTATTTTCTTTGGCTGGGTCTAGCACACCTTTGTTCTTCCTCCAAGTCAGCAATGATCCGCTCCAGTTCCCCGCGCTCTTCCCTCTCCACGGACTTCAAGATCTGAGCTGGACTCTGTGGCTGGCTCACGGGAGACTCCCCGCCCAGTGTCTGGCAGTACTGCTGGATGAGGGCATGCTCGTCCTCCCTAGGGAGACAAAGAAGATAGGCAGCGGTTCATATCTGGGAGGTGAGGTCTCTGAGAACATAAGAAGTAACAACAGTGATGCTGGGACTGGGGGCTGGACCAGGCTCTCTTGAAACTCTGTGTCTCCATGATAGTCCTTTGAAAACTCAGGCTGGCTGGGTGGTAGTGGCGCACTCATTTAATCCGGCACTAGGGAGGCAGAGTCAGGAGGATCTCTGTGACTTGAGGCCAGCCTGATCTATAGAGTGAGCTCTAGGACAGGCTCCAAACTACACAAAGAAACCCTGTCTCAAAAAAATAAAAAAGAAAGAAAGAAAAAGAAAACTCAGGCTGAATATTCAGGGCTTGTATATGATAAACTCAACATCTCAAAACATGAGTGTCGCAATCTGTGATTCTCACAATCTCCAAAGAGTCATTCCACTCTACAGAGAAAATAAAATAAGGCACAGAAGTTCCTCTAAATAAGAGTAACAAGTTGCTATAAATAGGCTTAACTGGATGTTTCCCACCTTATGGCCACAGGCTGCATGCAGCCCAGAATTAGCTTGGGGTGTGGTCCAACATATTTGTAGATAACAACATAATGTTACAATGTTCAAAATTTGGACATGCCTAGAAGCAGCTAATATAAAAGTTTAAGATGTTATAGGCAAACATATCACTCGATGACTACCCAAAAGGTAGATTAAAAGATCACTGAGCCAAGAACAACTGATCTTTAGATTTGGTTGTGACCAATTTTGCCATGTTTGATAATCCAAAGGATATTTAACTTACATTTTTATTTAACTAACAGCATAGATACAGTTGTACATATTTATAAAAATAGCAATAGATATTTTACCTGGTACAACCACAAGTAATTTTTAGGACCCTTATTCTTCACTAAATCATTAATTGCATTTAATTCAGTGAGGTTCCTCATCTAATCATCTGTTACTGAAGTAGACACATCAGCAGTAGGGTAGATAGATGAAGGAGACAAAGCCAGTCTGCTGGGAATATCTTTTCTTTCTTTTCCAGGCAGATCTAGTTGGATGTCCTCAGGAAGGTGTGACTGCCACATCTCCTGGCTCATGAGATTACAGAGCCCTCTGGCACACTGGACCTGGCCCATTTCGATAGTTTCTGACCAGCAGTGGAGATTCAGGATAAGGCCTCAGGAAAATAAGATGTAAGTGATACGGCCACCAGAGTTTAAAATAAAACTGTCCTATGGCTGAATGGTCAGTGTAAGCTGTGTGGCCCAGGGATCTCTCAGCATCCTTGTCTGCTGCCCTGGACCAGAGCATATCCTAAAACAGCCAAGGAGAAACCAGTAGTCCCGGATCTTTCACTGTTTCACCTGGGCCTTGAGATTACTCTGCTCTCTGCTCTCGTACAGGTGAGTATCTCGTACCGGATACTGGGCAAGCACTCTGATTCTTGTGTGTGACACAAAATCCATCGTTGGCATCTCACACCTTTGCTCTGACAATCAGGGGTCTGAAATTGCATCTATAATTTAGTGTGTTCTTGGAGAAGGTGTGCTCCAGCATAGAGATCAGAGACACAATGAAGCCAAAGAGAAAACTGGGTATTATGCTTGCCTAAGTACCAGAACAGAGCTCCAGTGACTCACTGATAACTTACTGGGCCTCCTTCCTGCATGTAGCTTCCCTTTCTCTTCTCCAACCCCCCAGAGAGAGACTGACTATAGACTCTCACTGTATATACCCATACATATTAATATGTATATACATACATGTGTGTATTAAAAATAAAAGCTATAGACTTTGGCTAAGCTTAAGTGCTTAACTTGACCTCCCTCTTCCTATTAAATGCCTTTGACCAGGACTGTTGATGGGCTATTTACAACACAGGTAGAGTGAACAAATCAACAGGTAGATGGCATAAGAGGTGGAGTTGGCTATGGTATCATCTTTTCACTGTTAGTAGTAAATGCGAGGTCCCTGGGGGAACAAAAGGAGCCTTTATAAAATCTCCTGAAGAACAGAAAAACGGGTACACCATCCCTGCAGAGCTGACAGAACTCCTATGCTACCCACACAGAGAAATCAAACAGGAATCTGGCAGGGAGGCCCAGCAAGACAATGCAGCAGGTAAAAGTGGTTGCTCTAAGCCAGATGACCTGAGTTTGATCTCCAGGACCCAGCAGATGGAAGGAGAGAACTGACTCCCATAAGTTGTCCTCTGACTTTCATGGCATATGCGCACACACACACCCACACAGAGGTAATAAATATTTTTTAAAGTTGGGCACTGAGAAATCCCTTGAAATTCTATTTGGGAAGCATTTTGTTGTCAACATTTACGTGAGTTTTCCTCTTTTTTGAATTGGATGGTGTACAGCGTGTTGTTATAATTATCATGGCCACTAACAGTACATTGTTTGTTATGGTATCTGGAAGAGAATTTAAACCATCTCTACAAAAATAAAAAAAAATAATTTATGTGTAGCCTATAATTTGGGCCTTAAATGTTTTTCATAGATTATTAGTCATAAAGGTTAAATTCAAAAAATAGATACATTCTAGTCTTTAATTGTGATAATAAAAACCAAAAGTACCCTCATTATGTAGATGCTACATCATACACCAGATTAGGGTCATTAAATATCAATAGTATGTACCACGCTGAAATAGAAAGTATTTTTTAAATGTAGGCCTGCACCAAGAAGTATCGTTAAGTGGAATGTAATTATACTGTATTTTTTGCACATAGTAAATAGTATCTACATACAAAATTAGTACCTATCACATGATGAGAGAACTGTGATTCTCTTGATGGCCTTTTAAAACCAATGGTCTTTTCCGGGTTTTAGACTCAGAAACAGTAATTCCAATGTAAACCACAACCAAGCTCCCACTTCAATCCACCCAATGGCAGAAAGTAGATGGAGTGAGAATCTGGCAAAGGCCTCAGGAACTGTGGTCTAAGGGTCCCTAGGGCTGTCCTGAGTCCTGTCCCTTCTGTTGTTTATGATCAACTTTTCCTACATTTGTATGATCAACTCTTCGTACAAAGGTGCTTGGTAGCCTTAAAATCAATGCCGCGCTAAATCATCCAGAGTCAGGCTTTGGGAAAAAATAAGGAGTGCTTTAGACTGGATGTATGCAGGGACTGAAGCTGGGAAACTGGTACGTAGTCCAGGCTAAGAAATTAGCACCCTACGATACGAGAGAGTGCAATTATCAATGAAAGATTTCATGGAGGGGAATGCTTGGGGAGCGGACAGGGAATTGTTTCCATGATCAAATTTGAGGGATCAAAGCGAACGCAAACTACAGGCATGTTGGCTGTTGCTGGAGGTACGACAAACAATCAATCAATCAAACAAACAAACAAAAGAAAGCATTGACCGTGGTCTTTCCTAGCTATGTGGCTGAAGGGCCTTCACCATGGGCAACTGTCAGCTCACCGTTCCATACAAAGTTTGGAGAAGACACACAGCTGCATGTCACCTGCCTAAACATAATCCCGGGGCAGAAAGGACAGTACAATTAGGTAAAGGTGGTGCCACATGCCTGTTATCAAGAACACTTCATAGGGTGAGGTAGAAGGTTGGACATTTGAGGCCAGCATGTGCCACATAGTAAAATACTGTCCAAACAACAACAACAACAACAACAAAGGAAAAAAGAAAACAAACAATAAAAAACAAAAACAAAATAACAACAAAAAACAGGGCTGGGGGTTCTGAGCACTGTCTCTTAATAATATTTTAATTTAATTGTAATTGCACATACATGTGAGGGCATACCAACTTGAGTAGGGCTCTACCAAATAGCCTACAAATAACTGCCTCTCACGAGTGGCTCCATCGTTTTACTGTATGTTTATACTCTAGGACTAAAATAAACATCTGTTGAATGAATCATCACATCAAATGGCAGCATATTAAATCTGTTCAGCTGCTAATCATCCAGTTATCTTCTCTGTTCTGAAACATCAGTGATAAAATTTAAAATAGTGTTTATTTTAATTTGAAGACAGTGTATAGATTCAATTTGAACATTGCCTGTACTCTGTTCACATACAAAAATAGATACGTTAAAGAAGTTAGACTTTTATCTTAAATTTTTTTTTTTCATTTAATTCCCTGCTACTTTCAACACTGGTGAGAATTAGGCTGATTTAAGAGTTACTTAAGATACTTAATTACTTTAGAGGCAATACCTACTAGTAGGTTACATATGAAAGAACAGAGCAAACACTTTGCTATCTTGAGCTGGAAATGGTTTCTGGTTCATAACACCTGAATAATGATGCTTAAGTCATGACTGTATGAAGGTTAAGTACTAAGATGCCAAACTTTGGTGTTTAAAATTGAAAAATTTCACAAGAGCATCCATGTATAAGCTTAATGACAAATGAACCATAAAATACACATGAGGGAGACATTCTTTATCAGTTTGCTTAGCAGTAGTATTCAACATATGGGTCACAATCCCTTTGAGAGTCTAATGACCTTTTCACAGGGGTCACCTAAGAGCATCTGCTTACCAGACATTTACATTTACATTACTATTCATAACACTAGCAAAATCACAGTTATGAAATAGCAACAAAACTAATTTTATAGCTGGTGATCACCACAACATGAGGAACTGTATTAAAGGGTCACAGCATTAGGAAGGTTGAGAACCATTGGCTTAAGGTATTCTACTTGGCTTTCTCCCGTCTTTGTTAGTGAAAACCATGTAGGTATTATGTTCTAGATATTCTCTGTTCCTCCTAGGCCTCCTTGTCTGGTCAAACCATACTGAGCTCACAAGTCATATCAACTCGAAACTACAGAAGCCTCTTACACATCATCTCATAACTAATGTGATAAACAAGGTCAAAACAAGTTCCAAAGAAAGAAGATCTATTATAGTGGATCATCAGAGAGAAAGCAATTGCCAAGAGCCTTCCACAACCAAGCTGAAGATGCACAGAGAGGAAGCCAAACATAAAATATCCAGCTTTGAAGCTATTTTAAAAAGATATTCTAAAGTCAATGAGGCTTTTCTTGCTTCCTAATAAAATAAAATATTTGCAAGGGAGTTACTTTCAAATGAACGGCAGGGAGAATACATCTAAGCATGTGTGGATAGCATTGCTAAGAGAACAGAGACTATGGAGAAAATGGTAGTGAGCAAGAAAAAGAGGGGTTTGCAAAAGTGCGTCGATTCAATGGAAGTGTATTTTAAAATGATCACTCAACAGCAATATTATGAGCTGAAGAGATGACTCAGTTGGCAAAGTGCTAGCCATAGAAGCCTGAGGACATGAGTTCGGATCCCCAGCACTGATGTGAAATTTAGGTGTGGTAGCACATATCTGCAACACTAAGGCTGATGGGAATCAAGGAGCCTAGAGGTGGGGAGTAGAGAAAGACAGATCCTTGAGCTTATTGGCTGGCCAACCTAGCCAAAAAAATGAGATCCATTTCCATTGAGAGAGACTGTCTCAAAAACATAAAGTGGAGAACAATTGAGAAAGACACCTGATGTTGATCCCTGGCCTCCACACACATGTGCAAACATATGCATCTATATAAATATGTATACACACCCACAGAAATACAAACAAGAAACATACATCCACAAAAGTGCATATCAATATTATATTATTGTAAAGCAATCTGATTGTTCTAGAGCAGGTGAGCTGATTCATTGACACAAACAAATAAGCAAATAAACATATTTCATTTACACTAAGATGACTTAAAAGCATAAAATATGCACAGACTTTTTGGAAACACACATCAATTTTGATTGGAATCCCAACTCAGAGGTCCATGAAGATTATTTCTGAGACCATAACACAATGAGGTAGTATTAGTCAACTAAGAACATTCCAGAATTAGGTTCCTCTCACCTTCAATGACTCACCACCAACACTCCTGTCATCATTAATGTGACATGTTCCCACCATGCTGTATTTTCCCCTATGTGTATGCTCCATACCCCCTATAAAGCCTGCCATCACAACCTGGTCACTTCTGTTTTTCCATCCTGTTCAGAGGCAGTCTTTTATGTGCCCTCCCCCCAGACCTCCCCAGTAAATCTCTTGCATGAGGTGGTGTGATTTTTGTAGCCTGCCTTGGCCCTAATCGCCAAGATACTCTTTCCAAGCAAAGCCCTTTCAGGCAGCCTCCTGGGAAGATGCAATTCAGGATGCACTTACACACTTCCCGTGGTAGAGCTGCTGTCTGTCAGAAAAGATCCATTTGTCCTTTCCATCTGGGCCAGTCTGAAAATACAAACACAAGGCACGAAAATCATGTGGCCACAACTGCTGTGGTCATCCATTATTTTTAAATCTTCATTAATTCTGTAAACAGAAAAGGGTCCAGATATCGCACAGTACTGAGTGGAAAACATCTCTCCTAGTGAGGGGCCATTTGCTTACCACTCACATAGGGTCTGTAGGCTATTATCTCATACTACAGTGTGCAGTCTTCTCATTGAGCTCCCAGGCCCTCTAGCTGGTCCCCACTGAGGTGAAATATCCTTCACACACAAATCTAAGTATGTTTCTCTCAGGTCTGAAAAGTCACCATGACTTTTCTCCATCTAGAATGCGAGCTAACTCCTGGGCAACTGGCTCTGTGTTACTAGACCACGGTTTTGACATCCCATGGTCTCTCAACTCCTTTCCCTCCTGTGGCTCAGAAAACAAGCCACAGTCTTTTCACGGCATGTTCTCTACCAGCCCAAGAGTGCCTTTCTCCAAAAATCTGACTTAGTCTCAATTCAGCTCAAATGTTACCATTTGTTTTAATGGGTCTTAAACTAGAGATTTGGACACAGCTGGCTTCCAGGATCACCAACGGTTGGTATTAAGCAATTTCCGGAAAGTTCTGCACACTACCTGCAGGCCTATATTTTGCATTGTTTAGGGATTTAAAGACAAACCCTAACAATCAGGCATTAACATAAGTTTAATTACATATTGCAATTCATATGTGCGTGGTCTCTGGAGAGGAGCTCCAATCACTACTTTCATTCACTGAAACTAGGTTACATTATCTGGATCCTGCCTGCTCCATGTTTGTTTGCGGTCTCAGCAGCTCTGTAACTGCAGCCTTTTGAAATCCACTCTTCATAGAATACATAGCAGGTGTTTGGTAATGTGTAAATCCCACCATGGAAAGATAAAGGCTCAAGTTCCGCATGTAGTAGAACCATGACTTCTGCAAATGCACTCCCACAGTAAGGTCTGTCAGTAGCATTGAATGGCTACAAAAGCAGAAATACTCGGGGGGGGGGGGGGGCAGAGCAGGGGATGTCTATCGGTCTCTTACCGCGTGGCGTATTGCTCGATTCTTGAGTGGGTGTCATCGTGAAACAGCTGAGGGGAGTGTGAGGGGCTGCGAAGAGAAAAGAAAGAAAGGCAAGGGCTTGATTCCCAGTCTCGACAGACGTTACCAGTTAGAAGGTTAGTTAAGTAACGGATTTGCCATGCAAACACACCGCCAGCGGTGTCACCCGGGAGGGAAAACCAGGAGTGTGGACCCACGCTAAGGCAATGCGCCCGATCAGAACTCCCCTCCTGTGCACGGGGACTGTGAATACTCACTCATAGTGCTCTGGCCACATACTGATGAGTGTGATAGGACTGCAGAGAGGGGAGAGGGAGACAAAAGTCACAGGACAAACATTTAGAGCGATTTCGGACAAAAGCGGAAGGAGCGGGATTCTCGGTCATCTTCCGTGAACTCACGATTGGCTACCTCGATATTCACCACCGGGGAAATCAAAAGCAACTTTGCCAGCTCTTAGGACACATGTATTTTAAGACAGTAATCATATTTTAGAACAGTCAGACTGAAAAGATCAGTAGAATGTGCTAAAATCACCCCCCAAATTATAGGCTGTTCAAAGATAATGTTCTAGAACATTCCCAGGAAGATTCAATTATGTTTTTGTTTTCACTGGAGAAGAAACTTGATCAGAAAGGTGAATTTATTACCTACTTATTAAATAGCAGAATTGAAGCAAAAAAAATTTTTTCTTCATCCAAAGTCATGTGTACACCAAGTTTCTCAACTTGAGATACACTGAGAAGAGTGAGGCCTTCCTGCCTCTGCATATCCTACTCAGAGTCCAATCATCAGCACACTGAGAGCAACTTCTCTAAGACAGGACAGACAGACTTCCATCTGTATGGTGTTACCTAGACATTCACTCTGGGAAACCAGATTGGCAAATGTATTCTGCTTGACCCTGGACTTTGGTCTGAGGCTGGCTTATGTAGTGCCACCTGCAACATGTAGGCAAGACCTGGTCTCCCAGATCCCCTGGAAACCCCCAAATAGCCACAAAATGCCATCGAAACAATTTGTTCCAATGAAAAGGTAGTTTAAACTCTAACTTTTGAGGGAAGGTAGTGATGAATTACCCAATGAATGCAGAAAGAAAATTAGTACTCTGTTTAATTATGTAACGTTTCTGAAAAAGCGAATGCTGATTCAAGCAAAATCCTTCTAGACTTCCTTTTCTATTATATGTGCAAACTTGAGACATGGTTAATGATCTCATTATCTCCTGCTGTGAAGCACAAGATGGTATGTGCGGGGCAGAGGCTAAAGAGATGGAAGGTCATCTTCTTGGGAGAAGCTACATTTCCTTAGACCTACTTTCAAAAAAGAGCATTCAACCTGTATGTCTGTCAAAACACCTGTTCTGTAATTAGAACTAACTGCGTAGTGTAAGGTAGAAATTAGAAGCAGGAACAATGGAGCAACAGTATTATCCCACACCTTTAGCACATCAGTACTACTCAGTATCCCCAAATAGGGATACTAAATGTTAGGAGACAGACAAATCTACACCACACTTCCTGAAACAGTAACTGTTTAGGAGATCATCTCTGAAATTCAAGTATAGGACAACATTTGATATAAGCTTTCAATAGAAGATCAATGCCTACTGGTGTGTGTGTGTGTGTGTGTGTGTGTGTGTGTGTGTGTGTGAGAGAGAGAGAGAGAGAGAGAGAGAGAGAGAGAGAGAGAGAGAGAGAGAGAGAGAGCCTGTGCGCGCACGCGCGCGTGTATGTGTGTGTGTTCTTAAGAGGCCTTGGTAAAGCTTTGTGGAATGGCTTGACTGATTCTTTGGAAGGTAATTGTTGGCACAGAAGTCATTTGTAAACTAAGAATGGCGGGAGCAGAAAGCTGGGCTGAAGAGTTTCTTAAAAGACAAACATTTTTAATGGAAAGTATCAAAGAAAGGAAACAGAGATACAAACTCGAGTGCTAGGTCTCTTCCTTCAGAGGATTTTGGTTTGGAGGGAAAAATTGTGACAAATGCTCACAATTTAGTTGTGTAGGAAGAACGAACAGCAAAGTACTCCACACTTAGGACCTATGGTTAAGGAGGGTTGAGCTCGATTGACAAGACTGCTGATCTAACATGCATGAGGTCCTGAATGCCTCCCCAGGCCCCAAATGTAGGTAAGTAAATAATACATAAAATAATGGCAACACTGGTCTGTGAGTTGTTATTGACTTAATAATGGAACTTCCTGTTTTTCAATGTAGCTGCTGAGCAGGGGGTTTCATACGATATTTGAAGACTCAGACTCTAAAATGTCAATGTTGAGTCTATGAGATCCAACATACACTTTAAAGAACTTGGCGACCCTTTTGATGACTCAAATTCCCATCTCATACTTCTTGTCTTTTGTCTCTTTAATCCATTTGCCTGATAGCTGGTAACTGGTCCTACTGGTTAGATTATGCCTGCTGCTTTAAGACCCCAGACCTGGCAACCCCTCTGGTTTGTCCCTGGGGACAATGAATTGACAACCCCCCCCTCCCCGCCTCCATGGCGGCTCTGGTTGGTTCTTATCTCCTCAAATGTAATGTGAAAGTGTAAACAAATAGATTTCCTTATCTCTCTCATGTGGAACTATGGCCACGCCCCCCAACTTCTCCATCTCTCTGGATTGTACACTTCCTGCCTCCACCATGCTGCCTAGGATGGCTATCTTGACCTCTTCTACCTTTCACCTTCAGGTGACTTTCTTTTCAAGACTTATTTTTATTTGTCTGTGTACATGCCACTGTGTCTACATCATGTATGTACAAGTCATATGTGTGTGGGTACCTCTGGAGGTTAGGAGAGGGCATTGGACTCCCTGGAGCTGGAGATACAGGTGGAGACCCATCTGACATCATTGCTGGGATTGAACTCAGGTCCTTGGAGGAGCAGCTAGTGCTGTTAACCACTGAGAAATTCCACCGCCCCCCCCCCAAGACAACTTTCTTTGTGCTTCTATAATGCTCACCTACAATATGATGATGTATTGTCTCTAATAATGCCCCACCACCTCAAGATATGACCATGGATCCTGTGGTAGTGAAGCCCTCTCACTCCTAATAATGCTCATTTTATGGAGGGTAATTTTGTTATCCCCTTTCCTGAAACACTGACCACTTTTTCCTCTTAAACATTACCTGTGAACTCTCGAGGTCCTCCACTACTCTCAGAATAAACTCCGTAGAAGTTGGATAAAAAAGACCTTTTATTATTTGGCTTTTTTTTCCCTCTCTCACTCTTTGTTCTTGATACTAGTTTCCTGATAGAGCTTCAATCCAGGCTTTTGAAAATGACTCATTTGGCCAGTAAGTCTTTTCCTCCACTTCTGTGCACGCCAAGTTCTCAGCACATGACGCGCAGGCTGGGCTTAGCACAGCTGTTTGTCCCTCCTGAACATTCATCTCCACAGCTGTATCTGCTATGAGTGGACTCTTGCCACAGTAAAATTTTCAAAGAGTGATAGAGTACACTATGGGCACTTTACCCAGCATCAGAGCTCTCTATCTTTAGGGAAACGAACCAAATTCTCAAGCCAATAATGATCCCCCAGGACTCTCAAACCACTTTTGCCACTACTTTAGCTTATTTGTTAACTTTCTTATGAATGCTACACTCTTTAATAACTCACTTATTTCCATTTTGAAAATTCTTGCATACAGATTTGTAAGACGAACTGAATACGCCTTAGCACAGACATGCTTGCCCCTCTCAGTAATCAGTGTTTCTTCCTGTAAAGTCCCGTCACGCATGCCTGCATAGCTAATTACCGGTCAGGAGATAAACCACCACATTTGCAAAGATGAAAGAGAAATAAGCCAAGGGAAATTCTAACCAGCTCCATAAACAGCTTCAACACCTTCCCCACTTCAGTGGTTTTTCTCCAATGTTCTCCTCCCACAAGTAGGAGAATAAATGAAATCAAACATTTTTTTTTTTAAAACTACCCACTCACACAAATTGTTCTACTGGAAGATTAAGTGACCTTGTAGCAGAAAATGAACTACAGCATATCCACAGAGCTCTATGTAGGATTTGAAGGAAAAAAAACCTGCCCACACTATCTAGTAACTCATAAATCTTGTTCAAAAGGGATCTTGTGACGGCCAATTTAAATCAAATACCCCTTCCTTTTTTTCTTGTATCCCTCTTGGAAAATGGTGGAAATTTTATGTTAAGCATGGTGATGCATTTTCAGCATAGTATGTCAAAAATCAGAGAATAAGATTATTTTGCATGTTTTTCCTGATAATTTTTACTTCAACAAAAACACTTTGGGAGCCATGGAGATGGCTCAGTCAGTAAAATAGGTCCCCTGCAAGCATGAAGGACCTGAATTCAATCCCTAGAACCTACACAGAAGCTGGATACCTATAATCCCAGTGTTTAGGAGGCAGAGATTAGAGGATCCTTGGGACTTGCTGGCCAGCTTGCCTAGCTCAGTCGGCAAGCTCCAGATTTAGAGAGAGACCCTGTCTCTAAGAATAAGATGGCAGCAACTGAGGAAGACAACCATGTCAGCCTCTTGCCTCTGCACACACAATATATGCATGTGTGTGTATACACAAATTGAATCTTGTGATTATTTTGACATTGAAGGAATGTGGTGATATTTTGCTTGTGTGCTCACAAATAAAGCTTTCCTGGAGATCAGAGTGGAGAGCTAGCCACTAGTTAACCAGAGAGGCCAGGCAGTGGTGGCACACACTGTTAATCCCAGCACTTGGGATCTCATGCCTTTGATCCCAGTACTTGGGAGGCACACACCTTTAATCCCAGCACTAGAGAGGAGGAAATGGAGTGATATGGCAGAGCAGAGAGAGGAATATAAGGTGGGTGGAGACAGAAGCTCACCCTCCTTTTTAGCTGAGGAGTTGGTGAGGTAAGAAATAGCTGTGGCCTGCTCCTTTGTCTCTCTGATCTATCAGCATTTACCCCAATATTTGGCTGTGGGATTTTATTATTAAGACCAATTAGAATTCACACTATAGTGGGCAAACTATTAAAAATGCTTAAAAGGAGTATGAAACACCCTTCTATCTATGACTCATGTGAAGGATGGATATAAAAGGCCATGATTCATTGAAAGGGTACAAGGCAACATTGCTCAGTACAAATCTATTATATTCCCTTCTAAATCCCAGGACCGTGTGACAGCATATCTACAATATTATGTTCCAAAGTTGCTACTGCAAAGGCTAATTAGATGTGATCTGAACAGAAGTAAAATCTGATCAAGTGTTCAGCAAGTCAAACAGTATTGGATACTAAAAGAAGAATTCTTAATACACAATCTTTGAAGACAAAAGCATATTCAAAAAAGACCAGAAGATAAATACTTTTGTAAATATATTTAAATAGCTTTCTTAAATAAAATAAATTTAATAAAACTTGTTTTAACATGTGGTGTGGAAACAATTAGAAAAGCTTATATTTTTGTGGGTGCTATATGTACTTGTTTGAGTATGTGAACATGTACATACATACATGTGGAGGCCAGAGGTAAACACTGGGCATTTTCCTTAATCACTCTTCACCACATATTTTAGGTATACAGGGTTTTGCTAGCACATTCAAGCACATGAAGAAGGCTGCAGTTGAAATATTGGTGTAGGTATTTTAGAAAGTGATTCATCTACTTTGATCTCAATAGATAACTGCCCAGTGATTTAAAATGCCCATGCATGTCTTCCGGCTCATTTTAAAGCCTTTCTCCTTCTCATTCCAGGCTCTAGATTCTTTTGTTTCCTGTCTCAGCTTTATGATCCCATTATGATTTTGTTCTCTCATAACTTCTGTGAAGATGCTTATCAACTCAAAACGCAGATTTTAAGCAATTTTGTCTATTTCATACAATGAATAAAGTTGTTGCATTTTGCCACTTTCATCTCTAAGAAGGCCAAGAAGAAACAGAAAATGAGATTTCAGGATAGATGTGTATTTGAAGTACAAGATGAAGTATTACTGATAATTTATATTAAAAAGATGTAAAATAGGGCTGGGACTATAATTCAAAGGTAGAACACTTGTCTGGCATGTGTGAGGCTCAGGGTTCTATCCCTGTACCATAAAACAATAATAAAAGTTATTATAACAGAAAGATTAAAACCTCTAAAAGGGAAAAAAGAAAGGGAAATAAATGAAAGAGCAAATGATACCCCAATCTGACCTAGATATTTCTTTAAAAAAAAAAAAAAAGAGTTGCAAGTTCAGAAAAACAGGCTGTGACAGTGTGAAAGGAAAAATTAAAAACAAAAACAAAAACAAGGAATACAATTAATTGTTGTTGGAGAATGAATTTACCTGTTTCAAAATAAAACATTTCACTGGGACACACATCTCTTTGGTACTGTGGAATTTCTTTTGTGTTGTTAGCATTAAACATAGAGCGATAGAAGTGTTCACAGACTGAATGCTAGAATGGAACTTACGTCTCTAAGTTGTCCCCTTCCAGCACGGTCTGGACAGGCAGGTAGCCAAGCCGGGGGTGTTTGGCAAAGTATTTCTTGGACCTGAACTTGTTCTTCAGCACCTTCGTGAAGTCTCGCACATCTTCCCCAGATGTTGTCTATGAGGTTGAAAGATTCACAGTTCTCATTAAAATATCAAGGATTCCAACAACACCTACAACAAAATCTGAGCAGAGGTAAGTTAAATGCTATTAAATGCCAACAATTTTGGCCAATATATATATTATTTTACCTGAATTAAAATGTAATGGTGATATACAGTGTTTCTATTTCCTTAAGGACTTCAAAATAACTGGGGTTTTAGTTTGTTGTTTGTTTGTTTTGTTGAGGCAGGGTCTCATTATGTAGCCCTGGATAGGCTACAACTTGCTCTGTAAACCAGGTCGGCCTCTGCCTCTTGAGTGCTGGGACTAAGGCCATGTACCACCATGCCTGGCAGGACTAGTTTCTATAACCATTTACAAGAGAGATGCTTAAACTCCTCAAAGCCCACTCCCTTATCTTATTCCATAAACTATCCTCCAGGATTAATTCTATACGATCAGCAACTCTAGTGTTCATATTCAACACAGACATCAGCTTTAGCCCTGTAGGAGCATTTACATATTCATATTATTAACAGAGAGCTGAATTAATACTTGGGTCCTATATCAGCTTGTTTGCTTTCAAATCTATCACTGAATAGACTTCATTCCTCGTCTTTATACAGAGTCAGAGAAGTTTTCTATAAAACACAAAAGAGAGCGATGGGTATGTATATGTACTGTTTTATCTGAGTCCCACTCTATGCCTTTTCTTTAATGGCAAGTGATCCAGCATCATACAGACTTGTTTATGAACTGAAACTCTTTATTTTATGGTACTAGATACTAGAGATTGAACTTAGTTTCTCGCTGAGGCTAGGGAAGTTCGCTACCCCTGATATATATATATATATATATATATATCATATCATATATATATGTATATATATATATATACATATCTTTTTAATATATGCCCTCTGTAAAATTTTATTTTGAGACAGAGTCTTACAAAGTTGTCCAGACTGTCATTAAACTCACTCTATGGTCCAGGGGGGCCCTTGAACTTGAAATCCTCCCTAATAGTCCAGTAGCTGGGGTTATAGGCTTGCATTATCAAGCTAGGCATGGAATTTGGAAAAAAGATATTTTTACACAAACAAGTTGTACTTTATCTCATACACACACATCTGTATATATGTATATAGCTTTCTATTTTGTAGTTGATTTTTTTATACATAAATACTTTGCTTCTATTAAACAATTAGAGAGGTTTTTTTTTTTTTTAATCTACTCTGGGCTTGCAAAGCAGAAAGAAGTATGCATGAGCTGCAGACATTGAGAGTAAAAATAATCCATTAATTTTTCTTCTTATTAAAACAAATATCCCCAACAAGGGCAACCTCTTGTTATTATCAGTTTCATAGCGTCGAGCCTGTTTTTAGTAACGGAAAGTAAACCGGACAATCTGAAGTGCGATGGAGATGGTCTGTCTTTCACGTAGCAGAAGTGCAGAGGGACAAAACTTTTCATGGGAAGGTACATAAACAAACAAAGACATTCAAGTTGGGGGCTGGGGACTGCTTGTATATCAGTGAGAACTGGAGAGGCAACGACAGGCAGATCCCTGGGGTTCGTGAACTTTAAGCAAGTTAAGACAATAAGGAGGATAATTCCTGAGAAATGAACCCCACGGTTGACCTCTGCCCTCCACAGACACATATGTATACATGTGCTAGGCACTGGTATGAGTAGCGCACACCAGCATGTTCTCCCATACACCTACACACACATGCCGACAGCATCTCAAGGCAACTCTATGGGAAAAAGGTTAATATTTATACCAATCTGTACCAGGCAGAAAGGAGAAACAAGCAGAATAAAGTCGAGGGAGAAAAAAAACGAGGAATGCCTGGAATGGAGAACAAAAGACTTCACCATGAACCGCAAAGGGCACGCACACCTTCTATAACAGCATCACTCTGAGACAGCGGATGCCATAGGCATGTGCATCCTTGTGAAGGTGGAAAAGGGCAGAGGTTTTCTAAAACAGAAATTCAGAAGGAAGACCCGTGGAAGAAGCATTTGGGATTCCATTGCTCCTGTGTCTGCTCTTAGCATGGGCAGTTAATGTATACAGAAATACTGACTGAAGAATGTGCTCCCACTTCAGCATAGCCTGTCTCTATGCTTGGCTATGCGAAGGCATTCATTTTTGAGTCCAGAGGTTTTTAACTTGTAGCCCTGAGTTGGGTGGGAGATAGAAAGGTCAGGTGAGCAAAGCTCCAAATCCCCCTACCTCCCACCTCTGGGCAGTGTACAGCGTACAACTCACTGGTTGTGAGTACACTCCTATGTGAACAACCACACCACTATCTACTTACATACATCATGACTCCATCACTCTTCAAAGGTGCCATATTCCTGCCATTCATGCCCAAACCCTGGCATGTCTTAATCTACCTTCTGAGTCTATGAGCTTGTTTATTCTGGATGTTTCATAGATGGAGCTTCACCTAGCGTGTCTGCTATGGTTTCTATGTTGTTTTAGCTTATCTGTTCTGGGTTCTTATGTGGACTCATGTTTGAGGGAAAAGTGACAGACCACTCCAAGGCACAAGGCCAACCCCACATTACACATGTGGCAGTTAAATATACCAACTATATCCAGAACCTAGAAAGCTATAATAAAACTAATCAAGCAATTAAAAAAAAACACTTCTCTATTCTGCCCCCACTACAAAAAAAACACCAAACACCTGCTCACTTTCCCCAAAGTTAAGGCATGAAGTTAAATTGTTTCTAACAAAGCATGTGTATTATAAAGTATGTATTCACACAGAAACAGTATGTTCTGCTTTCTACAATAGTTTTTATATTGAGGGAAGATAGGTGCCATCCAAAGTTGTAATCTAAGGCTGTCATTCACTAGCTCCATAAACATCATCCCAACACTAAAGGAGATAGGAAACATGAGTCTTCCCATAGTGGCTAGGGACAACATCCAGGATAACAGAATGTAATTCTGCAGTTGGAATAGAGCCACAGCAATGATTTAAGCCTAATAGTTTGCACAAAAATGGTAAAAATATTTACATTAGCTTGGTCTAATTAGCCACCTAACAACAGTATCTAGTAGCTCCTAATTTTATAGTGCTAATGCAATGCCTTGGCAAAAAGAAGCCCACCACCTAGTCTAAAGGATGCCATCAAACTCAACTCACCCTTCACATTAGATTCAGTGCTTTGGTCTTTAAAAGCAGACAGCTGTTGCTATTATGGTGGGAAGATGGAATAGAAAGGAACTTACTGGAAATTACTGTACAGTGAGTCAACCTGTTAAATGCCACACTCATTTCTTGGAACAGTAGGGCTTTTTTTTTCTTTTATTGAAAATAGATTCTTTGCTCACATAATATATCTTGATTACAGTTTCTCCTCCCTCTACCTCTCCCAGTTCCTCTCCACCTCCTCTCCTGTCCATATTCACTCCCTTTCTGTCTCTCATTAGAAAAGAGCAGGCTTCTAAAAATATTAAAATATAACAAAGTAAAATATCATTCGATAAAACAAGCACTATCCCATTGAAGTTGGACAGGATAAGTGCCCCCATGGTAGAATTCTGCTCAAAAACACAGCCATTGTGTTTGCAACAGACCATCTGATGTCTTGGGAGGATCTACAGTTCGCAAATACCTTTGCTTCCTTCTCAGTTCCCCATGTGGTGACAGTCTTGTAGGTTCTGTGGCTAGTGGTGGCCTGCCACCATACAGTTTTGTTGGTGGGCTTTATTAGTACAGGATTTTATTGTGATTATTGTCTATGTGGATTTCTGTTTTTACTGATTAATTGCCCTGTTTGTTTTTATCTAACTAATGAATGAGGGGAAACGACAAACACAAAGAGATTGAGATAGCCTGAAGCCATGGAGTCACCATCTCCCTCCAAGTTCCCCAAGACTGATTACCCACAAACTTGGAAGAACTCACACTCTTGTGAGAGTGGCCCTCCAAATTAGTGTTTTTCTTCTTCTAAAGCTAATTATAGCGAGCCATGGTGAAATAGCTGGAATTGAATGAAAACACAAGTCGGCATGTAAATACTCAAGAAACACTCCCTTATCCTGAAGTAAAGTAGCAGTAAAAGGATAAAAACTCACTTGAGTAATACTAATAGCTAGCTCTCCACTTGGTCTTCATCATCATAAATGAATGAATAAAATATTGGTAAGTTTTGCCCAGTTATAAAATCTACTGTAGAACCAATCTTCTCGTGCACACTTCGATCAAAACCCTAAGGTATTGAAACCAGACAGACAACTTCATTCTTTGGTCCTGTTTTACCAATGGCAATAAAAGCAGTAAAAGGAGTATTTTAATACATATAGTATACTTATATATACTATGTACACTATAGTATATGAATATATAGTATACTTATATATGCTATATTAATAGTTATTTGATTTTATTGTATATATATGGATGTCTTGCTTGCATGTATGTCTGTCCTTCACGGGCCAGAAGAGGCCATCAGATCCCCTAGAAATGGAGTTACAGTTGTTAGCAGTCATATGGGGGCTGAGAATCAAACTCAAGTCCTCTGGAAGAGCAGTCAGTGCTCTCAACCACTGAGCCATCTCCCCAGTCTCCATCAGGAGTATTTTAAATTTTTTTCCAATTACTCTTTAATTGAGAGCCAATATAGTCACTTCAGGTGAAGTATACTTTGAAGTTATCTTTGGCTTCGATCGTGTATCTATATATTAATTCATGTACATGAATCCCTACATCTCTGTTCCGTATTTTAAACTGTATATCCTTAGCTTAAATGCTGACCCCCAGCACATTCTTGTACTTCAAACACATTGATGGATGACTGAAAGGCATTTCCTTGTCATTAATGTGACTCGCAGACAAAAAGCAAGGCCAAGGTACAGAAGAATCTAGAATTCAGAGATGCTAAGCCCTGTGCTATTTGTTATGAAGTGACTGCTTGAATAAATTGCTTTTCTACTTAAGCTGAAGAACCATCCACTACTAACACCAGAAATCCACAAGGCACCTCATAGAAAGGAACTGTTTACGATGGTGCCAAAAGTCCCCAAGGACAAAACACAACTGCTATTTCACATCAATTAAACCAAATAACAAAAAGAACTGAAAAGAGTGACAAACTATATTTAATTTTCATTTCCCAGCAATTTTCTTGGTCAGTTCATTGCTTAAATAACGGTATTACATATGTCCATAACAAACACTTCCAACATTGGGTTTTCAACTTTTAAATTCAAATATTAATAAGTTATATAGAGGGAAACACAGAAGTGCAATGATGTAAATCAAGGTTATATAAAAATGCACGGTCGTCTGACACATAGGTAAATAATGAAATGTTGCCATGTGGACCATGGACAAATGCTGGAGTCACTGAGGCAAAGCACACTCATTAGCAAAGGTTTCCTGCTTGAAGACAGAGCTGAGGGTTGTATGCAAACTTCTAAGTGGTCCATTTCATTATCACAGGACATTGAAACACTGGCAGGGAAATTTTCATTTTTAATGACAAAACTAACCCTGGGTTTTTACTCAGTTTTCACTGATTTCAACAAGTTAAAATTCAGACACATTTGGATTCTACAGCTTGGTTGAAATCAGTAAGAGAAACTCAGAGCCTTTTGGGTCTTAATGGAAAAACAGGAAGCTAAAAATTAAGTAACATTGACAGAATCACCAAGAACAAGCATGGTCATAAGCCGCCGATGTGAAGTAGAGCTTCTTGCAGCCTTAAGAGCTAATGGCACCATCTAAATGCACCGGACTTGCTGGGAAATCACCATCGGGAAGATAAGAGCTTTAAAAAAAAACCACTTCGGGATGCTGAAGTTAGAGAAACAGCAATAATGCTGTGATTTTAGCATATTGGCCAATATCCCAAAGCGCATCTGAAGACACAGGGCTGCCAACACAAACCATGCCAACCTCACAAGGACGGAATCAGCATTTCAGCATTTTCTTACAGTTGGTTTTCACAGCCTTCCCAACACACCGATGCTGGCAGGAGGGAGGAGACAAGGCGACTTGTGCCAGTGTGTCCCTTTTTATCCTTACATTTTACTTTTGCCAATGCAATTCAAAAGGCACAGATTCAGCCTTAACCTTCTAAAAATCTGTTTTGTTTTCCCATATAATATTTTGATTCTATCAGTTTCTAAAAGCACAGGAAATACAAACCTGGGGTTATTTCTACGTCTATAAATCCACAACAATAAGAACGGTATTGTAGGCGAGAGGCCAAAAAACAAAAGCAAAAGCACTACACTTAAACAACCAGGCCATAGTGACTTGAACCTGACTCCAAAGAAGAACACATTTGGAGACCAAACCCTAATGGACCACTATGGCCTCTACTCAAATGCCCACCCCCAAGAAAGACAACATACGCTGTAAAATTTACTTTTAGTAAGAGGGCGAGATGAGACCCACATAAATGGCCCATGAGATAAGATCAACCAGAGTCATCTCAGTACATCTGCACTCTATAAGAACTCCTTTGCAGCTCCTAGACAATAGATTTCAATAAATTCTGTCTGCCTCTGTTCTTGGTAAGTTCTTTTTGCCTGCCCATACCTCATGTCTTCCACACTGTACTTAGCATGACAAATATGCTGAACTTGGTTTTAAACATAACATTCATAACTATAATACCCTGGAAGTCTCCATCATTTTGTTTGGTTGACAATAGAACCTGATGAAGTTGCTAATGTGATCGTGTTGCTATTATTGGACTTTTTATATGACCAAATAACACATACAATTTAGGTATTTGGAAACCTTAGCCATGCTATCAACATTGAAAAGAAAGTTATCTCCATGTACCTACTGTGTTGAGTTGATATCATATTGAAATTAATGCTGGTCTATAAATGTTTGCTGTTGTTTCTATTTGTGAGGAATCACATGCTATATTAAATATGTAAGGCCTTACCCACATAGGTTTGACTAAACAAAGTATTTCCTAAGTAATGAAAATACGACTACACACTTGTTTAAAAACTATACTACCAATCTGTTTTAAGTGATACAAATTTAGTAAGCTGCTCTCCACAGAGACACTTCCCCCTACTCTTCCTATTTTTTTTTAGCAAAAATCTCAGTGAAAATACAAGTGTCAACCAGTTCTGTCTAACGACCTTCAACTGAGTGAGAAAATTTACAGCGACGCAAACCCACCATTTCGAAGCTGGAAGTAGCCAACACCTCTGCCCTTCCAGATAACATTATTTTTCCAAATTATCTAGTCTCTTCATCTCGAGCTATCATGTCTCTCAAAATACCTTGCCATCCTAGCCAGCCCTTCATATCCTGACATCTGTATTTAACAACACCACACTCTCTCCATTTCTCCTTTTCCCTAACTTGGTGGGGCCACTGTCCCTCAGTCCATGCACACAGCCTCTATCTGTATACTTTCCATGTTTCACTGCTGTGCATTCTACTTGTTTCCACAAATTCCCCTACAGCATGTTCATACCCCTTCCCTTACATGAACCCCAATGCTGATGACAGTACTGTGCAGGGCGAGAGGAAAGGAGGTTTGCATTCACTGTGATTTAGTACATGTTACCCCAAACTATGGCACTTGAAACATCAGCAGAAGCAGGCAGGTCATCCTCTGATCTTGTCCCCTGGAGCATCTCATAAAGCCTCTCTTGGGCAGGTAGGAATTGCCACCATTATCTATCGCTTAGTGTTGGAAGTGTCCCATACATCCCCTATATTAGAAGCCTAATTCCCAGTAAACGGTGTTGAAGGACAGGATGTTAAGACATGATTAGGTAATGTGGGCTCTGGTGGACTAATGTTATGGCAGAAGAGGGTTGTTACTGATCTTGGTGCCTGAAAAAATGGATGTGTATAGCTCTTTCTCTTTTCCCCTCTTTGTGTTATCTTGTAATGTCTTTCAGTATGGAATAACATGGCGCAATTGCTATTACCAGATGGAGACTTCCATCTGGGATTTCTCAGTCTCCGAAACTCTGTGGCAGATAACCACCTGTAGTTCGTCAGTTATTCATTTGGAAGTGTTCTGCTACGGCAGCAGTGAATGACTGGGGCATCTTTTGAGGTCAACGGACCTAGAGCAGCATCTCTACAAGCAGGCTTTTGATTTCCCTAGTACCCCGAGGCTATGTCGCAACCTTCCTGTTCATGTCGACTTCTCTGGCGGTCCACTCTTCATGCAATCCTTAGCATTCAACTAAACAGGCTTCTCTATTTCCCTGGGTTTTCATTTCCTCATGAAAGCCTCAGAATTAGTGAAAACTTGTCATTCAGTGAATTTTTGTACATTTGCTAATCTGTCTTCAGCTATGACCCTAGTAATTGGAGGAAAAGAAGGGTTTTTCCTTCCTCTGCAATTTGCCCCTCTGCCTCACTATCTACAATCGATGTACTATTGAAGTCCCTTTTAAGATACAATGGCACACAGCTAGAATCTGCCATTTTCTGGAGACCCAGTGATGATGCCCTAAATGCCACCTCACTTCTGAAACCCTCTACATCCTATTTTGGTTAAATATTGGGATATGACTATACCTTTGGCCCTGCCAGAATGCTAAGCATCTTTCATTCTAAGAACTATAACTTGGTGGGAAAAGAATATCTTGTTGACTAGACTGGAGTCTTCCTCTCCTTGTATCATTTTTTTTAATACAAATAAAGTTTTCCGCACCCCCAAACTTTCGCCTCTAGCCCCTTCACCTGCATTAGGTTTATTCGGCATGAGGAAAGCCCATGAAAACCACAGCACCATGACTACTTGTGAATTTCTTACTCCTTTGGCCTTAACTATTATTGTATAACTCTAAAGCTGCTGAACAATGACAGAACCATAGATAACAAATTCTTGGCAATTAACCTCAGCTGTGCTCCTGTGGCAAGGTAGCAATCTTTATTCATCTTTTAGTGACTCCAGACTGACCCTCACAGAGATTCTAAACACTTTCCATTCCCTTAGCATTTAACCCTATTCAGTGCTCACTCATAGTTAGCAATTGCACACACTCTTATAAACCACATGCATTCCAGCACTCTGAAATGTAAAGGCATACCATTCGTGGTCCAGCCTTGATAAAGAACAGTCAGAGGTGCTTTAAAGGAGTTAAAGGCGTTAAAAGATCAAGACTAAGTGAATTACTTCTACCAAGTAAGTAGAAATCCTACTTCTGGACACAAAGACAATCACTCCAACTTCTCAAAGAGGTACTATACTCTCACGGTCATCGTAGCATTATGTGTAGGAGGTGAGATGTGGAGTCAACTTAAATATCCCACAATACATGAATAAAGAAAATCTCTCTCTCTCTCTCTCTCTCTCTCTCTCTCTCTCTCTCTCTCTCTCTCTCTCACACACACACACACACACACACACACACACACACACACACACACAGAGAGAGAGAGAGAGAGAGAGAGAGAGAGCTGTATTACTCAGCCTTATAAAAGAAGGAATCCTCAAATTTTCGACAACACAGATGAACCTGAGAACATTATACTGAGTGAAATGACTCAGATATGCAAAGAGAAATATTCCATATATTTATACATAGGTCTTATTTATACATAGAATCTTTAAAAAAGTTTAAAAAGTTAGAAGTCAGACTGATAGCAGCAGAGGGTAGAATGGTGACTGCCAAATCTGGAGAGAAGTTTAGAAATGGAAACACATTAAAATTGTCAGTTGTAACACGAGTCAGTTCCAGAGCCGTCATAGATGGTATTGTTGCTATAGTTAAGAGTGTGCTGGTTCTGGCAGCGCAGCCCTGTAGCTCCATCCCCTCAGAAGATTGAGGGTAGAAGGCTGCAAGTCCAAGGTCAACTTGGGCAATTTTGAAACCCTCTCTCAAAGTAAAAGTAACCTTTAAAAGATCTGGGATAGCATGTGTGAGACCCTGTGGTTGGACTCCATCACTTCCAGTTATAAAATCACAACCCAACCAAACAAAAATGTTGTATATATGAAATTATAGCGTGAATTTAAAAATAAAAGACTTTTGCATGCTCTAATAACATGATTATTTTTCTAACTCAAATTAAATTTTGGTTATTCACAGCAGTGACGAATTTAAAGAAGACTGGATGGGGAAATTTTCACTGTGGAGGTAAGTGCTTTAATTACTTAAATGTGTTGGAAAGTTTCTCTGGAAGCAGCAGTGTTGAAAGGCAGGATTCTTAAGACTGGGTTACATCACAGATCCTCAAGGGTGAATTGTATCCTAAGGGCTGCATTTTAGCAGCCAAGATTCCTGATAGAAAATGTGTTGGGCTTCCTCTCCTCTTTTTTCCATGTGTTGTCTTGCCTTTTTATCTCCTACTAGGAAAGGATGTGAGATAGCCCTGGCCCCATGAGGTGCCTTCCAGCTTGAAGTTCCTCAGACACAGGAGCCAAGAAGGAGGCTGCTCATGAAACACCAACATCTGTGGTTTGTTACAGCAGCAAATAAGGGACTAAGCTTGGTTGATGAGTGTCCCCTGAAGGTCCACATATTAAAGGCAATCTCTAGGGTGTCCTTATCGGAAGTTGGTGGAAGCTTTTAAAGGTGAGGCCTAGTGGGAGGCCGAGTCACTGGCAGAGTGCTCTTGAAGGAGACTGTGGGACACTGTCTTTGCTCTTCTCTGCTTCTCTGGCTCGGCATACAAGTATGTTTACTGCATGCTCCTACCATAATGTGCTGTCTTTACCAGAGGCCCGACACCTTAGAAGAAGCTACGAGGGTTCCTCTCTAAGTATCATTTGAGGTGTTTTTGTGAAAAATGTAGGCTACACGTGAATGGAGAGGAAGGTGACAGACATCAAATGCAATCCAAGTCACGCTATCTCTTGAGCATAAACTTTTATAAAGCTGAGTGAAGAAGTTATTAAGGTACAAATTTGGATGATAGAACAGTAATGGGTAGTAAGAGTTGAAAATAATTTTCCTAGAAAAACAATCTGCTCCACTTCCTCGTGTTAATATTTTATTATCAGTATCATAAAATATCTTCATGAATCATGATAGCTAATTCATGCACCATTAGTCTTCATATAGCTAAACACAAACACTGTCATAAATAATAAGCTGATAGGTTGGTGAAACACTTGGGGAGTACTGAGGGACTAAAATGGGGTTTACAAATTATACCTTTCAGCCATAAAAAAAAAAAAAAAAAAAAACATTGAGAGAAGGGTAAAATGTGACCTTGTATGAGAAAGAGATGAGCCAGTGGTATGAACAGGCCATTTTCTTAGCCAGTAATGGAGATGGGCTATGAGAACTGCAAGGACCAAGATGCTTATGGGAAGGTCACATCCATTTAGTGTGCAAGTATCACTTATTATCACTTTACTGGGAAAACTAAGCTCGCGTTTAAGCCCATTTTCTAAGGTAGATATTAAGGGAATTTAGATGTTGGGTGGAAGATAGATGGATCATAGATAAAGCGTATTTAAAAATAAGACAGCAGAAGGAAAAAGGAATAGATCTTAAGAATGGAGGTGAAAAAAATGGAAAGCAGTTAAGTCGTGTCATATCATTGAAGGGCAAGAGCGTGCCTCTAAGACTCAGTTTACAAATATATCTAGGTACTTTATAAAAAGTTACAGGTTTAGCTCTGTACTAGGTTGCTCGCCTAGCATGCATGCTCTGTGGTAGGCTGTTTGCCTAGGATGCATGAGGCTCTAGGTGTGATTCCCTGCACAAAGCGGGTGGAAAGGAACAAAAACTTGTAGGTCAAATGCAAAAACTAACCTAATATAGCAGTGGATAGGACTGCTGCTGAAGTTCAGGAAAAGCCAAACGATCTCCCAAAACATGGCTCGAAAAGGGATATCACCCAGGAAATCAAGGGGCAAGCTGGAACCCCAGAAATGGAAGAGTCACTTGGAAAGGACTACGTAACAGAAACAGTTTGGAATAACTTAGAGCAGGGGTTCTCAACCTACCTAATGCTACGGCCCTTTAATACAGTTCCTCATGTTTTGGTGACCCCCCAACCATAAAATTATTTTTGTTGCTGCTTTATAACTGCAATTTTACTGCTATTATGAAGCATAATGTAAATATCTGTGTTTTCTGATGGTCTTAGGTGACCCCTGTGAAAGGATCATTTAGCTCCCCAATGGGGTTGTGATTCACAGGTTGAGAAACACTGAATTAGAGTTTTGTTTTGTTCGATTCCACATTGGTAGTAGGAGAAAGGACTTTATACACTCACTAGTGATTGTAAGCAGGCTTCCATCGGCCAATGATTATTAAACACGTATTGATTACAAACTGCTTGAGAATGTTAGAAAACTTTTAGAAATGATTATATGTAATGAGAATAAAATTAGTAATTCTATATCATTACTCTAACCTCATCTACTTATTTTTTATTTTTTCCATTTAGCATTAGATCTTTATAACTGTCTCCCTGAATTTTTAATTATTATCATGTAAATATTAACATTTTATTTCCTCCCAATCCAAATCTTTTTCAAGGATCTGAATGGTGTCATACAACCTGACTCTGTTTTTTTCATCAAGCCTTTTTTTTTTTTGTCCCTTTAGTGAAGGAGAAATTCCCTGGACAGAAGGCCTAAGCATCTGCAGCGAGCGACCCCACGCTCAGAAGATCCTAGCTCAGTTGACGGCCCTTCACTGTCATTTCAAAAGTCTTGGTGCTCTTTGAACAGGGGACCCTACTTTTCATTTTTCTCTGGGTACCTCATCCTGAAGCATAGGAACCAAGTGCTTCCTGTCTTGTTTGAGGGACACCTTCCACTTCGGTTCTACACCTCCCTGTCAGCCTCTTTGCCGCCGTGGGAACACACTAAGGATGCTGCTTCTTCCTTGTGCCACGTCTAATCTATTACTCTACCTCCTTCTTTACATGGCTGCTGACTCTCTCCACCTTCAGGTTCAACCCAAAGGTTGGCTTCTCAAGCAGGTCCTGGTTTTGCTCGACTACAGTGGCTCCTCTTTTCATCTATTGCCTTATCCTGCTTTCCAAAGGCACTCACTACATCCTGGATCATCTCCTTTCTTTGTTTCCTTGCTCAATATCACAGACTCTCTCCTCCTATGTAGACAGCAGCAGGAACGTCAGTAATCTTGTCTTTCCTGGGAGCAACCAACAAAGCCTTAGAGCTAACACTGGAGACAGATTCTCCCCTTGAACTAGCTAAAGCTGGGGCTGCTAGCCTTCTACTCCGTTAAAGTTATGACCTATAAAAATAGTATATTCTCAGTTCAAATTATTCCTCCCACCCAACCCCGCTTTCTTTTAAAAGACCTGAACAAACATTATCTTAATTTCTGATAGCCCAAGGCTGCCTATTTCTTATGACCCTCACCCCCCCAGCTTCACTTAAAAGCATATCTACCTGAAGGAACTATGCTGCTCAAAAAATTTACTGTTCGTTCCCATCTAAAGCTGAAGACAAGCCCTGACCACTCCAAGGGGACCGATCAAAAAGGACTGAGGACTCTGAACTGTGCTCTGGCCCTGAGATGAATATGATCGCTTACCACTCAGGAGTCTCTCTTGAAAGCCATTTCTCTGAAAGGTGATTACCAGGCAAGAAGGGACTGTGTCTCCCAATCTCTATGCAGACTTATGTTAACTTCTCTAACTGCAGACACAGCTGGTCTCAGGCATCACACTGGCTGTCCTTTGTCACTTTCCCCTTGCCTTCTGCTTACCCTCACTTCCTGTTCCTCTCTCCCTTAGCCAGCAATCTTCTGTTAACACACTCAGTTACTTCTGGGCACCAAAGTGTACAGACATAACCATTCACACATACATATGGACTATCTACTGACTAGAATCTGTCATTACCACTTCAACTAGCACCTAGCTCTAATAATGCCTGACACACTGCAAGAATTCAATATTAGTTGATTTAGTAAATAAACTAATAACTGTAATAAATGAACTTTCCGAACTTCCTTGGGAGCAATATTTTCTTGGTTAATGTTAGGCATCAAGATTATTTCATCCATTATAATTCAGTAACATTTTCTAGAAATTTCCTCTCCATATATGAGTCTTTATTTACTTAAAATAAGACACTAAGAATTGGAGAATGAAAAAAAAAGAATTGGAGAATGATATGTACATATTTTATAAGTACAGCTAGCTGCCTTTGTATAGGTTTATGATCCAAAAGTTACTTAATTCTCTAAACCAAAGAAAATACATAACTCTATGAATAAATTTTGGGGTGATTTGGGAGGAAGCCAAGGGATAGCTCCTGACAGAAAATGAGCATAATCTCAGGACAAAGCAGCTTTAGGTCAAAGGAACCACAATAGCTATAACTAGTGCTGGGGCGGGGGGTAATGGGAAAATGAACACATTAGCAAATGTGGCAATATCATACGGTGGCAGAGATCTCTTTTGGAATATGACTTGGGATCAAGTATTTTGGCTGTGAAGATACTCATATTCATTGACCTAGATGACCACTTCTAGTCATTAACTCAATGGAAACACAATTTATGTAACACATATAAAGTGCTGCTACCTTCTCAGTAATGTTTTTAAAGATGGCTTATAACACTGGGAGACTGAAGACCTAAATTCAAAGGTGGTTAGGCCAATTATAGTCATTCATTCAATTAATACTTTGTGATGGGAAGCTATTGTCTAAGGAAAAATGGGAGGCAGCTATTTTCTACAAAGTCAAATGAAAAACTCAGGCTAAAAAAAATATATTAACAGCAAGCATGGTAGTGCATGTCTTGAATCCTGGCACTCAGGAAGTAGATGTAGGCGTATCTTTTTATGTGCAGATTAGTCCAATATACATAGTGAGCTCTAGGCCAGCCAAAGCTACATAGTGAGCTACATAGTTCCTTAAGAAAATTAAGTCAAAATACATATACACATATATGCATACTCAGATTTTTATATAGTTAGAACATGTAAAGCTATTAGAAGGTTAGTTTGTTCAAAAACTAAATCTATGAATGATATTTTTGATTTCTCTATTTTTCATTTTGATAATGTGTAACTTTTTTTTTTCAGAAAATATCCTTTAAAGGACTAAGATAAACATGGTCGGTTTCAGCAAATAGTTTCATTTTCAACATAGGTAAGTCAGTATCAGTTCTTAATTTGCTTAAAAGAAGTTAAGTTTAAAGTCAAAACACCTACTTAAGAAGTTAACACATTACAACTGGAGTAATGAAGAATTTTTCTTAATTAATTCAACACAAGAAGCACATATACTTAAAAGAAAAAAATATTACGACCAAACATTCTCGAAAGAGGTTTTAAAACAAAGTTAAGTAAAAATGCAATGAATAAAAATGTCATCTTTGATCAGTTGGTTCAAAAGCTCTGTACTCACCGGGATACAGTATTCCACCATTGGATAATGTAATTTGTGGCCCTTTGCTGTTCTTCCCGAAAAGAAGCAACTCTGGCAGACATCATAATTGAAATGCTTTAGGCTTCTATACCTGTGGTGAAGAAGAGAGTGGCCGTCACTCCTGGTACTTAATCTAAACCAGTCACTTGGTAAGGCGCACCATTGGTTCAAATCAACAGTGCATTTACCACAAATAGAGAATTTTGTATTTCAGCATCAATTTAGAAGTGACAATTCATCTCTCCAATAATGGGGGTAGGAGGACATTTTTGGGATTTATTTATTTATTGATAGTGGACGAAGTGGAGACTTTGTTCATAAGTTTTATAATTTTTTTATTTAAAAATTTTTTCTTTATAACTGCATGTAGGCATTCAATGAAATATGAAAAACAGATGCAAATGTGTCCTAAGAGTCTTAAACATGCTTGCACATGTTTACACATGATGACAAGTCAAATATCAATGTCAGAAGATTCTGCTTGATATCTGAATGTGGACAGAAAATGACAGAGAAAAGTTATGATAATGAGTTTGATACACGTAATTTTAAAATACCAATTAGATTACCAGTAATAAATGAATATAAAATTCCTTTACAAGAACATTGGTTTTTACAATGAAAATGTTTAGGTTTGGTTTAAAATAGTCATTAGAAAAAAAATACAGCGAGAAATACCCTATCAGTGGCTCGGGAGACAGTTCAGTGGTTAAGAGCACTGGCTGCTTTTCCAGAGGATCCGGGTTTGAGTCCCAGCACCCACATGACACTAGTCTGTAACTCTAGTACCAGGTCTTCTGTTACCCTCACACAGACACACAAGCAGGCAAAACACCAATGCACGTAAACTTTAAAAAAAAAAAAGAAAAAAAGAAATACCCTGTAACCAGGAACATGTTAAATAAAATCCTGACTATGTAATGATTACGTAATCTTGAAAGAAATAATGTTTAAAGCCTCTCATAGAAAATAACACTATACATTGATATCTATTTGTAGAAACAACACTCTAAGTCTTACACTTCTATGGGGTCTAAATGTAAAATGTCCCCCAGATCTTCCACTCAGGTAAGATGGCTGGTGGAACTAAGAAACACACATTATAGCTGTTCTATGGGGGGGAAAGATAACTGCTAACACTAGCAGAGTCCAAATGTAAAGGTTATGTAAGGCTAGCATTATAAACTACTGAGTGATGAAGGGCTTTTAAAATGATATGCAAAGCTGTTTCCAAGTTATCTAGAGACAATCTATTTACCCCAGCTGCGTTTATGGTCCTGGTTTGACGTATCACTTGTACTAACATCTGTCTACCTATTGGCATAGCTTGACAAGTATGATTGACATCGTCTTTGCTTAGTGGAATCTTGTTTCATGCTGATGGCTCTTTCCTTTTCTTCATCAGTGAGAAACTCTTGCACTGTCAGCACATTTCCGCAATGCGCTCTGCTAAAAATACTGTTTCTCAGGCTCGCTTGCTGATGGTGGTAAGCAGGGCAATCCAGGATGAAGTCCTGGGCCAGGGTTCCCATTGGGATATTAAGGGACTGACGCAACTGGAAAGAACACTCATTTTCTCTCCTTACTAAAGATGGAAGTGACATCCAGAAGAGCCAATCTGCTGGTCTGAGGTCACTGTGAATGTGCAAGTCACAAGTTGGGGATAAAAGGGACTCTAAAGGTCAAGATGACCAAGCATCACCAGTCTTGGGTTATCTGCCTTTGCACTTGGTTTACATGAAAGGAAATGAAGCCTCTCCTTCATTCTGCTGCTGTTGAGTAGCTGTGGGTAATTATAACTGAGACAATTCTCAGCTTGGTAAACACCCTGTAGATCTAAGATTTCACTGAAACTCAATGTGAGGGGTTGGAGAGATGGCTCATTTTAAGAGCATTGACTGCACTTCCAGAGGGTCCAGATTCAATTCCCAGCACCCATGTGATGGCTAACAATTATCTATAACTCCAATGCCAGGGGATCTGACACCCTCTTCTGGCTTCCATGGGCATTTCATGCATACGGTCCACAGATATACATGCAGGCCATATAATGCATAGAAAATAAATAAACTGAGAAAAAAATTTAAATTCAATTTGGAAGTAATTACTAGAAAATTCCACCAGTTCACGAAAGCTCAGTACACAGGGGCTGCAGAGATGGCACACAATGGGTTAAGAGTGCTTGCTGCTCCTCCAGAGGATCCAAATTGGGTCCCCAGCACTCATGCTGGATGGCTTATAACCAGGTGTCACTCCAGTTCTGGAGGATCTGACGCCCTCTTCTGGCTTCCATGGGCACACACACAAACATGCACATACAGACACATAAATAAAAATAAACCTTTCACTTACACATGCATACTTCTCATGTCTCCACTTTACAGAAAAGTTCAATGTGACTTGTAGTCTTAGTGTATTTTCTGTATCAGGCTGGCCATAACTAATACGTCACGGGCAATAATAGAGCTTGGTGTTTGCTGGGTAAAGTACATACTGCTCTGGACACCTATGTGGTAACTATTCCTAACAGAAATCATAAACCCCAGGAAAAGAATGCAGTACAGTCTAGCAGCCAGTCTAGGAGTCTCTAATGCATTCTTAACTAGACTCTAGTCCAGTCTAGGAGGTCGAATGCATCCTTACCTAGACTCTAGTACAGTCTAGGAGGTCGAATGCATCCTTACCTAGACTCTAGTGCAGTCTAGGAGGTCGAATGCATCCTTACCTCAAGAGGAGATGAAAGAAACAGGGTGAACAAACACTCCACCCTGTGACAAACATGGTCCACAGGCCCTACATGGTCTCCTCCAAGGTCACAAACCAATGACCTTGACTCAGTGAGAACACTACAAGATAGACTGGGCCAAGGAGGGCTGACTCAGCTAAGCATGAGGATCTGAGTTCAGAGCCCATATAAAAAAGCTGGGCCTAGTAGCATGCACCTGTAATCAGAGTACTGGGCAAGTGGAGGCAGGAAGATGCCTGCTGGTCAGCCTAGTTGAATTCCAGCTCCAGATCCAGTGAGAGCTCTATATGAAAAATAAGATGGAGAATGACCAAGGAAGATGAAGACATTTGCATCAACCTCTGGTCTCCCTGTACATGCACACGCATCCTAGAGTATGAACATATACACTCACAGAGGAACAGGTGGGGGATGGAGAGAGAGACTATACTTTAGCACCATTATTAATGGGCAGGTGTAAAGTAGGATTGATCACAACAAACTTAGCAGAGGTGACATGGAGTTACCTGATGACTTCTCATATTTTACATGCTGTTCCCATCTTACTAAGTTTGATCCCAAACAATGTGGAACAGCCAACAAATTTGATCAAGACTATATGTATGTAATCTACAATGCAATTATCCTGCATGAACATTCCTATGGCCTCAGTAAAGAGTTATCCATAAAAAATTCCTGATTCTGGACTAAAGCATTTATTAACAACTATAAGAACAAAAAGAAGTTTGCATATAGATGATGAGAAGGATTGTCACTTTAGAAGAATGCACAATGCCGAGTACCACATGGACCCAAGAGGCAACCCACCAGACGGGACATGGGGAGGGATGAGAAGCATACCACGAGACCACACAAGAACAGAAACCCGTGAGTTCTGCTTTCCCTCACTGCATCTCACCTGAACCCAACAATCGGACATTCTTTGCAGATGTTGCATTTGGCCTGATGTTTTGCAGTCTCCGCGGCTGCCACCCGATGCAGAACCGGTAACCACACCATGGACTGGGGTTCCAAACGCATCCAGTCTATAAACTCCTTCACGCTGATCTCTGGCTTGTTGTTATTCTGGGGAAGAGACAGAAAGTGAAGACACAGCTCATCACTGAAGCCACAGCAAGTGCTGCTGCCGCCCATCTGCCTGAGAGAAAAGCCACGTGGCTCCAGTTCAGCGACGCCACAAATAGGTTCTTCAAGGTAAGAGAATTCTAGAAACTAAAATCAGAAAAATGCAGGGGGAAAAAAGGAGTCATTTTCCATAAAAGAGTGTGGGAGGGAACAGTTCCTGAATACTCAGATTTTATTTTTTATTTGTGTGTTTTTTTAATGTGCATACCTACTGGTACACTTTCATGTATGTTCATAGGCATGCAGAGGTCAGTGGTCAATCTCGGGTTCCATTCCCCAAGTACTGTCTACCTTGCTTTTGAGACAGGGCCTCTCATTAGCCTGGAGTTCATGGATAGGCTAGATTATCTGGCCACTGAGCTCCAAAGATCTGCCTGTGTCTGCCTCCTCGATGCTGGGATTACAAGCATGTGCCATGTACCACTGCACCAGACTTAAGTGGGTTGTGGGGATACAATCTCAGGTCCTCATGCTTATATGGACAGCCCTTTACAACTGAGCAATCTACCTAGCCCGTCAATACTCAAAGAAAAAAGAAGGAAGCAAAGTAGGAAAAAAAAAAAAACCCACACAATTCCAGGCAACCTTTCCACACACATTCTTCAATTCTGTCAAACTCACTTATCTAAGATGGTAAATGTATGAAGGTGAGGACTCCCTGGTAACCCAACAAAGTGGAAGACATTTACAAACGCAGAGTAAAGGGAGTCCTTGTGTGTCTTGTCCCTGTTCTGCCACACCACCACACTGGGGGCTGACTGGTACAAATACGATTGCTTCACAGACTCTCCAAGCTTATCAGGATAGATCTCAAGCCTTCCTCAAATCCTCCAGTCATTTGTGTGAGAGAGCAGGGGTAAATTTCACCAACTGCCTCTTCCCTCTGTGGTTGAGGTCATTCTGCGCACTGACATATATGACTATAAATCATATTTTAAAAAATCATGTAGTGTTTTTTTCTTTCTAAAATAAGAAAGAGGTCCATTATAAAATGTAATAACCCATGACATTGATTCTCCTCAAAGATACAGTGTGAGCATTTTTTTTCTCAGCAGTGATAAATCATTGGCTATGCTTTGGAAAAATATCTGTAGGTTTCTAACTTTATGCATATGGATGACATCAGTAGCATTTATAAATGTGCTTATGCACAGTAAGCATTTAAAAAAGAAACTACAGTTCTTGCCCAGGTGAAAATTAGCAACTCAGATCACTGAAAACTTTGTATATGACTCTTTCTGTAGGTATGTACACTCTGTAAGAAAAGATCTTCCCTACAGAGAACATTAAGGCACTTTTATTCATTCAATAAACAGACATGTTTTAAAGTCAATATAAGGTTCAATGTACTATGAAGGGATAAGCATCGGATGTTCATGTTCTTCTGAAGTACATGGGACAAGCCCCTCGTCCACCAACAAGCAAGTGCGGTCAGAATTCCTTCGCTCAGCACATGTCAACTCTGCTGGAACCTGGCTCTTCCGGTTCTCGGCCTTTAGAACTGAGAAATACATCTCTGTTGTTCATAAGCCCTCCAGTTCGTACATTCTGCTGTAGCAGCATGAGCAGCCTAAGACTGGATATAAAGTATGTGATAGGCACAACTTGTCTTCATGAAGCGTGGGTGTGCAAGGAAGAGGCAATACTAAACGACTAATTACACAATTCAGTATGATGTCCTACTGTAGTGAGCATGAAGAAGGAGAGGACATGAAAGCGGGGAGAATACCCTTATCTGATAGGGTTTGAGGAGGACATTCAGAGGACTCAAGAGCTAAGTCAACATGGAAAGACAGAATAGGACAAGCAGAGAAGAGAGCGTGTGTACAGAAAAGGAGAGCATTCCAAACAGAAGACACATTTAGACATGGGAGGGTGTGGAAGCAGGAATCAGGGCATGAAGTGAGTATGATGGAAAGCTGAGAACAAGCAGATGAGTGATAATAAATGAAGACAGAGCCGGGGGGCATTGGAATTCAGACATCGCACTTCAATTTCTACTTCATGAAAAAGATACATATCTCTATCCAGGTTTTACTATTCTTTGAATCCAACATGCCTTAAGAAACAAAATATCCACTTAAAGGGCTGGTACCCACTCCCCACTATTTGACTCTAGTCCAACAAACTGATTCGCTTCTTGGAAGCATCTTTAAGTCTCTCTCTCAACACATCCTACACACCCTTGATGCTCATGCTTACCTGCTGGAAGCAGCTTCGAACACTGGGCTCAATGTTACTGCCCCCAAAAGCTGCTACTTCCCCCAGCTGCCGAGGGATCTGGATGGCATCATGAAGTAGCAGGCCAAGCTGCCGCTGGTCGCACATCTCTGTTGGCCCTGCCACCTCCTTAAAGAGACCTACAAAGGGACAGAACATGATATTACCGTCTACCCACTCCAAGTGTTATCTTATTTAAAACGTATCTTCGGTGATGCAGGTTGAACTATGTAAACTTAAAAACAACAACAACAACAACAACAAAAAATAACGTGGAGGGGTACGATGGAGATCAGATTTCTGTTGAGTTCGAAGGCTCTTAATCTGCTAGCTGTGATCAGAACCACATGACCCAGGTGTCTAAAAATAATCTGATTTTACTTGTCACTACTTATAATCAGAAGTATCTTTTTAAATACCACAATAAATGTACATCAGTTAGTTTTATGGTCTTTGTAAGATATCCCCTTAAGAAAGAGAATGTGGAAAAACAAAGTTTCGCTTACTATTTAGTAAAGAACATAGTTTATAAAGCATACCTTTACATTGTATCAATTGATTTACCAACTTTTGTGTTCACTCACAAATATAATACTATATGAACATGTATTTTACCTTCTTTTAGGTATGTCTATGTTCATATCTACTTTATATTGCAAATATAAAAAATATAAGGAGGTTTAGTTCTTCATTTTAGGAATTTTACTAGCCATATAAGCTATTTTTGTTTAATTCTATGTAATGAAACATGTTTTTTCAATTTTAAGACTTAAAAAATGTTTGTATCCTTTGCTGTTCTTATGCCTAAAAAAAAAAACAGTGGTTTTTTTTTTCCCCCTAAGTTTCTTAAAACAACATTAAAACCCCTCTTCCCAGGATGTTTATCTTGGATCCACTATTGGTAACATTTTGAGGATCACAATGATTATAAGATCCCCATTCAAGAAGCTAATGAAGTGAAGGAAGTCAGTTTTTCAACAGGGAGACACAGCTAATAAAAAGCAATCTCTCCCTTACAGAAATTGACACATTTGGGAGGTGTTTTCAAGTCTAACGCTCCAAGAGACATGCTGTCTGAACGCTCTTCATGTGGTGGTAAGAGGAGAAGGAAGAGGAGTAAATACTTGGGAGCTTCTACAAAACTATCATCAACAATATCCGATAAATGAATAGCAGATAAAAATGTCATGCTCCTCTTGCCAAAGGGGAAGGATGCCAGCGCTAACAGTGTCAACAGTGGAGTTCCAAGCTGAAGCATACTGAGTGATATCGACACAGTAATTACAATGAGATACAGCTTCAATTATAAGCACACGAGGGGAAAGCAAATTCATTTGAGATAAATTTAACTTTTTGTTATCACTTGTTCACTTGGATTTTCTGAGCCCTCCAATTGTTTCATCATTAAAAAAAAAAAAGACTATCACACCCCCAAAACATTGACCCAGAATTCTTATAATGATGCTTATTGAGCATCTATGTACACATGCAGTGGTCTTTACGGAAGTGTGCATTGTTAAGAGCAACAAATCTGCCCAACTGTCTTCCTTGGGCAGACAGCTATGCTGCTATGCCACTAAGAAGGTGAGATTACTCACAGATGCTAGAGAGGGAAGTGTCACTAAGTACAGTTCTATGTTCTTATTATCATAGTCAGACACAAACAGCAGTATGAGGATGCAAGAATGGGCCACAATTTGTTTAATTTAAAAAACAACCATCAAGAGGCACACTGGAATAAATCAACCCAGAGGAGATGCAAAGAGCTCTCCAAACGGTGCTTGGTGATTGTGCTTCTGCTGCTGAAGCCGGCAAGCTCTTGGCCATTTGCACTGAATGCCAAATCCACTCCAGAGGCATTCACATTAAGTCACAAGTCATAAGTACCAGCAACGTAGAGACTTCTGACTCCAGTCACCACAAAAAATCTGTTTTCCTATGGCTGGCTCTTGCCACTGAGTCTGAAGAGTAATTTGTCTTGAATATTAATTCTTACAAAGAAAGTAATCATGAAGAGATGTTCTCACAACACTGGGGAAATCAAGCGTGGAATCAGCGTTGCTAAGGGTTTCAATATAAGAAACAAAACTGAACCTCAGAATATTTCAGAGTCTCAATATTGAGGGAAAGACTTAGATTAAAGAGTTAACCCAAGAGATTTCTTATTTAATTACATCCTAAACTGGCATCCATCGTGGATTACATTAAATAGTAGGAACTTGCAATACTTCCCTTCTTCTTGGACTTCTGCCTCCTTACCCAATCTGAGCATTTAATGCTGTTTTGCAGAAAATGCAAATCTTGAGCTTGAGTTTGCATTCATTTTAGTGTCCACTCAGCACTATGATGTAACTGTTACTTTTAAAGCCCCCAGTCTTCCAGGAGCATATGAAATCCCTGAATCACAGATGATTAGGAAGAAAAATCTTTCCCTAATTTTGGAACACTGATTTTTTGGTTATTCTTTCCTTTCTCAGTCATTTTAGAAATGCCAAATTCTCAGCTTTGGAGATCATGTTTTTTTTCCTGGTAATGATGAAGACTTCTGAAGTTCTAAACAAAGGGTCACCAACCAAATTTTATATAAGGCTATTTTTTTCTCTTTTCTCTACATGGCTTGCAGGGCTCACACAGAATCATAGACTCTCACCTCCTGATCCCACAGTAAGTTTATGCTCTATGGAAAGCCACAAGTCTTCCCTCAACATTTCTATCACATTATGTAAGAAAATCATGCTTTGGGGTTCTAGGCTTCACACTCAAAATCAAAAAAAAATCTAACAGTAATCCCTAAAAGTACATGATTTTGAATGCAGCATGCTTTTAGAGAGGTGAAATTTAGCTAAGTAATAATATCAATGACCAAATACCTTCATCTGGGGAAAAAGTTTGTTTTCTTGATTCTGGGGGTGGGACCCAGGGCTCTGGGCATGCTTAGCATGTGCTGGACCACTGAGCTATTAATAGACCCCATTCTTCCCTGTACCCATCTTTTGTCTTTTGATGTCTTCCTATTCACGAATTATCCTCCATCCTCTCCTCCAAATACACAGATTCATCTGCACAGAATCATCTGGAAGTGGACTTGGCAGTAACAAGTTACTTATTGTTTATGGACAAGTTAAACTAAAAGAGAGTTACCATGGTAATGAGTTTGGAGACATATAGGGATGGGAATCATTTATTTGACCACTCATTTCTTTGGCAACTTGTAATATATTATCTCAACTTCCTTTTGAGGCTGCAATCATTGGCTTTATCTTTCACCCTCTGAAATGCAGCTCAGTGCACCAGGAAACAGAAGTAACACTACTTCTGGCTAGAAATGCTCAAGGGGATCAAGGCATCTACCTAATGACACTTGGTCACTAGGTGGGAGAGGGGTCAATGCAGGTCTCCCCGTCTCTCGAGCATGCAAAGATATATTTCAGGAGTGGAGAGCTAAAAGGGCACCGCTGGTTTACTCAATGACTAAACCAAAATAAAAATAAAAGCAGTTATCATTTCACAAGGCTGAAACTATAAAATGTAACTATTTAGGATTAATGCTAGTAAAAGTTTTAGTCCCTCTTACTTTTCTTTTTCTTTTCTTAAAAACATTGAACATGAACATAAGAGAAAAAAAAAAGAAGAGGGGAAAAGGGGGTTGGAGTCATAAAAGTTGAGTCTACAGATGTAACACTGACGTGTCTATCCACAATGGCTTTTTTAAAAAATGCACATGGTAGCCCCACTCCCCTAAAAAAAAAAAAAGTTCCTTCTAGTTCAAGCCCAACATTTTAATGTGTCACAGCCTTTGACTAGACTAGATTCTTGACTTGTTTTGGCATTAATTTGCTCAGCTTAAAAAAGGAAATTGTGAACCCTACATTATGGAGAGAATATTCTAAGAATTAAATGAGGTGCACATTTGTGCATGGTTCTTATGCCATCAAGTCACCTCACCTGTGACCCTACAATTAGCTTCTCAAATCATAAAAACCTGATTCTCTTTGCCCAAACTGGTACATGTATATTAAGGTTCTCAAAAATGGAAACTAGCATTACAGCAAGCCATATAAACCCAGTCGTTGGGGAATGGATATTATTACTGGAAGTGTTATGCTATAGGAGGTCTTACATACATCTGTATTTTTCTTCTAAGAGGCCTTTGGAGAGAGACATCAGTCCAATCTTCAGACTCTGAACTCTAATTTTTCCAGTCCGACCCCTGAAATTATAAGATGGTTGTATGCATTTAAAACTATATGCAATATGCTATGTCACTTCTTTCTTGAGAACAAACAACTTTTCTATTTAGTTTTAACAATTACTGTCAAACCTATACCATAACTTCATGACATAGTTAACAATGGTCTTTAAAGAAGTCCAGGAAAATGCACTGAAGTCATTTGACACACAACATACAGCACAAGAACAAATTACAGGAATATAAAAACAGCAAGCGTATAGCCAAAATGATCTCACTTTCAAAAATACTATAAATAAAATATGTTGATTATAAATGCAAAATCAATACATAAAATCTACATGGAGTATGCATACTACCTTATAGAGCAAGAGAGGAATACTAATAAATTAAAAATCAAATGTAAAAAAAATGTAGAAAATTATATATTGAAGACTCAGTGTTTGTAAAACTTTAAAACTTGCTGTCTCCGTATACTTTGATCTTTGTGAATGTAGTCTCTAAATTATTGCAATTTTAATAGTGGATGATTTCAAATAGGCAGGTATGAAATCTGTATTAGGGCAAGCATGAAATTGTAATTAAAAATGGGATGTATTAATTAATCCGCACTAGGAAATACTTTCACACTAAGCTAGTGAGACACCATTTCAATTTCACTTATGAATTGACTAAAAGAAAGATTTATTTTTATCTGTAAAAGCAGGGCTGTCTTTATTCCAATGTCTATCAGAGTATTAATATGCTGTTAAACAAGAGCTGGTCACAGTAGAAGATACCAAAGATGGGAAAAGATGGGAAAAGCACTGAAAAACTAATAAGACACCACAGTCTTTGCAGTGGAACAACACACAGTCCAGTAAAAAGACTTATCACTGTAGTTATTGTCTCATAACTCCATTATTAGTTTTCAGTTTAGGTTCATATCCTAAATTTTCTGAGGACAGTTTTCAAGGCACACCTATAGTACACTTAAAACCAATATGCAAATGTTGACATTATTATACGGACACATAAGATTTAGTGTGGTAGTTTCAATGAGAAATGTCCCAGTTAGTATCTGAAGTTGGTTCCTAGTTGGTGGTGCTGTTGGGGAGGTTTAGGAGGTGTGGTATTGGAATGGGAATGCTCCCCATAGGCTCAGATGTTTGGATTATGGGCCACCACTTGGTGGCTATCTGGGTAGGTTTAGGGGGTGTGGCCTTGCTGGAGGAGGTTATGTTATTAGGTGTGGACTCACTCTGCCTGCTGCTCTAGCCACCATACTGTAGCCATGGCTGCCACTTTCCCATGATGGTTCTGAACTCGTGTGCCCCTGGAACTGCAAGCCCAAATAAACTCTTCCTTTTATAAGCTCCCTTGGCTATGGTGTTTTATGACAGCAAGAGAAGAGTAACTACTATTCTTTGTAATCTACAGTATTTTAAAAATATACATAAATATCTGTAACATGTGGGTGTAGTGTGAAAGGATCTCATTGCTATATTACCTTCAACTCTTGGTTTGCTGGTGTTTTGCTAGTCATGCTCATTAATATTCTTCCATTCTCAAGTGATAAATGACCAAGTAAATGTCTGTACATATACCATGATACAAAACATATAAATGTTCTTTTAAAAAAGAAAGCATGCTGAAATTATAGCTGAGTGTGGTAGCAACATCTGTACTGTCAGCACTTGAGGCAGAGACCAAAAAAATAAAATAAAATGAAATTACAAGTTCTATGCCAGACTAGTCACAAGAAATAACAGCCAATTCAAAAAAAAAAAATCCTGAGCCATCATGTTTAACTTAATTTTGTTAGGATTTTTAAATTACTACAGGATAGACGATGTTTATTCTCTTCTTTTCAAGAGTTGGAAAGTGTTTATCCTCTGAACACAGACAATTGACTTGTAGAAAATAATAAAGACTATTGAATGAATGCACTAAGGGACTAGCACATGAAAGGAGTCCTTTAAGGGATCAGAATGGTACCAGTGGAACCCAACCTCCAGTCTACTGGGGAAACATGAGAGATACATCATCAGGAAGACAAGTCAATTATCTATCCAATCCACCACCAAAAGTTATAAAGGCTTCCCGTAATCGTAATCCCAGAATTATTCTATGAACTTTGGGGAAAACCAGAAAAAACAAGAAAAACCATAGGACATGATTCTTGCTCAATAAACTCACACACTAGCTAAGGGAGTAAGATAAGAGACTGACTAGAGAATGCACAATATCAACTGTGTGTGGAAATGAAAAACGAAGCACAAGGTCACTGTGGTTGGTAGGCTCTTGGGAGCACCTTGAGCAGTCCACAGCTCCTCAGTTAATGAAGTCCAAACCAAGGCCTGCAGCTGGAGCTCAGTGGCAACATGCTTGCCTTGCATGGAGGAAAGTCTAGGTTCAATTCCTAGTATTGCCCTCCTTCTTCTAAGAAAGAGAAGTCTACAGTCAGACATGGGATGCTGTGGCAAAAGCCTGAGCAAAAGGACACAGGCATGGGTGCAAACATACCCCCTCCAAAACTTAGAGTGGGGTGAGCATTTTTATTCAGGCCCACTGGTGATCAATCTGTGCATACATGGGAACACACTATAGACAGTTTTGATGTTCCATACAATATCGAATCGGAGATGCATCTTGGAGCCAATAAGATACATGAGTGAGTGATTTAGCCCAATAGCTAAGTATTCAGTTCCCCTGACAGTTTTTGTAAGTAACTTCTGAAATTAGTTTAACTGTGAAGTTAAGTGCCTTTAAAATTATATTCATCTCAGAATAGTAGGGAAAATATGACTTACTATAACAAATGAAGCTAATATTCTCTATAGAGAAAAAAAATGTCTGAACCAAGTGTTCCAGACTATTGCTCTGAAGCATGATTTAAACAGTTTTGATTTCCATTAAATCTAGAAGGAATATTGTGAAATTAAGACTTTTTAACCTGGGAAGATGGAGACTGAGGGAGGCTGTGAATTCATAAGTAGAATCAATTTGATAGCTACAGTTTATAAAGGCCTTTCTACACATATTAGCTTATTTACCCTTCACACTCACCTTTTGTGTGGTAAGCTAGGCAGATTTCTTACCTCGACTTTTCAGATGAGAAATTGAGATGCCAAAGTTAAGTGGTTGCCAAATCACATAGCAACCAGAGCAGGAAATGTATAATATAAAGAGAATTTGGGTACATGTGAGAACTTGAAAGTTTACTTGATTTGTAATGTGTGATTGGCCTAGCTATAGCGATGTGATAAGAATATCCATGTGACTAGGGAAAAAAAACCCTACAAATTAGTCTCCTAACTATGATTACTTTGTAACAGGTAGTTACAGATAGACTCTGGCATCTCACTGTGTCAGTTTTTTAATCAGTAAAAGAGGGCAGAATGGAAAGATCGTATCTCATCTAAGCCACACTTAGATTAGAATTCTTTGATCTCTGTTTGCATGACTCATCATTTCAAGTTGCAGCTGAGAAGGTCTGTCCTGGTTGCATCATACTGCAATAAATAAAATAGTTGAAAATACACAACAATGCTATAATTTATATCTGAAGTGGTCCCCAAGGCTCATGAGTTAGTCTTTCACGCGATGCTCTTGGGAGGTAGTAGAAACTTTGAGAGCTAGAGGCTAGTGGAAGGCCTCTGAGAAGCAACTCTTCAAGGAGCTAACAGGAATGTCCTCTTTCCTGCACTTCTTGCTCATCAAAGGAACAGTTTTGGTTCCCATCTGGCTGGGTTACCTCACCTACAGCAAGGGGCAAGTCAGTCATGGGCTGAAACATCTGACATGACTATGCAAAGTATGCGTGAGCTGATCTCATCAGCTATTTATGATAGTGCTGGGTTACTGACTAGAATGAATGAATGAATGAATGAATGATGATGATGATGATGATGATGATGATGATGATGATGTGAGAATAAGTAAATCAATGCAACTCTTTCAAGAAGTCTGCTCATCTGTCTTAGGTGTAAACTGTCCTTTTCCTAAGAACCTTTTTCTCTACCCCAACACCTGTACTCAAAGTAAACCTCTGTCAAAACATTTTCTTAAAGAACAACAACTCTGTTACATATAACTTAAAAAAAAAAAAGCTGAACACAGGCATCATTTCTAAGTTCAAAGACTTCCTGAGATGCTGTAATGCCCAGGATCGCTACTCTGAAAGGAGTAAATTATAGTTTATCAGATTCACTCAGAGTACCACTGCTTGAAATAGAGTTAACAGCCATTGCTTAGATAAATGAATAAGCCACACACGGTAGAGAAACTTAGGCTGTCAACTCTGGGCGTCGGAGATTACTGCCTACAGAGTAACTCATTTTTCCTTGGTTTAATTCATTTACTCCAAGACCCCAGCTGACCCAGAAGGGTGATTGATATATTTCAGTGGCATTTTCCTGTGTTCACATCTGACAGTCAGAAATGGAATTATGCCAACATTTAACTCCCAGAAATGAATCACAACATTTCACATACTTGGGAGCCCTATTCCCTTGTTCTAGATATGAGTCCATTCTATGTGTACATGTTCTATAGCAAATGTGTCCATTCTGAGCATAGCTGTGCTCCTCTGACATTCATACACCGAAGTTCTAACTCCTTGTATCTTAGAACACTGCTCTTCTCACCAACTGCATCTTTAAGGAGTCAGGTAAAATGAGGTTGGAAGAGCAGACCCTAGTCCAGTATGCCTGGCGTGCCTATAGGAAAAAAGATCAGGCGTATAACAGAGAGAAGACAGCCAGTGAAAAGCCAACGAGACAGACTCTGGAGAAGGCCTTTTAGCCTTTACAAACACGAGGAAATGATGTTGAGGCAACTCAGCCTGACAGCTTTATCTCAGCAGCCTAGAAATCTAATGTTGTCATCGCCGGACACTGCTATGGGAGAAGAGTGTTCTCCATATAATTTGATCAAGATGTCTTTCTCCATGCTATTGCACAGGGTCAGATGAAGTCCCCCAAGGGTTCTAACTTAGCTTTCTTCCTGGGATGTGAATTCATTTTATAGGTTACTATACAGAAAACACTGAAATTAACCAGCTATTTTTTTTGTGTGTGTGTGTGAATTTACTGTGGAAAAGATCTCCTTTGAGGCTTTAAAACATTTAAGTAAATTAATGAGATATTAATGCAAACATTAATACAGTACCCTAGGAGAATTAAAACTTTGTATTAAAAGACAACATATAAAAAGACACCATATAGCGACGTATTGCAGTAAACCCTATATTCTTTCTAGTAACTGAGTCTCATCCTCAGGCGTGCTCAAGCACACAATGACTACCTTATTTTTTCTAAAAAGTCTATATGGTATTTATTAATATTGAAGGATAAAGGGATTTTCTAATGAAAAAAGCAAACAAGAATTACATATAAACTGTGTCTGAAGTTATCATCATCATCACCATCATTTATTTCTTATACAGAATCATTCAGTGGCTTAACATGTGCATTCATGAATAACATCTCTCCTCCTCTTCTTCAAATCGAAGTCTGACAAATGCAAATTTCCCATAGCTAGTTAATGGGAACTAACTTTTAGAATTGGGGAGAAAAGCAACAGTCTTCATTTTCTTCTTCATCTTTGCATAATTCAACCCCCTACCAGAAGAATGAATAATTCTCAGTATTTCCGAAATGCCAGCTCACAGCAAGTCTTCAAAACTGATTAGCACACAAAAATTCATTGTCAAAATCAGAAGGGTCAAGGAAATGGGAGGATGAACTGTGCTGGAAGTTGAGCGTGCTCAATAGCAGGGTGAGAAACAGTTCAGTTACACACGTCAGTGGCCTGTAGCATTAATTATTTAAAAGCATCTTATACAAACAATGGCAATGTACCTATGATCTGAAGACATATGGAATCTTATTCATTGCTGTCCAAATTGCTCTCAAATCATCATACAAAGATTCTTATATGGCAATAAATCATTTTAATTCATAGTAAATGTAAGTGTTTTTTTTTTTTTTTCTTTTTCTTTTGTAGTAAGGAACAAAGAGAAAGGAATCAGACTAGCTTAGGCTTCCCTAGCTGCTCCTTGACAAAGGGTGCTGGCTACTTTCACAGCCTTCCTTGACTGTCATGAAAGAACAGTTAGGTGTTCTTTCTTATTCTATTAGTTAGGATCTATATGACTTCAAAAATCATTTACTCTAAACAATCAAAATAAATCTTTCCATTGGGAAAAGGATTATGAAAGTACACTTCCAAAAATTCACTTTAGGGCCTGGGATGTAGCTCAGTGTTAAAAGTGTTTATCTAGCATGTGCAAGCTTGTTCTTGGGTTAGAATCACCCAATAATGATGATGATAAAGATAATGATGATGACAAAGATGACGAGGATGATGATACTACCGAGTTTATTATCAACCTGTTTCACTCACTTATGGTTATTTAATGGATAAATTACAAACTTACGTGTCATATACATTGAGCAACCAGTTGAGACACATATCGACGCAGAGCGGAACATTGACCAGGTCCTTATGCAATTGTTCAAGGCCATCGTAGGTTGTGGTCAGACAGTTGATGACATCTGGGACACTCAGGAGCTGATCATTTTGGTTCAGTTTGTGCTGCTTGAAAACTTCATTCGTTGTGTTCAGCTCTAACAGATCCACTAATCAGATGAGGAGAAAGAATTAGGGACAGTCATTGCCTTATATAACAACACAGAAGCACAAGCAATTGTATTCTCTAGCATTTAGCTAGAATATTCAACTCATGAGCTGATGCTTCTCAGTTAACTTCAGCTGTTAATGGGATAAACAATGCTTCCATTCTTTCATTTCCATTATCGTCTTCTATCTAACTTTGTGCTTTTCCATCTAAACGCTGCAGCTTCTGGAGCTTTCCCCATTTTTTTTTTTTGACCTTTGAATTCCTTCTTTTTTTGGCATTCCTGTTTTTAAGTTCTTTGTACTTTTCAATATAGAAAGGTCTAAGTCTTTAGTATTATTTCAAACATCAGAACACTTTAAGTTAACACATTGCTTACCTCATCTTCACTCGTGAAGAGTCAGCTCCCCACTTCCCAGCTATCCCTTTTTGCTAATTGTCTTTTTACATATTCTACATTTATTTTTAAGTGATACTCATTGAAACACCAAAGTTGCACATATTGATGAGGAACTCCATGCTTTCAACACGTCTACTGTAGTTGGAGTTATCTCCAGACCTGCCCGGGACGACAGCCACTCAGACTCAAATAAACACACAGATGCTTATATTATTACTTATAAACTGTATAAGCTGTGGCAGGCTTTTTGCTATCTGTTCTTATATCTTAAATTAATCCATTTCTATTCATCTATAAGTTGCCACATTGCTCGTGGCTTACCGGTATCTTAACATCTGTTTCTCGTCATGGCAGCTAGCAGTATCTCTCCTCCTCAGCCTTTCACTTTCTCAAATTCTCCTTTTTCTTTTTCCTGTCTATATTTCCTGTCTGGCTACTGGCCAATCAGCGTTTTATTTATCAATAAATCATAGCAACATATATTCACAGCATACAGGACATCCCACAGCAGTCAACACTGTGTGATGTTTAAATTAGGGTAACCCATCATCTCCTTAAACATTTATCATTTTTGTAGGCAAAACATTCAAAATCCTTTATTCTAGTTCTTTGAAATGTAAAGCAACTTTTGTTCCCTGTGGTCACAACAGCACACTCGAATCTTAGTTCTAATTACAACCCAGTGTCCTTCAACCAGCCAGTCTTCACACCACTGTCAAACTAATCATTCCTTCACAGTGTTTGTAAATGTATATAGTGGACATTAAAAAGTCACTGAAGATAGTTTTTAAAAAATGAAATAAATAAACAAATAAATAAAAAAGAACCAGGTTTTATAGAAAATTAACAGCTTTCTACTACCCGAGGAGAATCAAATTAGAATTAACATGAACAACCAAAACTGGCCCAAATTAGGCTACTTCCCATGCTGTTTTGCCTTTTAGACAGCCTGTAGCTAAGATGGATTCAGACCAGCTCACTGATCTTCACATATTTGTTTCCATCTTTATTCTTCATTTATAAATCACAGATGGCTGGCAAGGCCAGTGCCAGAGCATTTAGAGTGTGCAAGGAACTCCTTCTTAAGACGAATCTGGGTAATACTATTAAGAGGGAACCGGTTCTTAAGATACATCCATCCGGGTAATACTACTAACAGGAAGAACAACAACATCTTCGGGGAACAATGTACAACCCTCTGTAAAAGCAGACACAGGAAATTCTGTAAGGGAAGTATTTTGCATTTTCCATTTCTCTACCTTTATGGTGTTGTAACATTTGCATAAACTCAGCAAAGGCTGTTGTGGATGGGACTCAAGTCTAACACAGAAGGCATCTATGTTTTATATATACCTTATGTATGTAGTGCAAAGGTAATCTGATATTTTTAAAGATTTATCTTGATGTTCATTTCTGTGTCTATGTGTGTCTTTATGCCATGTGTGGGAATGTCCTTGAAGATCAGAAGAAGGCATTCCATCTTCTGAAGCTAGAGTTGCAGGCAGTTGTAAGCCACTTGATGTGGGTGCTGGGAACCGAACCCTGTTCCTCCAAAATAGCAGCAAACATTGTGCTGAGTCATCTCTCTAGCCCTCTGTAGAGTATTTTTAATATGACTGACTCATCACCTAAGGTCATCACTTGGTGGTCAATTCTGCCACCAAGTCAGCAACCATAAGCTTTGGATACTGTAGTGTTCAGGTTACAGATGTCTGGATTAGGAAGACTTTGTAGAAGGACCACTTGAAAAGACTGTCTGGGAGGAGAAATTTGAAATGGGCCTCAAAAGACAAGCAAGATAAAGAGGTAAGAGGTCCATGGAGGCAAGGTAGAGGGAGGTATTCAAAACCAGTGTCTTCCAGGAGGAGATGTTGCTAAGTCAATCTAGGAGTTGACTAGGGAAAATAATTGCAGCATATGTGACACATGCTTGGCCTGTGGTCTTACTGAGGCAGACACCCTACCCAAAGCCCCCAGCAAAAAAAAAATTGTTATTAAAAATTAACTGAGTTACTCCTCGGCTAGCTGTAAATGAAACCAAGCAGACCCTCAAACCACGATTTATCTATTGGATGTGGAAATGACCCAATTCTCAACATACGGGCAAGGGAAATGACAGACTAGGACTAATTCAAAGTTTTCTCATGGAAATTACCATTATGCAAAATGTATGCTCTATCTTCATATTCCAATTGATAGCACTGAAAAACATCTAAGTAGCCGGGCGGTGGTGGCGCACGCCTTTAATCCCAGCACTCGGGAGGCAGAGCCAGGCGGATCTCTGCGAGTTCGAGGCCAGCCTGGGCTACCAAGTGAGCTCCAGGAAAGGCGCAAAGCTACGCAGAGAAACCCTGTCTCGAAAAACCAAAAAAAAAAAAAAACATCTAAGTGGAACTTAAAACATTTAAGTAACTACTTCCTTGCCTAATGAATAACCTATCCCTAGCCCCCCCATATGACATATTTTGACAATTAGCCCAAATGAATGAACAACTTCCTTTGTTTCTGTGTGGTTGCAGCTACTGACTAACCACTAATTTTGAATTTTAAGGACATTTATGAAATGTGTCTATGCCAGCTGTTTAAATAACAAAGGATGATTTTTTTCCCAAGTTGTCTACAGTAGAAAAGAACTAATGCTAAAAACGACATAGACAAATACAATGCCTACAATATCTCCATAGGGAAGACTTTAAAAAGACTCAAGCAGGAGATATAAGAAGCCTGATTAAGACCCAGTCCTTTTCTCTTAGATGTCAACATTGCTAAATGTATGCTGCTAACAAAAATAATTTGCATAAATATTCCATGAGCTAGAAATGGCACCAAAGAATAATAATAAGTGACCTGGGAATTCTCTAGCATTTTCTTTTTCATTCCCCCCACCCCCATTTCTTGGTACTATATTGTTTTCAATTATGAACCTCTGGGGAGCACTAGCAAAACCCATTCTTTATAGCATTTGAAAAAGGGACGTGCTTAATAAGGGACAGTAGATGGAGAATCACAGTTCTCTCCACAGATACAAAGAAATATATTCAATGGCTGCCAGAATGCTAAGATTACTGAATTCCAACACTAATTACGCCAGCCACACAACATACAGTGACAAAAGACCAAATTTCAAAAAGACTGTTTCCTGGATCAGTCCGTCCTTCACTTAGTTCAGAAAAGCCTCCCTTGTTCCCCAATCTGGGGCTCAGACAGTAATTTGCCACATCCCACGGATGATCATGTCTTCAATTTCCAGTGATTTACTCTGACACTCCGACTGAGTTCCTAAGCCAAGCATGCATCTTCCTGAAGTGTGTCACAGTGAGGTACCTTTTAAAGAACAGACTACATTTAAATCACGGGAAATTATGATTTTGTCTTTTCAGAGGGAGAAAAATGACAGCCCAGTCATGCGATAAATTGAACAAACAGGCCACTCATTTTCTAACCAAGTTTCAGACTTTTATAAATTCTCAAATATGAAGCACAGGGGGTCAAACAGAGATGCATCATCATCTCCTGTCTTGGGGGTGGGGGGGGTGTAGAAACTAATTAAAAACAGAAGTAACACTGTTGAGCCCCTGACCCGGAACTTCAGGCATCTATCTAGGTCTTGGCTATGTGTTCTAGCCTTCTTAGCACCCACCCACATCCTCTTTCCCAGGCATTGAGAAACATTTCTGCAATCAAGCTTTCAGGCTTGGATGGTTAATCTGCAGGAATGATGTTTCACTCATTTCACAACACTTGACATCTCTTTAGATGATTCCCATTCCTGCCTCTTGTCTCCTGGTGAACACCAACCCATCCCCATTGTTCAGGTCTCTACTCAAGAGCTATAACCATTTTCTTTCAGAAACCTCTACCTTGGTGTGTTCCAAATCAAAATCTCACTTTCTTCCGAATCTGGTCTACAAATCTCTAGCTTTCCTAACACCCTCCATCCTTCATCCTTCACAAATCACCAACTATCAAGCCCTGTGCAAACCAGCTGCCCCTCAGGCAATCCTCTGAATCTAGAATTTCATCTCTTTCCCGCTACATCCAGCCAGCTCAGCCTCCATCTTCTTTGGCAAGAACCATCTACCCATCCTATTCCCGCTGCTCTTCATGCTAAAATACTATTTAGCACACACCCCCTCTACTTGGTACCATCTTTGGATTCTCTCAAAGTAGAAAATGGTTGTATACTTCCTTAGGCTATACAGAAAAATCATCCAAACTTAAAAGCTAGTACATGAGGATCAAAACACTAATTAGAAATTAGTAATTGTTTCAAGTCACCATCCATCTCTTTTCTTGTAACTAGGGAGGTAGAAACAGGAAGAATACAAGTTCAAGGCCAACTTAAACAACATAGTGAATTCCAGGCTATCCTAGGACAGTAAGAGCCTCTCTTAATAAGTAATGTTAGTAATAGTTAATAATAATACCTCCAAATGAGAAATTTCACACACAAAAAAAATTTCAATGGCCCCTAAACTGACCAAAATGGAATTTAAGGAAATTATACTGGACAAAGAACTAAGTTCTTCCACCACACGACATTCCTTGACACTCTCTGACCTGTACCCACACTTTGGATTGGATGCATCTATCTTCCCTGTTCTTATCTCAGATTAGTGCCCACACACTTAAGTCCAAGTAGCTTTTATGGTTGAGTAAATACATCTGTTAGGCAAGGATACTGTTCTTCTATATGATAAAGGGGCTGCTTCCCTCTTAGACAGTGTTTCCCCTTATTACTCTGCCATGGCCTGCTACAAAATGTCCTAGTCAACATACAAATATATATGCATATATAATATATAAAATGCATAATCTGGCTTGAAGAAAATGATAAAAATACACAGTTCGTTACACATCAGAGAAAAAGAACATACTAATATCATATGTAATTATGACCCATCATGATCATGGGAGTAATCGCTAACCTTTGCATTTATTTTCAGTTCTTAAAAGCAGATGTGCATCATAAATAGAACAGCCTTTCGTTCTACAGGGCTTTTAACTGTATGTAAATGGAATTCAACTGTACAAATTTCTTCTGTCATTTGCCTTTTTCCACTTAGTTTTACAGCTCTCACGTGCGCCATGCTGATGCTAAGGGATAGCTCATTCAGTTTTTGCTGCTGTACAATAACATACTTTGAATAAGCCAAAATTAATAAAGCTTACTTCTACAAAGCCTGGCTCTAAATCTTGTACATGTCTTCTGGCGCACACCTATGTCATCTCCAAACTCACATCATTTATTTAGTATGATCTAAGTGACTCCAGCTTTACACCAGAAATTATAGGAGGGCTCACATAGAGAAAAACACAGACTCTTACTTCTCATAAAAATGTAATTCATTTGGAAAGGCAGACAATAAGTATGTAAAAAGAATATTAAGAATTATAATTCTGACAGTGTGTCTTTGTGTCTGAGAAAAGCACCATAAAAAAATGCCACTAAAAGGAACAATAGAATGGATGAGATGGAGTTACCAGAAGCCAGGGAAAAGAAGCCATGTGTCTAAAACCACAGCTGGCACCCTGAGACCCACACAGTAGCCATAAGGAGACTGCAAATGTGAAGAGCTGGAACCAGAGCTTTTAGGCAGGAGAAACAGGCTAAAACTTGCTAGGTCAGATATCAATTAGAACTTAATGGGAGCAAAGTAAAGGAAGTGGACAGAGAACAGAGACAGGAAAGGCCAAGGCCACTGCATTTTAAGGGAAGTGTTGTCATCTGTGAGAGGAAGAACGCTGTGTCTACCTGCGTGCTCTCTCTGGATCTGAGTGTTGCAATGAGTCCCCTGTCTCGCTTTATCTATACCTGGGGGATCTTGGAGCCAAACAAATGAATGAGGAATGGCTGAACGATGACAAATGTGCTCTCTCTTTATGCTGGCAAGAGAGCAATATGCTGGGTGGGGACGGGCACAAAATGAGAGGTGACCATGACCTAAAAGCCACTGTGTGTAGAGACAGGTCAGCCTCCTAACATACAACTATCATGCAAGGCAAGCAAGTGAAAAGCAGCCATAGGCCATCACAAAACACTGGAAAAGCCGGGCGGTGGTGGTGCATGCCTTTAATCCCAGCACTCGGGAAGCAGATGCAGGCGGATCTCTGTGAGTTCAAGGCCAGCCTGGACTACAGAGTGAGTTCCCGGAAAGGTGCAAAGCTACACAGAGAAACCCTGTCTCAAATAAATAAATAAATAAATAAATAATAAAATACTGGAAAAATTAGAAGCTGGTGGGATGAGCATGTAAATGGTTCTACAAGAGAGAAAATTTTGACAATATCAGGTAGGAATGAAGGATGACAGACTTACAGAAGATGAGCCAGGGCTTTTCAAGTAAACAGAAGATGAGAGAGGAAAGAATTGATTTGGTTGAAGAGGTAAATGTGACAAGTGGTATTCAGGCCCCAGATTAGAGCCCCGTGGTGGCCAGAGGCAGCAGGAAAGTAGAAGCCAGCAGCTCTCAGGAGATCTTCAGATATTTAAGTTTGCACAGACAGGGGACATCGTTCACTGCACATTATAAAATATCTTTTACCTCAGAGACTGGAGGAGTCTCTCTTCTGTCCCTCTCGGGTTGGAATGTGAGCTAAAGTGAGGCATTTTTCTTCAGGAGAAAGAGGAATCAACAAAAACAACCCCCAAAAGGGCATGGTCAGGTTTCTCCACCCAGGGGTATTACAGAAAATTGGTAGCATGTGAACAAAACAGTCTCCTGATGGTGGAGAGTTTGTGTCTCAATCATCTATCCTCATTTTATAACCCACCAGGCCTAGGAAGGCCTTCTAGACTTCACAGCTGGACATTAAGTTCAAAACCACTACCACTACAGACACACTGAGAGGCAGACCACCCCTCTTCTGTCTGCAAACTGCTTCCCACTCCCTTCTCATTCAATACACAGATCACCAGCCAGAGTGTGAGGGCTCCCATGATTTGAACAGGTCATTCTGAAACACAGGCTGTAACTACATGGGCTGTAAGTATACAACCTGAACACTACCTTAGAGCCTGTGAAGGATGATGTAAGACATGCACTCATCTTGCCTTTCCTTTCTGTGGCTTGTCTGCTGCTGTTTCTCAGTCCATCCGACTTCTCATCCAAAAAAAGAACTTTGGCTTTTCTTCCTTAACCCTTTCCACGACTACCTTCCCTAAGTGATGGGACAACTAACTCTTTGCTCAACTCTGTTCACCCAGCCAACTTAAAATATATCCATAACTTCTATGGAGATTTTGACAATCTGAAATTTTATTTTCTTTATACTGTATGTGTATGTGTGAGAGAAACAGAGACAGAGAGAGGGAAGGAGAGAGGGGAGAGGAGAGGGGGGGAGGGGGAAGTGGGGAGAGAGAACAAGTCTGCAAGTGTGTACACACAGAAGTCAGAGACAACTTTGAGGAGTGGTTCTCTCCTTCTACCATGAGGTCCAGGAATAGAAGTCACTAGGTGTGTATAGAAAGCATTTTGGCCAGACGAGACATGCCATCAGCCTCCCTCCACTGAATTTTTAAGAAGCAAAATTTTTAGCCCTAATTTAGCATGTTTTCTGAGGGTAGTTTTCAAGCCTCTCAGAGCTACCCAGACAGATAGCAGCTATTAACAGAGGGTAGAGAACAAGCATCGATGGAATTTTCCAATTCTCTCCATCTTTAAAGTACATACAAATGTTACTTTGCATAATCATATCTAGCAAGGCTTAAATGTTCCTTGGTTAATCACCCAAGCAAAGACAGAATCCAGAAAGCATAAATCAATACTCTACTTACAAGAATTCACATGGCTGCTTACTTTTTAATATTCTGGGGACAAAAATAGCCTTTGGGTAAAGTGACCACCAGAGAATACCCCTACGAGCATGCCCTCCACAGGAAAAATTCATTAATGACACTAATTGACTTCTGTCACATTTAAAAGAAAACAGAATTTCTATCAGTTTGATGCTTCCAGTTACTAGACAGATCAGCAATGCGACTGCTTAGCATTTCTCTGTCACATGACCATACTGAGCCGAACAGTGTGGAATCCTACAGTCTTAAGTGGACAAAAAGGACTTCATAGGCAACAATCTACTACTTTGATTCGATGATTTAATCTTTCAAAATTGGGTGGCAGCATAATTTTTAGAAACACTTTCCCTGGGTTTTGATTAATTTTGTGCTCAAAATGCAAGTGGCATTGCTCATCTGTTTTGCTAGTGCTCGCTGGTGGGGCCAATCATGAAGCATTTATAGAAACACAGCTAGCGCCTTGAAGGAGGGGCCCTGAAAATCAGATTGACTCTGCAAATACACCACCCTCTTCATTTGTCTTTGTCTTAACACTAATAACAACAAAGGCAACCCCCCCAAAAACAAGGTGATTCACATAGAGATGATAACTCACAACAGAGTGCTTTTTGCAGCCTTCGAATTTTGATTGCTGTGCGGTAGGCAGAGAAACGTACATTATTCAGATCCGCTGAAATGGAAAAGGGAACAAGTTAAAAGCTTTCTTAATTATTTTACTTATACTGAATGCCAAGAATGAACATATTTGCTTATTTTGGATCATGGAAAAATGTGTCTGTTCACAATAAAAAAAAAATCCTACTAAATCTCACATCAATTTATGAATGCAATCAAATGATTGTTTACACCATATTGGGATAAATTGCAAGACAGTCTTCTGCAGAGAACTCTAGAAAAGCATTTTCAAGTAGGCGGTGGGTTTTGAACCAACCCCGCACCCCACCCTGTACTGAATTGCTTGAGCTCAAGGAGGAGACTGAAAAAGCCTGAGAGGTAAGGGCTGACCTCCATTTCCCCCATCTCCTTTTCCTTTCTCCCCTAAAACAAGTCACAGGAAAAAATAGAATCCTTTTCCCTGATCAAATCATAGAAACTTGGATGCCTCTTTCCCAAAACAAGTCATAAAACCTGAGGTCACTCCGACCTTCTCCATCTCCTGCTGAAGCCATTCCTGTGGTGCGTGTCTTGCCCTACACTTGAAGGAAGAGGATAATGCACAGAGAAGCCGGGCAGAACCTGGATACACCGGCTAAGCTGTCCTCTCCTTCTGTCTGTTTATAGGTAGAACATCTTGCTTAGTCAAAGCAGACTTCTAACTGGCTCCATCAAACCTCTACAAGAGCATAAAGCTTTCTTGCTTTTCATATTTCTTTCATAACACAAAGCTCTGAACCGATAATTTGGTACTGATTTTCTATTTAATCTGCCCTCTGTTGCAGGAGTGACAGCCATGACCCTTGAGGATCATGAGGGTAGGCAAAGGTTTCCTGACCTTCTGCTCTATGGAGGAAAAGAAAGGAGGTGAGGTTAGTACTGGGGACTATCTGACTGATCAACAGGGTTTCCTTCAGAGTCATCTGCCCCCCAGGACGATCAGCCTTCTGTCAACTGCCAGTCCACCTCAGTAGTCATGAGGCTATCCTTCTGTGTTCTTCTACCTTGATCAATTTGCCTTTCTTCTCTTTCATAGATTGAGTTAAAACAACCCTATGATCAACATTCCTAGCCTGGAACCAGTGGATATTACAATTTTTTTCTCTATTTCCAGAGAACTAACAGGAGGAAAACTCAAAGATCACCAATGTTTTCCCCCTCTCAGTCTCTAAATGAAGTAAAGCCGTGTTTTTTTCTCCTGTGGCCCCAACGGCCGAAGCAGAGTACCCACAGGAGCCTGGCGTATAAAGAGAAAAAAGAAGTGTATGTGGCTGTTCTTGAAACTGGAAGGGGTGGAGCACAGGCTGTGTCACCCTTTTCCTTGAGAAGAGTTCAGCAACTCCCCTGGTTTCCCGAGGAGTAAACTTTCAAGGCCACTGAGTCAACTGAAGAAGGCATCTGAGTCATCAGCTGAAAGGCACTGCCTCCTGACCACTAGCCCAAGAGCAGAGCTCTTGTGTTTTTCTATCAAAATAAGTGCGGCTTATGACTTAAAAATGATATTAAGTAAGTTAATTGGATAAAAAATTTCTCATATAGAAAGCAAAAAGAAGATATAAATCAGTAAATTGGAGGTTATTAAATTGTTACTGTATTTTCCTTTTTTTTTAAAGCAGGAAAAGCTGAACTATGGGTCAACACTAACACGAGGGAGGTGAGACCCTACAACAATGACATTTCTTCTGGAAACTGAAGTCTTTCTGGCTGCTACCCTTCCAAATCGCATATTCTCTTAAGAAGAAAGGCAATGTTTGTTGTGTATGTTGACCTTAGGAGTTCACCTGCCTTTACATTTGGGACTCTTGTAACACATCATGTCACTGTCTTGTCATGCCACAGCAGGAGTCTTTCATCCATACATGAGGAGCAAATGAGTAGCTGGATGTCTTTTTATGAATACACAGTCTTTGGCTCTGTAGGCCCATTCATCACTACTAAATAAAGCAACACTCACCGAGGGATTGGAAGAGTTCAGTCATTTTGGGATGATCCCAACAGGTGGTCTGTGTTTGATGGCTGGGGGGGGAGGGAAAACAAAACATTTGAACATAAACAACAGACTACAAAATACAACGTAAGGCTACACCTCCTAAAAATCGCAAATATATTTTTAAAATATGCAAAAAATTTGTCCCCATAAAGGATCATTCGGAAACCCAGTGCACAATGAGTATTCAATATTCCAGGTATGAATAATAGGGGCTGAGGAGACGGCTGAGAGGGTAAAGTGGTGGCCATACAAGTATAAGGATGAAAATTCAGACCCCCAGTAGCCACATGAGCTCTGGGTGGGTTTGGAAGACCACTTATAGCCCTAGCACAGGGGAGAGAGGCAGGAGATGTCTGAAGCAAACTGGCAAGCTAGACTTTGGTTCTAATGAGACATCCTGCTTCAATATATAAGGTCTTAAGAGTCAAGGAAGATACCTGATATCAACCTCTCATCTCTGCACGTACAAGTGCTCACACACACACACACACACACACACACACACACACACACACATATACACAGGCACACACTATTCTGATCCCACACATATAGGAACACTAAGAAACACTCATACCACATAGACACATACACATATGAAAAGCATTCTGAATAATCATTTTTTTTTATTTTGTGCAACTGTATTATGAAAAGATAGATACAATTCTGCTTTCTCTATCTGAACACCAATTACAATTACAAGCCGAAACCCAGACATAAAGAATGACTGCCAGGGACCCTCGGGCACTGAGCTGGGTGTGGCCAAATCAATGTGGGCTCCGGAACGATTTCTCTGCTGTGAGGCAGATGGCGATTTTCATTCAAAGCAAACGCTCTGACAGCAGAAAGGCTGTGAAGAGTCACCGCGTTATGAAGAGTTACCACAGTTTAAGAGCCCTAATCGGATTTCTAAAGACCAGAGAAATGAAGACTCTAAATCTGAATACCATCTCCTCACCCTGCCATCTACTGAGCCTCCCTCCTTTTTAACCCTGGTTCTTCTCTCCTTCCCCGTTCATGCTTGCTCACTCTCCTCTCCCTACACACCCAGGTCCCCAGCCTCTCCTTAGGTCGGTGTTCCTCTCTTGCCATTTAAATTCTACTTCCATCTTCCTAGTTTTATTCAATAACCAGTACTATTTATTCGGAAAACACATCTTTATGTTATTGCTATAATTCATATATTAGTTGGAAATCTTAAAGGGAGAATATGGTAACAAAACAAATAACAGTAGGGCTTAAAGTAGGTGTGTATATGTATATGTGTGCATATGTGAGTGTGTGTGTGTGTGTGTGACTGTAAGCATGTGTGTGTCTTTATGTGCTTAAGTGTAAGTTAAAATGCTCATAACTTTGATAGGTTATGCTTAAAAATAGTTTAATGTCCCTTATCTTGGCCATAACAGAGTAATAACATCTAATAGTCCTCAAAAGACTTCTTAGTTGCACCTTCCTTCTCAAGAAACTGTTTAGTAAGCTATGTGAAGTCACATGGTACATGAGAGATGATATTAAAATATTCATAAAAAATTTAAGAGAAATCATTGCTTTTACAACCTATGTAATACATCAAAAAAGTAGTTTGCATTCCTGGGCAAAGAACAGAATCATTGTTCTGTATACCTGGGTAACAAAATGGCTCAGTAATTCATAATGGGTTTCAATAAATAAATAGTAGGTTAGATGTGCCGAGGATCTCAGACAGAATAATTCTGTGATGGGAAGATGTTTTAAAGCCTGTTGGAAGGCTGTCTGGCTGCTCTACTCTTAAGTTTAACTCCAGTGCAATGGGGAAAGTATTTCCACTTGACATGAATACTAGCAAAACAATGCTATCCCTATAGTACGCTATACTGTACTAAACATGATGGGCAAGTGTAAGTTGTCTGACCCTAAAAATGACTGTTCATAGTATAGTCATGAGCTTGGCAGAAACACATCTCTCAGCCACTAATAAGAGTTAAAGAACAGTTTTGTGAAAATGTAGTACAATTCCATTGTGCTACCTTGGGCTGCCAATCTTAGACAACCAAGACTTAGCTGTTATTTTTCCTTTCTTTTCTTTCAAGCAATTTCTGTCCTCGTGGTAACACTACTGTCCAAAGATATACAACCCAGTGTAATAAGACAAACCAAGGTTCACGGGCCAAACTATAGCTCTCAGCAATGCAGAGTTGAGCGTCACACTTAAATATTACGGATGTATTCTCTAGAGCTACAGAGGTGGACCTTCCCCTGGGACGACCCTATGTAATAGGGCAAAATACCACTGGCTAGTCAAGTGAACAGTTGAGAATTCCAAAGCATGCCGCTAGCGGTTCTGAAGTGAAGGCGCCATGCCCTGGGAGCTGAAGGAGTACACACATTTGGCAAACAGATGGAGGGAGGGGAAGAGAGTCTCCTTTGTGAATTCAATACCAGTTGATTCATTAGGCAGAACCGCAAAGACTGAAAGTAAACACAGCCTCTGGTTACAAATGTAAAGCTGTGGTTTACAAAACAACAGTTAAAAAAAAAAAAGGAGTAGACAAGGGTGTTTTTTTTTCCCCCTTTCTTTCATTTTTAAGTACAGAAAGAGGGTCAGAACAAAATCCACACTAAACATAAAGGCTGCAAGTATTTGGACAGCTGCAGGCTGCTCGGCAGGCAACTCTTGCCAAAACACTTCCAGCTCGCCCAGAGCAAGCAACCAAAACAGAACGAGAGCGGCATCTTCCCTCAAAATAACCGTGGCATCGGAGCAACCTGAGGGCTGGTGTGGAGAGGCGCTCTCCTGCAGCCAGAGACACTATCATGCCACACTCTGATGTTGTTATCAAAAATCCTACTTCAAAAACGCAACTGGTTCAGGAAGGCAACCCAGAATAAAATGAAAACTTAAAAATCCCAATGAATGTTTAAGTTCAAAAATCTCATGAAGCCCGGGATAGTGAGAGTGGTGAGCTCTTCCTAGGGTGTCCAGCTATCTCCATTTTGCCGTTGTAGGTGAAATAACAACCAAACTGTTGAAGCCTTCAATGAGGAAAACTCTACTGGGTACCCCGTGAAACCTACATTATTTCTGCGCTATTTTAAACGTTGTAAAGTGAAGAACAGTATTCATCAGGTCAGTCTTGTCCACAGAAATGCAAACCGTGTCTCCTGAAATGTAATGGATTATTGTCTCACAGAGATTGATTACTTTGTCAACTTTGTTTCTCTGAGTCAACTCATCTTCATAGCCATTAACCCACTCTACAGCGATGTGGCTCTCTGCCTCCTTGGGGTCTGTTGTAACTTCTTTCTGACTCTCATACTAATTAGTTATGAAGGATGATCAGACAGGCATGCTGTCTAAATACTGACATACAGCCAAATACTGCTAGCGTCTATCCAATGTTATGCTTCCAACTGGATTTCGTGAGGTCTATTATTGATCATTTCATTCCAGTTATAAACACAAAGGCATACAAGAACAAATGCTGATTTGTGAGTGAGCTGATTAAAGTTGCTTGTTCTTCTGTTTACATAAAAGTCAAGATTTTACTTGCTTTGAACACTGTCCTTCAACATGTGAGACAGTCTTTCTTGAGGCTATATTCTAGTGCTTTGGTGTAATGATTGTAAGTGACAATTTTACCTTGACAATTTACTCTTATTCTAGTAGGGACAAGGCACAGCTTACACATTCTGTACATTTGAATGAAATAGGTTAAGGAGGAGTAGAGGCTTCTATCTTGAGAATGCTCTTATTGAGAATATGTAATTTCATAAGCCACAGAAGGTAAAATGCAAATCATGTAAGAAAGTTTATGAACAAATGCAACACAAAAATGCTGTATCCTAACATTGCAAAAAGGTCACGAACCAACCAACTGCATAGTCCATCTTTGTTGGCTTGTTTAAGAGATAAATGGGAATGATATGGATTTCTGGACAAACTCCTGCAGTGGGAAGATAATTCTTAAGCCTCTTTGTCCTTAACAGTGTAGCTTCACATTCCCTACCTGAAACTTTGAACTGAATATGGAAGGTATTTCTCTTGTTCAAAGGCTGACAGGCAGCTAAATCTACCTACCTGTTACTATCTGTCCAATTTTACAGCTAAACAGGATCCCCCAAGGTATGCTATTGACTGTTGTTGTTTTATTCTGATTATAAATATAGATGCACACTAGAGCAAAAACTAACGGAGACTGATTCATGGCAAACACAAATGGGAGAGAAACCGCTACGTGGGCGGCCAGTGCCAGGACAATCACAGAGAAATAAAGATTTCTTCTTTGCTGGACCAAGTGAAAGATAAAAGTCTTGTTTAGGATAAATATTATTAATCAATTAAATAATAGGATATTATTCCAGTGAGCAAACTGTGTGTGAGAAGCTCAGTCCACATGATGATGCTGTTTGTGATTTAGGTGACTACGATCACCGTTTTGCAGACGTGGGAGAGGAGAGTGGAAGGCACTTAGATATCTTGCCAGGGTCACAGGCCTGGAACAGAACGAGGATCTGAGCACAGATGGTCTGACTCAAGCCCGAGTTCTTGATATGGAAGTGGATTTGCAGAATTAAGGTTTTTTAAAATATTTCTTGATGAAGCCATCCAGATTTGAGGCGGCAGTCCATTATTATAATCACTCCAAACAACTTTATCACCCTGCCTTCCCTCTCACCCCTGGCAAATCTCAGGCCTGGAGCTGCTCAATCACTCTGCCTTTTCTGAACCAAACCAGCTGTGGCTGAATAAGATGGAGAAAAGCACTCGAGAGACAGACCGCTGCTACTTTAAATATTTGATTCCAAGTCTCAAACATCTGGCTACTGACAAGTGTACCAGTGTCTCTAAACTCCAAGGCAATAGTCCCCTTCCTTCCTCCTTCTTCTTTCCTTTCCAAAAGGGGACCCCTTCCCCAAAATTATCTTGCCTTTGTCTTGTACTGCATTGAAAAAAATTAAAAACTGCTAGATGAGGATTCCATCTCCTTGCTCCCAAATCTGTAACAGGCTGGCCTTCCTTTCCCCACTGAAAATCACTGAGAGCAGTGGCCAATTCCCCACCAATGGTTAATATATATAAAACATTATCAGTCTTCACAGTAAAACTAGTCTCCCCAAGAAACAAATTCTAAAGCCCTACACGCACATGCACACCCATGCAAACTTGACATTTACATTTTCTGCTAGCTCTCACCCTCTTTCCCACTTCTCCACAAACAAAACTATCTATTGTGCAACAGTTACACTTCCTGGCGTCACATTATCTACTCAACCCCTTTGCATTTGGCCTCTAACTTTTTGCCTCCATCCAAGCTGCTCTTATCAAAACTATCAACAAGCCCCAAGGTGCCCAGTGGAAAGGCCCTATCTCTGGGGATAAGAAGTTTCCTAGGGAAGCTGTGTCGTACATTAGAAGATAAGAAATGATAAGGAAAGAAAATAGATAATAAACCTGATTAAGGCAAAGCATAAGCCCTGGTATTATTGGAAAAACTGCTCTACATACACTTATAAAAGTTGTCCAGGAATCCAACAAGACATCTCAACCAATCCATTTGACACAAGTGTCTAAAATACAGAGTGAAATAAATGCCATCTGTCCAGAGTGACAGCAATCATCTGAGTAATATCATCTCAAAGGTCTAAGAGGAGGGATTCTGCCATCGTCATCTCCTTAATCTTTGGTTTGAGTGTGGGCTAGAAGAAGAACATCCAGCCGGGCAGCAGTGGCGCACACCTTTGATCCCAGCACTCGGGAGGCAGAGGCAGGTGTATCTCTGTGAGTTCCAGACCAGCCTGGTCTACAGAGCTAGATCCAGGACAGGCACCAAAACTACACAGAGAAACCCTGTCTTGAAAAACAAAACAAAAGGACATCCAGTACCCAGAGGCCCTGATGTTTCTTGAGTCTTCACGCTATGAACAGGATCGCATGTGCTGGGGGGCGGCTGTGTCAGTGAGAGACTGCACATGAGAGGAAGAACTAACTCCACGTTCCTCAAGCTGTAGGCAGCTTCTGAAGGCCCTCCCTCACAAACACTCATCCTTTGGACTTCTGAAGGCAGGAAATTCAAGATCACCTTTTGGGGGATGTAATTAGAAACTGACAGGTTAAAGGAGAAAGTTTGATGGTCAAAATTCCAAAACAAAGAGCTTTGCTCATAGTTCACATGAGACATATTGTGAAGGGACAGAAGTTTCCTTACAAGATGTCACTGGCTCCTCCTGGTAATGAGGACATGAGGGAAGGAAATACAAAATATAAACAGTAAAGCACTCTGTTGGATTTGACTGTAAAGTACACTTAAAATAATTTGAGATTCAGGAGCAAGTCCAAAGGCACAGCTTGTAGAGGGCTGTAAGAAATAGGAATACTACATTGCCAAATTCAGAAAGTCAATACTGTGGGCAGGGATGATAGAATAGTTGGTACAGAACTGCGGGAGAAGGTTTGTCAGCACATGGTTCAAATTAAGTAGCACAATTAAATTCTCAGGATAGATCTGTGTGTAAGGGGAAGGACAGGTGATACTTTGGTGCAGGGACACTAAAAATTGATTTGAAGGATAAACATACACACGCTCAATAAACACAGGGGCCCCAGAACTCATAGGGAACCCCAGCTGCCACCTCACCACACCTCCACCTGCCTTTGATCCTCATATAAGGGGAATCAAACCACCCATCAACGTTCCTACCAGCCATCTGCCTTTGTCCTGTCCCTGGGGAGCCTGGCATGGCTCTGACTCAGGACAGGGACATCAGGAGTATGATCTCACCAGAGGAACTTATCATCGTATCCTTGTGGTTTCCTCTCTAAAGGTGAATGTACATCTATTAGTTTTTCAAATAAAAGAAAAAAAAACCAAGAAAACACAAAAACTACCACTTCAGCTGTTCATTTATTTATAAAGCAGATTAGTGACCTCTAATTTGTTATAGATAGTTATGTGAAATCCCTTTTATATTATTTTACCTCATAGCTGGAACAGAAGATAGTCTATTTATTTTACAGTTTTTAAATTATTATTACTTCTGTACTTTTGCTTAATTTCATAATAATTTTAATCACTTAATCTTCACAAAATGAAACACACACACACACACACACACACACACACACACACACACACACACACTTTCTTTGTGGAGTCTCCACAGCAGTCCTTTCTGCGTCACATGGCAGATACTTACAAATTGAATATGTTCCTGATCCTTAAAAAAAAAAAAAAATCAAACTTTAGGGCTGGCAATACTGCTCAGAAAATAAAAGTGTGGGCCACCCAGCCTGCCAAGCTAAGTCTGACCCTGGGGACCCACATGGTGGAAGGAGAGAAACAGTTTCTTCGAGGTATCTTTTCACTACTTCTGAGCTGTGACGATGCCCTGCTTCACAGAGACACAATAAACAAATAAATAAATGTAACTTAAATTTTTATATATTTTTAAAATTACGTGCGTGCAGGGGGGAAATATGCATGTGAGTGTAGTTGTCCCCTGAGGCTACGGTATTTCCCTGGAGCTGGGGTTATAGACAGTTGTGAGTAAGCAGATTAGGCTTGGGTGTTGGGAACTGAACTTGGGTCCTTGGCAAGGGCAAGACATGCTCTTAACCACTGGGCCATTCTTTATCTCTGATCATTTTCTTTTTTTAATGACACTTTAAACTGAGGATGATGGGGTTATCACAATGCAAGGGTACTGAGGAATCCAGAAGTTTCTAAGTCAGAGTTTTATGGCCTGGCCCTAGAAATGTGTATATGAATGTTAGGAAAGGCAAGAGTGTTTGCAAAAGCTCCATCCACATGACCTTAACTAATTAGAACAGGGGTGAATGTGCGAGAAGCTTCCAGTGACAGCCTCTTGACAGCCAGCTACATAGGACTGCCTGCCTGCCGTTTGGTTGCCTAAGCTGGACAAGGTGTGCTCATTGGTCTGGGGCCGTCTTCAAGCACAGGGGAAATTTAGTGATTCCCGAGATGCTTCCATCCTTCCATAGAGCAATTTTCTTCTTTCCTCCCCATCAGCAGACTTGGCCCAGTGAGTTTTAAAAATTTATTTTCCAATCATAAGTCACAGACCATTTCTTAGGAGTTTTCTTGAACTTCAATTTCAATTATTTCTTTGTCACTTAACATAAAAAAAACAAAAACCACAAACTCTAACCTCTTGAAAGAGGCTCAAAGTGTGTCCTGAGGGCCGCCACTTATAAATCTGGAGCCCAGGGATATAATCTGCCCTCTGGAGAAGGGGAAGAGAGAAACACTCCTGTAGGGAGACCTCCAGAGAGAAACATACTTATCTCGCACTGTGCATTATTCCTTTGCTGAGGATTCATTTTGCTTCTGGTTTCAATTTTCTAGAATCCTTAAAAGTAAACTACCTCTGGTCATGTGGCTGTTGCTAGAAGACAAACACCTTCAAGAGTTTTCACTTTCGTGTTTGGCTGGGTAGTAGGGTTTCCCACAACAGCCCATCTTCTCTACTCTTAGTTAGGGAAAAAAATAGTGTTGCTGTACTGCCTAGGCTAGGTCCCCAATTCCTAAAGAAATTCACTTTGGTTCTCTCCTCTACCCTATGTAAGCTGTTTATTCACGACAGACATACAATGCATACATAGATAAATTATAAATGAGGTAAAGAAAACTCAGCCCTAAAATTTAATGTCTCCTCTTATTTTCTACTATTCGATAGGTTGGAGCAGATAGAGAATGAACTGGAGAGGTCAGTAGGGATCTCAAAGAGTTCTGGGAGATATCAACAGAAAAACCGAAAACAAGAACACGAAGTGAGAGGTGATCGGCTAAAGAAAAATCTCAATTGTATCTACTCCAAGTTGGAGTTATTACAACAAGAAAAGAAACACCACAAATGTGTGATGGTGTAGAAAATTCTACATAACACTTCATCACAGTGAGGAACATTTCAGGGAATGTGCTGTACCTGTTCTCTATCATCAGAATTTATCAAAACATCCATACGAAAGATTAGTGTATGAGACTGTCTGTGGTACATAGGGTTCTATGCACAATTAACATCTGTATTTCAGATTTCAGTGGAAAAGAGAGAGAGAGAGAGAGAGAGACAGAGAGAGAGACAGAGACAGAGACAGAGACAAGTGGAAGGCTGAGATGGCAAAGTTCTGTCACAAAGGCAAGCTCGTCATTTGTACTAAGGAGAGGGCTTTCTAGAAAGTAGAGCCTTTGGGATTTGGAGAGTACGCTGTAGGGAAGAGAGGAAAACGGGTCGTTCTTTTGTCTTCCGTGGTCTCATGGTAATAATGCTCTATGCTCTCTGCTAAGCTGTCTTTCCAGCCCTCTTCCTTGCAGGGCTGTAGAGAATGGCATTCTCATATTTATAGAAAAGCACCTTAGTACACAATCAAACCACAGGGTGAACTTCCCTTACATGTCCGTAGTGGTCTGTCTTCTGACCTCCAGACTTACACCACTGCATGTGTGTTCTACACACACAAGTACACCCCCTCCCCCCCCAAAAAAAACCCATATAAAATGATGTGAAACTGTTTTACATGTAATTGATTTCAGTTAAGTTATTATTAGCTCGGACAACTATTTATTATTATTAAGAAGGCAGTGGCTTTTTCCCCCCCAAACAGTGGGTTTTACCTAATACCTGTGGCATATTAGGAAAATTCAGCCCAAAGCTGTAGCCATCACTCCTTCACCTCCCAACCACCCTGCCAGTTAACTTCCAACTAAGGAAATGTAGACAAAACACAAAATGTGGAGCCAACAAGTCACAATGGAGAGAGCTAGAGTTCATGACAGATTTTGATTTTGTGTTCTGTAGGCTGTGACAGTCATAGGAGCCAAGGTCAAACTTTCTAAACTCAGAGTAGGGTAAGCTACCACTGGACCATCTTTGAAAAAACAAACAAACAAACAAACAAACAAACCGAGCAGCTTTCTTTAGGAAAGTCTCCGTTCTAAGCAGCAGATACAGCTTAAAGATCAGGTCAACGTAAGACACTGCTACAGTCTGGTGTTAACTACTCTGCTCCCCCCCGATTCTGTGTGCAAGGCTTGCTCCCTGATATTGCACTATTGGGAAGCTGTGAAGCCTGTAAGGGGTGAGGCCTGGTGGGGCATCATCAGGTATTTGGGAGCATGCCTTGGAAGCTCCTTTCTTCTCCTGTCTTTGGCTTCCTGGCTATGGGATGAGAGGTTGACTTCCACAGGCTTCTTCTGTGATATGCTTTTTGTTAACAGTAACAAAGTAACAGGGACAATGGGCCATGCCTTGGAGCACCCAGAACTGTAAGCCAAAAGTAACCTGGTTTCCTTCTCCTTCTTCCTGTTTTTTTTATTTATTTATTTATTTCTTTTTTTATTTATTTTTTTTTTAATCTTTTCATTTTATGGACTGTGGTGATTTCAATGAAAATGGTCCCCATAGACTCCCAGGGAGTAGCACTATTAGGAGGTGTGACCTTGTTGGAGGAAATCTGTCACTAGGGGTGGGCTTTAAGGTTTCAGAAACTCAAACAAGGTCCAGGGGCTCACTGGGTTTTCCTGCTGTCTGCCAATCTAGATGTAGAACTCAGCTCCTTCTCCAGCACCATGTCTGCCTGCAGGCCATCAATGCCTTCTACCATGGCAATAATGGACTAACTTCTGAACTGTAAGTCAGCCCCAGTTAAATGTTTATCGTGTAAGTTGCTGTGGTCATGGTGTTTATTCACAGCAATAAAAACCTTAACTAAGACACATTTATTTTCTTTTTATTTGTGAGACTATGTTTACATTTCTCCCTCCAGAACCTCCCATGTACACCTCCCCATTCTCCTTCAAATTCATGACCTCTTTTCCACTATTGGTTATTGCATGAACCATATATGTATGTGTGCATACACATACACACACAGTCCTAAATATAAGCTGCCAAGTCCACATAACATTACTTGTATGCATGTTTTCAGGGCTGATGGTTTGGCACTGGACAACCAACTGGCGTGTATGTTCTTCCTCTAAGAGGCTCATGTCTCCCGCTCCCAGCTTCCCTCAGTTGGCTGTAGTTCTTTGTGTAGGGCTGAGGCGATGTGGATTTTTCCCCATCCAGTCTGGCATGTCCATTGGTGCCATCCTTGTTCAGCTTGTGTTTGGGCAGACATGTTGGTAAGACATGCTGTGTGGATCTTCTAACGTTGCTAGGAGACACAATCTCACAGTAAACTCCCTGATGCCCTGGCTCTTACAATCGTTCCACCCCCTCTTCTGCAATGTTCTCTGAGCCTCAGGTGAGGGAGTGTTTGTAGATGTGTCCATCGGGACTGGGCTCCACAGCTCTTCCTTTTGATTTAACCTGTTTTTCTTTAGGAACGTATGTCTTTCATCACAGGCCTTTGTTACTGCAACGGAAACCTGACTAATACGGGCATTAACAAAGACTCATGCCCCATAGACAAGTTCTTACATTTCAGATCTGTATCCTGCCACTCTTCAAAAACATGTCACTCACTGCAGTGCACTTCAAAATGTTAATAAAGAACCATCTTGATGTGCATAATATATATTTTAATTAACCTATACAACTAAGATATAAACTATAAATAATTTGACCTCTCCTATCAAATTCTCTTGCTGTACTCTAGCATTAAAAGTATTAAAATGGAAACTTAAAATTTCCACTTGAATACTATTTTCTGTTGGCTAAATTAATTCACTCAATTTGCCCCAGGAAATTCTAATGGTGTGACAATAATGCTAAATAGGTTTTTAACATTTTTCTTCTACTTATTTGTACGGGCATGCAAAGGAAAGTACACGTTAAAAGCCTTTTCATTTATCATTTACTAGCTTATGAATTTATCTGAGGATTAAATTTTGTTTTCATAACAATTCTCCATGTGAAATACTGGCTCTCTAACTCTACCTCCCAAGTTTAATGTTCCTTTTCTATGGGGAAATAAACTAGAAAGTTGCATAACAGAGTAATGTAAAAATGCCAGTTAAATGAGTTTCATAAAACCAGGAGAATTTGCTCTAAATTGTGAAAACCTTAAATGACATTTAACACTAAATCTATATGCATTTAAGAAAATGAGCCATTCTCTAGTGGACAGTTACAGACCGATGCTCACAAAGGAGGACCTGAGTCACAAAGTACAAACAAAAACAAAACAAAAAGACTAACTGTGGTGATGTATGGTGTCCCCCAAAATATTGTGCACCCTAATAAAGTTTATCTGAGGATCAGAGGAAAAAGTCAGCCACCATATTAAACGTAGAGGTCAGGCAATGGTAGCACATGCCTTTAATCCTATCACTTGGCAGGCAGAGATCTGTCTGGAACTCTGTGAGTTCAAGGCCATACTAGGAACAGAGTAAGTATGGTGGTACATAACTTTAATTCCAACACTAGTTAACCATAAAGGTGTGGAGATCTGCACAGACATACAGGAAGTGACAGAGCTGGCAGGAAGAGAAAGTGATGTAGCTGGGCGGAGAGAGGAGATGAGATTGCAGAACAGAAAGGCATATAGGCGTGGGTATACAGGAAGTAGGTCTCTTTGGAGACTGAGGTGTTGGTGAGGTGAGGTTGGCCGTGGCTTTTACTATTCCTCTGATCTCTCAGGTTTTCACGCCAATATCTGGCTCTGGGTTTTTTTTTTATTATTATTATTATTAAGACCATTTAGCAATTCATCTTACACATAAAAGTAAGATGGGGACCTGGTGGTAGGAGGGGATTTATGGAGGTGGGAAGAGGGGAAGAGAGAATATGGAAATGACACGGCCAGGATGCATTATACGCATGTGCCAGACTGTCAAATAATTACTACAAAAAAAGAAACAAAGAAACAAATTCTGATACTTACTAAAGACATGGAAGACAACATAGGAAGGTTCACCCATAACCAGCATTATTAAAGAATTTCTATCACTGTGTTTTATATTATTTTTCCAGCATTGATTATGACCAAACAATAAGACATCAGATAAATTAACTTTTCTCCTACACGGTTTTCTCTCCATAAAAACTCACAGTCTGAGCAAAAACTTTCTTCCACAGGATCCCAACATAAACTCTAGGAGTTAGAGGAAGTCTAACCGCTAGTTAACCCCTGGACATCTATAAGTGATGTGGACAAACAGAAATTCTTCAGCTAATGGAAGAATGTATATTAAAGAGGCGCTATAAAAGTCCCTCTGCCTAAAACATACACCAAAAACAAAAACAAAAAATCCCCAGAAAATCAGTGTATAAGCCTCACTGAGTAAGAGATTTCCTATTATCTTTATCTAGTGAAAACAAACTCCTTTATACTAGATCAAGATTGCATGTTTTAAAAAAATCTGATTATAGAGGTCTCCAATCCATTAATTAACGCTAACCAATCTTTATAGAATTCTAAGACTTGGGACTGTATATGTACTCATTTTCTAATGCTACCACACAAAAACTTCCAAAGACTGGCATTGAATCTGGCATGGATGTGTTCCTCTCTGGAGGGGTCTACATGGACCTCACTCCCTTCCTTTTTCAGCCTCTTGAGGCTGTCTTTATTCCCAGGATTACATTTCTCTTTTTCCATCTTCAATGTTACATCTGTAATTCCCTAATTCTGGCCGCTCCTCTACTGCTCTCTTCCTGTTTAAAAGTCCCCATGTTTTCACTTACTGTATCAGAATAATCTGCCTATGGCAGTCTATAATCTGGAGACTACCCGGCTAAGCCACCTAGCATATTCTGTGTTCCAGGGACTTTAGTATTGGACATCATTAAAGAGAGAGCTTATTCTGTCTCAGAGTTATAACTACAGCCCTATTATTTGGTTCAAGTCAATATTTACCCAAACTAACTCAAACACTATTGCTCTAGTTACTATTAATTGGAATAAAAACCGTAAAACATCAAAGAAAGTTTTAAATTTGAAATAGATGACCACAAGTGCTTTCAGTAAAGACAAGTCATTTCACCCAGCCTCAGACTCCTTTCCATCTGTGCCTATAGAAATTATACACTCATCAACTGCTTTGATGCATCATTCTTGAATTCATCACAACTCAGTATACCATCTGCTATCCATGAACAAAGGAGTTAGATTCTCACAAAGCAATGCAGCACATATTGCTTAATATACTTTTATAGATGATGACAATCAAGCTTGTTTTTAAAATGAGGATGGAGTCGGGCAGTGGTGGTGCACGCCTTTAATCCCAGCACTCGGAGGCAGAGGCAGGCGGATCTCTGTGAGTTTGAGGCCAGCTTGGTCTACAGAGCGAGTTCCAGGAAAGGCGCAAAGCTACACAGAGAAACCCTGTCTCGAAAAACCAAAAAAAAAAAAAAAAAAAAGAGGATAGATTTTAGGATAGAAGGAAAGGCACATTAAGAAGTACTAGTCCATTAATATTGTCTTCACAAACTTTTCCAAAAGAAAGATCAGACAGGTCAATTAAAATTGGCATAGGATTTCAAGAGACCACACTTTGTTTCAGAATAATACAAAGAAAACTTGGCAAAGATATTTTTATCCAACATGCCCAAGGCCACACAGCTAATGTGAACCATGGCTGTCTTTGGATACTCGGTGTGCACTCTCAGAATTACGACCTAGTTCTCCTTACACATAATAGGGTCGATGACAATGCTTAGTGCTAGACTGCATTGTAAATCAAACTGCCTCACTAACTTACACTTCCAGGGATAATAGCAGTACTTCATCATTCCGCTCTGCGACAAAATACAGAGTAAGCCAAGGATCAGCATCCTGGGAGGGTGGATAAACTAGACAAGACTCAGAAAATGTCACATAAGAAGAAACAGAAAAGAGAAAGTAGGCTGAAAACAACAACAACAACCTTATGGTGATGCTAAGGTGGAAGAGGGAGGTGAAGTTGATAATTGTGGTAAAATAGTAACTCGATACCTTTCCCCAAGACCAGGAAAACCTAATGAATGACAACTCTCTGATTGTGAAACTCATTTCTTCCCAACAATAATTACAAATAGCTTCCTCTAGGTAAGAGGATTAAATTCTGTTTTTAAAAGTACAGGAGCTGGGTTTGGTGATACACATCTTTAATTCCAGCACTTGGGAGGCAGAGGCTGGGTTAATCTCCCTGAGTTCAAAGCCAGTCTGGTCTACATAATGAATTCCAGACCAGTCAGGACTACATAGTGAGACCTTATCTCACTCAAAACAACAACCAAAAAACAAAAAACAAAACAAAAAGAAAAAGAAAAACAAAACCAAACAAAAAACCCCAACAAAACAAAACAAGTTACAGGGGAGGGAGAGTTCCTAAGTTGTTTGGTAAAATTTTACTTTCTTGGTACCTAAAGGAGAAGCGAAGTCAACTTACTTGATGTAATAGGGCACTTTATTATGCGAAATGGACCTTTGCCAGGGCAGCTGGACCGAAGCTGAGGAAACAAAGGAAAGTTATTAGAAGCAGCAAGCCTTACACCTTAATGCAAAACAACTGAACACATTTCAGAGCAGCTCTTGAGAGACCTGCTCTGTCTAAGCTGGATTCCTGCAATTAGGAAAACCACGAGGCCAAGCACAACAGCTTTAAAGATTCAGATTTGTGTGAAGTAGAGAAAAGAACCGAGACTCACCCGCCAGGGGCGATTCTCTCGGAACCTGTTGATGGAAAGACTTCCACAAACTCAGGTGACTGTTCACAACCATCACAACACAGAACTCGGCGCCATCTGCAAGCTGTGCCCCTACGCACTGTGTATTCAGATTAAAAGCCATAATTCTCAAGACTGAATTTCTAGATCACTAATAATAACTCCTCGCTTTGTGCCATAGTCATAGGCACAGCTATTAAGAACAGATGGCACTCAAATTTAATTATAAGAAGTCTTTAGAAAGAAAATTTAACATAAAAATGGGCAAGGGTATTTATGAGCCAAGCCGATTGTCTAAGAAGAATATTAGACACTTCTTTTCATTTGCAATACACAGAAAACAATTTCCCATGTTTGTAGTAGGAATCACTATGGTTGAGATGCTCTAGTTTTTAATGGAAATACTTCAGCTTTCACTGCTCTGTTTACTGATTACTTGTAAAAAGCACATTACTGTCTTATTAAATCAATTATTTAAAAACTTATTTGGGTTGAGTAGCCCTCATGAATTTAGAGCTAGAGGAATTTTGCTATGCAAGCTACCAGGTAAACTGGAAACAAATTTTGCAAGTATCACTGGACCGTCACGTAGACATTTGTCACCATTTTGTTTTCTTAATTTCTTGGCACATTGATACCTTACAAATCTGTAACATTCTAAACTTTGCCAAGCTTTCCAAATCCACATTTTATTTTTGAAAAAGTAAAAGTGTGGCAGCAAGATCCACACATTGACATTGAATTTGATAGAGAGGAAGCTAAGCATACAGGGATAAAAATAGCACTCCTAAGTAGACCTAGTGAATCAGTGGTACAGTTCAGACGCAAACACGTTTCCAAACATTAATTCAGTAAACTGCCTCCTTAACATTTGTGCCTGCCTTGATGAAAGGCCAGCCCTCATTCTTCTGTGTCCACGGAAGTTCACAAATGGACATGGAAACGAGGAATCAGGCACACTAATTTCTCATGAGAGTCAACCCCATTTCAGTGTTGGCAACAGGCTAATAGGTCAGGTTTTATTATGTGCCTCATGGAACAGGCTTCTTTAATAACCATGGATAAAGGCCAAGGAACACAATCAAGCCGAAGACTCTAAGCAGCAAGGGAGAAGAATTATTAAATGTACTGACGGGAATTTTGCTCACACTTTTTCATGGTATTTAATAATTATTGATTCGAATCACCAAGCTTCCTGGACTGTCAGTTGCTAAACACTGAAAGGCTGTGTGGTTGAGCACCACAAAGTCTGTGCCAATTCTACGACACTTCACATCTTAGGGAACATGAACTAGATTTCCATGGGAGAGGTTGCCAGGTAAAAAGTTGGGGCTTCATCAACATTAACAGATAACTGATCATTTGAACTATAAAGAAAAATCTCAATTATTTACAAATTCCTATTTAATTTAATCTTGGTTTATTCTATGGGATTTAGAAATTATAATACTTACTATCTAATGAGTATAATAAAAGCCTATTTATTTCAACAATAATGGCATCCATTTGTTAAATATTTTTAAAAAATCCATCCTTACCCACTGGAAAGGGCTATACATTATTCAGAGGCAAATACCTCCAGACTCAGTTTAGGAAGTGAAATTGGGTATGTCAGAGGCAGGGGACAGGAAATGATTAATTAAACTTCTCAAGAATATAAAAGTAAAGCCTGACCTTTGATTCAGGTTCCCAGTTTTGTCACAGTGACCAAAAACAAAAACAAAAACAAAAGAAGACAAAATACCAATGGCATTAACTTAGGATACATTGACTTTGATTTCATCTTTCTCTATGGTTCTAGATGAAAAAAAAATTGCCATAACTGAGAAACACTCTTGGCCTTGAGCTTAAGATTTATTGAAATGGAATTAAATTACATAACATGCTTTCTTCCATAGACTTGCCATTTGAAAGGAAAGGAAAGGCATTAATATGTGCTGAAAGCATTTGTGCCAAGCTGTGGGTTGGCTGCTTTGTATAGCTTGATAGACTTTTGCATTTAATTCTCGAGGCCATCTGAGTAAATAGGTATGCAAAGACCAAGAAATTAACTTTCAAAAAATCCTCAGGTCTGGTAAAAGACAGAATTAACATTTATGCTTAATCTGGGAGTTTCAAAATTCAACATTTTTAAATATCCTTAGCAGTGAATGATAAATCAGACAGGGCTCAAATTTATTTATTTAAGTCCACATGAAGTGCACAAAAAATTAGAAATTTCAGTTGAAGGATGTTCCATTAACTCTATGTGCAACACTCAATCTGCAACATTTGCCCACAAAAGAGGCTGGCACACAAATACCATGAGCTTGGTAAACCAAAACTTTCTCAGTTAAGGATTTGTAGAGTTAGAAATTTAAAATGCACATGCGGCTTAAAACAAAAACAAACAAACAAACAAAAAAAACCCCAAAAACACTAAGTATACAATTTTGTGAAGGGAGATAAACAAATTCAAAATCTTAAAGCATAAATTTTTTGGTGTGAAAAGTTCATAACCTTTGCATGATAAAGCAATGATATTATACTATATTAGTTATCATAACCAGTGTTTAAATGAGAAAATATATCTAAAGACAAACCAATTTGTATACTGTATTACATAAGCAGTAAGTAATATTTCATGAATTATCTTCTCTTAAACATGTATTTATTCTAATTATAGTTATATCAAAGAATGTAGCTTCTTGGGCAGAACTGAAGGAATTTGCTAATATTTTCAATTAACAAGATCTCAAATTTATTCATACTTACTAGACAGAAAGTGTTGAGAAGATGGCCCAAAATCTCTGTGGGCTTCCTGGAGCTGTTTAAGGCGATCGTCCACGGAAACCTGCACACATGCACAAGCCAGATGAAATTACTGACTTCAAAACAATTATTTTCATAATATCCTTGGTTTAATTACTACATTAAGTGATACTGCTGCTCAATCGATTCATTGCTGTTTGGGCAGAATCCTTTTCCTTTCTTATTAATGTAGTAGTATGAAAACCAACTTCTGACATTAAATAATGGTAAAGAAAGCCAGAGCCACTTCTAAACTATTTATATGAAATTTAAATCTATAAATAACTTCATTAGCTAAGTATTATTACAGTTATAAGTTTCCAGAGAAGAAACAGACACAAGGAAGTTTCTGAAGATACAACTAGTCAAAAAACTTGAATATTCCTACGTTGGCCTTCTGGGGCCAAACCTATGCTTTCAAACTGTTCTATTTCACTTCCCCTCAGGAAGCATGCTTCTAAGGCAGATTAGGTTAAGATGTGGCAATGGAGTGAGTCCATATTCATTTCTCTTTTGTAAGAAGGATGGTAAAAATGCCAGAGAGTGAGTGAAAAATGAAGCTTGGAGTACTCCAAGGAAAAGACATAAACAGATGGATAGATGGGGAGACAGGCAGTTAGACAGATGATAGATATATTAATAGGTAGATAGAGAGATAGATAGAAATATATAGATAGACGAGTGCGAAACGCCTTCTGATTTTCCTAGGAGTTTGCATCTGATGATCACTACCAAAAGAAAGAAGAGTCCCTGAGCATCCCTCTTGTAGGTGCGATGTGTTCCAGCATATCCCAGTATATTACTACCTTCTATAGCACACATTCTATGGTTAGTGTGCCACCACATTACAAAACACAGCTACGACACTACGAAACAATGCAAACCAACAACAACTGCATACAGCCTTCTGGCATCGCCATTTCCTTCCTCCTGTCACGTGTCCCTAAAGTGTTGGGGAGCTGTTCCATTTGGATGGACAATTTCATTTTCAGCTACCTGTCAATAAAACTTGTATTTGTCTAGCTCACTGGGCAGCTCAGGTTTCTCCTGGTTAGCTACATTAAATTGCATCAGAATACACTCTATTCATTATGGCAAATACTCAAATGTCATATTTTATGAGCAAGTAAGCTTCTATTCCTGAAATTTAACAGTGCTGTCTGTGAGGGTAGATTTCTTTTTTTTCCTTATTCATGACTGATATTTGAACTCTGGCAGCTACCAGGATCGAAGATAAGGATGGAAGAATAAATACTTCCCTGCAAATAGAACATGTTGTCTGACGTCTTTAGAGATGGTGGCAACAGGCAAAGCAGAAAGGAAATCAAGAAAGACCAGAACAATCTTTAAATGAGTATAATGAAAGATAATGATGCAGAGGAATGGAGCAGAAGAAAAAAAGAATGAAGTTCAAACATTTCTCTGAGCACTTACAAATTTAATATGCTTTGCCCAACAAATCCCAGATTATCAACATTCTTCACAATGATAGGAAAGACTATGAAATACTGAATATTTATATCTAGCATCTTCAGTCTTATTAAGGAATTAAGAACCATTAAATTAAAAATACTCGGGGATGAGTGTGGGGCACAGGTGTCATGGTGCAACTTGTAGGAGTTGGTTCTTTCCTTCTACCATGTGGGTTACTGGTGGCAAACTCCAGTTTGTCAGCAAATGCACTTATTTACTAAGCCATCTCAGTGACCTGCTTGGGCATTTTGATGTGTGAACTAATACAAGAAACATATTCTAACATAAAATGTATCATACTTTTAAAATAAAATGAAATGAAATATTTGTCTTATTAGGTGTCATATTTTAGAGAAATTAGAATTATTGACTGTCACTCTCTACTCACATCATCCCCTGCTAATTTTCAGCAGAATGACATAGTTGTTCAGATTCTTAGCAGGTGGATAATGAATGTGTCACAGATCCTTTGTACCATGAACTTCTGCCTGACATGGACAGTAGTCAGCCAATGCTCACACCTGAGAACACTTGTGAGTCCTGGCTCAGTTATATCTGGAGTCCACAAGTAAGGTCTACAAGTCTGAAGTCTAAAAGTAAAGTCTACAAGTCTGGAGTCTACAAATGGGCCACTGAAACAACTGCCTTTTTTGACCTGCCTTTTGAGAAAGTCATTTCTAGGAGCTAAGGTCCAGACATGCTTTCTATAAAGATGTAGAAAGGTCTTAAACAGTGAGCAATGTGAAGAGAAAGGACAAAGGCTTTGTAACCTTCCAAAAGAAAACAAATACATAATAAAGGTAAGAAAATGATTCCTTTACAAGCCACCATAGGATAAATGTTTCTGTGGCAGACTATAGGTTCCAATTACTACAATTCAATATATTTTGTATAAATTTCTACAAGTATCATATAGAAATTATGCTAAAAATCCATACTCATAAATAAATGATGCCCTTGGATTTAAGATATAGAAAGACAAATACCTGATGTTATCTTGCTAAATTCATTATCAAATACTTAAATACTTATCAAATACTACATCGAGTAAAGGAAGAGAAGAGATTAATATGCATGTCGAAAGTAAGGTGGGTTGTAAAGACCACCCAAGGGCTTCTGTCTGCGCACATCCTACAGAATGTTCTCCACAGTAAAAAGAAAAAGAAAAAAAAAAAGCAAAGAACTGGTACACTAGGAAACTAAATGCAAATCAACAATTGCACAGCTTCCTGACATTTCTATTCCCTTTCCTTATTCTTTATGCAATTGTTAGATAGCATTTCTCAGAGGGCTAAGCTGGTACCTGTAGAAGTTTCCATCGCATATTAAGGTCATCCAGCTGGCGAGACATCTTTAGAGACGGATGCAGGTCAAGCGGAGACAGCTGACTGGACAGATCATTCATTGTTTTAACTTTCAAGTTGATTGGTGCAATTTCTTCTCTAAACGCCTGATAGAAAAGAGATTTTTTTTTTTAAATGTCACTGGAAGAGACTCTTTATAAAGCCAGAGTTGCCATCTTCCTACCAAAGACCATGGGAAGGCGGTTGTGAGACCATCTCGTAGAGATGGCACTTGACTGGTTGAATCAGGCCTTTTGTAAACCATACAGCCAGATACTCCCTGGGCATCTAAGTGTGTGTGTAAAGGGAAAACTCACGTTGCAAACTCATTTAAGCTGCTAAGCATTTCTGTCTCGTCTCTATTATGTGCAAACCATGGGGCTGTTTCGTTGCGTGGTTCACTTTATTGTTTCTAGACTTGATTCTAATTTGCTTTCATACTTTCTCCATTGATTCTATTATAATATGGCTGCCTTACTCCATTTTTTCATCTGATGCAATAAGTTGACTTGAACTCAGTCAGGCTTAGGTTAGGTGGCCAGTGAGAACAGTTTTCCTCATCCCCAACCTATGACTATTGGATACCAGAGAAAAAAGCTCTGTCACTCACATCCTGCTGCGATCACAGTCTGTGCTTTGGTGAGGGGTGGGGCAGGAAGAGAAGAGCATAAAGGAAAAGCTATGGATGAGCCTCAGAACTGAACTGCTCCCTCTGGGTGCAGAGCAGACAGGTAAAAGGTGTATAGCATGGGCAAGCATATGAAGAGGGAAAGCTAGGCATTTAGACGAGTGACCAATGGGACACACAGAATAATGATAGAGTCATGGTCTCCTTTGTCCACAGAATCCCACCTGTCTAAAGCATTGGTTCCATTCCTCTGACAAAGTCTTTGTCTATTCCCCCTGGATCCTTAAATGACTCAGCTAGGGGATTTACCTCTGCAGCCCTCCCTGGAGGCCCCTTCCCTGCACTCTTGGGACTTTGTTTGGTGTCTTCAGCCCAACTATGACTTTCAACTAACACATATCACACCATACAAACCAAGTGTCACGGCAGGGCTATGCTGACTGCCCAGAGCCATTCCAAATCCACTGCTAGACATCTCAGTTTAGTTCTTACCACTGTCAGCATTTAGATTCTTCCTGTCCCAAGGAAACTGTTTGAGAGGAGACACTTCCCTACCTTCAGTGTGTGTGTGTGTGTGTGTGTGTGTGTGTGTGTGTGTGTGTGTGTGTGCATACACACAGAGTCCAGTATTCATCAGGCTTCTTCCTGATGTTACAATAAAGAACAGAATCTACCTTTGTTATTCTGTATTCTGTCAGAATTTTAGAATCAGATGAATAGTCTCCCAAGAGGGCAGAGATAAAATTTTGCCTCCCCTATAATCTATCCTGGATCATAATGGTTGCTAAAACCCAGTATTCAGGAATCAACTTTGTTTTAAAGGTAAATCACAGAATATATTTTAGTGTTTTAAAATTCTTGACCCAAAGGTAGGTGGTTAAGTCCAAAGGAGAGGTGAAAAACAAACCACCAGAAAAGAGACCTAGAGCCTAAAACCAGTGAGGAAAATCAAGGCACAGAGACAGCAGTGTATAAATGGCATTGGAATCCATGGACGTCAACAGGTGTTTAGTACGATCTACTTGCAACCTCAGCAGATACCAATGAGTCAAAAGACAGAAGAAAGGAAGTTCCAAAAGACACATGGCCTCTTCCAATATGGAAAGAGAAAGAGCGTTGATTTCCAGTGGTGTTTATCTACCCCTACTGATGTTGGACATCCAAATATGGCCCAATGTGCACATGCAGACATGCAGTCACATTGATACAGGCCTGACAGGTGAAAGGGTTAACAATTAATACAGATGTGAGGGACAGAGAGCGTTTCAGCATAAATGCAGAAGGAATCCAGATTCCCCCAGGTGGACACACATGCTAGAACTCAAATGTTTCCAAGGCTTTTAACCAATGCTTTTAGCTTGATATAACAACACTCCTTTTCATGGTTACATACAAAGACCCCAAAACTGGATCCAGGTTTTAAAATCAACATCCTTTTAGTTTTTAGGTATAAAGATTAAAATCAACATACTATTTAATAGTTTTATAATTGTTATATAATAACCAATTTATTTTAGCAGATGGTAAAGGTGTTTTAGAAGTAGATCATACCTTCAAGACAGGTGGGTTGTTATTTTTTTATCTTAAGGAACAATAAGAAGCTTAAATTTTTACTGTGTAAAAAAATTTTTTTTTCTGTTACAAGCCATAGGTGAAGCATTAAAGGAGCTTTGACAGGCAAAGTCTTTTTGGCTTTGTTTTCACTTTATGGTGAGGTGTTTTATGGCAACGAGGAACCTTTCTATCAAGGAAGTTTATCTTTCGCCTTTTAAGACTTTCCAAATTAAGGGGTTTGAAATAAATCGAGTTATAAATGGCTTCAGAACTGCCATGTGTTCTTGTATAAAGAAGTAATTTATCATGTTTTGACTGCACTTTCCTATGAGAGAATAAGAGTCTACGTGGCCCTCGTTGCTGTAAAAACAGAAACATCTGCTACTATCAAAGGTGCGCGTTAGACTGCTGGCAGGTGTGTGTCTCAAAGCCGTCTGCAATCAGAAGGTGTATATGCAGAAAACGGCATTATTAAAGATAACTTTAGCAACTGAAATGATTTCACTATTCCTCGAGATCTTATTTTCCAGCGCTACTTTGATGAATTTACTACTATTTAGGAATTCCTAATACTTCATCTCTCCCTCCCCATATAGCTTCAGTTAGAAATGGGATATACTTTAGGGCACAGGCCAAATATCACAGACATTGAATTTATTCTATTTAATGAGACTTGAGTTTTTAATCTTTTACTTCCTAAAATGTAAAAGTATTTTAATCCAATTTATTCCTTCCCATTAGACAATTAATTATTGTTGTTTTTTTTCTCCCTTAAGTAGATTAAGAGCGAAGGGATATGGCTTGAGAGGAGAGTGATTCCTTTAAATAAGACTAACAATTTCCAAACTATTGGGTTTTTCCCTCCAGATATCAAGTTTTGTTTTTCTTAACATTGATCATCCAATATTAAAAAGTGACACTTTCAAATTCACATGAGTAAATTCCCACTCAAATCTAGAAGCATTTTGTTGTTGTTGTTTTTGATAGTATTCACATATTGTAAAACACTAAAAGAGTTTTCATTGTTCATAATTAATTAAGTCAGGCCTGGTACCTAAGGTCTGTAGTCGCAGGTATTTGGAAGGCTGAGGCAGAAAGGCTGCAAGATGAAGGTCTATTTGGTCTACTAACTGAGTTTAAGACTAACTTAGACACCTTAGAAAGAGCTCATCTAAAAATAAAAAGTAAAAAGAGGACTGTGCACAGGGCTGAATGGTGTTGTATTTGCCCAAAATGTAGAAGGTCTCAAATACAATCTACACCACCTAAAATAAACAGAAAACATACAATAAGTGTTCAGTTTTAGAAAAAGCTGCGCTGATCAACTAGTGCTTATGTTCTTCTTAGACTATTTGAAACTCACATGTATCCAGAGGAATGTATTTTAGGATGCTATGGGTTTGGGAGAGGCCTACTTAATTCACTGAATAGCCAGAAACACATCCGTCAAAAATGGCAAACACTAATATTCTTTGCAACACTTGCTTTAAATTGAAGAGTTTTAAGTTGAAAAGTGTTTAAAATTTAGAGGGTTTAAATTCAAAGAGTTGGTCAAGATTGTGTTTAACACCACTAGGATGAAAGCCATCTCTGTAGTGAAAGAGAAGAACTTTAAGAACATTAGTCACAAGCATTTTACCACTTAGCCAGCTGTGTGGGCGTGAGCTTCGGTTTTGTTTTCATGAAATAGTACCCACCTTGTTGGGATGGTGTGCGGATTACAAGAGATATCCAAATGAACTGACTAGGAACAGTTCTTGGCATGTAATAATAAGCCTTAATAAATAAAGGCTAGTTATTGCTACTCCTGTGTCTATACATTCAGATATTTACTTGTGTAACTGGCCCAAGTATTAAGTTAATTTCCCAGATCTTTTCTTTCCACTCAGCCACATTCATAGAAAAGAATGTTATCCAGTGTCTATGAACAAAAGGTGTGTGTACCTTTTGCAATAAAAATTCCATGCATGATAGGTGGCATTGGACTCGTCCCTTCTGAGTTTCTCATGGCTCATCCTCCAGCATGATTCATGAATATATACACCCTGCTATACTCTAAAGTTGTAATGTCTTTTACAGCCTAAATTTCATCGCTTTTTTTTTCCCTGAAGATGTTACAGAATACGAGTAACCAAAGTGGATTTACACCATAGGACTAATATCCTTAACCTTGGGCAATTCCCGATTACAAAAGGAATTTATAACTAAATCCATTTTTCATTTATTCAGACAATAAGACAGAAATTATAGATGAGAATTCCTGGGAAAGCAGTTTGTTTTTTATTAAACCTCTAAATCCAACCACCAGTGTCTAGGAGACAGAACCTGTAGGCTGTACCACATGGGTACGATTCTGTTAAATCTAGGCTGTGGAAATAATTACAAAATAAACACCCAATTTCTTTAACAAATGAATAGGAAACAAAGAAAGCGAAATGGAGGGCATATTGAGAAACAAAGTGAAATTAAAAAGTTTGGTTTTGCTTTAAATAGGTAAACCTAATCTAAGCTATTTAGGGATTCTCAACTGGAATTTTAAAAATGTTTAAACAAACTGAATTATCATAAAAGCCACCTCAGTGTTTTTTGGGAGAATGGCACATATGGAAAACATCTGCCATAATTCCTGACTTGGGTGGGGAGCTGAAGCAGTGTTAGCTTCATAAGAATCCCTTATAATGACTCCTGTATGTGGGACCCTTTATTTGTGTTCTATGCAGCAACCAAACATTCCTTAAATATTCTTTGTCAAAGGCAATGGTGCTGACCATGGTTTTCTCTATGTGATCCTGCAGCGAGTCTATGAGCAGGTCTCCCACGGGCTTCCAGCCATTCCGCACCGCCTCGGCCTCCTTCATGTCTGCATCCAGGTCATCCATGGCTCCCTGTAGGTCTCGGAGTTTCTCTAACGCCTTCCCCACTTGCTTCTGCCAGCTGCTCATCCCGGCATTTAGACTCTCCCACTTCTCCTTGACTTCAGAAGACTGTTTGCGCATAGCTTTGGCGATCTTTTGGGCTCTCTCTTCAGGAGTCAACTCTGTGATTAAAAAGCATAAGTTACAGCTTGGACATCTAGTCAGTTAGTCATTCATCCTTCATGTCCAGATGTGATTCTCACCTTTAAGGGTTACTGGGGTAAATAGAGGCTGAGTTACAATGGTCAAAGAAAGAAGAAATTACTCCTTTACCAGTAAGGCATCTAAACATACACTCAAAAGGAGGAGAAAAGGGTTGCTCAGATTAGTAAATGGTTTATGGTTCATGGTGACTTCTGAATTGTAATACTTCAACACTTGTAAGCCTTGAAATGTAGCAAGATAACTCAGGAAGGAAAACATTTTTCCTTTACCATAAATTTACGTATGTAAAAATCCAAAGACAGTTTTTCATGTCATTGTTCTCAAGAGAAATCAGAAGCATAATTAGCAGAGAATAGCTGTAAGTTATGAAGAAAAACTCTCAAAATACAAGATTAATTTATTCTGTTTCTTTAAAGAACACACTCAAGGCATCTGAGATCTAAAAGAGTTCATCATCCTTGAATTTGCTTGGTTGCTCATTTTCCACAAAAGGCATTCTCTGAAGACTGGATCTACAGAAACAGAGTGTCTATCCACATTTCACCAGGAAGACTGCAGGATGACAAGGGCCATCCTTGACAGAGCCAAGAGGGCCTTCTGAGTATAAGAAACAAACTAAGCCTTTCCAAAAGAAAGGGCAGGCACAGTACTGGTGGGAAGAGTCACAATCCAGGAGTGAAGAAAAGATCCAGAGATCCATGTCAGATCCAGAAACAATGAGCCCAACAAGACAAGGACAAGAGCATGCAACTGGACACAGTGACTTCCAAAGCAGGCCAACCAGCACAGAATGCCTGGGACTCTATCACCCCCACACTCGGGGATCCCCTCTTTCCTATCTAGCTAGTTTGAGTGCACCTTCTGAACTACACCCAGAAACAGGAATGCAGGTCAAAAACACACAATCATGATAAAAAAACAAAGCAAACAAACAAACAAAAAACACCAGGCTAACCTCAGGCAGATGTGCATACAGATACTCCTGGACTTAAGGAAAGGTTATTGATAAACCCATCCTAAGCCGGAAATAAATATCAGAAATCAAAAGCACATTTATTTGATCTGACCTCCCAAGTATCACAGTTCAGCCTGTATGGAACATGGATAGAGACCTGATATGAGCCTATAGTTGGGCAAACTCATCGAACACAAAGCTCCCTTACTAAAGATCTCATAATGTACAGAATACTGTACCAAATGATTAAAACGGAATGGCTGCAGGGGTGCAGTCTCCCATCACTGGTCACTTGAGATGTTTTACGATGACTTACCATAGGTCTTTATCTGCAATAACATCCCACCTTTTGGTATGAACTGCATTAGTGATTTCTACTTCACCTCAAAATGGTTCTTTGGGAAAATAAAGTTTATCCACCGTGGTCATGAGATGAACTTTGTTCTGAAATGACCCAAAGTGAGCATGTCTAGACCTTAACATCTATCCTTATGATAAATCTGCCTACCTATCGGGCCTCATATGAGTGTGATCCAAAAGGGAACAGACTGTGTATGTTTGCCTAATTTTCCAGAACAGTTTAAACCACTGGTACTTAAATTGAAACCAAATGGCCTACGAGTCCAGCAGCTGCAAACTAGTGAAACGTTTGGACCAGGCTGTCACATGACTGCTTGGTAACTAAACTGAGGGGGGAGAAGAGAGAGCATCAACATGGTGGCTACCCCAAATATACCAGACTAGAGCCCCCCAACAAAACGGTAATAATGACAAGTGAAAGCCAACTTCAAACAATAGCCGGGGTATTAAGCCAAGGAGTTAAGAGAGCCACTGCCTGACTGTACAACTAACACATCAGGACTCCAGAACCGCCAGACTCCGGGGGCATGGGGCTTTCAGAAGGGCAACCCTCATTTAAATCCTTCTACCTTCGAGACATCTGTAAAAGGCTAAATATAACACCTATATTTTATATTTTATGTAAATATAAAAATGTTATGTGTGAGATGAAAATCTCATTCCCAGTGGCCTCAGGAGAGATGGGGTAACTTTTACAAGGGCTACACCTGCTCTGGTTAATAAGTTACCGGGGCTTTTCGAAGAATTTATTTTAAGCATTTGTGTTTCAATGGCTACTATAGAAAGAAAGAGACGGGGCAGGGAGAGAGAGAGACAGAGAGAATGAGAGACACACAGAGACAGAGACACAGAAGGAGAGACAGAGAAAGGGGAGAGAGAGAATGAGAGAGCAGGGAGAGAGAGAGAGAGAGAGGGAGAGGGAGAGGGAGAGGGAGAGGGAGAGGGAGAGGGAGAGGGAGAGGGAGAGGGAGAGGGAGAGAGAGAGAGAGAGAGAGAGAGAGAGAGAGAGAGAGAGAGAGAGAGACAGACTGTTCCAGAAAGGACAGCTTACTCACAATGGTTTCTCTTAGATAAAGTAAAAACTGTTTCTGAGTCAACCATTAACAACATATCACAGAGAGGCATCCACAGCTTTCTCATCAGAATATCTCATATTGGCTGCCATGATTCTGTCCTCAGTGTAAGTTGCTCTGTTTGAGGGTCCTTTTGTCCATTTATCATGTAACCCCCACTCTGCCACCGAGGCCCCGTGCCCACTGAGCACTTCCGAGTCAGAACACAAGCACGTCAGACTCCAGCAAGCCTTAGTAGCTGCTGTGAGCCAAGAACAGAACAGACAAAGTGAAAACAAAACTTCCCACATTTGCGGGGCATGGAAAATGAAGCGACATGTGAAATATCGAGGTAGGACCATTTGAGGGGATAAAACAGAAAAGGAGGGAGGGAGGGAGGGAGGGAGGGAGGGAGGGAGGGAGGGAGGGAGGGAGGGGGAGGGGGAGAGAGAGAGAGAGAGAGAGAGAGAGAGAGAGAGAGAGAGAAAGAAAGAAAGAAAGAAAGAAAGAAAGAAAGAAAGAAAGAAAGAAAGAAAGAAAGAAAGAAAGAAAGAAAGAAAGAAAGACAACTTCAAAGAGGTAGAAAAGAATTACAGGGAAATGACTGCATTCTTTAAAAATAAAATCCTCCCATTTGAAAAATTGAGGGATAAATGTTCTTTTAAATTTTCAAAAGGTTCTGTGGCAAATTCTGAAGCCCCAAGTGGAAAAGCATCTTTACCAGTCATAGCCTGGTATTGTATGAGGAGCCCTGCTGAGAGCTGGTTAAAACTGGACTTTCTAGAAGCTGGTATCAGAGACCCACGCTAGAGTGTACTGATTTAGCCCACCCAGGTGGAGATCCCTGGATAGACGCCCACACTGCCCCAGTGGTTCCAGTGTTCCGTCAGTAGAGCATGCAGAGCTTAATGGACTATGAACACTGATGCTCTGGTCCTGCAGCTGAAGACACACTTCCCCTCTGATGGGTTGATGTGTCAATCCCATGTAGAACATAGCCACTAAATACAGGCAGTCTGGGAGCTCAGTGATAAGAGGGAAATCTAATTTGCCTTAGAGAAGCAGTACCAGAGGTTGATGCCAGAGAGGAGAAACAGCAGGATAAAGCCAAACACATTTGCCTACAGTTCTGAGACCAAAAGAACTCTTCCCATGTCATAGGCCTTTCCACCTTGGCATCTGTGTGCACCTGTGTGTATATTCTCATCCTGTCCCTCCCCAGCCTCCTCCTTTCAGGCCTTACAATTTAACTGCCCACATTTTGAAGGTGGAATTATATTCAAAAGGTATTATTTACATGCTTTGATACTCCAATGAAGTATATAATATATATATATATATATATATATATATATATATATATATATATATAATTATATACAGTCTATCACACATTATGGATATTTTGCATGTTTTTTATTGTTCTAAATAATAAGGTCTATACTATGCTGCAGATTTTAAGGGAAGAAGAAAAAGGGGGTAAAGTTGAAGAAAATGTCACACGACTGTAATGTCACATGACTATAATCTCTACCCTTGAAGTTTGAGGCCAGCCTAGGCTACAGAGAGAGAAGGAGAAGAAAACTCAGTAAGTCTTTTCTCTACTTCTTCAAGTGTGCTCATGGATTGTCTGGCAGTTGTAACGGGTTCTTTTATGCCATGGGAAGGAAGACTACAGGGAAGAAAGTCCACCTGGGCCAGGAGCCAGCACCAGGCTTAGGCTTCAGGGCCGCTCCCTTCTTGTGCATGCATGTTGCTGGAGTGCCGGGCATGCTACTTGATTTGTTCATCCCTGTCTTGTCAAGCGCAAACCCCATGGAATCATTTTCTCTTACACAGGAAAACACCTTACTCGGTGTTTACTTTAAAAAAGGTAGACATTCTGCCTTTGTGTGCTTGTGAAAAGAGTTCTCTTAAGAATACAAATGTATTTCATTTATAAAAGAATGATAGACATTTATTGGAATCATCCTGGTCTTATTGTTAAGGAAAATTTCCTAAGGTTATCTTGTTTTTTTTTTTTCATTAAGCTACTGACATAACTTCTATTGTTACTACTGATTCTAAATCTTTATGTCATGAACATTTCCTTTCTTTCTGTCTTGATTGAGAATCCAGATCAGTGACCAGTCTGTTCCTAATACATATATTTACTGAACTGAGTTGCAGTGAATACAATCTTTGGCTTTACTTTTTAAAAACATCACTAAACATTTTAAAATATCCACTTCAGTTGGGTTGTGGTGAAGCATACCTCTAACCCCAGCACTCTGGAGGAAGAGACAGGCCAATCTCTGTGAGTTTGAGGCCAGCCTGGCCTACAGAGTGAGTTCCAGCACAGCCAGTGTTACACAGAGAAACACTGTCTTGAAAAGAAAAAAAATGTCCAATTCATTTTTCTCCCTCCTTTCCATACAAAGTTATTTATTCAGATTAAAAAAAAGATAAGAAAGTCATTTAATGTATGGTTAATCATTCCCAGTATCTGATTTGTCCTATGTGCTATTTTGCATGCATTTGCAGTCATGTCATCAAAGCATGAAAAGATAATTAAAAATGACAAAGAAAAGGATGTCAAGTAGGATTTTCACTGCTGCACAATTTGTTGTAAAAAGAAATAGGAGACTGCATGTCAGTTCTAACAGGAGTCAGATATGTCATCCTAGATGTGGTTCACAAAGTTACAAATACACATGAGCGCGCGCGCGCGCACACACACACACATATATGCATGCACACGTGTGTATGCATGACTGGTACACAGTAGGTCCTCAATGAAGCTTCTAAGTCTAGGAGATCTGGATGCCTCTAGAAATTTTCTACATCACCCAGTTGATTAGTCCACTCGAGTTGAAGAGAAAAAAAACTTAAGCTCTTTGGTGCTTCTGAGACATAATGGGAAGACGGGTTAGATCAAGGGGACATGGGATGTAAAAGGAACCTCTCACCCTAGGATCTGACTGGCCTTTCCTGAATGCACAGCTGACAGTCAAGGGGCTTCAACACAACAGTTAAAACCCAAGTTGCCTGCAGAGATAATGTAGGTTCTACAAAAGATATCTCAAACCAAGGATGTTCAAAACCACAAACAAATGAACTATGCTTACCAGGAGGCTGGAATGTTTCTAATCTTGGATTTCAATGTATTAACACTCATCATGTCTCATGCCCAAATCTAACAGTGTACATCAGTAAAACCACTTTGCAATTTCCTTTACCAAAGGAAATTCTATAAGGTAAGAGAAGAAAGTAAACCAGCTGAAAGACTTTACTTCACTTTTAAACTTCGCTTTTCAGTTTGGCTTCGTCTTTAAACCTTGTTGCAAATTACATCATTGGCAGGTGTGTGTGTGTGTGTGTGTGTGTGTGTGTGTGTGTGTGTGTGTGTGTGTGTGTATGTGCGCATTTTAAAGATATTTGAAAATGACTCTTAAACCCACACTCACGTTTTAGATGAATACTGTCCTCTTTCCATATGTCTTTCTAAATACTTAATAAAGTCACTTAATATACTTTGCCTTATTCTGGATCATCCTGAAGTTCTTTTCTGTGGCTCACTAAAGAACCTAGCTTTCTCTTAGTGGAGGTACCAAAAGAGCGGAGCTCCTCGAGATGCTGGCAGTAGTGACGGGCTGTGTCTACCCACTGAGAGTCACACTTTCCACATCTCTTTATTTTTCCCTTTTTACAGTCCCTCCACTCTCTTCATAAATAAAAGGTGTTTCTGATTAAAATAATGGGGACTATTTTATTCTCATTCCCAAATCTCCTGATTAAATAATTAAAATCAACTTAATCTCTCTAAAATGCTCCCTCAGTGGTTAAGAGGACCCTGCCCACATCCTAGTCTGTGAGATGACTGACGGTAGCAGTTCATTAAGAACCAGATCACAAGAGTATCGAGGGCCCTCCACTGATCAGGACTTCTAATTATGCTCATCTAGTGAATTATAAGGATGACAGTAACTAGAGGCCACCGAGAGTCGGTCAACCCATTAAATGTGTAAACCACATCTTTCAATGAAGACAGTCTAAAGGTGGTATGAAAAATCCAAAAGCAAGAAAAAGAAGAGGAATGAGCGGAAAAGATGCAGATACAGCTAATGGAATTAAAAATGGCCAAGAAAAGAGAGGTAGGGAATACCTTCCAAAATCACAAAATGCAAGTTTTAAGGAGGGTGGGGCATGAGGAGAAAACAGGTGCAGAGGCTCCCCTGAGGGCCAGGGGACCTCACTCACTCAGGGCACATCTGATTAGAAAATCATTGGAGGTAACTGAGATTTTATTCTTCCTGCAGAGGGAACCAAAGTAAGCAAAGACAGCACTGAGCTGAGGCTAAAGCCGGGAGACCCTAATGCCATCAACACCCAGGAAAGGGACAGGAAGGGACGGGAAGGGTGGGGAGAACCTGAACAGACAAGTGAGGCCTGTGCTAGCAACCGGAGAGCCAACTCCCGACTTTCTGCAGCAATGTATCCCCTGCATGTCCTTATGCTGACAACACATTTATTCGGTGTCACACTGGACAGCAACACATGGGCCGATGGTGCCAGGGATGGCACTGAACTGGGAGAAGAAACGCTGAGAACATCAGTGTCCACAGGACAAGGAATTCCACCATGCCATCAGATGTATTCCCAATACCACCAGGCATGTGGTGAGCGTTCAGTGAGTATTGTCAAAGGAATGAATAGCTCTCTTGGTACACCTTTGATATAACAACCAAAAGGAAAAGAAATTCTCCCATTCTACTCTCTTTCCCTTCTTAAAAAAAAAAAAATTAACAGCTAGGTGCTGGGGAGATAGTTCAGTCCTTACTGCTTGCCACGTAGTGTGAGGAGCTGCGTTTGAATCCTCAGCACCCACATAGAAAGTTGAGTGTAGCAGTATGTACGCAATCCCAGTGCTGGGGAGGTGGGGACCGAAGGGTCTGGACAGTTAGCTCCAGGTTCCGTGGACAGACTCTCAAAAACTGAACTGAAGAAGTCTTTGAGGAAGATACCTAATGCTGTCCTCTGCCCTCTACAGTCATCGGCAAACTCACACACATGCCCACCCACAATCTCTCTCTCTCTCTCTCTCTCTCTCTCTCTCTCTCTCTCTCTCTCTCTCTCTCTCTCTCTCTCTCTCACACACACACACACACACACACACACACACAGACACACACACACACACACCTTTAAAATCTCCTTTTGACCACACTACTGTCCATTTCTCCCCACAGTCTGGGCTGTTTCCCAGCCACACACAGACGGCAGTGATCTGTATGTAAGAAATTTCAGGAGCTTTTTGCCATAGCTTAGACAGTCTTATGAAAGAAGTCAAGTATGCCTTTAGTTTATACATGGCTAAATAAGCAGGGAGATGAACTGAAGAGGGACATCTATGCCATTGCTGGCACTGTATCTTCTAAACCATGGTGACACCTTGGGAGTTTGCAGCCCTCCGCTGAGAAACAACAATAACAAAAGCATCATAACCTCCTCATGCTTTACTGCCCTGTATGCTAAAACCAGAAAGTAACATCCCAGATGTAGGTCCCCATAAAATATATCCCTGTAAATTGCTCCTATATATTTTATGAGGCAAATGTGCTTTATTGATGGTCACAGCGCTGACTGGGGAAAGTAGCAGATGGCAGGCAATTCATTAAAAATGTCGCTGTCCATCACACTAATTTCTGTTCTCAACGTCAAGAATGCCGACATGTTTATTTCAATGGATTTTTAAGTAAATACAACTTCAATTCTTAAATGGAATTTCATTGCAATGATACTCAAGACCATGAAAAAAATTGCTTTTTTAAAATTTCTGCCCAATCCAGGGGTTTCCTCAGTTCCAGACTGGTCCACTACATCCATATAGATATTACAGAACTTGAGTTTTGGGAGGATCCAGCTATTGCTCTGTAATTTAGAACACTGGAGAAAGTAGCATATTTTTCTATGCCCTTTGATGCATTACAACTTTACCCTTCTAATTTGGACTTGGGAAGCTAATTAAATTATTGCTGTGCTCTACAGGCCTGAAAGCAATTACTTATACTTCAACTTTTTATGTGAAAATTAAAAAGACAAATTCTAACATTGCCTAAACACCTTCTCCCTCAGTAACGGGGAATCAGTGAACTGGCCTGTGACTCTATTATGTAAGCAGTGTGGTATTTTAGTCGGGGAAATGTAACAGGGGGTACAAAGAAGAGCTATATGCATTTAATTACGCTCTAGGTTTCCTAAAGGAAAAAGAAATCGCATTTCTGCTGGATATATAGGCATACTAAGGAGTACAGAAGTAGACAAAAAACTCCAGAGGCTACAAGCACCACGTTTAAGGACACAAATCTTGGCTCATAACGTGCACAGCTTCTGAACTACCCATCCTCAATTTCCCTACCTGTGAAATGGGTAGTAGAAAACACTGCTATTGCAGAGAGTTGGCATAAGAATGAACAGCATGGTGGCCTCTTATTGACCTGGCCCAGTATTGACATCTGATAAGTAGTAGCTTGCTGTGAGCATCTATGTAGCATCTCTCCATTGCCCGTCCTATGTGAGTGGTGCTTCTCTGTTCATAGCATGTTTATAGTGGGAGCCTGCCAATCCTAGAAAAAACCTTGATCCTGTGACTCAACCTGAGTGAGGGGAGTCCTTTCCTTGAGGCTCCAGGTCTAAAGAGAGGCAGCGGATCCCTCTCTTGTGAGAGCAAAGCTAAGAAAATGAAAACTTTCGGAGGGGGAGAAGGGAAGCCAGGAGGGACAGGCTCTTGGGTGGCATTTCAGCTGCTGCCACTTCCAGTTGTATCCCTGCTTCTCCTCCCCCAGTAAGGAGGAGGGGTCTAGGCGTGTGGAAGCATGGACACTTGTTAGAAGCATGAGGGTCTACCATTCACAATAAAGGGATCTGAATTGATAAATCTGTTATTAGGAAAACAAATAAATAAAAAGCCTCCAGGGGAAAAATCCACCTGCTAGTTTTAATAGCCTAATTATTTCTGCTAGGTAATGTGGAATTTGGCCTCGTTTTATTAGCTACAAGGAAATAATGGAGCCCTAAGTTACTTAGAAAAGCCATACAAAAGGACCTTCTATTAAACTATACAATTTCACATCGTCGCTCATTCAATGACCATGAAGTTTTACCTGCACATGTTGGTCATTGCTGGTATAAAATGGACTGACATAGAGTTAAAATGTGATTTCACAATTGACATTTGTCCATAGTTCTCCAAAGGATAAGCACCCATCAGCACCAGGTCCAGTAGTGCTCCATGGTCACATCTGTTTGTCCTAGGGTTTCTACTGCTATGATAAAAACACCGTGACCACAAACAACTTGGGAGGAAGGCTGTATTTCAGCTTACAACTCTCAGGTCACCCTCCATTGGTGAGGGAAGTCAGGGTATGGAACTCAAATAGGGGAGGAACCTGAAGGCAAGGGCTGACGCAGGGCCCACGGAGGAATGCCACTTACTAGCTTGAACTCCATGCTTTGTTCAATCCACTTTCTTACAGCTCCCAGGGGCTGGACCATCCACAGTGAGCTGAGCCTTCCCATATCAGTTTTCAATCAGCACCAGATCATAAAATATGAGTCCCCATAAGAGAGAAACACTACTGCTATTTGGCTTGCTGAAACATTATGAAGCATTTAGTATTTCAAAGAATACAGCATATGCTGAGATAAAACAAGTACTGTGAATACACATAACTAGCCATCAAAGAGCCAAGGAGGAAACACTGATCTGAAAAGATGATTATTAACCATTGACCCCAGATCCAGTCACATACAACTAATTAGATGTATAGCATTAACATACATACAACTATACATGGATAAACACATTAAGAACTATATGTTTTATGACTATTGGCGAAATATCATTTAAATGAAGCAAAGTTGATGAGCCTACTAAATAAAACAAAAGTGATTCTTGGAAGAGCATGAAATGGTAGTCAGTATAACAGGAAGGCTTTAATTAGAATTATTTTTAAAGCTGATTTATGGGAAAATTAATGAATAAAATAACATACTATTTTATAATATATTAATTATTATTATTGGTGGTGATAAACAGTTTGGAAAATGCCATGTTCTCTGACTATCTCTAGAGAAGAGGGGAATGGGGTGGAAGGGAGGGTCTGTCTGTGGCTGAGAATCCCACAATGAGCAGATCCTTAACACAGCACGGGAATTCTGATGCAGGTCTGACTGAGCACAGCAAAGGGAAGTTGGCAGCACAAAGGAGAACCAAGAAATATGTGTGCAAGGCTAAGAGGTTCTTGACATGGAGAGTCAAGGAGGAGCGAGGAGGTCAGTGGCCAGAAGGTTCCGCATGAGCAGAGATGGAGGAGATGAAATTACGGTGATGGGCCAAGAGCCAGTGAAAACCCAGGGGTGAAGGAAGGTCAATACGCACAAGCTTACTGCAGGTCCTGCATCTTCCTCTCATTACCTCAACGACCTTGGTCAGCAGTGCTAGATGCCCTCGGCCCTTTTTTTTTTTTTTAATGAAAAATTGTACCTTATAATCTGTCTAACAAATTCATGTGGCTCAAACAATGAACACAAAAACAGTTTTAAAAGTAGAAAGAAAAATACAAATGACAAGGAATGTATATTCCATTATAAAGTGGGTGATAATAAGCAACTAAAAGCAATTTGCATTAAAAAGAAAAAATATATTGATATGATTCATTAAATGACATTAGTACCACTTTGCTCAGACAAGTGGATGAACATAAAGCTTTCTAAATTTCCTACGATTATTAATGTAACTTTAGCTCCATTAAAAATCATATTTACCTGAATCATTTCTAAACTGAATAGGTTGTCCTGGTAGCTGAGTTTTCTAGATAATTACATGAGACCCATTTAACCCAATTTCTTTATGGTTCTCACTTCTGGAAGGAAATGTATTAAAATACAGTAGGATTTCTTATACTTTCTTCCAATGGATTCCTAGTCTACCTTCAAAAATAAACCGTAGTTCATAGCTTCAGATTTTCCTGATTGCAAAAAGCTTCAGTGGCGACCCAGGCTTCCTTTATTTTCCAGGTCTTATCTAGTATCCACACTGCTGTCATTGTCCTCATTGTTGTCAGTTGGCGGTGGTCATTCCTGCCAACCTTGTCCCTGCCTCGTCACTTCCACTTGGTTACTTGTTCACAATCCACAGGCCATGGAGTTTATATACTTACACCATGTCTAAAGTGTGAGTCTGTGTCTGTAAGGAAGTGCCTGACAGCTTGCCCACACCCAGAGTGAGATCAGTATGTTCCCTCATTGCATCTTCTGTAGACGCTCAAATCACCCACACATTCAGATCCTCAATAAACAGGAAGTCACTGAGGCACCAGGAAGGGCTAAGCTTATGGCCCAACATTGGTAGCCTAAGGACAGAGTGCCAGGGGACCATGGAAGAAATCAAACAGCAACATGTTTAAGAAGTTGCTGAGATTGGTAGAGAGAGGATATGGTAGAACAAGTCAAGTTCCAGTCTATGAGGGAAGAGCTGGAAAACAGAGTAGAGGGATTATATGGGTAGAAAAAAACCAAGAGGAACAGTTAAGACTATGGTTGCAAAAAGCATAAATCTGGTGTTCAGTGGACATCGAGCATAAAACAGAGAGTGTGTGGCACTAGATAGGGTGAGACAGAAAAGCCGAGGCCAAGTCTCTACTCAACTACTACCCTTCCATGGCCCAGCAGGAGAAGCCCTGATCCCACTCTAAAGAAATGCTAATGCTGGTCTTTAGGCAGATCATTTGGTTGCTGGCCTCATGGTTCAGTAAGTAATGTGTGTACCACGCAAGCACGATGACCTGAATCCAGTCCCCAGAACTCACATTTAAAAAGCCAGGTGCGTGGAATATTCCTTTACACTGTGCGAATATATGTCACCCTGATTGGTTTAATCAAGAAGCTGATGAGGCGACAGCAAGACAGGATAAGGTTAGGCTGGAGAGCCAAACTAAGAGGATGCTGGGAAGAAGGGTAAAGTCTCAGGGCCTCGAGGAGATGCAGAGAGAAGCAAGATGAACTTGCTGTGCTGAAAGAGGGTACCGCCACATGGCAGAGGGTAGATAAAAAAAATATGGGTTAATATAAGTTATAAGAACCAGTTAAAAACAAGTCTAAGCTATCAGCCGAGCATTTATAATTAATACTAAGTCTCTGTGTGGGTATTTGGGAGCGGGCTGGCGGGATGAAAAACTCTTCCTACGCAGGTGCGGTGTCACAGGCCTGTGATCCCAGTGACAAGGAGGCTGAGACATATGAAAACCTGGGGCTCGCTCTGCAGACAGCATGACTGAATTGAGAGCCTACCAGTGAAAAGTGGGAGACCCTCGTCTCAAAAACAGGTAAAGAGCAACTAACGAAGACACCCAAGGTTAACCTCTGACCTCTGCATGCACACAGGCGCACATGCACCCCACACACAGAGTAATGCTGGGAGGTACTGCCTTTTGAATATTCAAAACCACACGAAACACTCTATTGTTAATAGAATTGATGACAGGAAATGAGAGGAACAGGGCTTGCAAGAGAAAAAGGCATCTGAGAGAAAAATGATGGAGAAAATTATTTTCTGGAATTAAAAAGAGATGGATCTATCGTCGTCGTACCCTAGGGCACAAGACATAGAGCATATTCAAAAACTGCTTATTAAATAGAACTGAAAAACCATAACACGGTTTCGGCTAGCAGTAATGCGTCCAACATTGAGTACTTTAGTACCACACGGGATGACTAATGCTCAAATAGTCCCTGCTTCGGATAGCAGCTGTGCATAAGTCACAGTAAACAACAAAAGTATCAAAGCTATTATGGATAATTTTCCTCCATTTACTTTTAACAGCAGGTAAAATCAGCTACCATTACAGAAAATAATATGAAGGGAGGAGAGGGTTGGAAAATGGTTACTCACCAAACCGGAAAAAAAAAAAAAAAAAAAAACTCATAAAGTTAAACTGATACATACCACGTTTCTCTTGCCAACCCCCGGATGTGGTGTTTGGAAACTGGACCTGAGCAATCTGCTGGGTCCATCAGTCAAGGAAAGAAGCGACAGGAGTAGCTTTTAGGCTTTAAATGGCTGACGACCAGGAGTGCTAACAGCACCATGAAGCTTTAATGACAGGAAGTAGTGCATACCCGCTACAAAAGCATCTCATGGTCAACATCCTCCCTCACCTTTCTGCCAAGTCCTGGAGAGGCAAGGAGACCAGAAAAGCAGTCTAGGGCAAGGCTTTAAGTAGCACGAGGTCACGTGAACCACTTTTTTTTTTTTTTCTCTCCCAGGTTTAAACACATGACAGTATAAGATCATCTTCTTCCCCACTGTATGAAGTAAACAAGTTCTGTCCAACTTTCCAGGTGCCCCAAAATCTGAGTCAACACACACACACACACACACACACACACACACACACACACACACACACACACTTTTTTTTTCAAGTACTCAGTTAAAAAAAAAAAAAAAAAAAAGCCCTGTCTTCATGGAGCTTACAGTCCTCCGGGTAGGAAGTGAGAGTACACGTGGCCAACAGCCCAAATGCAGACTATGTTGAACAGCGAACACCAGGAAACATAGAAAAGAGACTTTGTAGCAGAGGAGACTAGGGAAGGACTACTAAGGACACTACATCTGGATAAAGACCTAAGTGGAAAAGGAGAGGGAGGAGGAGAGAGAGGAGGAGGGGGAGGAAGGAGGAGGAAGGAGGAGGAGGAGACAAGGTAATGGTGCCAGCAGTAAGCCTAAGGACCTAGAAGAGGGTCAGGGAAGCTCCAGGAAGAGGGAAGAAAAGCACAAAGGTTTGGAAATTGAAGCACTTCTGACCACTCGAGAAACAGCAACATAGTCAATATGGCGGACATAGGGGTGAGAACATGAGCAATGGGGTGAGACAGGTTGGAGATAACAGAACCACCCGGGAATGAGCCAACCTAAGGAGTCCAGTTGAACAGTGAAGTCACGTGGTTCCCGTTTTCAGTTACTCATCATGGCTGCTGGGAAGGAAGTCTCTGAAGAGGAGGGCAGAGGAGGAGCCAAGCTGAAAGGATAGTTGGTCATCCAAGCGAGGGGTGATGGGGCTGGGACCGAGATGCAGGCAGGGGTAAGGGATTCTGGTGTAGTTTCCATGGAGCCAGGAGGGGACTTGCTGATGGAATGGGTTTGGGTGATGAAAAACGAAGAGGCCCCTGGTGATGAGAAGAGTTCCGGGCTAAACAACCCAGAGGACAGAACTCCTAAGGCAAGGTGCAAGAACTGTAAGAAAAGCAGACGCAGGGCAGCAAGAGGCTGGTGATCACTCTGGCACAGGAACTCCATCAACACTCGTCCCTTGTTCTAAGTCGCTGGAGTCTGGTTTCATTTCATCGGATAAATCAATAATCCACCACACATCCCTACTCTCGGCTGCAGAAGAAAAGCAAGTTCTGAGGAGATGAATTCTTCCTAGTAATTCTCTATAATTTGGTTCGTTTCCTTAGCTTTAAAATTAAAAAAAAAATTTCAATGCTTTACATTGGTAGTAAATGATTATTAACTCTATTTCACAAACACACTCCTGGAGGAGACTGTAGGTAAAGGCAGAGTAATAAATAAAACTTTATCTCACACTTTATATAGGTTCTTTATGAATCTAACCCAGTGCTCATACATATATGAAACTGTACAGGACGAAGTTAGTAAAATGGGAACACTTAACCCAGGGCAAAGAAGGGGACTTTAGTATCTGCAAAAAAGAGGGGCCAAACCCTACAGTAGCAACTGGAGCAATGGAGAGGGTGGGGCCGGGACCCGAGCAGGTAATTTCCCCCAGGAGCCCTGGGTGGATCTTACTGGTTCACCTCAACGGATCTTAACCATTCAAACCTTCTATCTAAAAGGAATCTCTCAAACATCTTCGGCAAAGGGTATTTAAATAAACAGACAGAATAAGAGCATGTAGAACAACCGTGGCGATACAGTTCCAGGACCACTCAAGGAATTCTGACATACTAGAACCATGACAGCGGTAAGAAGAAAAACCGAGGAGGCTTTCAGACCACATAGGAAAGCTTTGCGCACACAGATCTTAAACACCATGCTAGATCCAAGAACTCATCAGTGAGGAAGTTCCACCAGGACAGGAACAGGGTCAGATTCTCTGAGAGTCGCTCGCTCATCATTCAGAACAGACTAAAGTGGAAGGCAGAGAAGGCGTGAGCAAGATTATGTGTTGTAAACAGGAGACAAGTACTGCTGAAAGCAGCGAATCCAGTTGGACACGGTGGTGGCGCAAGCCTTTAATCCCAGCACTCCGGAGGCAGAGGCAGGCGGATCTCTGTGAGTTCCAAGGAAGTGTGGTCGACAAAGTGAGTTCTAGGGCAACCAGAGCTATAAGAGAGCCCCTACACACACTCAAAAAAGGGGGGGGGGAACAAGCAGAACAAGCAGCTGCTTAACCCTATAACTATCCCAAGACCATACACAAAAGGCTGAGAACCTGGACTTAACAGCAGTGTGTACGCATTGCACAGACGTGCTCATGCATGCTCTGAGTGTGTAAATAATACACATCCAACCAGGAACACAGCTCCTATTAGCAGAACATCAGTCCCTGGACACTCCGCAGATGCCAAAGAACAGTGGCGGTTAAAGCCCCTCAGGTGAAATAGCACTGTAGTTGCATACAGCCTACGCAGCACAGCCTTCTGGATACTTTAAATCATGTGTAGATTACTTAAATCACTGAATATAATGCAAAGGCTAGGTAAATAGCTGCCCCTCGGCAGATTTTATGCAATATTGATATCAGACAATATGTGTACATGCTTAATGCAGATACAAATTATTTTCCTAATAATTTCAAGCCATATCAGTTAGATCTGCAGATGTAGAGCCTAATGAGGCAAAGGACCAACAGCCCTGGGAAGAACTAACTTTTGAAAGAAGGGAAAGATAACCATGAGTGATTTAATTGGACAAGAGGTGAGATGCTGTGGGATGGTCTTTTTGTATGCTGTGAATATGTGTTGCTATGGCTGGTTAATAAAGAAGCTAGCTGCTCTAGCCTATGGCAAGTCAAGTTATAGTTAGGCAAGAAATTCAAGGAGAGACAGGAAAGAGAAAGGCAGAGTCTAGGGACATGCCAGCCTGCCACCCAAGGAGCAACATGCCAGCAGACTGGTAAAGCCATGGCACAGGTGGCAAAACACAGATTAATAGAAATGGGTTAATTTAAGATATAAGAGCTAGCTAGCAAGAGGCTTGCCATAGGCCACACATTTTGTAAATAATATTAAGCCTCTGAGTGATTTTTTTATTTGCAGCTGCAGGACCACAGGGCTGGGCAGGACTAGCGAAATCTTTCGACTACAGTGAGACTTCAGCTGACTTGGGATTCCAGCAGGCTGCTTCCCCAGACAGTGAGAGCAAGAGCAGAAAATAAAAGGCAGTGGTGGGAAAGACACCGAATGCACTCTGGGTGTGTGTTGGGGGTAAGCGATACATATATAATTCCAGCTTCGGTGGGGGAAGGGTTCCCACCCCACCCGCTTACAAGTAATAACTGCTTGTGACCCACGCTGCTAGACACAATGAGCCACTCTGCATGCCCGCTTTTCCTGTGTAAAGCGAAGGATGGAAAGACACTCTGAACAACATTTTTAAAAAAGATTTATTTACCTTCATCTGATGTATATAGGAATGTTTGCCTGCATGTATGTCTGCACACCATGTATGTGCCTGGTATCCTTGGAGGCCAGAATAGGACATCAGATCCCCTGGGATTGGAGTCACACATGGTTGTGAGCCACCATGTGGGTGCTGAGGATCAAACCCAGGTTCTCTGGTGGAGCAGCCAGTGCTCTTCCCTGCTGAGCCGGATCTCCAGGTCTGCACGGCTGCTTGTTTTTCAATGCACCAGAATGCTTTTATTAGCAACAGTGGACATTTTAGTAATGACACGGTGGCCCCAAGAAACATGAGGAAATTTTCTCTTAAATTTACTATGTGGTGAATTGTGTTTTTTTTTTTCCTAGTAAAGAAATCCCTGCTTCAATTTTATGCTATTGTTATTTTTAGATCCTCGATGTTGCGAGGAAAATGATGCCCATTTGTTTTTCACTTTGTTGTCGTTGTCGTTTTTTGCTTTTTTCCCCTAAAACATGGGTTTCAAACTGGTCTCACCTGCTTTTGACTGTAGGTTTTTCCTCGGTTCTTCGGGGGCCTCTATGGGCTGATCAGCCAGAAAAACTCGAGCCTGGTCTACGGCGTTCAGCACAGAATACTCTTTCTCCTTCAGTTCACGCCTCAGCACCTTTGCCAAAAGAAACAGAAGTAGAATGGGTAAGCAACCTCACTTGTTCAGTAAATGAAGGAGTGCACTTAGCCTGACCGCTTCCGGCTGAAGCTGCAGAGAGAATGGTTTAAATCGGCATTCAGACTGTTACAAGTGAAAGTGTTTTACAGGTAGGAACAACAAAAAGCATGAATAAAAGCCAAAAAGATGGTTTCTGAAAATGTTGTGTCTGTTGAAACAAAGAAGAAAAGGATGGGGAGGGGGGTGTTAAGATATTTCTCTACGGGAGTTAGCTACGCTGTCCTTGAGTTTACCAAAAGTGAACTCAGAGAATTCGCACTGTGTTGAACTGCTAAAACATAACAGCCTGCTGTAAGACACTTCTTCCTATAGACTGACAAGGAAAGCAGCATCCGATGATACTGAAGAAGGCAATTTCAAAGTAGTAATGCGATCCTCAGAAGGGTTTTATGTTCTTTAGAATATATTGAGAAAAATTAAGAGAAAGAAACCAATTAAATTACGTCAGATCAAAACTAAATGAAAGAGAACACATAAAAGACAGTCTGTGATTATCTTAAAATACAGTCCATCCATCTCTCATGCTGAGCCAATTACTATTTTGTCCTGGTGAGGTCTTCCATGCAAATCTGTGACTCTCAGAACAACTTGTCTTTAGCACATTTATTCTTTGAATAAGGGATAAACTTTCACCCTCACTTCTTGAAAATGTTTGGTGTTTAAGACTCTAACTGACAAGGATTTCAAAACAACCAAACTCACTCAGGGATAAGACACCAACATGCAAAGACATCTCATGCACTGTTTTAATACTGTTGCTAATTCAAAGTGGCTGTTAACATTGTTAGCCTTTAAAATTCATGTACAGTCACATCTTCAGGCCTTAATAATTTGCTTATAGAGCAAATCATTGGCAACGCACTATGGAAATGCAAGAGGGTTTTTATCCTCACTAAAATACTTCTTGGTATTGTAGAATCAATAGTCTTCTCTTTTGGACATAACTAAATGTTTTAACAGTGTTTGACATAACTGGGTTAGGATGAAAGGTTACTTGGAGGCTAAATTCTTGTCTTCTACAGTGAGTAAAACACAAAAAGTGAAAAACAAATCTTAAAAGTACCAGAATCATCATCCTTTACAGAAATGTGAAACTAAACAGGAGACAAACACGAGCCAGGAAGCCACAAGGGCCAGTTTGTTGGTGGAGAGGGGAAGGGACAGCCAGGACAAGAACAGTCAAATTGACTTTTAGATGATGTACAGTTATGATTTGGTAAAAATTAAAGACTAAAAGCAAGACCCAATCCCATACCAAGTAAGCACTCCATAGTCGAGCGATCATATGTAAGGACATAGGCGGGAATAAAAATATAGATCTCTCAAGATCTATAGACATGTGTACATGTACTCCCTAACATTTATCACATTGGGCAAGGATGTGAGCACAGGTCAGCCACACCCCAACCAATGAGTCTTCCATGGCCATGCTAGGGAACACACAGCCTTTAACATTCCTGTCCAAGAAATACAGCTCAGGTGGCCCCCGGGTCTGACAGCTCCATGAAATAAAACAGATCTGTCTTCTGACATGTAAAGTTCTGATATGTGGAAAGAAAGGCGTCGGAAGAAATTGAGACAAAAATAGATCTTTTTTTTCAGTCTGTAGACGTACATATGCATTTAGGGTTTTGGTGCATGTTATTTAACAGAAGATTTTCATATATTTAGATGAAAGGGATCAAGAGTTGCAAAGCATCCCTAGTAGTTACTTTCAAAATCACTTGTAAATAAATATAAAATGATGGTATGAGAATATCATGTTGATTTATATTTTTAAAAATCAATGAACTTTTTTAAAATTTTAATAGTTAAGAATACTTATCCCCCAAATCAGAATATAACCAGTAAACACAGAAGCAGTGAGGATTCATAAAATGATACATGGGGCTCTTCTGAAATTTTCTTTTGGGTGGGGATGTGCCGGAAATGTAACCATTCAAGTCCAAGGTGGCTGAAGAAAAGGTCCCAGAAGACCATCCCTTCACCCTGGCTCATCCAACAGGGAGAAAGTTCCATGGGTGGCATCTTAGAGACATCACTAGAGAGAAACTAGACGACACCAACAGATGTACAAGGACATAAAAGGATGGAAGAAAGACTAATTCTTATGAGGAAGAGCAGACACAGTGCTGAGCCTCTGGGAAAAGAAAGTGTTTATAGAGCGATGTCCACAGGGTATATCCAGATGCTGTGGGGAGAAGGTGATCCTTGCAACTTAAGCAACAGTATTCCTGTACCTTGGAAAGAGGACAAAAAAAGAGTTTGTGTTAGGAAAATTTTTAGGTTCTCACAAGTCCTAGAAATAAATGTCTGTCTACAGAAAAACTACTGAGGAAACAAACTGATCAATTTCCCCCACAGGGCTAGAATTTTATCAATTATGCATGGGGTCTCTTACAGCAGAGCAGTTTCCTTGGCTGGCTGTTTACTGTACTCACAACGCTCTCTCCCCGGAGAGCCACACTGTAGACACTCTTGACCACAGATGCCTTACAGACAGAGGTTCACACAGCTATGCCAGCATTACAGTGGCAGTCACTTTTCTTGTGTCCCACATTTCCTATTCCCATTACTCTGATTCTGTCTTTGTACCTCCCAGACCTACTGCCTCCACTATGCAAGGACAGCATGTATTCGCTTTTAATGTTTTGTTACATCTCTGTCTTTCTCAGATACACTGTAAATTCTGTGCACTTCTGGATCTTATTCTCCAGGAAGCCAAGCATTGAACTCGGCACTGAAGTGTTCCCTCATGATAGTAGAGTTCATCTGAGTCTTGTAGAGACAGAAAGGTCTTTCCCCCAGAGAAAATCACACACCAGTAGCAGGAAGAAAGAGGAAGCACACCCCTTTAGCATCCATACGTGGCAGCTGCTGAGGCTGAAGAAGCAGGCAGAGGTGGAATCAGAGACCACCTACATGCTTTTGCACTTCTGATGCTTAAGAATGGATGATGGCCAAGCTACTAAAGAGTCAGACAACTTGGGTTAGGAAGTGACTTCAGATTTACGTATTTTCCTTAACAATATTGTTGGATCTGCTAGATAAATAAAAACCAAGTCTGAGTATTTAAAAAAAAAAAAACAGACAAAAATGCTTGCTGGGAAATGTCTGGGAACTAGTTTGCTATGCCCAAGTAAGAAGCATAGTAGGCATGGGCAAACCACACTAAGTAAATAAAATGCTGGGCCTCTCACCCTAATGCCAACACTCTCCCCAATATCATTGAGAACCACATATATTATATTATATCTGTGCATCCTCTATTTTGAAATTTTAATTTTGTTATTCAATTTGTCCTATTTCAATTTTACTTAATTGCATTCAGAAACAGACTTAACTTTCAACTGCATTACAAATACAACCATCATGCCACCCTTTACCTCTTCATTAGACATAAAAGAAAAATCTGCATTTCCTAAGCACCTGGAGAGCATTAATGATAAGGTAATTAGACGCCAATGAGCTGTTTTGTATACAAAGCTACAAAGTGGCATCAGGTTTCTCCTATCATGTGACTCATTTGTGAACTACCTCAAGTGAGTATAAGATAATCTAATTGGAATTTTTCTATGTTAATGACCTTATATTTTTACTGAAAACAATCTTCTTTCCAAACAATAACATGTTTTGGTAAAGATGTGATGAACTGGACCCTCATGGGCTATTGGGAAATGGGAGAATGGTAGACTTTAGTTTGGTGGTTCCTCAAATGCTAAACACAGAGTTACTCTGTGCCCTAGACATCCCACACCTAGATACACCCAGAAATAAGACATCTGTACACATTAAAAACATACATATATGTGCTCATAATAGCATGATATCCCAGCCAAATGGAGGGACCAACCAAACACTCATCCACTGAGCAATGGCCAAACCAAATGCAGCAGATTGGCACAATGGATCTTAGCAAGGAAAATGAGTTACAGACCGATACAGGCTACCACTGGATAAACCTGACAAATGTGCTCTGCAAAATGATTTAGAAGAAAGCCTACAGTGTGAGATTCTATTACCCCAGCCAGCCAGGTCCACAGAGGCAGGAAGTAGATCGGTAGCTGCCTAGGATTGGAAGCTTGAGCAGGTGAGTGAGATAGACTGGGGTTCTTTTTCATGAAAATAAACTTTATTACATCGAGTAACAAATGCATACAAGATACAAATGGTTTTAGACGTTTTCTTCCAGAGGTTTTGAGCAGCTTACCGCAAATGTGGAACCCAAATCTACAAAAGCTCTCAGGACAAAAATTCTGGGGATGCTTCTCAGGTCAGGTAGTTTGCTCTTTCTTCTGTACTTACAACCTGTGCTCTTATTTATTTATTTATTTATTTATTTATTTATTTATTTATTTATTTTTTAGATTGACTTTAAAGCACTTAGCCACACAAACGCTTAATCAAAGCAACTCCATGAGGCGGGTTCCACACTGGACAGCAATACAGTAAGCTACTAGGTAAATCATTAAATCCTTATGCACCAAAGGGCCTGAGTCCTAGAGCTTATGAATAGCAACAAGTCAATCTGGACAGTCTTAGGGTTTCTATTGCCGTGAGGGGACACCATGAACACAGCAACTCTTATAAAGGGAAGCATTTAATTGGGGTGGCTCGCTTACAGTTCAGAGGTTCAGTCCACTATCATCACGGTGGGACACGGCAGCGTGCAGGCAGACATGGTGCTGGAGCTGAGAGTCCTACATCTTACAGGCAACAGAACATGGTCTAACTGGCAGTCGCTGGAGCTTAGGAGATTTCAAAGCCTACTCCCACAGGGACATGCTTCCTCCAAAGCCACACCTCCTAATAGTGCCACTCCCACTCCGGTTGGGGGCCGTTTTCTTTCAAACCACCACAGAGGTGATTGATGCAAATGGTAAATGTATCCAAAGGAGGATTGAAGGAAGACACTGGTACTTAACGGCAAACAATAGTTGGCTCTAAAGGAATTACAAGCACCTTTTAAATCAATGCTGGAAGGAAGGGAGGGAAGGAGGGAGATAGAAAGAGAAGGAAAGTGAGAGAGGAGAGAGAGAGGTCATTTTTAACTAATTAAAATGCATATCTTAATTAACTACAAAGTATTTTTCCAGTTTTTGAGAGTGAAGGTTTGGAGTTTAGTGAACCATGACAGGGAACACAAAACAAAACAAAACCCTTAGCTATTATTAGGGGACGGGACTGGAATTTTATCTTAACAGGAGAGATGAGCCGAAACATTCCATCTCATAGAAAGATGAGGATCTTCTGAACTAACAGAGAGGCTAGGATCTGACATTATGCTCTGCTTTGGCCACGCCCTCCAGAACCAGCCCTTGGGTGTGAATGAGGCTTTACCTCAGTCTGCCCACAGCACTCTCACTTGCCGCATACCCATTTCCAACCTCCTTCCCCAACACTTAGATGATGGCCAAACTCTGGGTATTCGCCCTGAGATACCCGGCCCACAGCACTCAGCAGCTGGAGGGACAGGGAGCGCCTGGCAATTTTACTGGAGGGGATCCTTCCAGCACTGAGGACACATGCTCGGTTTACAAGTTTACGAGCCTGACTTGTAAATTATCTACCTACCCCAAATGGCGTGGACAGAGAGGATGCAGTCTGCTCAGGCCACCAAGGCTTGGGCAACAATAAGGCCAAAGCTAAGGCTGAACTTTTTGTTCCATTCTTTTAAAGGTAATGAAACGTTAAATTTAGGAATAGATGGTGCCCACGCAATTCAGTAAATATAGCAAACGCTGAACTATACACTTAATGAGGTAAACTTAATGATATGAAAGTATCTGGTTCTTAAAGAAAAAAAACATCATGAAAAATCCTGCAGGTAATGTTTATTTTCTAGTAGTCTCTCTCATATATATATATATCATGGATGTGTGTGTGTGTGTGTGTGTGTGTGTGTGTGTGTGTGTGTGTAAGCAACAGTTTATCTCCAGTGTTAAGGATATTAGGTAATACCATGGATCCTCCTACTCTCTCTGGAACACTTCCTCCCTGGTCTGGACACACTGGGTAGGTATGGTCCTGTCCCTGCGTTAACCTGCAAATGAGAATAGAACTATACTCCATCACTTGATTGCTCCATGACAGGAGCAACCATGTTAGCTTTGGAAGAAGGCAAAATCCATCATTCCAACAATCTAGTACACAGGACAAGCAGGAAGGAGACCAGTGGATTGGGAATGGTAATATTCACTACTGTCCAAAGAAGCCATTTCACAGGCCGTGAGGCATGTCCAAGTGGGCGCTACTTAGAGACAGGTGGAGTCCCGCCAAGCGAAGAAGGATCAGGGATGTTGCTTTTGTGGCAATGTTTTAGACACCGAATCATTGTGCTTGCCAGGAGACATACCTGGCAAACATGTGCTTCCCTGTGTTGCAGACACCAGGTGGTTTTGCTACCCAGAACTTGGCCACCAAGCTGGAAGCACACTCATGTGGCAACTTGTCACACTGCCTGTGACACGTTCCATTGGCACAATCACCACTCATGCTGAAATTGGTGATTAGTGAAGTAGGGTTGGAACATGAGGATTTAAGAGGGGAATAATGTCTTTTGCAAGACTGGACAAGTTCCCCGGGAAACTGATAAAATTCTCAAAGGTCCAATTACTGCACAGCAGGTTGTGTCCTCTGTCCCATCCCCTGCTGTCACAGGAATCCACCGCCTTCTGTCATCAACATGCATGGATTATGAGGCCCTCACCAGATACAGCTCTGCCACTAGAACGATGAGAGAAATGAACTACTTTTCCTTATAAATTGTCCAGTCTCCGGTCCTCTGTTCTAGCAAACGTACATGAACTAATACACGGTTCCAGCAAATATGTGGGAAACCCCTTAACACTCTCCAGGGCAAGCCAGTGTAAAGGGAATTTTCAGCTTACATGCAGCAGACAAGACTCAACTGGAACAAGAAAGGCGAGAACTTCAAAATAACTCGAGGTAACTTCAAAAGGAAACGCAGAAACTGGATTTTAAAACCTGAATGTTCAAAAATGTTTACTAGACCCCAGACCCTCAAGAGTCAAGGATAGTCAAGGGAGAATGCCAAAATTATTTTGTGTCCTTAAAAAATAAAAGTCCACTTGGCCGGGTACCATGCTCTCCGCTCACAAGAGACTGAGGCAGGAACATTGAAAGTCCCAGGCTAGCCTGGGCTGCAGTGACAACCTGTCTGCAGGGGAAGACATTCTGTGTCTCCCAAGCTATGGAGCTAGCAAAGGACAGTGGGGTTTTCCATCCCAGTCAGAAGGTTAAAACATCAATTAATCTCATACTGGATATAAAGAAATAGGTTAGACGTGGTTACAGATCATGTGAAACTGTCAATCTAAAAAGGAAAGAAGAGTAGCAGAATATAATAATCACCACCAGGCTTTGAGAGGCGCAAACAGGGCATCAAGAACCCTACTGTGCACAAATTCACAAAGCATGAAGGGAGGAGGAACATCTCAAAAATACAAGTCTCTTAAAAGCATGTACACTTTCTCTTGTTTCTCTCTCTCTTTTTTTGTATTTTTTCTTGTGTGGTGTGTGTGTGTATGAGTGTGAGTGTGTGTGGCGTGTGTGTGTGTGTGTGTGTGTGTGTGTGTGTGTAGTATGTGTGAGTGTGTGCATGTGTGTGTGTGGTGAGTGTATGTGTGTGAGTGAGTGTACATGTGTGCTTTGCGCATAGGCGCACGTGGATCAAGATCCATGTGTATGCGTGTGAGCATGCATGTGACGGTTCCAGGTTGAAGTGAAGCATCACTCTTGATTATCCTATTGCTCTCCCACCTTATTCACTGAGGCATCATCATCTCTGAATCACATACTGGGCCCATCTCACCAGCTTGTCTGTACTGGGGATCCCCTGTCCCCTCTTTCTGAGGCTGAAATGACAGAGGGGCAACCATGCCCACCTGACAATTACTTGAGTTTTCAGGATCCAAACTCCAGTTCTCATGATTGCCATGCAAACGCTTTAACTGCTGAGGCATCTCCCTTTGAACTTTTCATGTGCACTACATGTTTAAAAGACACCTGAAGCTGGGCAGTGATGTGCACACCTTTCATTCCAGCACTCGGGAGGTGGAGGTAGGCTGATCTCTGTGAGTTCGAGGCCAGCCTGGTCAGCACAACTGAGGCTACACAGAGAAACCCTGTCTTGAAAAGACAAAGAAGCAAAAACAAAAACCTACCTGAATGAGCTCAAAGAAAGAATAACAGAGTAAAGCCATCTAGTCTCTCACATTGTGGCCTGTTTCATGCCTTCTGTGTGCTTATGGAAACAGAGCCTAGATGAATGCATGAATGCATGAATGTAAGCATCAGAATTCTATCACCAATGTCACAGATTTCATTCCTACCAGAATGCCTAGGAGCCTTTAAAAGTGCCATCCCTCCTTCCACCTGACCTCCCTGAGCATTTAAACAGCAGGGATGGGGAGTGGAGGGGGGGTTGTGTGTGGGGGGGTGTAGCTACTGCTATTTCCCAGAGTGCTAAGCAGCAGGATACCTTGCCTCTTATCCAAACTCTAAACACCTGCAGAGATTCTTCATTGTGGCCTAATGATCAGGGAACAATTCTTGCCACATGCTCAAACTTAGTGGAAAGGCCAGGGATTAGAGAGTAAGGTGGTATAAGATGTGACAGGCTTGGTGGAGATCAGAAACTGCCACATGTCAATCACAGCTCTTCCTTTTCATCCAGAGCACAACCCAGTGTGGTGCAATGGCCAAGTTGATGCTCTAAGCAAAGAGTGATTTAGTTATTCTCGGCAGCAGCAATGCATGGAGGCTGCATGTCTCTCCCTAAGAAAACAGGCTTCTAGAGGGCAGTGAGGAACCTCTGCCATCCCCTTCTGTGCTGAACTTGGGATCCATCACACTGAGCTGAGACAGGGGCAAGCAGCTTCTTCAGTGGTGCACCACCCAGTGTGATACTGGCCCCTCACCACATGCCTAAAACGATTAGAGCCATGGAAAGGAACCTCTTGCAGCATGAACTGAAGTGAACCTTTCTACTTTCTAAGTTGGTTACCTCACATACTTTGCTACAGCGGGGAAAACTCACTAACACACCAGTCCTCTCGGCAGGAAAAACTGAAGCTAATATTTCTTCTAATGGTCAAGTTATCTAATTAGGAAGAATGTGAAACTTTGTGATTCTCCAAGATTAAGCTGAAATATTGAATTCATATAAAACTATGCTGCAAGACATTTAGATTCTTAGAAAGAAGAGAAATAAATTTAGTCTTTTTTTTTTTTTTAAATATCTAAACCCGCCCCCGTAACAACAAAGTAAAGCTATGGAGAGTGTGAATTGACTAGATCACATCATAGGTGATATAAATAGAAACTTTCTCCCCCAACAAGTTCAACAAACCACGGACAACTTTCTTCTTGCAACTCTGGACATGGCTAAATCAGGCACATCCCCCAATTTCTCCTCTTCATTCTTTTTGAAAGGGGAGAAAGTTGGATCAGACCTGTAGCATCTGAAAAAACGGCTTCAAAAATTCCCACACCAACTGTGAAGTCCCAGAGTTTGGGTGTTGGCCATGGGAGTCCACCAACCCAGGAACAGAAGTGAGAGATCACAGCAAGAGAGTACTGAAATACTCATACCTCCTAGAGGGAAGGAATTCAGTACATTATTTGGGACACCCAAGTTGGCAATCTACAAAGCCATGATCGTGGTCACCTGGAGTGAAACAAGAATTCGACCCTTGGGGATAGAGCCTAAGAAAAGGAACCAGAAAAAAAAAAGCTACAAATAAAAAAGTATCCACTACAACATCATTTATGCCTTTAAAATTCTGAGAACAACTTAAATATCCAACACCTGGAAAGTATTTAGATCCACGACAACGGCAGGGCCACACTAGGAACCGTCACATAACACTGAAAAATTACTATGATGATGACCAACCCAGCAATGTGGGGAAATGAGCAGGACAAGAATCAAACGGTGAAAGGCGAAACGAAAATTACGCTTCCCATTAGAACTGGGGAAGACGCATAGGCAAGAAGGGAATAACACCATGTGAGCATGTTTGCTGTGGAGCAGCAGTTCTCAGCCTGTGGGTCCCAACAGGTTGGGGGTTGAAAGACCCTTTCACAGGAGTCGCCTAAGACCATCGGAAAACACATATTTACCTTAGGATTCACAACTAGCAAAATTACAGTTACAAAGTAGTAACAAAATCATTTTATGGTTGGGGGTCACCACAACATGAGGAACTGTATTAAAGGGTCGCAGCATTAGGAAGGTTGAGAACCCCTGCTCTGGAGGAAGAGTTTGTTTTTGGTTTGCTCCTATTTATTCACTCTTCGCAGTGTGAGGGATGGAACCAAGACAGAGTTTGCAACTCTGGTAAAAGTTCTACTCCTGAGCTATAAACCCAGCCAGCTTTCACTTTCATTTTGAGGCAATGTCTCACTCCATTGTCCAGGATGGACTTAAACTCCCTGGGTATTGTATCCCAGGCAGGGTTTAAATGTGTGAACCCCCACCTCCTCAGCTCCTGAAAAGCTGAGGTTACAGGCTTGAACAACCAAGTCCCAGTTGCTCACAGCTTCATAACATCTGTAATGTATTATCTCCAGGATTGAAGATTATAACTAAAAGAATACCTAATAGAGAGTTCATCAATCATTGAAAAAATACTATTTTAATTTTAATGTAAATTTTTAAATTAATTTATTTTTTCTATTTTCATTGAGAAATAAAAATGTATACTTCTATCTCACATAATGTTTTATTTTGAAGTAATTAATACACTGCAGAATGGCACATCCTGTATAATGTCTGGCACTTACAACTTTTTATAATATTTAAAATATTATAACTATTTATAATATACTCTTTCAACAATTTTTAAAAATGTTATTAATTATAGTTTAACATTGTTTTTAACTATAGTCACCATTGTTTTTAATTATAGTCATCAGGCTGCACAATAGAACTCGGGAGCAAATTAGTACCTTTAAATAACATACTATTAACAATTATATATGTAGGGACTGGAGAGATGACTTAGTGGCCAAGAGTGCTTGCTGCTCTTCCAGAGGACCCAAGTTAGCATCCAGTACCAGCATTGGGTGGTCCACAGCTACCTATGACTCCAGTCCCAGGGCATCTGCCAGTCTCCATGGGCACCTGCACTCATGTGCACATACCCACAGACAGATGCACATATATACACAAACACACAATTAAAAATAAACCTGTACAGAAAAGGAGAATATATGTATTAGAATCCAATGTTTCATTTCTATAGCACTACATACAACTTTTCCTTCAGTGATTCCTCCCAGGCTAGGTTTATTTATAAAATGAGATACACAACAATTACTGAATCAGAGAGTCCATATGTTTAAATTCCTGTGTTCATTGGAGATCTTAATATATGTAGTTTTAAAGCAGAGCCGATGTTTAGTTTTAATGTATATACTCACGGGGTAAAAGGGAGCATACACTGAGGCAATCTGACGGCATTCAGCACAGACGGGAAGAGAGCAAACCATATTCCAGAAAGTGTCTCAATACCCAAAATTTGTCGGTCCACTCCCTCTCAGCTCATATACAGAACTGTCCCACTCCTGAGTCAAACAATTCAGGGAACATGAAGACAGGGAAAAGGTAACTTCCCGACTGGGGATGGAGGCACACACTTACACTCTCAGCACTAGGAGGGCACTGCAGGGGCAGCCACACATTCCGTGCCAACATGGACTGCACTGCAAGAGCCTGACAGAGAAACAAGAGAACCCTCTTAACTAACACATGTTAAAACATCAGTGTGCTGATGAGCTGTCTTAGACTCCAAATATCCCATGTAATTACCACAAAATTATCTCTAGCTGTTGATGAAAGATCCTTGCTTATATTTCTAGGGAAAGTATCACTCTTTGTTAAAGATCCGGTTACTTAAAGTAGAAAGGGATTGAGGCTACAGTTGAGTTTCTAGAGGGCTCGCCTACCATGCTCAAGGTCCTGGGTTCAATCCCTGGCTCAGAATAACTTAGGTGTGTTGGCACACTCCTGTAAAAGCACTTGGGAGGCAGGGACAAGGGGATCAGAAGTTCAAGGTCACCTTCACTGACACTGTAAGTTTCATATTAGCTTGGTATACATAAGCGAGACATTGTCTTTAAAAAAAAAACAGTATATATATGAGAGAGTGTTTTTAAAATGTGCAAATGAACAAATAAAAAGTATCGCAGAAAATAAAGAGATTAAAAAGAACATCCTATTCAAAGAGGTGTTCCCTTAGGTGTATTTCACTCAGTTGGCATTCAGCAAATCTTCATTGAGGATATGGAAATGTGGGTACAAAAAGAATAGGAAATAATGCAGCTGGAGGATGAAAATGCTAGAACAAAGAAGGGAGATGAGAAAGGATGCCAGGATGGATGGTCTGTGGGAAGGTGCCATTCTGCACCTTGACAAGCAACAGAGTTAACTTTGTAGACTCCAGGAAAGAGCATTCTAGGACCCAGCATGGTGCTGTGATTGAAATCACAGCAAGAGACCAGCATGGCCGAGACCAGTAAGCAAGAAGAAACAGCAAGCGCCCAGATGAGCAAGGTGTGCGCAAGGGGAGGCATAGGAGACTCATACAGGGCTGTGCGTGCCTTCCTGAGACCAAGTCTTTCCTGCAAAATTCAACTTATTTTAACAGGAACATGGTGGCTGCTGTGCTGGGAACCCCAGAGACAGATGAATGGTAACAAGTGGCCAATTCAGATTCTGCATCTTGAGGAGAGAACTTAGACTCCCTAAAACATTAAAAGAGAAAGATGGGATTCAAGGTGATTTTTTTTTTTTAATTTAAGTCACTGAAATTGCACGTCTACCAAGTGAGATGGAGAGGTTTGAGTAGAATGTTCTAGAGGCCAATACTGCAATGCTTGCAGCTTGGCCATATCATATGAGAAGATTAGGGTCCCTGGAGAGGTGATACATGAACACATTCATACATTTGGGAGTGGCTGGCTTGCAGACAGTCCAAACCCCACGAAGACAGAGTACAGAGAATGGCATGACATGGCTCCTAGTGTATCCTACTTTCTCAAGAGGTTTGAAGATGGACCAGAAAGGGAAAGAGAAGGAGCTGCTGTGAGAGGATGAGGAAATCAGGATGGCATGGCGCCCTAGGGAGAGATCAAGTACAGTGGAAACACAGGGAACAGTGAGCGAGTCACCAGGAAAGGCCAGGACCAAGTGTGGGCCACAAACCAAGACTCGGCCCACGCAAACATCCACAACAAGTTACGTCAAGGGCACGTGACTCAGTGTGAGGACCACCACGGCTGAACAGTGGACTAGAGGAGATAGAAGACTCCTACGGTAAGTTTTGAGACTCTTTTATGATTTTTATAATATTTTGGTTTATATCTGCCAAAGCACATACATAAATGTTCCTGATCAGATCTAACTAAAACAGCAAACTCCAGTGCAAAATGAAACCACAGGGCCCCTTATCCAAATATTAGGAATTACAAGATAACAGCAAGGCATTCAGTGAAGCCTAGGGACCCTTCTAAAGAGCTGGCCCTGGTGGGGGCATATGGAGTACTTGAGCGGCTGACTTGGACATGGGGCATCTAAATCGGAGCAGGTTGGAGGCAGTGTTGGTACAGCAGGTTTCTTTAACCTTTGCTTCCCCAAAAGAACTTTACTGCTTACTGGAGAATAGAATCAGGAAAAAGAAAATAAAAAACGGTACAAACATAAGGAGAATCTGCTAGAACATAATTTATTCCCTTTCCCCTCCCGACTTGCTTTCAAAGCTAAATCAGCATGTCTGGATCTAAGTCATTTTGTATGATAGCAAAGAAGGGCAGAGAGTCGTTAAATTTGATAGCACTAATAAAACTACAAGAAAAAAAAAGGAGAAAACGGGATTATGTTCCATTGGTATGCAGACAAAAAATATTTTTAATTCTCCTTCATAGTGCACAGCGCCGTAAAAGTTTTGGCTAATGTCCCTAAATGATGAGTTAAATGTATAAATTCATTTTGGTTCCACCCCACTGACATCAAAAATAAAGGCTAAATCGGAATACTAAGTATGAATGCTAAAAGCAAGACAGGACTCTCCAACTTCTCCCAGTCTTTCTACTGCACTGTTGAACTCATGTGCGTGTGCATGCACACACACACACACACACACACACACACACACACACACACACACGCGCACACACAATCACCTCTGCATCCCTCTAATTCAGCAAATCTATTAGCACGGTTCTTTCCCTTTGAGCTTTGCTCTCGGTATGAGGCTAACTAACGGGAGGAATGCAACGCACCCCACTGAACGCATACTCTGAGAAACACAACCACTGACTTGCAGGATTTTCACCACATAATTTGGATAGCACCCTTTAGGAATGTCTTATTTCCTAGACTCTCAGGGAGCCTTTGCTTATCAGCGAGAGCACCAAGTCACAGTGCATCCATGCTTCCTGACTGTGCCCGTGCCCCCTCTTCAGGGCTTTTGACGGTGACTATCGTTACTTCTGGGCAAACCCACTCCTGCTACCAGGCAATGAGTCCTGTGAAAATAAGGCCCCTCTAGTGACAGATGTATGATTACTACCTAACACAGGATGTTAACCAGGAGACAGGACATGGAAAGGAGAACTGAACTGCTAGATACAGGAAACCGGTACTAAGCAACATAGATCCAATAATTGGTTCACCAGGAAGCGGCCGCTTGGTTTCATAGAGGGCCAATTCTTCCCCAAGTATGGTCAGTCACACTGTTTATTCCAGCGGTTCTCAACCCTCCTAATGCTGCGACCCTTTAATACAGTTCCTCATGCTGTGGTGACCTCCAACCATAAAATTATTTTCATTGTTACTTCATAACGGTAAGTTTGCTACTGTTATGAATTTGTAATGTGGATATGTGATATGCAGCATCTCTGATATGCGACCCCTGAGAACTGCTTTATTTCATCACCAGATTGATAACTATTAAGCTTCCTTGTGCCCCTTTAAGTATACATTCTGGGAGCCCTAGCTCTTGGGAATGAGGCTTCCTCTGCGGCTCCCAAGCTCCGAAGACAGGACCACACACAGTAAACAGCTAAAGGGGAAGGCTCCCTTGGAAAACTGCTGACTCAGGCTGCACGTTGGTAACTGCTCTACCAACAGACAGGGCGCTGTGTGCTGTGTGTCTCTGAAAAGGAAAACAGCACAGTTGCAATGGTCAGAGGGGCACTTAGAATTCTTCTTTTTAATTCTAGAAATCAGGGCTGCAGAGACAGTTCAGTTGGTGAAGTGCTTGCAATGGCCTTGCACACACAAGGACCTGAGTTCGATCTCCAGTGTCCACTTTTTTTTTTTTTTTTTTTTTTTTTTTTTGGTTTTTCCAGACAGAGTTTCTCTGTGTAGCTTTGTGCCTTTCCTGGAACTCACTTGGTAGCCCAGGCTGGCCTCGAACTCGCAGAGATCCGCCTGGCTCTACCTCCCGAGTGCTGGGATTAAAGGCATGCGCCACTACCGCCCGGCCAGAGTCCACTTTTTAAAAGCTAGGCACAGTGGGACATGTGCTTGTAACTTCAGCACCCAGGAGGGACGGGGAGCTACATGGGGCCTTGAGACTCATTGGCCAATCACCCAAGCCAATGAGACTTGGCCAAAAAAAAAAAAAAAAAAAAAAAAAAAAAGAATAAGAATAAGGATAAGAAGAAAAAGAGGGAGGGAGGGAGGGAGGGAGGGAGGGAGGGAGGGAGGGAGGAAGGAAGGAAGGAAGGAAGGAAGGAAGGAAGGAAGGAAGGAAGGAAGGAAGGAAGGAAGGAAGGAAGGACATGTCCAAGGACTGATACCCAAGTTGTCTGACCTCCACATGGATGTACACACAGTTGTGTGTATACATGCATGGGAGCTCCTCAACTCGATTAGAAAATGACCAAATTACTACCATACAAAAACCTCATAACACACAGCAAGACCTCTACGTTACAGGCTTATAGGCAATCTCAGATTAATAGGAAAACCACACCCTACACACACATACAAATACACCGAACCCAAATTTAACAATGAGGCATTAACATTTTATTTTTGCTGTAGTTTTTTTTTTTTTTTTTTTTGAGAAAGGGTCTCACAATGTAGTGTTGGCCAGCCTGGAACTAATGATGTAGACCAGGCTGACCTCAAATTCATAGAGATCCACCTGCCTCTGGCTCCCAATGCTGGGTTTAAAGGCGTGTGCCACCACACCTGGTGGAGGCTTAAAGACAATATTAGAATCTGTTACTTTAATGAGTAAAGTTTCTTATGTATCTTGGCAATTCGGTTTAAGCCCCAAATGTCCTGATTCTTACATAATGAGGTCTGGATATAAGAAGTTAAATTGAGTTAGGGAAAGGGCAAAGTAACCCTGAGGGAAGGACACACACTAAGAAATTATACCTGAATCATGCAATTTAATCATTCTTGGTGATTTGCTTTTATAAAACCAACATGCACTTTATTGGGAAAAGAGTGTTAGAGCTCTGATAATTGCCTCTGCATAGCTCAATATTTACATTGCTATGAAAATAAAGTGCAAATTGAATATTAAAAACTGCATTTGCAACTGTAGGCATATTTAGAATATCTGACTGAAGTTCATGGCATTGTATATTGATGCTATACACACTATAGGTGCTTTATAAGAAATCGATGACTGGATGACATGGTCTTGATAGTGAAATTGCATATTAAAACATCTGCTTTTCTTCAAACTCAAAAAAAAAAAAAAGAAGAATTAACGTCATTGATGGAAATGTTCCGCAATCTTCATTTCACAAGCCACTAAAACAGCTATATGGTAATTATTTTAATATTCAAAATAATTAAATATATACTTACATAACAAGAAGAGCACAATTGTGCTGTCTACCCAATCTGTAAAGATTGGAATACAACTCGTAAATAATTCAACAAATGAATACTACATAGGAAGTGGTGGAGGGTCTGTGTGTGTGCAAAACTGTTGGGCTGTGTTAGATAGCAAATAATAGGTATCAATGGAGTTTTATTCCCATGAAACAGTTCATATTCCCTATATAGAATTAAGACAGAGGTGATCAAAATCATCAACACAGACTGTGGTGCTTAGTTTTAATTATCCATTTGACACAGTCTAAAATCCGCTTGGAAAAGCATTTTAATGAGAAATTGTCTACATGAGGTCAGCTTGTGAGCATGTCTATGGAACACTGTTGTGATCCCATTAATAGACGTGGAAAGAGTCAGCATGAAGTGGGTAGCATCATTCCCTTGGCTTGGGTTTTGAACCCCTTCACAGTAAAGAGAGACAAGCAGTAAGCATGCTTGCATTAAGCCATTTCTGTCTCCTCTTGATTGTGGCTATGATGTGACTCCCTTGACATCCCGTCCCTGAAGTGATGGGCTGTAACCTAGAGCTGTGATCTAAAATGAACCCTTTCTTCCCAAGTTACTTTTTTTTTTTTTTTTTTTTTTGGTTTTTCGAGACAGGGTTTCTCTGTGTAGCTTTGCACCTTTCCTGGAGCTCACTTGGTAGCCCAGGCTGGCCTCGAACTCACAGAGATCCACCTGGCTCTGCCTCCCGAGTGCTGGGATTAAAGGCGTGCGCCACCAACGCCCGGCTCCCAAGTTACTTTTTAATCAGGGCATCTTAACACAGCAAAAGAGACAGAAGTAATGCACGGACTCTGAGCAATGACCAGAGAAAACACCAGCCTTCACACACTGAGCATTGTACCTTGTGCCCAGTCACAGGCCAGATAGTTCGTCAATAAGCCCAAAAGCATCACTGTTAATAAAACACATCTTCAAGAAAACTACAGGCATTCAATTAAGGGTACAAAAGGTTGTGAGGTTCCATGTTCTAGCATTTATGCCAAAAAAGGGAAGGATTCCCATCCATGGATGGCTCATATCAGCAAGGAGGGAGAGGTTCCGAGCAGGCTTTGCTCTAGGCCTTCCTTCCTGCTCATCTCTCTCCACGCTCATCTTCCTGCAAGCTTTGTTCCATTTTTTTAGGAGTACCAGCCTCATCAGCTCCTTTGCTTCTTTTGCTTTGTGGGCCATGGGCAGTTGTCATGTTTTGGAGCCTAGACATACTATGGGTGGCTTTCTGCTTTTTAATGTCTTAATCTCTAATTGCTGGATGTTTGAACAAGGAGTGACTTGAAGCAGGATCCTATACTACCTTTCTAACTGGAGATCTGGGGTCAAACTTTAAATGGATGGTATTTCTTTAAGATATATTCAAACAAACCACAAGCACAAGATCTCTGGGGAACACAAACTATTAAAATGTATCACAGAGGTGCAAAGGCCAAGTTTTACTGCTTTGGGGATATAAGTATTAACTCTTTAACATATAAATAATCTAGTAAATAGTATATATGGGGTACAGGTGGTGAAGTAATGGTATTGCCATTATCCAATGCCCTCTAGCCTCTGTGGGCAAATGCATGCACATGGTGTACATACCAGCAAGCTGACACACATATTCAGATTCATGAAAGTAAAATAAATTAGTCATTAAAAAAACAACTCCAGTGGCTATTGTTAAGTGAATACTTAAAGGTCTGTATTATGGTGATGAGTTAACCATGCTGATGGGAACTAATGAGGAACTAAAGAGGTCAGATAACGTGTCCTTCAGGTTAGATCACATAGCTGGAGAGGAGAGGGAATAGAGAGCAAAACCAGGCCTACTACCTAAACCCACATGCCAGAGCTCAACAGGATGTACCTCAGAATACTGGACAGTACCCCAAAATCCATGAGATGTGCTCTCATAAAAGTTCAATCAATTCATATGTACAAACTGATGATAATATAGGTAACAAATATATTTGTTTTACATACAATTACTTTATTTAAATTATTCAAATGATTCCTTGGCATCAGATATTGATAGTGATGGATGCACTTAATTGTCTTATTACAACAACTGTGTATCTACTCGAGGCTCAGAGACACAAGCTTTACTTTTTAAAAACTGTGTAAGGTGATAACACTGGTAATACCATTTCAAAGCCAAGGTGCCTGACTGACTAACATCAGCATACATGGTATTCAGGTGCATCTGGTAGACGTGCCTCTTTATTTTGTCTACAGTGAATGTACATATGGCATCACTTTGTAAGCTGATGTCTATATGCCATTCAAAATTTATTTTTAGGAAATCATTTTTCTTGGAAAAATTAACAAATCAGTGTTTTCATTTGTCTCTTTAAAAACGTTCCACTTTGTGGTGGTGCATGCCTTTAATCCCAGAACTTGGCAGGCAGAGGGAAGGGGATCTCTGAGCTCGAGACTACACAGTAAGTTCCAGGATAGCCAGGACTACATAGAGAAAACCTATCTTAAAAAAACAAAACAACAAAAAAATCATTTTGTAATATCTAGACATCAGATATTATATCTATTATTTATATTGACTAGTATTATCTCATTGGAATTAAAGTAATTTAGACCTGTGAACTCATTCTACCTGTAAGACTAGAGAATGAACTCAAAATCATATACCACACCCCCCTCTTTCTACATGTATGAAATTGCCAAACAGTCAACTTAAAGACACACGTACACACACACAAATCAAAATCAAGGGAAAAAAGAACTCCATCTTATTTTAGGGGAATTTTATAGAACTGAAAAAATCACGCCTAAAGTAAGCATAATGCTATTTAATGGTACATACATTCTGATTGATTCTAATTATATACTTTTAAGCTAGAAGGCTTAAAAGTTATTTGAAGTTAGGAAGATATTTTTTTTAACTTTATCAAGACTAAAGCCTAAAAAGCAGGTAATCAGGAAAAAAAAAAAAGACTTGAACTTTATATTAGAAAAATCTAAAAGAGCTAAAAATAACCTTGTTTCACTATGTTAAAAACGTATCTGTGAAAACATTGTTTAAAAAAATCATGTTCTGCTTGAAGCTGCATTGCCATGCTATTTTAAATGAAGACCGTTCTAGATTCTTTAGAGGAGCCTGGAAATAAATGCGTCCATGAACTCAAAGTCTATGTGCAATATAAGAACAAAGATGGAGGATGAGGGAAACAAACAGTGATGGCAGACAGCCAGCGTCCAGGGCGAACAATGGGAATGTGCATTTCACAGTTCTGCTATAATCCGTTTCTCAATGCTCTCTCATTACACGGAAAATGGAAACACACAGGCTGCCCCTTCCACAAAACTTCCATGTGGTCAGGAGCTGTGACTGGTCTCTGCACCAGGGTCTTAGAAACTACAAAACACACGGAAGGAATAGGATGAGTATCTGCTGGACATGAAAGGGAAAGGCAGAGGCCGCTGCTGAGATTTCATCGAACCGTGCTGTGTTTCCATTTTCCTCTGTGCAGTGAGCATGTCCTGGAGCCCTTGGGGTTCTAACAACCGGCCAGTTGAAGTTACATGCACACACACAGTGAGTGCGGATTTCTCATGATAGGAAAAATGTGAAAGCAGAGAAAAGAGACTGGAGAGAGAGAGAGAGAGAGAGAGAGAGAGAGAGAGAGAGAGAGAGAGAGAGAGAGAGAGAGCGAGAGCGAGAGCGAGAGCGCTTCCTGGCAACACACCTGGAAGAGACTCACTTAAGGACATCACTTGCCTCTACTGTACAGAGACTTCTCAGATGATTATGAATGGTGGCATTCCACAAGAACTACAGACAGGTATTAAGACTTGATTGCATCATCCCCCATAGAATCATGTGTTTGGATACTTGGTCATCGGCTGCTGGTGATGCTGTTTAGGGGGGTTCTAGAACCTATGGGATATGCAGCCTAGGAGCAGGAATTGGAGCATCCTAGGACAAGTTCTACTTTAGACCCAAGCTCTCTGTGTGATGCAAAATCTTGGTTTGTTAACTTGATACCCTTGGGAACTTAAGTGGAGGAAGCGTCTCCATCAGGTTGTCATGTGGCCGTACCTGTGGGGGATTTTCTTAATTGCTAATTGATGTAGGAGGACCCAATTCCCTGCTCACCCTAGACAGTTAGGCCCAGGTTGTAGAAGAAGGGTAGCTGAGCAAGCCAGTAGGCAGCACTCTTCCTTGGCCTCTGCTTCAGTTCCTGCCTCCAGGTTCCTGTCTTGAGCTCTTGCTTTGGCTTGCCATGGTGGATGATAGAATGGTACCTATAAGCCTTGCCTTGTCCAAGTTGCTTTGGGTCCATGTCTTATCACAGCAACTGAGAAGCAATCTAGGACAATCTGTTTACTCATCTGGTGAGATAGATAGAAGCAAGCTGCTCATGCTACCACTGCCATGGGCAGGAACCATTACGAGAATGTTGCCATACCTTCCCTGACATGAAACTGAGCGTCAAAACAAATCCTTCCCCTGATGAGTCATTTTTGCTAGACAAGAAAATAACTACCACAACAAGTAACACATTTCTTTAAATTATGCTGTAATTGTACTAACGCATAATGATTATGCTCTAATTCTAATCACGTGCACTTATATTAATGTAAACTAATAATAATTATACCCATCTGCACCATATGTATAATTACATAATTTTAAAAATTACTCTTGGTTGTTGGGAAAGAAAGCAGCTTTTGACAGAATATGCATAATTGAGTAAAATGATACACTGCCCTATGGCACTTCACATTTTTGAAAATTATTGTCATTCACGCTATTCCATTTGGAATCATTCTGCAGAGGAGTTAGGAGTACTCAGCATGGTTTGAATGTTTATGTTTCTCTAAAACCTGCAAGCTGTGAGTCTCGCTTCACAGCTAGAGTAGCAGGAGAAGACAGTCTCTGAGAGCTCACTAGATCATGAGGGAGGAAGCTTCAAGCATGGAATTCACCCCCTTAAAAAGAAGCCCTTTCCACCATGCAAGGAAAGAGAAGGATACTCTCTGAACCGGAAGCAGTCACCCACCACCAGTCCTCACATCTCCCTGTTTTTTGATGTTGGATTTTCAGCCTCCAGAACTCTAAGAAGTAAGTGACTGGTGTTTCCCAAGCTAGCCAACTGGCTATATTTTATTAGCATGTCTAAACTGACTAAAATAATACCATTCCCATTTCATTTGTGTGGAGAGTGAAGACTGGGTAAAGTCAGTTAACATATTCAGAGTCACCCAGGATGGCAGTGCCAAAACCAGCTCTGAAGTGAAGGTATTCTTCTTTTAGTTCAAGGACCCTCCCTCTTCTCCCATCTCCCCAGAAACAATGCCTGCTCACATCTCTCACCCACACTACCACACACATAAGCAGCCAGCTGCAACTCTTAACCCACTCCAGTGCACCCTGAACCCCATGCCAAGAGAGTCCCAGTGGACTGTCTACCCAGCACACTTGTATCTCACACCGAGGAAGGACTCAGCACACCTCTAATTTTCACAGCTTCACTCACAACACAATAGCAAATAGTAAAACCTAAAGAAAAGGTATGGAAGAATCGGGCTTTTAGCCTTAATGTTTTCTCCTAAATTTTTCCTTCCTGTATAATTCACAGGGGCAAAGCCTGGTGTGATATCAAGTAATATACTTATGAGCATATGACAGCCACCCTGAGTGAACCAGCGGCAATGACCAACACAGAATCTTTACCCTACATGCATGCACACTGCTCTGTATCATCAGATCATATTCCACAGCAAAATAGATAACTGGTGATTTGTTTCTATTAAACTCTGTGAGTTACTTTTCTCAACAAATGAATGCTATTAATTTAGTAGAACTGTATTGTTGTATATAATATTAGTCCTTAAAATAGTTTAATGTTTACTTTTTAACCCATAGCAGAAGGTAGATAAAGAAGTATACAGTAAAAAGGTGGTAGCGAGTTGACTATAGATAGTATCACCCATCAATTCAAGCCAGGAAAGTGACACTGAAGAGAATAAAAGCACATGGGGCAGAAACAAAAGCAAAAATATGAGAATGTATTCATGCTGCTGGGAACAACGTTGGTACAATATAGTCCAACACACGTGACCAGAACCAATGTTTAAAGTAGCCTTTCTGGGTTAGAATCCTAGATGGTGCCGCCATGACTCTTCCTTCTCATAGTCATCCTTTTGACAACTGGCTCCCCCTCTTCTTCATTTTGAGAGGGTATCCACACAATGACCCTATCACTACCCTAGCTTCTCAGAGCGCCGCCACTGGTTTTCGCCCAAGGCCCTTGCTCCCCACCCTCTTCATACAAACCAACAAACGACGTTCACAGGAATATCATTAACAGTAACCCACCCCCCAACACACACACCTCATGAATATCCTTTGTTTATCTAACACCTGCTGTCTTTACACATCACCCACACACACAAATTGTGCAACCAGAACAATTGCTCAGCCCAATCACTTAGCCTAATCACCAGCATCAAGCCATCCCATAATGTTGGCCTGCCATGTTGTGGAAAGCTTCCTAGGTTAACTTACCCGCTTTCAGACTGTACTCTCTTCAAATCTATACATCTTTTTCCTGCTACCCCTACCCACTCCCCAGCCTAGTACTGGGGATTGAACCAAGGGCTTTGTGAATACTAGGCAAGTACTCTACCACTGAGCTACATCTCTAGCCCTCCTTCTTCTATTCAGTTAATGATCTTGCTTTCCATTTCATTGATAACACTTACATATTTCCCAACTCAAGTCCATCAAACCATTTCTATCCATGTCTATACATTTCATGTATTTTGCTATTGAGACAGTTAACTCTCTGTAGTCCTACCTAAAACCAGCTCCCCAGCAGTTCAATGGGCCCTATCTAGTCATTTCTCCATCAGACCTTCTTTGCTACGTCATTGATTTTTCTCTGCTTTCCAGAGTCATTTCCATAAGCACAGAGAATTATTCTCCATCTTTATAAAACGATTACTAGATTGCATATTCCTCCTGAATCTGCTCCTTCATACCTGCTCTTTCTTGTAAAAGTTTCTCGAATAAACTTCTGTATTTCTGCCTGTATTCTCTCTGGAGTCTAATCCAATCATGCTTCAGACTCCACCACGTTACTAAACTCACCCTTGTTCAAGGCAACGAGCCAGCCTTCAAGATGTCTGGTGTTCTGTTCTCTTCTCAATCTTCAGCAGTATTAGATCTTTGTTTGCACAATGCCCTCGGTACAGTACTCTGCTTGGTACCCTAGACTCGGCTCCCTCTGGGTTCTTCTGTACTGCCATCTCAGTCTCAACTTCCTGACCTGTAAAATCCAGGTTCCTCGCTGCTCACTCCTTACACTCCATTTGTCTATCTATAATCACTTCCAGCGAGGCTCCATCCAATCCTGTGGCTGATCTATGCATTACAATTTTTTTCTCTGACTCTGACCTTTCCCCTAACTTCAAGTTTACATATTCCACTTCCTAATGAGCATGGACAGCTTATCACGTTAAATCTCAAGGTCCTGACTTACCTGCCCTGTCCGTTCCTTCACTTTTCCCATTGTCTAAATGAAACTTCTGCTTTTCATTTACTTTGTCCAAAAACTTTTGCTCCGTGACAAACCTCAGTCTCTCCCTTTCAAATCCTGTATTCAATCCTGCAGCTACCAATCCTGTTCTTCTCCTTCTAAATGTATTTAGAAACCAGCTGCTCTTCTTTCTTCTTACTGTTATGCCATCTCAGTCAAGAACCAGGTTTTGAGTTATTTGTTCATTTTTTTCTGATGTATTCATTTTTATTTTATATGTGTAAGTGCATAGATGCATAAACACTACAAGCATGCCTGCTGCCTATGGAGGCCAGATGGAATTGGATGCCCTGGCACTGGAGTTAAGTTATGGATGGCCATGAACATCCAAGTGGGTGGGTGCTAATAACCAAACCTGGGTAAGTGCTCCTAACCCCTGAACAATTTTTCCAACATCTTCATATATTTATTTTTGTGGTTCTGGGAACGAATCAGGAGCCTTGCACACGATGGAAGCATTCCACTACTGAATGACACTCCCAGCTACAAAAAACAGGTTTTTGTACAGCACTGACTCATCAGTGACAAGCAGAGTACCCAGTGTGTATCTGCTGCTCATAAACACTGACATGATTACCAGCATCTTTATCAGCATTATCTTGATCATGTCAATGCCTGGGGCTAAAGTGTTACAGCAGGGTAACTCATGAAGGACTATAAGACAGAGTGTGGCCAGGCGGTGGTGTCACACGCCTTTAATCACAGCACTCGGGAGGCAAAGGCAGGTGGATCTTTGTGAGTTCGAGGCCAGCCTGGTTTACAGAGCGAGATCCAGGAAAGGCACAAGAGCTACACAAAGAAACCCTGTCTCGAAAAAAAAAATAAAGTGTGATGGTTCTAAAGTCAGGCAACACCACTGAGAGGCACAGACAAGAAAACAGTCAGGACTGAGTAGGAGGGCGAACGCAATTGTGCTGTGGCCAAGGTTCTGTGAGGAGAGGAAAATGACTTCATACCTAAGAATTGAGTTTTATTCAAAACTAGTGAGGCATGGTCACCAGCAGGATTTACTGCACACGTGGAACACTAAGTACTATTAGAGAAGCTTGGTATTACTTGATTTCCTTACCAACGCCTGAACTGCAGGAAGGAAATAATCACAATACAGAAGAAAGCTGAAACAATACAGAGACAATACTCTCTAAACCAGGCATGGAGAGTAAACCTTTAATCCCAGCAATCAGGAGGAGGAAGAAAGAGGGTCTCTGTGAGTTTAGGGACAACCTGGTCTACATAGCAAGTTCAGGACGACATAGAGAATCTGTCTCAAGCAAACAACTAAAAGAAAAAAAAATTCGGTGATTTTTGCAAATTTACTAATTTAAAATCCACTACTGTTGTCGATTTTAGAGCAACAATGTCTCTGTCTTTCTATTTCAGAGTTATCTCTCCATCGTGTTCTCTTTCCACTGAAATAGTAATTTTATTCACTTAGCACAAGGGTCAGAATAAAATAAAATTCAAGGTCCTGTCAATATCTGTTAGAACATCTTATTAAATAGATGGTATCTTGTACCAGGAAAGCATATATTAGCGTTCATCTGTTATGGGAACAGGCACATAATGTTGGATTAAAATATACAGACTTAGAATGAGAATTGGCACTGCATATGAGTAGGAAAAACACAATAGAACTGAATGATATGCAATATGTGAGAAAATAGTACAAAAGGATATAAATAAAGTAATGGAACTCAGACTCGGCAAAGATATAGCACTGAGGGAAATGTCAGATGAGATTTCAGGATTAATTGTTGATTCATCAGAATAAAAGCACAAGTGTGTATAGGGATGGATGTCTGTGAAGAAGAAAAATGTAACTTAAAGAAAGATGGAAGTTTAGGGAAATAAAACATAAAATGAACTTCATTTCATACTGTGGTCTTCGTTTGATACAGGACTGAAATCCGCCCTACAGTTTTTCTCTACTTTTATTTTCGATAACAAGATGGTCTCAGGTTTAGTTGTTTCTTTTAGCCTCTTGCAAACTGGACAAGTGGCTCTACCATGGAGCCACATCCTTAGAACGACTTTGCAATTTCATTTCTGTATTTATTCATTTCCTTGAGACGGGGGTCTTGGTATATCGCCTTTGCTGGCCTCAAACTCACAGCGATCCTCCTGCTCCTGCCTCCTGAGTGTTGGAATCGAGGGCATACCAGCACCCCACTCCACTGTGTAATTCTTTCTGACAGCAGGACTTCTGCACGCACGGTGAAGTTGCCGTCGGGAGGTGCAGCAGCGAGCACAACCCTGCAATCCAATCCTAGCACTTGGAGCCTGAAGCTGGAGGATCGATACAAGGTTGAGATGAACTCAGGTTACATGGTGCGTCTGAGGCCAGACTGGGCTACAAAGCAAGATCCTATCTTTAAAATGCATGCACATATGCATACATTCATACATGCATGCATGCTTACATCAAAATAAAGGATAACTTGTAGTTTGAAGTGTTTTCCAATATACTGATATCCAACGAATTCTATTAGAAAGCTAGATAAAGTTCATGATAAACTAGAATCAATATTCTGCTTTGGATAGCTGAGGTATGAAAGTATTTAGTTAAATATGAACAAACCAAGAAACAGGAAACAAACGAAAGCAAAGAATATAATTAAATAAAATGTCCAGATATCGAAAACTAAAAGTCAAAGAGGGGAAAGCTACGGTAATTAGTTTATATTTCCATTGTTCTAGAACTTCATTCAATGTACTTACCCAAACTGAATTTAAAATAAATAAATAAACAGTGCCCGATGGACAGCACACTGACCTTGCAGTGGTCATACTGAAGCTGTAAGGCAGGAACGTCCCCTCCGATGGGCATCTGCTTCTTCAGCTCTTCATCTTTCATATTTAGCCATTTGATCAGGTCTTCAAGAGATGCCAGCAGCCGGTTCCACTTCTCAGCACTGGCCTCCAAATGGGCCCTGTGGACAGACAAAGATGACCACATGAAGAAGTGCCAGTGGCCAGTTACAACTGAAAAGTGATACACACTCAGGTGGCCTACGTGTGTCCTGTGTGACCAAATAACACTCACTTCCCAAATAAAAAAAAAAGACTGACTCTGCGCACAGACAACATACCCTGTGAGAAACAGTTATATCAAAAAAGCTCTATTATCCAGGCTATGTCCATACTACATTAAGTTACAGACCAGGTTCTGATAGCTCACATCCACTATACACATATTAAATACAGAGATTTAAAGAATCTTCCTCACTTTTATCTAAATACATAGTGAGAGGGAGGAGAGAAATGGAACGCATATAAAACATCTGGGGCCTGTTTGTTGTTTCATGTCTTTAGTCCCAGCACTCAGGAGACAGAGGCAAGCAGATCTCCGTGAGTTCAAGACCAGCCTGGTCTACATAGATTATGTAGGCAATCCAGAGATGAACAGTGAGGCCTTGTTTCCACAAAGAAAAAGAAAAAAGGAAGAAAGAGAAGAAGAAAAAAGAGAAAAAGAAAGATAGACACTGATTATTACCTTTTACAATTAAAAGGACATTTATTTAAAACTTTATATTCAAAGATTATTTTTCTCTCTAAATGGAAAAAAAGAAGACCGATCTTTTAAGAAGAAGGGGGTCATTAACCCTCAGTTTTTCTTATAATCAAGTAAATTGTTAGAAGTAAGACATTAGAAATACTTCCAATTTCTAATTGTTGGAATTTCTAATTCCAAACTGTTAAAAAACAAAAACAACAACAATAAAAAAAAAGAAAAAAAAAACAAACAGTAAGTCATCTGTGGTGGTTTGAAAGAAAATGGTTCCCAAAGGTAGTGGCACTATTAGGAGGTGTGGCCTTGTTGGAGTAGATGTGGCCTTGTAGGAGGAAATGTGTCACTGTGGGAATAGGCTTTAAGATCTCCTTTGCTCAAGCTATGCCCAGCGTGGTACACAATTCACTTCCTGCTGCCTGCAGATCAAGATATAGAACTCTCAGCTCCTTCTCTAGCACCATGTCTGTCTGCACGCTGCCATGTCCCACCATGATGATAATGGACTAAACCTCTGAAACTGTAAGCCAGCCCTAATTAAATGTTTTCCTTTATAAGAGCTGCCATGGCCATGGTGTTTCTTCACAGCAATAGAAACCCTAAGACAACATTATTAACTAGGACACTACTTGGCCTTAGGTTGGCTAGTATCCTGTGCCAAACTGCCATGTGAACAGAAAACAAGTAGGCAAAAATCACTGACCACAGTATTTTATACACTTATTTATTTACTTATTAAATAAATAAATATATACATATTAAGTAAATAAATATATACATATCAAGAATTAAACTGGGGGCCTTGTACATGTTAGGTATTCTGATGTGTATACATACACACACACACACACACACACACACACACACACACACACACTGACTTAATGGTGACATCTTTGTTTTATTAATTATTTCCCCTTTTAACACAGCCATCAATTACAAACTTCATAACCCAGGATGATTTTAGGAAATAGTTGGTTACAGTTCTAGCAGAGTGAAATCACTTAAGAACCTTAGCATTAATCAGAGGAAAAAATTCTGCTTTGTTCTTATTAAGGCCCTAGAAGAAGCCCACCCATGCAGCCTGGGTGCATAGAAGGGCTGTATTTAAAAACACGTACTATTTAGAGCAGCGGTTCTCAACCTTCCTAATGCTCTGACCTTTTAATACGGTTCCTCATCTTGTGGTGACCCCCAACCATAAAATTATTTTTGTTGTTATTACTTCATAACTGTAATTTTGCTACTGTTATGAATCATAATGTAAATATCTGTGCTTTCCAATGGTCGTAGGTGACCCCTGTGACAGGATCATTCAACCCCCAAAGGGGTCACGACTCACAGGTTGAGAATCTCCAGGAATTCAAGGAATTGGACTTTTCTCAGTACTGCGGTACCCAAGTGGACAGTCATGAATGTGGATTTAGTGCTAAGCTGGCAAGATAGACTGTCTACCCTGTCTGTGATCAATCTGGCTGAGAGGGTCAAGGTTGTTGGAGATTCACACAGTCTCATTACACAACATCTTCCAAAGGGAAGGACTTAAAGGGGTGAGGTTCATGTATGTATGAGTTATCTGGGGAGCTTCAGCTATATAGAACATACATTCAGGCTCCATGTCTTCAAAGACTACTTTTACCATGATAATGGCATTATGATCCTCACCTCCATAAATCCCATCCTTTACCAAGGCCATGCAAGCAACCCACCAGGATCAGCCACTCCTGTCACTCAGACCTCTCAGGCATTTCTGGTGCCCATCTGATCCACTTTAGCTTTTGTCTCAAAGCTAACAGCTCTTGCTATAGGTAACCCAACAAGTATTACTTCATTGGTCACACTTACATGCTATTTCCAGCAGAAGACTGTGGTGATATTGTGTTCCCCAAAATATTGTGCACCCTAATCAACTTATCTGGGGTCAGAGAACAGAACAGCCACTACATATAGAGGCCAGAAAATGGTGGCACACACACACCTTTAATCCTAGCATTCCAGAGGCAGAGATCTATCCGGATCTCTGTGAGTTCAAGGCCACACTGGAAAAAGTCAGGCATGGTGACTCATGCCTTTAATCACAGCAAGTAATGACAGGAAGCAGAAAGATATATAAGGCATGAAAACAAGGAACTAGAGCTGGTTAAGCTTTTAGGCTTTTGAGCAGCACAGTTCAGCTGAGATTCATTCAGATGAGGACTCAGAGGCTTCCAGTCTGAGGAAACAGGATCAGCTGAGGAACTGGCAAGGTGAGGTGGCTGTGGCTTGTTCTGCTTCTCTGATCTTCCAGCATTCACCCCAATCCCTGGCTCCAGGTTTGTTTTTATTAATAAGACTTTCTAACAACTTGTGCTACAGTAGATATTCACTGACATCCTAAGTCTTGGTTAAAAGTTAATCTAGTTCATCTCTACTTCACAAGACAATAACCAGAGTCTACCATCCAATATTCCTGGCAGAAAAGGAAAAGCTGGTGCTCCAGGCTCACCTGAAAATCCCACGAGCCTGCATCCACATAGTAACTGCAAAGGCCAATTATCTTCCCATCTAGTCACAGCTGCACTGCCACCTGGCTAATAAAACCAGCTACTCAAACTTGAACATTCTCTGCCCCATTCCGAAAGGTTAGCTGTAAAATCCTAAGACATGAATTTTAAGTCTTAAAGACGTCTAAAGCATTTTCTAATTATCTCAAAACTGGGTGGTTTGAAACTTCCTTTTAGTTGAGCTAGTTTAGTTTAGATGGATTGGTGGACAGAGGGTTTGCTGTGCAAGCGTGAAAACTGGGCTTTGGATCCCCAGAATCCACATCAAGAAAGCCAGGCAGGCAAGGTGGCTACCTTTAATCCCAGCCCTGGGGGTGGGAGGTGGATACAAAGACAGCCAGCTACAGTGGCTGGAATCCATGAGCTCTGAGTTCAGCTGGCAACCCTGACTCAATTAAGTAGAGAACAACGGTGGAAGACACCGGACTTCTGGCCTCCTCCACACTTACATGTGTGTGCATGCGACCACACACGCACATATACACACAACACACACACACATAAAAACATTCCTTTTCTTTCTTTCTTTTTTTTTTCAAGACAAGGTTTCTGTGTGGTTTTGGTGCCTGTCCTGGATCTCGCTCTGTAGACCAGGCTGGCCTCGAACTCACAGAGATCCATCTGGCTCTGTCTCCCACGTGCCGGGATTAAAGGCATGTGCCACCCCCCCCCCATTTTCTTTCTTCTACTATTGTTTCTACTTCTTCCACGGATGTTAGGATTTACCTAACTTGATAAAATGGTCTTTTGTCAACATCCTGAGTCTGCTTGAGCTCCAGCTTTTCTGTATCACTATTAATTTTGAGGAAAAAAAAATTCCCGATAAACAAGTTTTCTTGCCATAGAGCACAGCTAAGTAATTCCAATTGTATGAACTGAAAGCGCTGTACAGTCATAAGCTGCTAATGCAAAATACTTGTTGCATTATGTATGTTTGACAGGGCTGTTACAATTGCTTCCCAACCATGTTTAAATGCAAAAGACAGCTAGAAATCACAGGTTCCAATTCAACCAAGAAGCGCTGAACCTCCTGAGTAAACCACTTATGTGCACATCCCACCTCTTAGTGAGATCTGGTGCTGCGCCCTCAGTGTCTGTAGTTTCAACATCAATCAATAACTAAGCTACATATTATGTTCCTTGGTAATCCAGTCCTACAGGCTTCCTGTAGAGTACACAAATGTCTTTCTCAATGCAATACACTCTTTTCACCGCACAGAAACACTGGAATTGATCATTGAGCATTATGGTGTTCAGGTATTCAGCCCCCGAAGGGCCATCTGTACAAATGAAGGCCATACTTTTTACAAGAGATGCTTTGAAATGAAAATGGAAGCGGCGATTCCATGTGCTTCTCCGCATCTCTGCTTTCCCATAGTAAACACTGAGCTCATCAGACAGAACCTCTGCCTGGCAAACCTGTTCTGCTTATTCTCTAGGACATCGCACCTCCGTACTTAGCAGATTACTACCATATGCCCAAATAGGCACAGGCTTCCATAGTAGCTTATGGAGTTCCTGCTTCATTTCAGTTCTATTTTCATCCTGAAAGATGAAAGAACCCACTGGCCTTTTCCTGGCCAGTGGGTTGAAGGCTTTGTGAGGACAGACTTCATGTCTGTGTTTGGTTTAGCTGTGTTCTCTCACCGTGACTATAACGCGAATTGCCCCAGCACTACAGATAGCAGGCCATCAACATGTTCTGGGCATTTTCAGGGAGAACATTGCTTTGCCTAACTCAGTAGATGTACAACTGCTTCTCAGTAGTGGGCTTAGCACAGTGTCGTCTTTGCACAAGTTCAGTCTCTGGATATGTGGTGTGGGTGGTGCAATAGACCCTTTCATTGACTACAGCATTAACACTAATATCGACAGTGACTTCTGCTTCACACAGGTAGATACCCCTTTCTGGATGAAATCTGTTTTTACACAGCTCTTAGGTTTTACAGCTTTTTACACGAATAGTTATACAAAAATTATAATATAGAGGCTTGTTAGACAAAAATTCATTAAAAGCTTATTTCACCAATCAACGACAGTAGAAAAAGAATTACAGAGAGGAATGCACACTCTTATCTGTTTTAAATCACCAAAATGATTTTTCAAAGGAACTGTCATCAAAGAAGTCATTATACCCTTCCGCAGAATATAAGCATCAACAAAGAAAATAGCATATGTAGGATCATATGCTAAAAGATACCAGTTTGGGGACTAGGGACAGGAAAGAGATGTAGAGTGCTTGCTTAGCACACACAAGATCCTGATGTGATCCCCAGAACCTCATAAACCAGGTGGGGAGGGGGGGAGGCACACCGCCTGTAATCCCAGCACTCAGGAGGTAGAGGCAGAAGGAACACCAGTTCTAGATCCTTTTCAGCTCCACAGTCAGTTCCAAGCCAGCCTGGGATACATGAGACCCCATCCAAAGGAAGGAAAGGAGATGGGGAGAGGGAGGAGAGAGGGGAAAACAGCTGTCATTTATCAATATAAACCAGTGTTCACAGAGCACCCCTTAGGTGCCACACTGCTTCCAGAACGAAAAAGCAAACTGTCAACATTCTAAGGTCAAATTAGGATAAATTCAAGTTCACTAAATACATGCCCAAGACGGGAAATCTGACAGCCGCTCTACAAGGTACAGGACACAGCTCTGGAAGAATGTGGACTTCAACCAACCAAGGCTTTGGTTAAACAGCAGAAAGAGGAAAAATATAGATTGCACACCTATATTGTACACAAGTCAAAACACATTTGCAAAGTTAGTCTCCTAAAGTGTATAAGGGTCTCAGTGAAGAGGAGGCTAAGCCATATCACCTCTGGTAGTATTAAAAAAAAAAACTGTACAGAATGAAATCTGTAATTCTGGGTACAAATATGATTTCTTTTCAGTTTAATATGAAGCCTATTGATTTTTAAATTGTGTTATAAAAACAACAAAAACCTTAACTAATGTAACTAAGAATATAGTTATCATGTAACAACATTCAAAACAGATTATTCCTGCTCCCAAAATGAGCATGAAGACCCACCAAGAAAAACACTGAGTCCTTAAAATTCAGGCACTAAAGAGTACCCCAAAGCTATGATCTGATATGGCTGTCACCTGTGATGTGTGGCTATTGAAACATAAATTTAGGTTCATTAAGATAAATGAGATTTAAATTCAGTTCCTCATTTATACTAGCCACATTGTAAGAGTTCAATATGCCACTTATGGCTAATGGGTCATGAAGAAACCAGATGGACTGGGCTCCTCCTGTCATTGCTGAGAGCCCTGCTGAGACGTTCTAACAGGGAGGGAGTGGAATCTTGTTCTCTTACGTTCAGGAAAAGGAGACTTTAGTTTTATAATGTGGATAGCAAAACCAACTCCTTAAGGTTAAGAATGGAGCTGTAAAATGTCATAACATGTAATATAAAGGATGATGGCAAATGGTCATCTTCTCTAAGGGCTTGAAACGGTGCCCCAAACTTTTAAGAGGCTTATAAAAGAAACGCAAGACAGAATTTTATCTTTGAACTCTGTTTCCATTACAGTTGACAACTTCCCCAGCCTTTGAAATCTCTTGTTAGGATGGATCTATATTAAACATCATTAAGCTGATAAGAGGATATTTAATTAGCATAATCTTACATTCAATAAATTTAATTTTAAAATGTAAGTCATGCCATTCAATCTTGAATTTATTAGTATAATTCCAATTCAGTTTTACAAGTGATCATAAAATAGTGCCAGCATTCTTAAGAGCCTATTTTATAAGTGAAATCTTAAGTCTTCAACTAATTCCTTGTGAACTGACCTGATATATATGTGTGTGTTTATATATATATACATATGTGTATAATGCTATATATATTGTATTTAAGATGCTAAAGAGTATTTAGCCCATTGAATTTTAGTATTTAAAAGGCTTGATCATGGTCATCCAAAAAGACTTTAAAGTAATATTTAAGATAGTTGTTCTAGTGACCATACTATAAAGGACTTAAGAGTAGATTTGATAATAAAAAAAAAAAAAAAAAACAAACTTCAATAAACAGCAGCTATCCTCTTTCTAAAAACAATAAATAAAAAGAAACATTCCCGGGAATGGTAATATCAACTTAAACATGATTTGAAATACAGAATCCACAAATATCTACTCAAAGGAGCAGAGTGGTCATCAATCAAATGGCCTCATCCTCAGAAAATAATTAAGTCATCCAGAGAGAGAGAGACAGAGAGACAGGAGACAGAGAGAGACAGAGAAAGAGAGAGAGAGACAGAGAAAGAGAGAGAGAAGGAGGCTTGGAGTCTAAAGAAAAAACAAGACCTCTGAAGATAGACATGACAGTGAATAAAATAAGAAAATATTCGGAATTATAACACATTATAAGTAGAGAGTATCAAATTATATAAAAGAACCCTTAGCTTCCCCCCCCCCCCAAACACACACACCTTTCTACAGCAACACAAAGCTGGGCTGATGGTTCAGTTGGCAAAATGCTGGGAATTCAAGCATGGGAATCTGAGTTCAGAGTCCCAGCACCCACATACAAGGTGGAGCTTGTAGACTAGCACTGGAGAGGTGGAGACAGGAGGTTCAGTGAGAGAACCTGCCTCAAAAATAAATAAATAAACAAACAAACAAGCAAATGTATAAATGAATAAATAAAAGTGGAGAGCTATAGAGGAAGAGACACATCTTTGATCTCTGGCCTCTGTGTAAGTATGTTTACCTGCAGATGCACCTGAACAGACACATGGTCATGAATACACACACACACACACACACACACACACACACACACACACACACACACACCAAGGAAGTAAGGGAGGGAGGGAAGGAACAGAAGGATGGAGGGAGGAACTAAGGAAGAAAGGAAGGAAAAATTAACCCTAGATCAGCAGGGGATAGAAAGGAAGTAGGTACTAATGTGTTAATGTGTTAACGTGAAAAGCATGCTCAGCATGGGAGGAAATCTAAGAGCCTGGCTTTAACTAGAATGTCTTCCAAAGAACTCCAAGCTGGGTGGAAGGGCTTGAGAAAAGGCCTCCATAAGACCGGCCTGTAGGCAAGTCTACTAGATGTGTGCATGTGTGTGTGTGTGTGGGGGGGGGGGGGGGTAGGTGGGTGCACGTGTGTGTGTGTGTGTGTGCGTGCGTGTACTGTCTTGATAAATGACTGATGTGGGAAGGCCCAGCTCACTGTGGGTGGTACCAGCTCCATGGTCCCGAGTGGTATAAGAAAGCAGGATGCATAAGTCATGAAACCAGATTAGTAAACAAGATTCCCCCATAGTCTCTCTGCTTCAGTTCCTGCCTGGAATTCCTGCCCTGACCACTTTCCATGATAGGCTGTGATAGGTCTGAGTGAAATAAACCCTTTCCTCCACAAATTGCTTTTATTACAGCAACAGAAAACCAAACAGAGACAGAAATTAAGCATTCCATCATTAAGAATACCTGAGAATACATTGAGAATACTTGGGGTGACCAGAGAGGACTTGTAGGGGAGGGGAGAGAATACGATCAAAATATATTGTATGAAAAATATTAGATAAATGAATAAAAAGAAAATGCTGGAAGATGTACATTTTTAAATGTGCTTCAGGTGGCTGGAGTAATGCAATTTAATTATAAATATACTGGATTTAAAAAAATCACAAAGCTATAAAATAGCACATAGATGGCTCCAATAGAGAAGCAGCTAAGGAAGGAAGGGGTCCTGCTGGAGAAGGTCCATCACTTTCACATGAGACTGCTCTAGTGAGGATGCTATACATTAGTTTGATTTGGTTGAACCAGGGCCATCTCTGAGGAATTCATATGACCAGATGGAATATGACCAAACAAGATATGTGCTCTGAAGAGCAGCCTGTCCTTGGTCCGTGGGACCCAGTATCTCAGGGAGGCCAAGATGAAATCGATGGAGGCCCAGGATGAGCCGGTCTATGGGACTTGAGAATAGAACAGGGCTGAAAACTTTCCCAGATAATACAAAGAGAAACTTGAAAATTAAAATATAAAGTGTTTTTTTTTTTCCTGGTGGTGGCAGCACATGCCTTTAATCCCAGTAGAGGGAGAGGCAGGCAGATCTCTGAATTTAAGGCCAGCCTGGTCTACAGAGCAAGTTACAGGACAGTTGCAGCTACAAAGAAAAACCCTGTCTCAAAAATAAATAAATAAAAAAGTAAATAAACAAGCAAACAAACAAATAAGCTGTCAGGGTGGCTATTTCCACCAACAATGAGAGCAGAGGGAAAAGGGTAGAAGGAAAAAATATATCCATATCAAGTAAACAGAAACCACTTAAGCCGGACGGTGGTGATGCGTGCCTTTAATCCCAGCACTCGGGAGGCAGAGGCAGGCGGATCTCTGAGAGTTCGAGGCCAGCCTGGTCTCCATAGTAAGTTCCAGGAAAGGCGCAAAGCTACACAGAGAAACCCTGTCTGGAAAACCAACACCAAACCAAACAAAAAAACAAAAAACAACAACAAAAAAAAAAATCCAGGAACCATATGGTCCTACAGATAAGGAGTGAGATGATAAAGGGGCAGAAATACAGATAAATACGTCTAAAAGAAAAATAGATGGGGAAGTGATGCTGGACTAGCCACGTGAGGCTGCCAGTTAACACTTATCCCTATGTGACCGGGCTCCTTTATCAGACAGTCTTCCAAGCCCAGTTTATGGCTGAGACTCTGATGTTTGGTATCCATAGCAGTCATAAATACTCAGAGTATTCCCACAGGCTTCTAGGTAAGGAAAATGGGGGAAATTAACCTCTATTAAAGATCGTTTCAAGCGAAGTAAGCAATTAAGAGGAAAGGTAATTTCCAATTAATTACAGGGAAGAGTAGTGGATGAGCCTGCAGAAATATAAAAGACATTGGAGAATTTGATACCAACAGAAGGCAATGTGAGCAACAGGCTGGACCCCAGAGGCCAGAAAGGAAACAGCTTGAGGAGTGTCCTGAATATGCAACCCCGCCCATATCATTTGCATATGTAATAAAGTGGGTAGGGCTGGAAATAGATGAGCCCCGAGAGGAATTTTTCTTTGCAATAGACCTTCAGAGAAAGCTTTCTTTTGCCCACTCCTGCATGTAGGGTGCTTCACGTGGAAAGCCACCTTGAGCAGTGACTGCTGGGAATTCTTCATCATTCTAGGGTTGAGTTAGTAATCTAAACTCTAAGCCAATCGCCTTTCTCCTGGCTTCTGTCAGTCATTCCCATGACATTAGGGTTCTTGAGGCCAGCAGAATCCACTTTCCTCTCACGTTTGTTCAGAATCCAGCCTGGATAGAGGGACGCTACTTACTGGTGAATTCCTTGAACATTTCCTACACTCGTGACTAAGATATGAGATGGGTTTGGGAAGGGAGAAATTTCTGTGGCTTCTGAATTAACTAATGCCAAACAAAGCACTAACCAATAATGATAACGAATATATGAACCACTTCCTGTAGACACTTTGTATGAATTAAATGAGACATGCGTGGCAGCCTTATTAAGGAAATTACTCCTAATTCACATATGAGAAAATTGAGGCACACATATGGGTTAACGACTTGCCCACTGTAGCCTAACTGTTACATGGCAATATCAGTGTTTGAAGACGGTGTCTCTCCAAAGTGCAATGCTCCCCAAAACTGTCCTGTTCCACTTCTTTCTAAGCTGAGCTTCCTACGTGTAGGACAACCCAAGACTGAGAAAAATAAACCATTTCATCTCAAATAAATATATAAATGATAAGTGATTTATTTTTGCATATTTGAAGATAAAAATGAAAAGCTATTTCATCTCTAGTTACACATATCAAAGCATGGAAAACACCAGTCAGTCAATATAGATGTAAATATAGCCTTGACACAGGATAAGTGAAGGATATCTCCAGCACAAACAGAATAGGTAGCTGATGCAACCAGAATTTCCAACTGGATCAATAGAGAGAGGACTCGACAGCATCCCATATCCCATCCTGCTTAAGAAATAGAGGGCCTGTATGTTTTTATCTATGAGACCCAGAAGAGCACAAATGTTCCAAAACACACTACCTTAATTCTTAAGAAAATCATCCATAACAGATCATAATGGAAGACTTCTGATCTCTGGCAGTCACTGCAAGGATTCCCAACACCAACTGAAGCAGATTTACTCACCCAACCTTGCATGTGAAGAATAGCCTAGAATCTACATTTATGGGGTCTACAGAGACTGAGAAACTGTCAAATCATTCTACTTAGTCTTCCCGACAGTCAAGTGGGTTGGATACTGATAGTACAATCTGGCAAAGTAAAGAGGGGTGAAGTAATTTGTCCAAGATCAGAAAATAAATAGTAAAGGGCAAGAATCAAATTTGGGGTCATCTGGTTTTACGGTTATGCACATTCAACACCTGATACAACCAAATCTAAGGCTTTCTCCCAACATTCCTCTTTTGAATTATCACTCTCACTAACATGTTCCTCTGTCAGCATTCCCTTAACTTATTGCCAATTAGAAAAACCCTGACATCTACTGAATATGACCTTAAAATATGCTTAAATCCAACAATGGCACCATTCTGTTACTCTGGGTGATCTATCAATGCTGTCCCCTTGACAGACTTCTGATCTTAAGGCTCATACTTACTGAATTTTACTCTTACCCAAAGTAGACATGAATCATCACTTTCCATTTTAGTGTCCATAACAGACATTTAATCTCAATAAATACAACTTCAAATTAGATGTAAAAACTTGATGAAGCAAAATAATTTCAATACCAAGAGATAAAAAGATCTACATTTACCAGGTAGTGGTGGTGCATGCTGTAGCTAGAGTTTTCCTGCCTTGCTCACAGTCAGGACAAATCTTTGTCACCCGCCAGTCCCACAGCCACTCAGACCCAACCAAGTAAACACAGAGACTTATATTGCTTACAAACTGTATGGCCGTGGCAGGCTTCTTGCTAACTGTTCTTATATCTTAAATTAACCCATTTCTACAAATCTATACCTAGCCACATGGCTGGTGGCTTACCGGCGTCTTTACATGCTGCTTGTCCTGGCGGTGGCTGCAGTGTCTCTCCCCCCTCCTTCCTGTTTCCCCAATTCTCCTCTCTCTTTGTCCCGCCTATACTTCCTGCCTGGTCACTGGCCATCAGTGTTTTATTTATATAAAACGATATCCACAGCAGCATGCCTTTAACCCCAGAACTCTCAAAGCAAAGACAGGTGGATCTCTGTGAGTTTGGGGCTAGCCTGGTCTACAAAGAAAGTTCCAGGACAACCAGAGTTGTTACACAGAGAAATACTGTCTCAAAAAACCAAAAGAAAAAAAAATCTACATTCAAACTCTGGTTTGCATCTTATTAGTTCAATCTTTATAGTCAATACATTTATCTTTCCTCATATAAAAATTCTGACCATGAGCTATACCAGGATTCTTTTTCAAGAACACTCAGGGGCCACTTAACAACACAGACACCTTCTGAGAAGCCATAAGATCCCAAAAGGTGAAGCCCTAAGATCCCGAAAGCATGAATTAAGTAATATAGTTGTGTGAGACTGACTACTATACACTTTACATGGCTACTAAGTAAAGTAATTGTTCTAAATGGGCATGATGGCACTTGTCTATAATCTCAGCACTCTGTGGATGAAGGATGAAGAAGAGGTAAAGGCCAGGGCCTAGAGAGATAGTTCACAAGTTACTGCTCATGCAGAGGACTCAGGCTGGTTCCCAGTATCTACATGGCAGCTCACAGTTACCCATAATTCCAGTTCCAGGGGACACAACATCCTCTTCTGTCCCCATGGACTGCTACACACACGGTGCACATACATTTACAAGGGTCATATATATGCAAATAATAAAAATAAAGGAATTTTTCTGGTGTTTTTTTTTTTTTGTTGTTGTTGTTGTTTGTTTTTGTGGCTTTTTGTTTTTGTTTTAAGGAAAGCATTAAAGACCAACCTTAGCTATATAACAAACTCAAAACCAGTCTGGGCTATAGGACACTTATCTATAAAAGGTGTATTCCTTTAATTCCAGCACTTGAGAGGCAAAGTCAAGCAGATTTCTGTGAGTTCAGAGTCAATATGGTCTATAAAGTGAGTTTTAGGACAGCCAATGCTACACAGTGAAGCCCTGTCTCAGATAGATAGATAGATAGATAGATAGATAGATAGATAGATAGATAGATAGATAGATAGATAGATAGACAGACAGACAGGAACTCTTGAGGACTGAGGGATAAGAGACTTAGTTAGAAAAAGAGAGTGGAGAGAAAATACAAAATAAATTCAGATAGGCCTGGATTCTTATCTACTGGCCCAGAACTTTATTCCACAGGTCTATTTATAACAATGCCAAGAGGTGGAGCAAAAGACCTCCCCCTTGCTAGTTACAGTCACCCAGTAAGTACCCAGGCCCAAGGTCCAATGAACCTCTTATGCAGTCCTGCTGGGTATAGCCACTAAGAAACCTAATGGGCTCAGATAGATAGATAGATAGATAGATAGATAGATAGATAGATAGATAGATGGATGGATGGATGGATGGATGGATGGATGGATGGATGGATGGATGGATGGATGGATGGATGGGTGGGTGGGTGGGTGGGTGGGTGGATGCGTGGATGTGTGGATGCATGGATGGATGGATGGGTAGATGGATGGATGGATGGATGGATGGATGGATGGATGGATGGACAGATAGATAATAGATAGGTAGATAGATAGATAGATAGATACATACATAGATAGATAGATACATAGACAGGCTCTCACAATGTTAACACAGTATAAGATATATAATATTAAAATAAACATTTGACAATTAGCAGATGTCAGTGACATTATCATAACTGTTGTAAGGATTACAACAGGAATATCTGTGAACATCTTCGTGCAAACAGCAGAGTGCAATGGGTATAGAGGAGGCAAAAACTTCTATTTACCTATTCTTTTGGTAGCGCTGAGGACTGAACCCAAGACCTCACCCAGGGTGAGTGTTCTACTGCTAAGTACATCTCCAGTTCCAACTGGCAAGAAAATAAACTTTGGATTTCAATCTTGAATTCTGATAGAGTTGTACAGGGATAGACTGTCCTTTCTTTTTCTGATACACAAAAATCTACATAAGTGCATGTGCACAGAAGGACGCGCGCACACACACACACGTACATTTTATTTTATTATGATATTGGGTATTTTGCACACACACACACACACACACACACACACACACACACACACACGTACATTTTATTTTATTATGATATTGGGTATTCTGACCTGATGCTAGCAGACTTTGCTTTCAAATCATTCCATCTTTGGTTCATGTCATCCAGTCGATGCTGGAGCATTGTCGCCTCCTCAGAATTCCCCAGCGCTTTCACCATCTTCTGCCTGCTGCCATCGATGCTTTTAAATATGTCATTGTGCGCATCAATTTCGGCCTGGATGTCCTAAAGAGAAAAGCAAAGAGACGATGCAAATGCTAAAGGTCACCGAGCCATGCCATGGGATTTCTGCAAAGCTACTTTTGTATCCGCAGGAGAGTTGTTTTCAATCGAAACACTTCATTTTACCATCTGTAATATATAACAAGACCAAGTGTCCCCACAGCTCCGACATTGAAAATAACAGCCTTTAAATCTTCAATACATTGATTCACCATGTCCTAAAAGTGGAATTTATAATAATCTACATTTCATCTGTTTGCCTAGTTGATGTTAGTATTTTAGGGTGAGTGGGCAGCTTTTGAAATTTTATAACCATTAATACAAATCACTGAATTTTGCTCAACATTCAATGTGATTATTTCTTTCTACTCTTTATACATGGCCAAAGCAAGATACCATGTAATCTTGGATGTTTTTTTACATTTTCACAAACTTGCTTTCCCTAGGTGGGCCTGCCCTCTCCATCACATACAATATATTCTAAGACTTTTGAAGAATATTCATATGTACATTTATCTTCATTAAGAAATAATAAGGAGGAAATAATTTTTCTTCTATTAAATAGGAAGATAGTTTACTTGATGGGAAGAAGAATAAAGTGAAAATTAATAATAAAATTTCTTACAAAATGTAAGGAAGCACATGGCAATTTACAACTAAAGCTGTAAAACTATTGTCAAAGTATCTATCTTAAGAACATCAATGCATAAATACATTCAACAAATTGTTTGCTTTAAAGTGAAATCTATAATACATTGGTGGTAATAAGCAAATGAGTTTGAAGACCAAGGTACCAAAGTATATGCTATGTTTTTTTAAATTTTAAAGATATTTTTCAAATTATTATATACACTTGTATATAAGACAACAGAAATACATTAAAAGATTGAGAAAAAAATCAGAGTAATATAATCTTCACCTAAAGGGCTGATAGAAAAATCTCGATTTTCTTCTGTGTGTATTTCTCTGAATTTTGAAAAATTTCTACATACCCTCAACAGCACTTTTAGTAATAGACTAATAATATAATAAGTAATAGTCACTAAGAATGAACAAATGATTATGAAATTACTAACATAAAACAGGCACCAAAGGGGGCATACAGGTGTGGTCCTCCTCTCCATATCTCATAATGTAGATTAAGCATTGCAAGAGCCTTAGACAATGAATCTCAATTAGGAAGAGGAGCATGCACTCAACACCACAGTTTCCGGCCCTTCTCAGCTGGTCTTCCTTTATAAGCCTATTATAATGCTCTGAGGTTTTGTGCCGCCCAACCCCATAGACAGATTGAAATTTTACTCCTAATGTGACAGTATAAAGGGATGAAGCCTTGAATAGATGGTCCGGTCCCGAGGTAACATCCTTTTAACAGGACTAATGCCCTTATGGAAAAGAGGCTCCAAAAGGCTGCCTTGCCTTTTCTACTATGAAAGGACATAATATGAGGGCATCATCCCTGAATCAGAGAGTGGGCTCTCACCAAACACCAAATCTGTGGGTGTCTGATCTGGACTTCCTTATCTTCAGAATGGGGAGAAATAAGTTCTACTGTCTACAGTCTGATTGTCTCATGGCACCTTGGTACAGCAGCCCAAACTGAGATAGCTTCCATCTTCCTGAGTGTCTCCAGTTCTAAATGAGCATGGGAAAAATGCAAGTAAAAGTTCATTGACTATTCAGAATCAGCGATCTAGCAAATCTGAGGCCAGTCTGCATTTCCTTTCTGAGACCCTGTCTTTTTTTTTTTCCTCTCACTACTTGAATCATAAAATCTGCAGTATCATTGAATATCACCTACATATCACCTATAGATCTGTATATAAAACTTAGAAGACTAGTTTTGCAATGCTGTAGATCTATATCATCACCACATTTCTCAAGACACTCAATGGCACAACCAACAAGGCCTCTCTTTGCTTTCCACTGCCAAGAGAAGTTGGCCTCACATTCGCTGCACAGATTCCTTAAGCATCAGTGGACCACACCTAGAGTCACAACATAGCCTCAAGCCACAACATCCTGACATGAGATCTGTCTCCCGACTACTGCTTCCCTTCATATTCAAGATACAGACAGACAGACATACAATAGGATATAGAAACACTTCAGTGTATTTCACAAATGCACTCCGTAATGGCAGAAGTTTGGATACTGAAAGTGTGAAGCAAATTTCTCACAATCATGGCAGGTGATGCGTTTTCCAATTCAGCAAAGACGGTGAATGGGATAAAACAGCAAGGCTGCAGAGAATGGGCTTAGCCAATGAAGATAGATACACGGCCCTGAAAACTCTGAGGGAGAGCACTAGAGTGATTGCGCATGCTGGAATAAGGCTTTTAGTGTGCTGAAAGCCCTTCCATACATGAACAACATCAACAGTTAGGAAGAAAAAAATCACAACCAGAAGGTGATCAAAACAAAAGAAATCAGCATCCATTATTCTGTTTTATTTACTATTTGGTGGTATATCCTGCCAAAATGCCCAGAACTAAAGGAAAAAAATTATATTATGTTTCTTCTGCATCCTTCACATCATCTGTTATGCAGACTAAGCCTTACATAAAACAAAACAGATGATATGAGGACCGATGTCACAAAACAAATACTCATACATTTCTTCCATGCAAGCCCATTTTGACAGATTGGCAAATTAGCCACTGTAATGCCAGAGAAAGTAGGCAGTGGATTGGATGGCAAAGAGGTAAACAGTTTATTCAATTTCCTCACTTACAAGTTTTGGATATGAGAAATGTGAAATCATTTAGAAACCTGTGCTGTGGAGTCCTGTCGAAGTTCTCACTGGAAACTCAGAATTAAATGAAGTTAATGAATCATGCTCCTTGGTAGATAGCTGTGCAGTGATGCGATGCTTTTACCATCAAGATGCCGGCACGGGAGTCTGTGAGGGCACGACCCTCGAGCAGCATCAGATGCCAAAATAAATCAGACTTCCATAAAGGAAGGCTCGCTCTTGGTGCCGATCCGGGAAGATGGGCCCTATTAACGCTTACCACTTTCACCCTGCAAGCTCTTCGGAAGGTTAAATAGCACTAAATGGTGACTGATAATTAGCAAGGGGCTGTAATCCATCTAGAAGCACAAAGCCATTCTCTTTCAAGCTCTGAACATGAGCCAGTCATGTGCACACTGGGCTCAGGGCAAGACAGTCAAGTTGTTGAACTACTATCTGCAAATGGGGCAGGGAAATGTCTTAAGGACACACGCAAAGGGCCTAAGCATAGTGTGGAGGGTTAAGAAGGAGGAAGGGCTAGGAAAAAAGGACGACTACTTTTCCTCTGACCAAAACACCATCAACTGCGTAAGATGCGAACTCCATCACAGCTCTCCAGAAGAAGGCCGCAAACACTAGGCCAGGTTTTCTGATGAGCAAGCAGTGCTTCTGTGAATAGCACCCACTACCTAGGTCCAGTAAATGGCATAAAAGAAGGCATACATTTATTCTGTTTTGTACTTACTTTGTATTTGATATCTTAGCAGCAGTTTTGCCCTTAGCTAGACATTCCTTTAACAGAGATATAAACAAAGATATTATGATGGATAGCACACACACACACACACACACACACTTGTTTGTGGTGGTGTTTGTTTTCACTTTTGAGACAGGGCGTCACTACGTATCCTAGGCTGATCCTCCATTCCAACCCTTCAAGTACTACGTTCACAAACACAGACCACCATGCCCAGATACATTTTGTTTCCTAAGTCTTATGAACAACAGCAGCCTAATGGTATAGGTAAACATGTTCCTTTAGATCCGCCCAAAAGAACCGTGTGACCATTCTGACAGTACATAATCCCACCAGCCAACCTCAACAGCTAAACCCTTGCTAGACTAGATGCATCCTCTTTGAGACTAGTCGACACAACTTTATTTTTGCATGGTTTATTTCTCTAACCCTATATGGCTATAGCAATGTTTCCTCGGAGGATGTTGATCCCTGTCCCGAAGGTGGAAAAGGGAGGTTGGCAATTACTTCCCGAGTCTGTCCCAGAGCTTGGGTTAAATAAACAAAGCAACTCATCAGAGGGAAATAAATCCAGCGAGCCTTTTAAAAGTCACGCTGGATCTAAGAGACAGTGAAGACAGAGGGAAAAAAACACTGGAGGATTATCACCAGAACCTTTTGTTTTAAACATGAGATTCATAACTTGAAAAAAAAAAGATCCAGATATTTTCCAAAGAAAAATAAACAAGTCAAGTCAGAAGCATGTTTTCACAGTTTGTAAGTTGTAATGTTATTCAATTACTTATTGATTGCAATTATGCTATTAATTAATACGACATTTTCTTCCAATAATTAGTCATGCAACTTTCAATCAAGCTATTGCATCATATTTTAACATTAGCATCTCATTTTGACAGTCAGGTTGACAGTACTGACAGAAACCTTTACAAATTCAGAAATCAATTTTAATGCTCTTCCCCCCTTATTTTATGATGGAAATGTATGTTAGATCATGGAGTAGAAAAACTTTTTTTCTAGTTTGCTTTGTGTTCCTTGGACAAGACACCAACTAAAACCAACTTGGGGAGGAAAGGATTTATTTCAGCTTACCACTCCCAGGTCACAATCCATCACTGAGGGAAGTCAGGGCAGGAACCTGGATGTGGGAACTGAAGCAGAAACCCCCGAGAAATGCTGCTTACTGCCTTGTTCCTCCTGGTTTGCTTGTGAACCAAGCATGTGAATGCCCCCCCCCATAGATTTATGTATTTAAAACCGACTAGAGATGTTTTGAAATGTCATGAAGACTTTAAGAGGTAGGGTCTCTCTGGAGGATTGTGGGAGCCCGTTCTGGGGTTCCTCGTGGCTTTACCCAGCAGGTCCGAATAGAGGATGATCAGGACCACGGGCCTGAGTGCAGGTGTCTGAGATGGCCTGCACTTGGCTGTGCTGGGGGAGGAGGTCTTTTGCTCCACCCCTTGGCATCTCTATAAAAACCCTGGGGCAGAGACAGTCGGGGCCCGTTGGAATAGGTTCCAGGCCCTCTCGAGGCTATCCTTTATTTTCTATCTGTTTATCTCCACAAGATTCTCCGCTATAAATCCTTCTATCTAATATTTCCTGCTGATCGCACTCAAGAAAACTCTGGGAAGCTGTGGGGGTGGTGGGTAAATGCCCCACAGAGGATGTAGGTGACAGCCTTGAGCATTATAACCTGGCCCCACTTTCCTACCTCCAATCCAGCTTTTTCTGATGTTGGACCTGCCCATCTATGAGCAAAGCATCCTAGCTAGCGACCACAAGGAGGGAACAGAACCACTCTGGCCGCCATGCCTTCTTTATCATGATAGAGTGCTACCTATGAACTGTGGCTCTCTTACAGCTTTTAAAATACTAGCATCATGCTTAAGGAGGTAAGTGGTATAAAGATACATTATATGGGTTTGTGACTATGTTGCCACTACAAAAAGCGTCTTCCTTTAAAAAGTCGACAAAAGAATGCTGCTATCCAGACACATAGTAAGGGACCCTCGAAGGAGACTATAATTGATGACATTGTATCATACGTGTCAAAGCTGTGATAGAAGATTCTGAATATCTGAATAGCAACAAAATAATAAATGCTTCGGATGATGGATAGCTTAAAGAGCCTGAGTTCATCATGACATAATATATAAATGTAGCAACATGTCACATACCACCCCATAAAGATGTATGATTATCATCCGTCAATTAAAAACAAAAACAAAACCCTTAGGATGGCCATTATCATTCATCATCTAGCAGCGGGGCTACAAATATTAATAAAGGTGATAGTCATTTAAAACGTCACTGAGCTAAACTGCCCATTACTGAGTCCTCTGTATAATTAAGGGACATAAACAACCGTACACAATGCAAGGGGCTCCAGCAGGACAGCATGTCACTAAAGCCACGATGCTTCCTTTATGAAGTATGTGCAAGGAAAACACTGATGAATATCTATCAATGTGAGCTTGGTGTGCAGTCATCCTAAGGCTCACGCACACGGCTGCTTCGGGTGGTTTAAGGCTACAGACAGACATGCTTGTTGGCAGCTCCATCTTATTGTAAGGTCCTTTTCCTCTGGTAAGAGGTTCCTCCTCTATCAGATTTTGAATAGCCAAATAGCCATTATGGTTCCCCAATCTTTGATGAGCATCTCTATGTGTACCAGAATACTTCTTGCCTCCTGGGTCACCAGGATCTCATAACATGGTGGTTCCAAGTGCCACCTGCCCACGCTGCAGGAAATCACAATCCTGGAACGTATCTCGGGAGTAGATGTTCAATCATTTGCAAGATTCAACTATGGATGAAAACAATAATACCACTGGACTTCTCTAAAAATAATGTGGCTTCCTCTTCCTCTTCCTCTGCTGTAAAAAGTAGGCAGAAGGTTTGCTTTCATCCCATTCAGGAATCTTAATTATCTAACAAGTTTATCTCTCACTATTAGTCATCACTGGGTAACCTACCAAGCACTGATCTCAGTTACCAAACATATCACGATCTGTATCCACTATCCCGATATTGATTCTTGGATTCATTGAAGCCACAAATGGCTTCAAAAATAGAGCAAAATCAACATGTGATTGTGATAACCTACCATCTGATTGAACAGTTATAACTGCTGTTATGAAAAGGATGACATCACTAAGGCAAGTGTTCAATCTACAACCAATACTGATGAGAGAACTAAGGGAATTGAAAGTAAAGGGAGTCCACCATTGCACAAGGTAAGACCACTTCTATATCCCATGGAATAAAGGGAGTCCACCATTGCACAAGGTAGGTCCGCTTCTGTATCCCATGGAATAAAGGGAGTCCACCACTGCACAAAGTAGGTCCGCTTCTGTATCCCATGGAATAAAGGGAGTCCACCATTGTATAAGGTAGGTCCACTTCTGTATCCCATGGAATAAAGGGGGTCTACCATTGCACAAGGTAGGTCCACCTCTGTATTCCATGAAATAAAGGGGGTCCACCATTGCACAAGTTAGGTCCGCTTCTGTATCCCATGGAATAAAGGGGGTCCACCATTGCATATGGTAGGTCACCTTCTGTATTCCATAGAATAAAGGGAGTCCACCAATGCATGTAATAGGTCAGCTTCTGCACCCCATGGGGTAATGGGAGTTGAGTCCACCATTGCACATGACAGCACCAGCACCCATAGCTTTCCAATTACAATAGTTCACACTTTTCCATAGAAATGGCAGAGCTGCTTTCAGAGTTGGAGAAAAGGAGGTAGCTGAATCTGAGAGGTGTGAAGTGGGGAAATCTTTCCAGAACTCCAGTTTTCCTGGCAAGGACTTAATGGAGCATAAGCTCCATAAATGAAACAGCTCTGTGAAAACAGACAAAGGATTTTTTTTTAAAGGCGTGAGCTGGAAAAATGCACATTCGTGGATGATGACTTCCTCCTGGTGAAACACATAAAGGTGTCACTTTCACCGGGGCTTTTTGAAGATGTCCCCCGCAAAAGGAAGCATAGACAAACTCCATACTCGATGGAAGCAGGACCGTTTCTTTGAAATCTACCCTTGGAGGAAAATTCCAAATCAAGCCTTTAACAGACATACGCCTCCTTTGACTGCCAAGTCAACTACTAATGTAAAAACAGGACTAAGACACCTTCAGAGACTAAGGTTTGGGGGTTGAAAGAGAAAGCCTACCAACACCAGAACATCTCACTCTACCCACAAAGTGGCCCAGAGGCTTAAGAAAGTAGGTTGCTCACCTCAGCTACCTGACCTAAGCTTGAAGACTAAGAGCAGCAATTACAATTCAAAAGTCCAGCGATTGCACCATAATTACTGCGGGGGGGGGGGGGTGCAAGCATGAATTTTATTCATGTCACACACGCTCTACACCTTTTTAGGATGAAAGAGACAAAATCTGCAGAAAACGACCCAACAGACCTCTTTATGGCCATAAAGTGTGTCACCTGCTGTTCCCAGGTGCTATAAGGACAAGAGTCTTTCCTTTCCAGGCCCCTTCCAAGCGGCGAGCAAACCCACTGCGAGCCAACCCTTGCTCTCCAGAATTCAGATGCTTAACGACTATGAAAGCAATAGGTCAAAGTCTGCCCCATGTTACACTCAAAGCCCCGCTACAACAGTTGGGGTGCAAAGAGAGTCAGGGAACAGCCACTCTGCAAGAAGGGGCCAACTTCTTCCTTCTGTACACACTCCTGACGTTCTGTTCCCATTGTTGGGAGGCCAAGATGGCTGTAACTGTTCAGGAAAATGTCCAGCACCTTTTAAAGTGGTATCACTTTTTGCATCTTTTTCCTCTGGCAGTTGTTATTCCTCAGAAAAAAAAAAAAAAGCCTATTAATTCTTTGAATGATTCAACAGAGCCTTGCTTATATTTGTACTTTCAGTGAACAGTGGGGGAAAACCGGAGCACATATTTAACAGTTGACAAACAGGGTCATCTGTGCTGGAAGGGATAAAGGGCTCTGCCTCTTTCTTTTCTTTCTCTCCTCGATCCTTTAAGGAGCAGAGACTGGAACAAGACTGGCACTCAGGAAGCCACTAACTGGCACGGGATGGTTTCTGCTTTGTTTAATTCTAAAAGTGAGGAGGTAGCCTTCTGCAGGCAGGGCTCCACCCTGGGGTGTGCCAAGAGCCTTGGGGGAAGAGAGGATGCCAAATGCAAAACTACTAATCCAACCAAGCCTTAAACCCTATCCACTTTTAAAAACAGAGCGTCTGAAGGAAAAGCCTGACAGCAGATCTGCCATCATTACCACGGGGCAGCAGCGTCTGGGCTCAGAACTGGGTCCTCAGACAGGGCTGCAAGCACAGGCTGAGCAGCAGCAGCCCGAGAGATCAACAGACCTGAGGGGCATGGAAAACAGAGAACGCGGGCCTGATGAAGTCAGGCTTTGGCACCCAAACCCAGTGTTTGTTGCTGGGTTTGGCTATTGTTTTGTTTTCTCCCCCAAATAAATTGCAATTAAATTACCAGCTGACTTGAATATAAGCCATCCCCTCTGATGTGGAATGTTAAAGCTGACAAGCATCAGAACTCGTCCTGACCAAGGGGGGAAAAATAACTGTGTTCCTAAAAACATAATCTCAAAGAAGCTATTTCGAAAATGCTTTATAAGTTAACACTAAACAATCGAGGAGGAGGAAGAGGGAGAAGGAGAATGAGAAGAGGGGGGGAAGAAGAATGAGGAGGAGGAGGAGGAGGAGGAGGAGAAGAGAAGAAGAAGAAGAAGAAGAAGAAGAAGAAGAAGAAGAAGAAGAAGAAGAAGAAGAAGAAGAAGAAGAAGAAGAAGAAGAAGAAGAAGAAAGGAGGAAGACGAAGAAAGAGGAGAGCCGAAATGGGGGAAAGGAAAAAGTGCGTCCGTGAAGTTTGCTTTCTGCGTACCTTTTCAAATTTTGTCAACAATTCTCGTAAGCCGAAGTTCAGACCAATCATCGTCCGGGAGCCCTTGAAGCCTACATCCTCCTGGCAAACTTCCTTCAGACAACAGCGTCCAACTTCTAAAACCCGTATCTTTTCTAGCTATACTTTCAGATCCTTTGTAAAATCCTTTACAATCCCTGCCCTTGAGCGGTGGTGGCCCACGAGCATCAGCAGCTTGCGCTGGGACATTTTAGCCACCCCACCTTGGGTCCGCGGACTTTCACGGACTTCGGAGCTCGGAAGGCAGAGACTTGCTTCTGTGTTTTCTCGTAGCGGTGCTCCAGGAGGCTGGCATGGTCTCCTTTTTTGCCCTGAGACGCCCAGGGTCTCTTTCTGCTCGCCTCACTAATGACCTGCAGGCCACCGCTCTTCTCTCCTGAGCCCAGGCTTAGAGTTTGGTCTCAATTACACACAGCAGAAAGGAAGCGGGGGAAAGAGCTATAGCCTGGAAACTTGAAAGAGAGAAGGGAGGGAAAAAAAGCCAAGCATTACCAACTTCCTCCATTCAGACTGGCTTCAAGAAGAAAAAGAAAGAAAGGGAGGGGGGAAAAAATCTGGGTAAAGAGCCAGTTTCCAAACAGCACGACTTATGTAGAATTCCAGTAAGCAGGAGTGTTGCTCTTAGCTGAAGAAACGCCAAAGAACCCGAGACAGGAGACCACCGGTTCCCACTCTCCCAGACAGCAGCCGCAGGCTGAGTTGCTATGGTGACCACCAAGCTAGTTTCTCTCCGCTTCCCCACTTCAGCTCAGCCTAAAGGATATGCTGTCAGTGCCGCGGAGCTAAAAGTTTTCAAAGTTGCTTGGCTTGGGTCCGGAGGAAAGGTCTTGAGACAAATCCCATGATGCCCTCCGCAGGGCAGGGTGCGCAGCTGCCGAGAGGAGCCTGCAGCGGCCCCAGTGACTCCCAGACCTGATCTGCCAGCACTGTGGCAATCGACTCTCTCCTCAGCCCTTGTTTATTATTTTAATCAGCATCCTCCCTCCTTTCCACCACCCCTCACCCAGCTTCACTGAAGCTTACTCCCACTTCCTGGAGGCCTCCCGGCCCCAAACTTCAGTACAGTATCCTTTACATTGTCTTAGTCCTGAATAGACCCCAGGATCCATATTCCCCTTGGGAGCCCACCCATGAAAAGAAAAGGGAGTGGGCGTGCCGCACAATACCAGCCACAAAAGAAAACGGGCTCGATTAATTCCATTATTTGTGCAAAGAAAATAAAAAGGGCTGTAAAGGCAAAATGACGAGGAAAATACTTTTTTAAAGTTCTTTGATCTTATTAAAAAGTCACTCAGACTGTTTTCCTAGGGAGAACTTGATACTGACACAACCCGAGAGAGAATACTCTAATTTTTACAGCCGATGACACTGAACTTACTTCCCACCTTGGTGGCAGAGAAGCATGAAGTTTCAGGTGTGGTGACTTGAGAAGAAAAAGTTCAGAACGAACTAGATCTTCTTGGTCCTGGTCCCAGGCATCCTACAGCTCTGCCGTTTTGGCTTTACATAGCTATTTAGCATAGCAATAAAAGCTAAGAATGGCAGGAATGTCCATAGGAAACATCTTTCTCTAGCTGTGCGAAGGATTTTACCATAAACAGTATTTTAATGGTGACACATTACAAACGGAATGATGTTAATACAACTAAGTTTACTTTTTATATCAAGTTAATAGCCAAAGGTTGGGAAGACACATTAAAATCAGAACATCCTTCCCCCAGGGACTACTTCAATTTCTTGAGTATCAGAGTTGTTAGCACCCATTTAAACCTATGGGGGGGGGGGGAAGAGGTTCCTTTTCACATCAGAGAAGAGCAAGAATGTGCCAGGAATGAGTATCCATCACTGCTTCATGTTTCTGATTTTCCCACCTCCTTATTTTCACAGCAGCATTTCAATAGCATGTGTTTTACATATGTCCGTTTATACGAAATTTAACAAGCTTTTAAAATATTTTCATTATTGATTCATTAAAAAAAAAGTCTACATGTCCCCCATGGCAAAATGGCTTGATGTGATTTCCAATGCACTGGATTCAGATGGATAAAGAGATACTTTGGATCTCAGAGACTCTCGACTTCCTCTAACCACTATTCGGAAAATCTAGAGAAAAACTAATCTGCAGTGTGGCTCAAAGCAGAACTGACAGAAGTGAGGTACCAACATTCAGAAACCCAGGAGACTCATTCTCAGGAACTAGCTTAACCATGGGACCCGGTCTGCCAGAGCTCAGGCCACATGCTGAGAGACCTTTGAACAGCAGCAAATAAACTTTTTACATAAATTCAAGACAAAAGAAACCACCAACATTGTCATCACCACCACGGAAAAATAAATAAATAAAGGAGAGAGAGAGAAAAAGAGCAACCTCTCTCAGCTGGGCAAACGTCCAGCTACCACCCAGAGTGCTTGCGGCAGGACCGTGAGCTACGTGTGCAAACAGGCCTCTCCCCATGCACACATATCAGAAAAGGGAACTGCAAAGACTCTACCCAGCAACAGGCATTAGGACGGCAGAAGCAAGCAAGCTCTTGCACTTCAGGGGGTTTTACAGCAGACCAAGCAGCACAGTGCCCGAAGAAGTGCCTCAGATATCCTGTAGCCCTCCACAAGAATAAAGGTCAAGAGATATATTAAACAGCATCCTTTCTAGGGCAGATCCCCCCAAAGGAGACACTTTAATGAGCGAGATAAGTGCATGTGCTCTGCACAGGTTAAGGATAAAGAAGGTTGTCCCAGTCCGCTCTGCAGTAGAACATCCCAAAGCTGCTTCCTCTGGACCAACGCCCATTCTCAGAGTTGCCATCCTCGGCCAGGAAAGAAGAGGGGGTACTGAGATAGAAATCTCTTCACGGAGGTCAAACAAAATCTATCAGAGATGGAGGGAAACCTAGTTTGATGGCACAGGGGGCAAAGGTGGTGAGGACAAACCAGGGGATCTTGATTCAACATGGAGCACTCCAAGAAGGGGAGTCACTACCAAGGCATCTCTAAATTCCTGTTGTGATTATCTTTAAGTGCACATGCACTTGAGAGTACGAGTACCCACAAAGGCTAGAGGAAAGCATTGGGTCTGCTGGGGATGGAATTACAAGAGGTTGTGAGCCACCTGGCCTGGATGTCCCCCCCCCCCCCCCCCCCCCCCCCCCCCCGCCCACCAAGGGCAGTATTCACTCTTCATGGCCAGGCAATCTGCCTAGTCCCAATCTCTGAATTCTCCCTTTGAATTAAACAATGCAATCACATTAAACCTAAAACGTTATGTTTACTTGTTTGTTTATTTATTTGGTATTAAACAACCAAATCCAAGGCCTTCCTTATGTGAGGAAGTGCTGGGCCATTCAGCTACCTCTCCGGCCTGTAATTCACAGTTTGGTAAGGAGACATTAAAAGCAAGACTTGTAAAATATAAATGTACTGAATTGCTTCCTATATACCGGTAATGCTATTTTCTCTGTTTAAATTCAGTCCATGAAATACCATCTCTGTGATATATACCCCCTTTTTGCACCAAGTTTTTCTTTGATACATTATCTTCTGTAAATCTTATAAATCCTATAGAAGTCTCCAGTGAAATTAAAAAGCCACCAGAGAGACAACAAATTGGATGGTGGCATTTGAAGCAGTTGACATTTCCTCAGTTTAAACTAGTGTGCAAATAAATTGCTCACTAATCCTCAAGAGTGGGAATACACTCCACACTCCCGGTTCCTATCAGAGATCAACCTGAATAACCCAGGAATCTTTACTAACTAATCATGTTTCAAAAGTAAGCATACAGTTCCACGAGAAAGTGAAGGAAATCTCCAGAACTATGGAGAAACACAGGAAAATCCAACCAATAAAATCCAAATCCAAATTACCTAATTAAAAACCACATTCCAATGTCAAAATGAAGAAATCTGTATGGCTTTGGCATGAACTTCCAAAGGCTAGGCTAACGAAGAAACATTCCACATTTAAAAACTGTGTTGCATATAATTTGCTAAAAGATAACTTCTTTGTAATTTTTATGAAAGCAACAAGAGATTTTTAGTATTAAAGAAAGGCTTTCCTGGGAACAAAAAAAAAATGGTATTTTCTCCTAGAGTGGCTCTTCAGTATTCCTTCCTTCTAAACCCCAAGTCTACATTTTAAAAAATGCAATGATAACGTATATTTTCTGCATAAAACCTAGCAGATTTCGCCTGATAGTGGCCAACACAACAGACATAAAGAAAAGAAAGACATTTTCGGGGCCACTAAAGCAAAGCATATGGAGGTCAATAGGTGACCATGGATAAATTGGTACACTGCAGCTGACTCACTTGTTACCAAAATGAACAGCTTCAGGCATGGACAAGAGCGCTTTCCCTGCCGTCATCCCATTCCAACTCAAGGAAAGACTGCTTATTTCTTGTGAATCAAATAACCTCATTTCTCCTCTCCATAACCGTGCTAACTTGGAGGTAGGAGCTAAAATAAAATAATAAAGTAGCTCCAAGGCCCTGATCGTGATGGGAGAGTTCTCCTCATTGTCTCCCATCACTGTGGTTCCATTAGGAGAGGCTACCCCATCCATTAGGGTGCCTCAGTTCGCCTGGGCCAGCAGCGCAGCCTGTCAGCTGCAAGCTATTTAAGGTAATATACAGCCCCAAAGGGCAGAAAGTTCAACCAAGAGATGGAGGCCTAAGCCCCCTGATGAAAGGGGTGAAGTCTCCTTTCATCCGGGGAAGCTGGGCAATATGACTGTACACAAGGTCTGATTTTATAATGTCCACCTTAATAAATGCTGTTATCTATTTTGATAATAATATGGGTGGTTGTTGGGAAATAAAAAAAATATCATTCATAAGACAAACAAATTCAATACTCTGCGTTCCCATAGTACAGGGCCAGAAGATTTTAGCAGGGATGTCGAAGGGCACAAAGAGCTTTTATCTTCCTCAGGAGAATGGGTGGGTGGGGAAGGGGCTCGGGGGCATGCTCGCCAGCTGATCCATTTCTGAATTAGCCAGCCAGGTGCCGGGGTCAGCTTTCCAGCATCCTCCAAATGTTTAAGGATTCAGAGAGCACTTTATTAGGTGACTCAAAATAATTCCAAGACAAGTTAATGTTCCCAAACTCTATCCTCCTGAAAAGGATGCAGCATCAGGCAAGAGTGAATGATCTCAGGTGGCCGAGCATCAGCACTCCAGATGTCTACTGACGTTTGAGGGGGAGATGCAGCCATGCCATGGGCTTTAGGAAGAAGACTAGAAACTCTTCTAGAGGTTTAATAAAGCTTTGCCAACTTGGCAGGCCTGCCGAGGTTTAGGAAATAAAAGTCACAATGAAAAATAAAAACTTAACTAGCAGTAAAGGAAATGTCAGAATTACATGTAGAATTTTCTCTCACAAACAAAAAAACAGGTACTTGTTTCAGAAGAACGTTGTTCCTGCACTATGAATAAGTACTTGGGGAACTGAACAGGCAGAGAACACAGGAAAAGGTCAAATTAACCCCCAGGAGATCAGCTCAACTTCTGCTTCTAATATGAAGCCCGGGAGTCTTCAGGATTCTTCTGGCTCACAGAATCATAGCTGAGCTGCTGTTTCAACTCTCACCATGTTCCTGCCAGCTCCCTGCTTACTAACTTACTCAGAACTCTGTAAAGCCGCACCCAAATCGACCTGAAATTCCTAAGCATGACTATCCTTCACTTGTGGCACCTATAGCCAGTCTACGTATTTTCCGTATGAAGCATAAACATGGCTCCTCAAAAGATAGAGACCGTAATTTTTGCTTTTGGTTTCTCTCTCCCTTCCCCTCCCACGCTCTGATTGACATGCTGTGTCTTTCCCTCACTTCCTTCTAGAAGTGCTCTAACCACTGAGCTCTACAGTGTGCCTTTCTTTCTTCCCGGCATGGTCCACTGAACACAGGCAGTGAACGCAGACCATGAAGTGAGGCAGCTTGTAAGAAAACCGTGGGCTGATGAGAAAATGAAGTTCTATGTCTGGTAGAACTAGGCTAAACCTCTCCATTTCCTGAAAATTACTAGAACCTTCCCAGTCTGGAGACAGGAGAATTTTAAATGTTACCATCTTTGACACAGAAATTCTATCCACAGGAATTCACAAAGATGTGCTTAAGAATGCTCAATAAGGCCTATTAGACACCACCAAAAGCTGAAAACAATCTAAACATCTATCTATCAACAGGAAATGAGTAAAGAAATGATGGCCGATTCACCAAGTAGGATGGTGAGGAGCCATGGGAAAGTGGATGAGCTAGCAAATAAGTAAGTATCGAATACATATATAGAAATAGGCCATAGGAATATCCCTAAAGGCGGGAAGAGTAATGATGCTTTGTGTAAGAATAATCTATGACAATTCTGGAAAGATCTATAAGATAGCAATAATGGATATCACTCAGACAGAGATGTAGAGATGATTAATGATAAATGAGATTTATTTTAAAGTCTCTTCTTAAATTAATTTTTTTAACCATCACATGTATTATTACTCTTTTCACACCAAATGAAGTCCACTAGAAAGTTCCTAAGCAAAGCATATTAAGCCTTTCAGGTAGACATCTACCCCACAAATGGTGGCATCATTATATTTGAGAGTTAATGACACTGCCCACAATCATTTTTTTGTCCCTGAAAGTCTCAGAAGTTTTGAAGTGCCAGATGGTCTACCATTGTAGCAAATCAGCCCTCAATAAAAAAGGGGGCCTCAGCAGAACCCGGTTTGTAAATGGCAACCTCTTCTAAAGGCCTGGAGGACAAAGCCCTTTTGTTCTGCAAAGTTACTCTGTAACCAGCAACTCCTGCTTATTTAAATAATAACTGTGTCTAGGCACTATATCATTCTAGCTGCTCTCTTCACAGAGGGCAGTACTCCTCCCTTCTGACCATCATCTGATAAGTGGTACTGTATGCTATGCATTCTGTGTGTAGGGGTACATGCCCCCGGAAGCATCACTTCATCTCTCCAGTGGGGCTCAGCAGTCCCACCTAGTATGGGGAGAAGAGGAGGCAAGGTCTGCCAGCCCCACCAAAGACAGGTTAGCTGAAAACAACAGTGTCATGTATGATCAAAGTGATTTTAGTCAAAAGGAAAATATCATGTACCTTGCTTGCCTTGCCGAGAGACAGAACCTTTGATGTGCTATGAAGATTACCACTGGAAAAAACAAAAGTACCGAGAGAAATGTACCATGACATGGTGAGCAGCCATCTGATGTCATATTGGGGCTAGGGAGTGGAGCTCAGGACTGTCATTTCTGCCTCTGCATAAGGAAAAACTGCAAGAGCAGGGAGTTGAAAGCAGAGTTTTCATCAAGAATTTGATTGGAAAAAAAAAGAATTTGATTAGGATGCCGTTTTAACTGTATAATTAGAATATGGAATGGTTATAAAGTAAAAACTGAAGATACTTTTTACCCATGTTCAATTAAAAATCATAATTATGGAAGGTCATGTAATACTGCTGCTGGGAAAAACCTTATTAGATTAGTACTTTAGGGCGGTACCTTTATATGTAAGAAAAGATTCATATAATGAAGTTGAGATGTCATTGTCTAATTTGTACCGCAACTTTTACCAAAATTAGAGCGCCCATATTGATCATTAGCGTTATCGGAATGACCTGTTAAGATACAAAAACTAAGTCTGCACTCATTAACACAGTCGCTCACTCACTAGATTCAATATACATTATTTAGGATGCTACAAAAACTAGATAATACTGAAAAGCATAAAACTAATTTAGAAAACTGAAGTGCAATCTAAATGTGTCTTTGAAATACTGTGAGAAATATTAATTTATTTGGCAAGAGTTATATCATCCTCTCCAAGCTTATTCTCACCCCCAAAGCCACTGGCTGTTCCTCTCTGTGGTGCCTCTACTCTTAATTACCTTACAGTGAAAACTACAAACTCCTCAGCATGGTAAGAACATCAGTGGGTAGGACAGTAGTCCTCAACCTTCCTAATGCCATGACCCTTTAATACAGTTCCTCATGCTGAGGTGATCCCCAACCATGCCATTATTTTCCTTGCCATTTCATAACTGAAATTTTGCTAGTTGTGAATCATGATGTAAATATCTGCATTTTCCGATGGTCTTAGGTGGCCCCTATGAAAGAGTTGTTCAACACCCCCCAAAGGGGTTGCAACCCACAGGTTGAGAACCACAGGCATAGAAGATCATTTTCTTATTACAAATCATAGGGTCGTATCCTTCCGGAAAAATGACCAGAAAGCATACTAATTAGGAGATACTAAAACTGAAGTTATATCGGAACTAGATTACTCATTTGTAATATTTCATCCCAGCCCTAAGATAGTGTATCTCTCATGAGATCAGTAAGAAAGTACAATATCCATTCATTTTATCTCAGACACGAATCAGGTTGTATAAGCCTTTGTCTGAGCCTCGGTTTTTCTATGTAGAATGTCCCTATGACACTTGAGCAAACACTTTTATCAAGAAAGTCCTTCACTGGGACCATATAACTTCTCATTAGTGGCAACAAAAATTCATTAAAAGTTGAATAGATTTAGTTACAGGATAACCAAAATGTTCCTACAATCCCAGGCAACACCAAGAGTGGCCACACTGAGTATTTAAGGGGCCAGGGTTCTCTTACATTTTCATAAATGTTTAGGATATTAATAGAAACTCTTATTCTAAGAAGCCAAGTATGTGGTACTTTTAATATCTTTGCACATTTTTAACCACAGTGTTTACAAGTTGGTAGGACTATTATTAGCAACAAAATATTAAAAATAAACACAGATTACATAAAAGTTTATTACTGGTTACAAATTATTAAAAAGCAATATTAAGTAATAAAATATTTATCACAGCAGTGAAGCCATTCCTAAAATAGCAACACACTGTGTCTTCGAGGATATGTCCCCTAGAGATACTAATAGTCTCTCACATATAGCAGACAAGCAAGAAACTGACAGAATTATCAAATCAATGTCATACACATTATGTCTATATTATCTAAAAATAAATTCTAAAACGTTAAAACAACTTGAGAAGGTCAAAAAGTACACCTACATTCAAACAAGTGTCAAAATAACTTCCAATTTTAAGGATTTGATTATGTGCATGCATTCGGGTCTGTGTATGAATTTGTGCACATGAATGCAGGTGCCCCTGGGGGTCAGGAGTGCAGAGTCCCCAGGAGCCAGAGTTGCAGGTAGTCTTGAGCCAGCTCCCATGGGTGCTTGGAACTGAACTCGGGTCCTCTGCATGAACAGTACATCTGCTGAGTCATCTCTATACATCTTAGTCATCCTGAGTCATCTCTTTAGCCCCCTATCTTAATATTAATTTACCTCCGGAAAGGATCGCAACATCGCATCGTTCCTGTCCCAGTCTCTAGACTCAAATCATTTTCTGCATCTGACCAGCATGAAAAACCAAACTGAATTCTCCTCAAAAGCTATTTCAATTAAAAAAAAGTTACTTATTTCCCATCATCCTCTATTTCCTTGGTTACAGAATTAGCATATGAGTGATGTATTTTTTAGGAGGTAAATTAAACATGGCATTTTTAAAAACACATACAAAATGTAATAAACTGGCAAACTGTGTTCAGTCCTTGGACAACAAAATAGCAATTAATAATAGAAGGATAAGGTAAAGGAGAAAGGAAGACAGACAAGAGAGGGGAACGAGGGGGCAGTTGCTTTGTGCTTACAGCATTAAAATTAAACCACAGTTTATAGTATTATACCAGATCCTCTGCTCAACAGTTCTCCATATCCCAACCTAAAACTATTGCCGCTGGACACTGTGTTGTCCAACAGGACTTGCTGTGATATGGAAACATTCTCTGCTATTGACATTCTCACAGCAAGTACTACAGCCACCAATCCCTTGAAAGCTGGCTACTGCCATTGAGGAACTAATCTTCTGCTTAATTTAAATGTGGCTAGTGACTCTGAAATTAGAAAAGTATAGCTTGGACTGAGGATGTAGCTTAGTGAAAGAGTCCTTCTCTAGCATGGGCAAGGGACTCCCAGAACTCTGAAAAAGGAGAAAGGAGGCAGAGTTGACACCTGGTGTTTGGGATTCCATACAGCCAGACACTGCTCCCCACAGCACTCTCAACAGTACAGTCTTCATGACTTCCCCTACTATACAGGCTACGTTTTCTCCAAGGATGAGATTCTCTCCTCTTAAATCACATCTTCCCAGTGTTTTCTGTCTACTCAAAGTTTATCTAAGCTGTGAGGTCAACTCAATTCCCACCTTCTGTACAAAGATTTACCCTCTAACTTTCTCTCTGCCTTTGCTCACTGGACTCCATCTTCTCCACTGTGCTATGTATTGTCCCTTATTGGATCACATGGTGGCTGGTTGGGTGGCCAGGTTGTTTTTATCTATTTGCTCTAACCTTCTCTGTAACCCCAAGCTGAGGCAAGTTCCTTGAGAAAAGAAATGAAATTATATTCATCTGTCCCTTAAGTGAGCTGTAGAATCAAAATAGACAACCAAGTAATACTTTTTGCAGGAGAAAAGTAATTACAATATTGAAATTATACACCCACGTAATTCTATAATTGAAGAGAAAGTCATGGTTTGGGTTGACTCAAACATTCATGAGATTACAAATTAATCAACTCATACACTAAGCAGCTTTCAAACAAAAAAAATTTCTGAGAGTTGACTTTGAAGTTTCAAGAGGAATCACAAGTTACTCTAAGGTTTTTTACTAATCTTACTCACAAATTTCACCCAAGAAAGAGAGATACCCATCCTGCTATGAACCACTCAAGCTTGACTTTATGTCAGAAAAACCTAATTGGACTGTATTTTTTTTTAAGTCGTACTTTAAATTTGAAAAGAAAGTGCTGCCCCCTCACGAATTGACGTAGATTTGTCACTTGGCTGACAGTTGAGTAAACACTGCAAAGTTAAATTTTAACATTAAAGGGGAAAAGGGTTTATCTTGAAGTTGTATGTGTTTCCCCTGGGGTGTCTCCATCCTGTTCCCAGTCAATTTTTTAATCCAATGAGGGCTGACTCTAATCGAAAAATAATGAGTGAGTTGATATGTGTGTTCCACTGTGACAAGAATGGAAGGTTCAGGGTGGAGGGTTAGAGGTGAGGACACACGGAAGGGGACAAGGGCAACGAAGACGAGTTGGTACCAACTTGGCAACTCTCCAGCAACACCCTGCATGTGACCTTGGAGAGGACAAAACCTGTCTCTGCTCTAATCACTATATGCAAAGCGATTATTCAATAACATGGCAAGCAGCATAGAGCTGTATTGAGATAGCAAGAAATCAGTAGACGAGTGTGTGTTACACAGTAAGTGCTAATTGCCACAAACAATACCATGTATGGAAACTGAATAGCTGCAATAGATGCCATCTGTATTTTAGGCAACTATTCCATAGCACAGGTATGGCTTTGTAGGGCCTTTTACATTCTGAGCTAAAAAAGTGTAAGAAAAACCATTCATTCCATGATTTCAGAAAGAACAAACAGATTCACAAGCTATGGTGATGGCTGCTATAAACTCCATGTGCTTTAAGAATCCAGTTAAATACATCCGTGCATGGAAAACCTACTTCATGTGGGCATGGTGCTCCAGAATACTGTGGGTGAACCTAGGCCATATAAGAAAGGTAGCTGAGAAGGTCAGGGGAAGCAAGTCAGCAAGCAGCTTTCTTCTCCTGGTTCCTGCTTCAGTTCAGATTCCAGATTCCTGCCTTGAAGTTCCTTCCCGCCTCAGCTTCCTTAGATGATGAGCTGTGTCCTGGGAGTGTAAACTGAAATGGCCTATTCCCATCCCACCTCACCCCTACAGGTTGCTCTTGGTCAGTGCTTTCTCATAACAGAGATGCAAAACTAGACCCACCACCGTGCCTATTTCTCTAATACTGGCACAAATGAGTAATTCACAAACCTGTATCATTCACCCATCCCATGGGGACACACTTGTAAATATTCACCATTTACATAAAAATATTAGGAACAGGTGCAGGCCTGTTTTTAAAAGCCTTTAAAATGTTGACATTTTTTTAATGTGACTCTCAGCACACTAAGGGAATTGTCTATTTAAAAGTAATCTTCAGGGGAATTCGCTGTCATGTAGAAGGTCTTTTGTCAAATTAAAAGTCACCCTCTGGTATATTTGTTTTCCCAGTTTGGATCTTTATGCATGAGAGGTTTTCTTTATTTAGGAAAATATAGTGCTTCTAGATTCTTATTATGACAGAGGATAAAGGAGCACTGTGATAGTTAAGAGGAAAGGAGCCCCCAGGGAGAGCATGAAGCTTGTATTTGGTTAATATGGTGTGTTTTGGAGCAGCTTCCTACAAATCAAGGGGGGAAAAAAGGCTTTTAAAAAACTATAAAAATGGGAAAATGGCAAAGATTCTAAGTTGCTTCTCTGTTCAAATAGCTGCACTCCACAGAGGCACCCAGTAACATCTCAGTGAGCTGAGATACGCAAAAGGAGGAAAATTAACCCATACACAATTTCAAATATTTTAAATTAAGTTTTCCTGAACCTAGGCACAAGAAATGTGGGTCCATCACACTCTAAGTGAACGTGTCACATGATCAATGAAGGCTGAGAAGATGGGAAGAATAGAGGCTGCAATCACTCCTCAAGGGGAATGAAGTAGCGTGGCATGGCCATGGATTTCTTTCATCATGTAAAGGAGATATATACCTGACAAAGTTAGGTATAAAGTGAGCTAGCAGAGTAGACTTAAGGCCTCCTTATCCTGTGTCTAATGAAGAAAAACAGAACCTGTTTAGTGACCCACGCTGGAGATAAATAAAGGGTTTTCAAGTTAAGAAAATGAGAAAAATGCACCTACTCCTGGAGTGTGTGCTCAATAACACTCTCAGCGCAGATGTGTTGATTTAATGTGATGGGCCACGGAACGCCATTCTGACACAGATTTCTTTAAAGAGTTGTTTTCTCTCTATTCCCATCCCTAACAGCCAACTCTACTCTAGGTTCCCACTGTCTGCCATGGCCAGAACCAAGCCTCACTCACATGGCTGACACAGCTTTTTCTCCCTTGTTTGTTTGTCTGTTTGTTTGTTTGTTTAAAGGGGGTGTTGGAGCCCGACCATCTGTACTTTTTTTTTTTTTGGTTTTTCGAGACAGGGTTTCTCTGTGTAGCTTTGCGCCCTTCCTGGAACTCACTTGGTAGTCCAGGCTGGCCTCAAACTCACAGAGATCCGCCTGCCTCTGCCTCCCGAGTGCTGTGACTAAAGGCGTGCGCTGCCACCGCCCAGCCTGACCATCTGTACTTTAACAGCTAGATCACCAACCCTTATAAACACCCTTTGACTGTGTGGATCATATGTCCATTATTAATCTAAATGTTTATATTTTCTTTATTCTTTTGGAGGAAAGCCTTACAAGAATAAAGAAATAGGGAATGAGAGAAGGCTCAGTAGGCAAACTTCTGACTTCAATCTGATTTTAATCTATGGAACATACGTATTGGTAGAAAGAAAGATCCTGCTCTTGGGCCCACAAAACAGTGGCAATAATAATAATAATAAACAATAAACAAATAATAATAATTTTAAAATCAAATAAAGAGATGGACTTTGAAGCCAATACACATAAAGACACGCTCAAAATAAAGTAATTTATAACTAAGTAATATGCAAGGTCTCATATATTTTTTTAAAGATATGATTCTATTTTGGTCAATATATAAAAATATGAACTGTAGTTAGGTTAAGACCGAAAAAAAATAATTTCATAACAGCTTCAAACATTAAAATTCCTTGGAAACAGGAATCCAACTTAATCACTGGCATGGACATATTCCCAGAGCTTTAGAGAATCCTGTGTCAACTGGATTTAAATTCATTATCGCTATTTAGCAAGATAGAGATAAAGTCAACTTCTCTGGTAAGCTAAGAATTATGAAATAATACAGTTACTTAGAAGAAATGAAAATATCATGAAAACTATAATTGTACACTGCTGGGGTAATGATTTGAATTGGGCCACCATTAACAAATAAGCAAAAATAAAAAATTACAATTCCTAGTTGTCATGATCTCAGCTTCTTTGGATTTTGATTAAAAGACTGGCAGTTTGTAAAAGTGCACAATGTCACATTGTCATTTGCTTCTTAACTCTTAATCAGTGAAATAAGACCATGCATGTCAGACACTTCGTTTTGTCATGTCAAAAATCCACGTCAGATTAGGAAAGTTTTGAACCCAAGGGCGACACTATTTTGATCTCTTATACTACGTGACCATAACAACAGCCACTGGAACTAGCTGAAGAATTTCCAATATGAATTTCAGAATTCATTCCTAAAAGGCATAAAACCGTGAGGACCAGGAGCTTTTACAAACACTTAGTTTTCTACATGTTACACAGGATTTTGCTTTTTAACACACATAGGCTGGTTCTAGCCAGTGTGGATACATGCCTTAATGCACATTTATGTCCCTGCTTTCTCATACGTTTGACATAATATTGACGGTATCCTTTTCGGTAAGATTAAAAAATAAACAACTAAACTACAAATACACCCAGTTACAAATGACAAAGATTCAATCATACATCCAAATACTATTTTTAAAATTGTGTGAAAGAATGGAATATTACACTGGCTCAGACTCATTCAGCAAGATTAATTACAAAGTTTTAATGATTAAATTATTCACAAGGAAAATGGAAAGCAACACATTTTCATCAAAATGATCCAGTTCAACCTATTCTCACTGGAGAAAGTTAAACTCGTTCCTGTTCAGTTTTCCCGTGAACAATATTTTGGTTCTTGGTCTTGGACATTTGGATATTTGTTGTCTCCTTAAAAATACATTCCTACTTCCCCCAAACTGCATTCCCCTTGTCTTTCTGGTAAATGAAAATCTAAAGTTTATTTTTCAAGCCCACCCCCCTCGACTTCTTCTACTAATTCTAAGTGAATGGCACTCACATTTCAAATACTAGACTCATCATTTCTTCTAGAAACGTGACCCTGTGATTACGCAGTATTTTGTTGTTGCTGCTTTTGATATTTCTTTAGAAATGGATTCACCCCAAGACAAGGTTGGTTTCACATTTGCCATCCTCCTGTGAAAGGCCAGGATTTCAGATGTGAGTCGCCATCCCTAGCTCCACACTTTCTTTAACATAGATCCACATACCCAACAATTTTCCAGGGCAATCAGCTATCATTTTTTTTTCCTGAAACAATGCAATTATGTAGAATGGAAGAAGAAATGAAACGGAGTTCTGGGGTCTATAAAATTCCATAGAAAAATGTAAAGGCGGTCTTTGAATACCCAATAAGGGGGGTGGGTATCTCAATTAGATCTCAAGACAAAAAAAAAATCCATATTAAATGAACAGTATTTTAAAGCATTTACATGGCAGTCACAAGTATAATCACTGTACCAATAAATTATAATATACTATTACAAAAACTAATGTTTTCTACCTCAAAATAGTGGCTACAGTTTATTTCAGAATAAAATGGCTACCAATTAGTGGAGAACAAGACTTCCAGGGAGGCTGGCAGCTTTTCTCTTTTTCCTCATTCGAAGGAGATGAAAGGGAAGCTGTAGAGTTGGGGTGTTTTTGTTTGTTTGTTTGGTTGGTTTGGTTTGGTTTTTCAAGAGAGGGTTTCTCTGTATAACAGTCCTGGTTGTCCTGGAACTCGCTTTGGAGACCAAGCTGGCCTCAAACTCACAGAGATCCACCTGCCTCTGCCTCCCAAGTGCTGGGATTAAAGTAGTGCACCACCTCCAACCGGCTTGTTTGTTTTTGAGAAAGTGGAGTAGTGGGCAGATTTGGACACTCAATAATCTCGCAGCTAACTCTGCTGTCACAGTTTACAGTTGGAAAGAAGCCACATGTATGAAGCTCAAACTCCCTCAAAATACAGTCACTTAGCCTTTGAGATTAGGAGTAGATGAACAAAAGATCACATAACACAGAAAAGATGATTATGGAGATGATGTCAGACTAGCCCAAAGTTAAAAGGGAAATCACTGGAAAGAGGGTCTAAATATTAACTAAGACAACTCAGAAGGGACTCAAGGCTTACTACCTCAAGCACACCCTCTGTGAATCCACACTACATGCTCAGTTCACACATGTGAGATTTCCACCACCACAATGCAGGGTGTTTGTAAAACTACTATAACTTTTAAACCAAACTATCTAGAATAAGAAAGAGTAAGTCTAGCAGGACAACCTACACCCATCGTCACAGCACTGGAGGAAAGATGAGGGGGGGGGGGATCTCAGCTGCAGGCCCTCCCTGGGTGAGGTGCGTGTTATCAGCCCTGCGATGAGGAAAACCTTGATCTGTAACTGAGCTCCATACCCAGCCCTTTCATGGCTTCTTACCTAAGTCAAATTAGATAACCGATACAAAGAGAGCAACAGAAAACATCACCACGCGCCCACCCTTGGTTTTGTTTTAAAAGGGGACACTCTATCTATAATCTCCTTTGAGAGCTCATTAACTTGAAATTAGTCCCAGTCAGAGGCAAACAGGTTTCACATAACATAGTAGATTAAATCAGAGTTAAATATAGCTGCTAATTTTATATTCATGTAAACACCTGCATCGCCTGAGTCAAGACTCCTCAGGAACAAGACTTCTGTAAACCTGAATGCATAACATCAGCCAATCATTAATTTCCTTATTCATGGAGATATTATTCAGACCATCAGTGGTTTTTTTTTTTCTTAATAACTGACTCTATTGAATTACTGAAAGTGTATGACAAGCCTAGGCTCTAAAAGTAGCTTGCCATCACTTAATATATAAGCAAGAATCTGTAATTACTTTAGAGTCAGGAAATAATGACAATAAGGTCTTGCTATCACTAGTGAGAACAAGTTACCAGTTAAGTACCCTTAACTAGCACATAGGGTCTAGTTTCACTGTTTTATCAATGGAACTTCCCCAATCTCCGCCCCTAAAACTCTTACTTTACTTCACTAATTAATATGAGATAGTGATTCTTTGTGTATCAATTTCTGTTTTTTTAATTAAGAGCAGAAAAACAAAGATTGGCGATAGAAACTACTTTAGCTGCAATAAATGAAAATAACAAGTATATTTTGGATTTTTAAAACAACAAAGATCACAGTTGAGACCAAACTTTTCAAAAATATTTTGATCTATTATATAAATATTAGGATCATGTTGGCAGACTTTCATACAAACCCCTAATAATAACAGTTGCTAAAATAAGTATTTATAGAGCAATTTTCATGAAACCAGCCTTTGAACAAATAAATAAAACTGATTATATACCTCCTACCTAGAATCTGCACATTATAAGATATAATTTATAAGATACTAAAAGCAACTATTTCTCAATAACTATTTTAATATTCTTAGGAGAGAAATGCAGATATTATATATTATGATAACTGTTGGAAAGGGAATTTAGATGTTTACTATAAGGCTGTATATTCTTTATTTTATTTTATTTTACGAGTATGGGTGTTTCCCCTGCAAGCATGTTTACGTACCATATATGTGCCTGGTGCCCACAGAGGCCAGAAGACAGCATCCAATTCCCTGAGACTGAAGTTATAGATGGTTGTGAGCCAGCAGGTGGTGCTGGGATTCAAACCCTGGTCTCTGGAGTTGAAGTCAGTGTTCTTAACCACTGAGCCATCTATCCTTGGCTGCATATTTTTTATAAACACTTTCAAGCTGTAGTTAAAAGTGCAAAGACAGGAAGCTCTTGAGTATCATACCGAGGCACACTCTTGATACAATGTGGGTGGCCTGGAATATAGTGGTGCTCTAATAAAAAAATTTTAGAATAATCTAATCCTATCCATAATATTCTTATCAAACGATTCCAGCTTCTATATAAACATCCAACATGATATGAAATCAGGTCTCCATACACCAGTTGAGAAAATGTCTTCTTTACATTAAGGTAAGAAACACATGTTGTCTGTGATGTATTTTAGCTTCCTCTCATACTACAGTAACATTCCCAAAAGACAACCCTTCTCCTGTTTGAACACAATGACAGCTTAGTTTCTCTTTTTCTCTATTTAAATACTTTGGTCATAAGCCATTTTTTAATCTCCTTTTCTTCTGTGTGTGGGTGTGTGCGCCCGCATGTCCTGTATGGGATTCATGTGCATGTGTATGTAGAAGGCATAGGTCAACCTCAGGTGTGGCTATGGGGGAGCCACCCATCTTGGTTTTTGAGTCAGAGACCTGGGATTTGATGACTAGGCTGAGGGAGCTAGCCAGCAACTCCAAGGACCCACTTGCCTCTGCTTTTCAGGTGCTAAGATTACAGGTGTGCTCCTCCACATCTGGCTATCTCTTCGGATCCATTTTTCCAAATCTTAGTGTCCGCTGTCTCATCTCAGACACCTGATGGGAGATCTCCTGTGGCCTCCCTCCCTCTGTAGTAAGACCTACACATAGTAATCTCTAGTTCCCTGTGTCCAACATGTTCTTCGGAATTGCCTGCCGACATCTCCCCTCTCCAGTTCGCTTTGATTTTTTTTTGAAAGCTCAGTTAGTGCTTGTATCTTCCACGTTGAAGGTCTGCTAGCAATGTTGGCAGATGGCCCTAGGGCTCGACTTACCATCATGTTTGGATAATTTAAGGATTCAAGAATACTAAAAGTGAAGTGCTAAGGGAGAGGGGAAAAAAGAAGTGGCCACTGGAATTGAGACGTGACTGGATGTGGGAAGTGGTAGGAACGATGTGATGGAAGATTAGATTCAATGATATCTAAATGTCTGCTGGGGGTAACTAGGCAAGATCAACCAAACAAGGGAATGTCAAGTTTGAGAAACATACTTCGGGGTTTTATAGTCTGACCAATGGCATCACCAACTCAAGCATCAAGGAAGCAGTTAGACATAAAGACTTAGAGCAGGGAGGGAGCCATCACCGATTAGTTACAGAGGCCTGAAAAGCTAGTTAAGTCTTGAGCAAAGGAAGGAGAGGATAGTGAAAAGGGGAAAGAAATGGGCAAGTGTATCAAAATAAAATAAAATAAAATAAAATAAAATAAAATAAAATAAAATAAAATAAAATAAAACTGTAAGCATGTGACCAGACCAGAGATGAGACGAACTGAGGGGAAGGTTGCTAGTGTAACGTAGTAAAGAAAAGTGATTGACAAGGGGAAAACAGTAGAGCTCGGAATGATCCTCACAACGGCAAGGCCATGCTTGAGGAAGACTCTGAACAGCCATGTGCTAGCCAATGGGAAAGGGCAGTGTCACGCTAACAGGAATAAAAGCGCTTTGAGAGGTCTGACTGTAAAAGAAACCGTGCGCAAATGCCACAAACGCTGCGTTCTCGTGGATTCACAAGACCCTGAGACACACGCGGCAGTGGCCTGGATTTTAAGAACAATATGAGCTCAGACTCCTAACTCTGGACTCTTAACACTAAAGCCACTCAACAACACAGTATAATAGCCAATTCACTCAGCTGCCTTCTAGAAGGACCACAGTTGAACAGCAACAACTTAATACGTTGCATTCGATCACCAAGAGAAATCTCAAATGAAGTACACTGCAATATCAAAATCAATGTCAAATACGAATGGTAGCCAGAGCACCATTAAGAAACTTGGATGAACTAAAGTCCATCAGGAACTAACTTTCTAACAGATATATGCTAGAGCCGAATCCTATGAAAAGAAAATGCATGCTGTGCTCCTGTGCGAAGTGATTTCTCTCACTGTTGAACAAAAAATGTTAGCGATTTCTCACCTGGGAATCTATGTGTAAAGAAAGCATCCGGGTCTCAGCAGTCGCTATAGTAATAAAATCAGTATTTACCACATTCAAAGCATGGTACTGCAGTCCAAAAGAATGGAAAGGAGCTTTTATTCTCTATTTTAATATGGCACCAAAGAAAAGCCCAGTGTGATTACATCAACCAGGACAGCAGATACACAAGAGCTTATCCTAAGGATGTGACTGGTACCACCTGTAAATACAATTTCCCTGGTACAAAAGTATCTAAAACATTCCAACTAGAAAATCATTCTTTTTTAATAATGCACTCTGATAAAAAGCTTTTGCAAGGATGTAAGCTACATTTACTCTGTGGAGTATTTCAGTACTAAATACACACTGAAAAAGCAATTTCTTAAGCGTGACTCTACTATCTGATGTCCCACACGATAAAATTACACAGGCACAGAACGCTCCCCGCAGCATAAGGTCAAACACGCCCCGGGCTGTCCACTTATTCAACCCTCCTACTCACTGAAAATGTGTAAACCAACTTCACAAAAAGAAAACACACTTCCAAGTATTTTTTTAAAGAAATAGTTGAGAAGGAGAGAAAAAAAAAAATTCAACTAGAAAGTCAAAGCTACAGCAGGTGGCTGCAATGAGCTCAGGATGCCTGGCAATTGTAAATGGGCTCAGAGATCCCCAGTTGCCAAAGCAAACAGAAAAAAGCAGAAATTAGTTAAACCATTATTTAATGTCAAATACAAGTGAAGGGAAAAGGCAAAACGCTAGAAGCATGTGTAATGCACAGAATAGCAACACTTATAACACATATGTGGCTCTAAATACTTTTAATGTATTAACATTTGCGGGGGGAGGGGGGGCGGGCAGCACATAGCAGCTGGTGGTCGCTCGGGGATATGGCCCTTGGAATATGAAGACTCTTATGGCAAGAGACATTTCCTATTATAGCATTCCTGGGCTACGATAGTCATGGCTTTCTTTCAGGAAACTTTCATTATTTTAAAATATACAAGTCAGCCAGGTGGTGGTGGTACATGCCTTTAGTCACAGCACTCGGGAGGCAAAGGCAGGCAGATCTTTGTGAGTTCGAGGCCAGCCTGGTCTACAGAGTGAGATTCAGGAAAGGTACAAAGCTACAAAGAGAAACCCTGTCTTGAAAAACAAATATATATGTGTATATATATGTGTGTGTGTGTGTGTGTGTGTGTGTGTGTGTGTGTGTGTTTATATGTATAAATATATATATATATCATAATGCATGATTTATAATTCTGTACTTTAGAAATGTGATTTTACAAAAGAGATACTGAGAAATTTCCTATAGGTAACCATTTAAAGTAGACCATTTCATGCACAGCTGGTCCTCCATATGCATGGCTTCTGTATCAGCTAACCAGAGATGAGAAATAATTATAAAACCAAAAACAAAACAAACCAGTCAACTAGCCAACAAGAACAACAATAAAAATAACCCCAATCGCATCATTCCATAAATAATACAATATGGAAGACTGTATCATCTCAGATCCAAAGAGCAATATTAGATTCTGAACATGAAAATATGACAAACATAAGGAAATGGGATTTTAATGAATCTGCCACAAAAGAGCTGTCATATGAAATCCTATTAATCTTCTTCAAACTTAAAGATAGGTCACACTAAAAGCCCAGGTATGCTATTTCACAAGACCATGGAGAAACAGAAGGAGACAGAGAGATTTGGAGAGAATGGATTAAAAAGAAGAGCAAATAAGAGATGTTTGGGGATCTAATTATTCCAGTCTAGGTGAAATATTTCAGAGAAATGAAAACTACGCCCATATAAAACGCAGACACAAATGTTCATGGAAAGATTAGTAATAATAGCCCAATAAATGGAAATGACCCAAACAACCATCAACCAAGAGAGACAAATGAGACCTATACATAAGATGAAATATTATCTATCAATAAAGAAAACACCAACTCAAACTACAAAATGGGCAAACCTTGAAAGCATAGTGCTAAATGAAAAAAGCCAGCCAAAAGAGACCAGAAACCACATGATTCCAATCATTCAAAACAGTAAGAATGGTAAAACCAGAGAAATAGAAGGCAGATTTTCAGGTTATTGAGCCCAGGGGAGTATGGTGGTCAGCTGACAATGGCTATAAGGTGTATATATAAGGTTCTAGAATAGACTCAAGTAACAATACACAATTCTGTGAGTTGCATGGTTATCTCATGGTCTTTGGGGAGGAAGGTCAGGTCAGGTCAGGTCTACACCATCCTTCCAGGTTACCACAATCCAAGGGGGCTCAGGTCTTTTCCTTAAACTGATGCAATGTTTGCATATAATCTGTGCTCATCCTCTCCCACAATTCCGTTTAAGTCATTTGTAGCTTGCTCATGATACTGAACACAATGTAAATGCTATGTAAATAGCTGACACACTGTGTTGTTTACAGAATAATGCAATTAAAGGTTATTGTTGTTGTTGCTGCTGCTGGCTGGTTGATTGGTTTTGTTTCGTGTTTGTTTTTCTCATTCAATTGTTTCTCTGGTTAATTATATCCATTGATACAGAAGCCGTAGGTATGGAAGGCTGATGGCACTTTGTGATGACACAATTTATATGGGTAACCTATATGAAATATATTTTAAAAAAAAAGACTCTCTTCCACTGTTTTTATGATTCTCTTTCCTATTGTATTTTCCATAGATACAGCTTCTGAGCCAAGACTGTCAGGGCTCTAAACCATCTAGTTATGCCTCTGTAATGGATTGACAAAGTGGCTCACAGCTGTAGCCTCAACATCCAGGGAGGCTGACGCAGAATTTAAGGCCAGCTTGGCTACATAATGAGTAAGGTCCTAGAGAAAGGAATGAGGAAAGAAGAAGTAAGGGAGGAGGGAAAAGACTTCAATTGTTGCTCACACAGTAACTCTGCACAGGACTGACCACCAGCACCAACTAATGGACAGACACAGAGCGACAGGCCACCATGCTACCTGAAGGGTATCCACTAAGGACGGGGCTTCTCCAGGTAAGTCCCTTGGTCTGCAATATTTCTGAGTGGCAGAAGGGTTGGGATTAAACTAAAATAAATAATAGACCAAAGTTCTCGTGCCCATTCATTCATTGTGCTGAGTTCCCAGTCATCACGAAGATAACACCACCGCGAACCCCCAGACCCCATGCCTGAATGTGTCTCTCTACATTCCACCCACCTGCACGGATGCTGCAATTCCGCAGCACATCCTAGAGTTGCCTTGAAGATGGCAGGACAATGGGAGTTCCCTTGCATGACGTGCTCTGATTGTCGGGGTGCTCTGTCTTGCCCAGCCGTGCCACTGGGTACCTCTGACATGCAGAATGCTCTACCTGCTCAGTGAGCCCAAGCCCTCCCCCACCTCAGAAATAAATACAACGCTAACGAAGATTGGAACTGCAACGCGTGAAGGTACTGATTAGATCACTTCTGGCAACCAGTAAAGTAGAGCTTTCAAGTATTTTCTGTTTCCTGGGGTTGAATGAAACTAGTTTTAAAGAATTCATTACACCTGAGGTTAAGGGGGGGATAAAAAGAGTGAAAACTATTCTAACAGATCACCAAAAATAGCGAGTCAATTCATCAAAGAGAACTCAAAGGAATATTGATGTAGCACAACTCATTAAGCAGTAGACACCCTGCTTTCCCTTTGGACAGCAATTCCAGTGACTATTGGAAAGAAAGTATAACGGTGTGAGCTCACCACGACAATGACAATGTACCACTACACAAAGCAATGGGCAATATGGTGCCACAGTGCCAAGGAAAGTATTGTGTGAACAAAATACAGAAGCAACAGGGTCTCTCTTCTCTCTCTCTCTCTCTCTCTCTCTCTCTCTCTCTCTCTCTCTCTCTCTCTCTCTCTGTGTGTGTGTGTGTGTGTGTGTGTGTGTGTGTGTGTGTGTGTGTGTGTGAAAGAGAGAGATCCTGGTGTGTGTGTGTGTGTGTATAGAGAGAGAGAAAGAGAGAGAGATCTTACTCCTTAAGAAATGCAGTATTTCACAGAATAAATAAAAGAATAAAACACACATATTGTAAATTTACTTCATTAAATTCCACAAATGCACAATGAAACATTGGCACAACACCAAATTGTATATTGCTAGTTTAAAAAAAAAAAATACTTGCTAGAGACGTCACTATGACTCAGCAGGTAACAGTGCTCACCACAAGAGACTGAGGACCAGAGTTCCAACTCAGGAACCCACCTAAAAATCTATGTGTGATAATACTCATCTCTTAATTCCCAGCTGTCCTACAACAAGATTGGAGGAAAGACAGGGAACTGCCCATGGGCCTGCTAGCCCGGAGTACACAGCTCAGGAGAAGTGACAAAAAGAAAGACTGCCTCAGAAACAAGGTGAATGGAGAGAGTCAACTCCTGAAAGTTGTCTTCCCAACTCCGCACGCATACTGCGGCATGGGCATGAGAAGACACACACACACACACACACACACACACACACACACACACACACACACACACTAAACATTTCCGAAAGACAATGCTATGTAAAGATTTTGGAACATAAAAGTAAGTGCATCCTTACACAGGGCCTCGAACTTTGTGAAAGCGGCCATGCTTTGTTCTTTGTTAGCAAGACACAGCGGATAAACAAGACTGTCACGTCGCAGAGGAAGGAGTCGAATACCAAGCAGAATAATTCACCAAACTGTCCCACACTGTTGTTAAGAGGGCTCATTTAAAGGTCCCAGAAGACAGGAGTTAAGCTCATTACTTCATGCCTCATATTTCTGGATTTTCTGGGGACAAATTAGTTAGGAAAAGGACTGAACATCATCCTATCACCTGGACACTCTACTGCTTTCTAGAAGCTCTGTGGGGGAGGGGAGACAGCCTTCTCTGACTCAGGACTCTACTCACAAATGGCAGTCAGAGCTCTTCCTGTTTTTATCGGTCGGTTTGGGGATTTCAGTTTTATGGGGCCCGAACCCATGGCCTTGTGCATGGTAAGCAAGCACTGCATCACTGAGCTACACCCAGACTCCGAAATGTGTTTGTCCCACCATCACGGTACAGAACACAGATGACATACAACCAACACGCCAGGTGTAGTAAAGGAAGAGAATTCATTCATTTTCTCACAGTTCTAGGCGAGACTTGGCTTGTTTGTGGGGAGGATGAAACTGAGTGGAAATGAGGCTTTTTCTGTGACCGTTTTTGCTTTTAGCTCTGGATGCTCCGAAAGGCAGCCGTCCTCGGGAAAGTGGGAGACTGAGGCAGAGGCTCTTCTAAGGAACCTCCCTGGGGCCTCTTGGGATGGAGGCTGAGCATCTGCTAGCGGATCTTTTGTTTCCTCATGTGACTCCGCCAAGGCTAACATCTCTGCCTCTCAGCAGAGGCGGCTCCCTTCCTCCCACTCACCCATTCACCCTTCTCCTCAGAGGGCTGCTACCATACGGCCTCCTCCGACACTGGTGTCTTCCATTGGCAACAAGAACAGCTTTTTAAACAAACACACACAGAAAGACTTTGCCTTAAACAAAAGGAAAAGGCAGACAGAGCCTGAAACGTCTCACAAGCACCGATAAAAGAAAGTGACCAAAAGCAGATGAAGAGAAATGATTCACAGTGGACTAAAAAAAGAAAAACAAAACAAAGACAGCCCTACACTCCCTTAAATGAGAGCAAGCCATCCCCACCATTCTCACTCACCATCCTCACTCACCATCCCTCACCATCCCCACATCCTCACTCACCATCTCCACCATCCTCACATCCCCACCATCCTCACATCCCCACCATCCTCACCATCCCCACCATCCTCACTCACCATCCCTCACCATCCCCACATCCTCACTCACCATCTCCACCATCCTCACATCCCCACCATCCTCACATCCCCACCATCCCTACCATCCTCACTCACCATCCTCATATCCCCACATCCTCACTCACCATCCCCACCATCCTCACATCCCCACATCCTCACTCACCATCCCCACCATCCTCACTCACCATCCCCACCATCCTCACATCCCCACTATCCTCACATCCTCACCACCCAGTTTTCTTCCTCACCCTGATTTTCCCTCACAGAAACCAAGGACCATTCATTCTGCTGCTCTGTTCTTTCACAAGAACTTCCCCCACCCCCAAACCCCGATTTTTCATTCTCACAAGTGAGAATTTGGTGTAGATGATGACTATGAATGATATTAAATAAGTTCTCAATTCCTTCCTCATTTCCCTGTCTCTGCACTAACATTCGGAACACACAACAGATGAGTGGTTCATTCCTGGTCCACAAATACTCATCAGTAACAGGTTTCCTAGCAGGCGCTCTGAAAATCATGGGAATTAACAAGCTTAATCTCTCTGTCCCTCTGTCCCTCTGTCTGTCTGTCTGTCTGTCTGTCTGTCTGTCTGTCTGTCTCTCTCTCTCTCTCTCTCTCTCTCTCTCTCTCTCTCTCTCTCTCTCCCTGTCTATCTCTCTGTCTGTCTCTGTCTCTCTCTCTGTATCTATAACCTGCCATCCCTCCTCCCTCCCTCCTTCCCTTCCTTCCTCCCTCCCTCCCCCAGCCCAGTCTATGCATGCTAATTCTTCCTGTAATACATAACCTCCATAGCTGGCAATCAGAGTGTCACTTGGCTCTAAAATTTCAAAAGCTGTCTCCTGCTTTCCAAATGCACACTCTACACTAGCAGGTGTACCCCAAATGACACGAATGCATGACATTTAGAGTGCTCTTTCAGGCAGAGTGATCTCTGCAACATCTACATCATGTCACGGCTAATGCAGAAGGAGAGCTTCAACCCAGATGAGGAGCACTATGATTACCAGGACACATCTGTCCTGGGTTCAGAGAATTAGCCTCTACGCTTAAATACCATGTGGTAAGAACACTTAAGATGTGGTGCTCTACTCCCTTCATGGAGGCAGTGCAGTCACCACATGACTCACAGTGCATGTTTACTGTGTAAGAGCAGTGAGGGATTCCATGGAGGAGGCACATACAGCTTCCAGAAACTAGAAATTCTCCTCAGTGAGTATTTCATTATGGTTACTTAGAGTGCCCATGTTTTATATACTATATTGCCTGTATTCTGCATTTTAAAATAAAAAGCAAGGCAGCATGATGGTTCATAACTATCACCTAAGCACATGGGAGACTGAGGAAGAAGGATCACTACATATATGACCAGTGTGGAATATAAAGAGAAACCTGTATATTAAAAAAAAAAAATGCAGACTAGAGATTACATCTCTGCAGGTAAAACCCTTGCATGAGGACCAGAGTTCAGATCCCTAACACCCATGTCAATGCCATGAAAGCATGGCAGCCTGCCTATTATAGACTCAGAGCTCAGGAGGTAGAGGCAGATAGCCAACGAAAGCTGCTTGGCTACAAGAGCCAAATGGGAGAATTCTGGGTTCAAGTGAGAGACCCAACCTTAACATATAAAGTAGAAGCAATCAAAAAAGACACCCAGTATCAATCTCTAGACTCTACACCACCTGAATAGGGGATAAGAGCATGCAGGAACACATGTAGTGCATGTATATGCACTTAACCCCTATAAAGCAGCTGGGCTCAGAGCCCACATACACACATGCATGCACACATGCAAGCAAAAAGCATACTATAGCATATGTGCCTATAAGAAGACAAAATAGTATCCTTCAAAACTCCAATCAACAACCAGAAAAGGTTTTTTATTATACAAAACATATGTACCATCTTTAAAAAAAAAAAAAAGAGCAAGTAAATAGGGAAGCATATGAAGGATTTGTTGATGCCTTTGTATTGCTACTGAAGGTAGGCAATGAAAAGTCTTGTGTCTCATGGCCAAACAGAAGACAGAAGTAATTGCTGCCTGCTGCTGTTCATGTTCAGTGTGTGTGTGTGTGTGTGTGTGTGTGTGTGTGTGTGTGTGTGTGTGTGTACATATGTACATATGAAGAGAGTTACCAATCAGTATCCAATTTTCCATACACCTGGAAATCATGAGTCAATTTAACACCCATAGAACTTTGTTTCCATAGCCTAAAGGTTCATGCTATTTTAAAAAGCAAAGAGTCCAAACAGGTTAAAGGCCCTGATTAAGCTGATTAATTAATCCAGTCCTTAGCTTCAGGTGCCCCGCCCCTACCCCCACACCACAACCCAGGGCAGACCATGCTCCTCTATAACACACAATACATCTCAAAAAGATGAGAAGTGTAAATCATGTGATCTATAACCCACAGACTCCAAGAACCTTGGGTGAAAATTGTGATTCATTATATAGTAAGAAGTCTTAGTCATGCCATGCGAACTGAAATCAACAGCACATGACCATGGTCTGGGGACAACTCACTTTAGATAAAGAGTAAGTCAGTAGTCCAGTTCAGAGAGCAACAAAGAATAGAGAAACTTTTTTCAAAGCATGTCTGTTGATGGAAAGAGTCCAAATAAAATAAAGCGGGGAATGGGCTACAAATGGGGAGTGAAAAAGTATTGAAAATTGAAATTCTAAAGAAGCATGATGCACATTACTTCCAAAGAGCTGAGCTTTGAGCAAATGCTTCTGCCATAGAAACAAATGGTATCAAGTTGATGTTTGAAGCAGTCAGAGGTCATGCATGTCAAAGAATAGGCCGAGATATGTGCCTCAGTGACAGAAATAGGACTTAATATACATATAGTCCTTGTGTCAAGAGTGTCCTAAAGGGAAGAGAAGGCTATCATACTATCCTCCCAGGGCTAAAATCATAAAAGAATGCTACGAGAATTTAGATTTTAAAAGAAGTGCATACTGAAGCAAGATGGAAAAAAAAAAGAATAAAATCAGGTTAAAAGTCTTGTTTACATATGCAAAGACTGAAAGTAGTGACTCTAGAAATCCATGTTAACCAACATTCACAGCAAGACTGTCAAAACAGCCAGGAGGAAAAACAACCCAACACCCACCAACAGATGAACAGATAAGCAAAATCTGTCCTATGCAGAATAGAACAACATCCCCACAGAAAAAGGAAGGAAATTCTGACACAACCTAGATAAACTTTAAGGACACTGTGGTAAAAAAATAAATAAATCAACCAGCCGCAAAAGACAAATATTCTACGTTTTCCTTTATGTGATGGATTTTCCACAGCCACGGTGATAGACATGGCATGTAGAATAGTGGTCCCCAGGGGCTGGAATCAGATGACATACTGTGTAAATGGGTAGAGTTTCTGCTGTAAGTGATGAGAAAGTCCTAGAGACAGATGCTGATGGCAGGTGCATAGCACAGTTAATATACTTAATACCATTAAAGTGTGCACTTAAAATGGTGACAGTTCCATATTTCTTGTATTTAACCCAGTTTTTAAACTAGACATGGTAATGAACCCCCATATTCTGAGGTGCTACTGAAAGCTTCACAAGGTAAAACCCACGAATTACCGACCCCATGCAAAGGAGATTTTAGGTATTTGCTGAAATGATTTTTGTGATCTCATGGTAAATAGACCGAAAAGGTGAGAAAAAAAATGGGCAGGTTTCATTAGGTGAATCTGAATTTTTATTACTTTCTTGAAATGAGCATTCAGTCCTTCTTAGCCTATCTTTTAATTAAGAACTTGCTTTTCTTTGAAAATTCAAGGCACTCAACATTACTCACTGGTCATAATTGGGCTTGAGTTTCTTGGGATATAGTTATAAAACACTGCCTGAAAAGAAATGATTGCTCAGCCTAGGATTCAACACAATTGCTTTTCAGCCAGAAGTGGATCCTAATAAATGTTTTTCACTTTCAGGATATGGCTTTACAAAAATCTCTAAATTTGTTTAACATTTTCAAAATAATTAAGCATCAGCCAATACTGCTCAATACATTTATCCTATAGAGAAGGTAGAGGAAGAGCTGTATTCAGATGACTCAGAGAAAGCAAAAGCAACCTTAGACAAGATGTGCAAAGAGTGTGCTCCACACCATGGGAGCTGGTTCTGGCAAGGAGCAGAAGACTGGAGGACAAGGGGGAACTATCCAGAGCAAGTAGATTCGGATGATTGTTTATTATATTACGTTCCCTCACAAATTTGGTAGCTATTCATTGAGCACAAACACACTCATCTATGGCTCTGAGCCCCACAGCTTCTCAATAGTCCCCTCTGAGAAATCTAGGTAAATTCCACTGCAAGGATTTTTGGATCAGTATCAGTGATAAGCCAAAAACAAGCAAAATGCCTCTTAGCAAAGGCCGAGTTTTCAATTCAGATCACTCATTCAATAAGTCACAGGAATCAAATACATAAACAAACACTACGCAGATTATTCTATCAAATTTCTCTATGGAAAGTTTACACCGTACAATCTGACTCAAAGTAGGCTAATTAGACAGCTTTTCATATGCCAAGTGGCCTGCAGGGATATCTGAAATATGTGATGGGTGTGGAAGATAAATTTTTTCCATTAAATCTACTTTGCATTACTTCACTGTGGGCCTAGCACATGGGAAGCTGACTGGGCTATTCTATACTGGGAACTCACTTTGCTCGTGTGCTCCAAGCTTGATTATATCCTCTGATCTTTGTATGTCTTCCATGAATGGACTCTACTTGGATCCATATCCTAATATTTCATTGGGATCTTTATTGCCAGTCTAAGCATTCGATCCTAGGAGTCATTTCAGAGCCTTGATTTATAGTTTAAACAATGATGTGGACACTGAAATTTCAGAAGCAATATTTTCCATCCAATGCTTATACTTTCCCAAAAGGAATCTATTAGCCCTAATACCCCCTGCATATATTCATGAGACTTGACTTCACAGTTAGAAAGTATCTATACCCATTGCCTCATCAAACACAGTCTATGAGTCTGAGTTCCACAGCTGTCTACTTTCCTGAAGTGTGGACTCCAGGTACTACCTTATATGGTCTGCAGGACAGCTCTCCTGTAGGGCTGGCATATGTGCAAAAATGAGGATCAGTTCACAAGCAGTACTTACCTTTCTCCCCTGTCAACTGTGCCTAGCTCTGGACCTCCTGCCACTCATTCTGGTGGACATCCTCCCTACTCCCCTTCTACTCTTCCAAATTAGAATTTTAGAACTTATCTCCAATACTTCCCCCCTTTTCCTTCATACAGCCCTGTTCGCCAGGTCTTAGAGGCTATTGTGTAACAAAGCTAAATGTCAAAACCTATTCCTCTGTATTTCTTTTTCCTAGCATATCTGTCTAGTTGTTTGACGACTTTTTCTGGGACTATTAGTCACACCCTTGTGGTGGTCTGAATGATAATGACCACACAGACTCAGTATTTGTATGCTTGGTTCCCAGTTGGTGAAACTGTTTGGGAAGGTTAAGGAGGTGCGGTCTTATTAGAGAAGCGTGTCACGCAGGCAGGGTTGGAGGTTTCAAAAGCCCATGCCCAGTCTCTCTCTCTCTCTCTCTCTCTCTCTCTCTCTCTCCCTCCCTCCCTCCCTCCCTCCCTCCCCCCCCCCCTCTCTCAGCTTACTGTTTGTGGATCAGATATAAGCTCTCTGCTATTACTCCAGCTCCGTGCCTACCTGCCTGCAGCCATGCTCTTCACCATGATGGTCATGAACTGTGAGGCCCCCAATAAACGCTTCAATAAGTCACCTTGGCTACAGTGTCTTATCACAGCAATGGAAAAGGAACTCAGACCACCCTCACGCCTGGTACCCTCATCCCTTCTATACATTACTGGACTGTGTTTCTTAAACATGATGCTTAGTTTAACTTTCCTAAAGCACAGCAGTGCCCTCCTTCACTCTAAGACCTTTAATCACACCCAAAGGTCTCGAAACGACCAACGTTAGATTCTTTGATAAGATCTCATAATCTTGGGTGCTTTGACCTAACTCTACCTTTCTGGTTTTTTTCCCAATACGTTATTTTAACAGCCACACAGTGGTCCAGCACGACCTCCCTCTCATTCCCAATCTACTGTACAAGCTTCCTCCTACCCAAGACATTCCTGTCCTCGTCTGTCCTTCCCACCCTTAGAAATCCAACACATAACCTTCACCAGGGTGCCAGGTTTTTCCAAATAGAAACAATGTCTGCGTCCTGCTAGGGGTTTGGTTCTGTCTCTCAATATTCACTTCGTTCTACTCAGAGACAAAGTTTTATCTGCTCTCTCAAATCCCAGAGTTTACTAAAAGCCTTGTGAATTTTTCCTTTCTCTGCCTTTGTACATCTTAACAAATGTAATATCCTCAAGACCTCTGACTTCAAGACCTCTGTAAAAACCTATTATTGAGTGATAGGAACAAATGCCATAATAAAAAATATAGAAAGAAAGAAAGAGGAAAAACTTTTGAATTTCTTTTAAAAAAAAAAAAACACCGACAAAGCAAAAACTGGACTGAAAATATTTTTAAAAATGAGTACATGAGTAGTTTATCTCATTTAACTACTTGACAGTTTCAAGGCTCTGGGACGCTTTTGTATCACTGGTTGTTCAAGAGCTAATTTAGCCATCTGCTGAGAAGAGATGGCCCTTTACCCTCACTACTTCTGGGGGGTGATAATAACACTAAAAGCAATTTTCTCCCATGTGCTCCGGGACCTGTCACAACCTAAAACGGAACAGAGCAATTAGAATCATCTATACTCATTTACAAAATAGCTTTATAGAGGGGCAGAAACACAGTTCAGTGGTTAAGAGCACTGGCTGCTCTTTGGAGGACCAGGGCTTAATTCCCAGCTCCGACATGATGGCCAACAACCATGTCATAATTCCAGTAGGGGAACTGATGCCTGCCTGCCTGCCTGCTTCAGGCCTCCTTGGGCAATACGGGGGTAACTGATGCACAAACATACATGTAGGCAAAACACCCATACCCATAAAATAAAAGTAAATACATATTAACAAATTAAAACAAAAGAACCACAAAAAAAACCTCAGCTTTATATACTTCTTCTCACTACTATTGCCATTCATAAATACAGCACCCTAAAGCACTTCAAAGGTGAGTTGGAGGTATACTTTTGTATCAAAGAAGAATGAGTCGACGGGCTGAAGCGTTGCTAACACTGCCAATCCTTCTGTGCGGGCTGGGTTGGGGAAACAGTACCACACAGATGGATTCAGCCTTTCTCCTGTTACAGACAAATCAAAACAAATGGAGCTCAGAGAACCCAACTCATTCAGAAAGCTCGCAGAGATGCCAAACCAGATTCCAGCTCAGACGTCTAGTCCTCTGCTCAGCATAGCCACTGCTCTGGAGATGAATGAAAAGCAGTAATATGACAGTGAATTCATTTGGAACGCTGTTTTTATCCCTTCTGAATACACCTGTTTGGCTGGGAGCGGGGTCACTGCGTTTCTTTGAAGCACACTTGATGTGTGTTGGCTCCAGATCTCAGGAGCTAGCCCTCACCTTATGCTAATCCTGCCCTCTCTTGTCAGCTAGGTTAACCTCACTTTAAGTAGAGATGATGGAGAATGTGAGAGATGTCACCTGCAGTAGACCAGGCCCAAGATGAACACAAGTCATCTTATTTCCAAAAGGGAGGGAAATGTCAACCAGTCTGTCCCGTTTCCCAAAAATAAATTTCCCCATTGTGAGGAAAGATATTTAAAAGATCCATTTATAATGAAAGCCTCTAAGTGTACACGTTCATCTCCTCTGGGATTAGGCAATAATGATTTACAATATAGATGCTTTCTAGTAGATCCACAGAGATATGAGAAAAAAACAGCTATCATTATTCTATCAAAAGACACTATACACTGCAGTCTATTTCTTATCAGATAATCCCACAGCCCGGAGTGGTAGCACACGCCTTTAATCCAAGCACTCAGGAGCCAGAGGCAGGTGGATCTCTGTGAGTTCAAGGCCAGCCTGATCTACAGATAGAGTTCCAGGACAGGGTCCAAAGCTACACAGAGAAACCCTGTCTCAAAAATCCCCCACCAAAAATACAAAAAAAAAAAAAAAAAAAAAAAAACAAAAAAAAAAAAAAAAAAAAAACCAACCCAGATAATTCAGCAAATTTACATACAGTTCTTATCTTTGAACTTTATATCATTACACTGTATGTTATAGAAAACATCTGTTGCTAACATAAAACACTGGTTCAGTGACAGATATAGGAGGCCATTTTATACACACACATAAATAAAAACAGAACTGGTTGTTAATTAAACTTTCATGAGAATGTAGTAACTAATGAACATGATGAAAATCTATTTACACTAAGAGAAGAGGGATCTCTGCAGGAATGACCAGATGGGAGCAAAAGCTTTAACTAAATATAACCCCCAACCCTGAAAAATGAAGCCAAGCAGAGAGGACAGGGTCGAAGGAGGAAGAAGATGAGAACAGAGAGAATAATAAAGCAAAGGAGGAGAGAGACAACCGGGAAGAGGAAAAGTGACATCAATATCTTTTCCACAAACTAAACGCAACAGCTTACAAGTTCCTCTGAACATTTTCCAGGGAACAAAACAATACTTGTTATGCTTGCAAAAGGCAGCCATTTTAAGGGTGAAGTGGGATGGCTGAAGTATTTAGAGAAATACGATTTGTGAACACTGTGAGAATAGTCTCACCAAAGGCCAGCCACAGACAACTGTTTCACACATACGATCATTACTGAAATGATGGGAAAACACACCATCAACCACCAATGAGGGAACATACAAAGGTAAGGACTTTGTGTCATCACATTACATATGATGTCATATTATGTATGCATAATGAGTCTGAACCCATTATAATGGATTAAGTGCCAGATTAAAAACACTCAGTACTACACAAGCCCCATTTAGGAAGTGAGTTAAATCTCCTTAGAATTGCTATTAGAGAATTCACCAAGAAGATAACATTTGAGAAAAGCTCTAATGGATAAATAGAATACTTTAAAAGAAAGGCATTCTAGGCACAAAAATAGGCACAAACTCAGAAAAGTGCATGACTTCTTTGAAGAGCCCTGAACAGTTTCATTTGTGAATGGACTATTCACGTTACCAAGAAGATAATGGTTTCTCACTAAAATGACTCACAATCTATGAATTTTTGACTCACTCATATTGATAACCCTATTCTTAATAAGTTATAATGAATTATGAATATTATAATTAAACACACTTTTGCAAGCATTTTTAAGTTCCATTTTTAATGATGTGTATCTGTGTGTCTGTTTGTGGGTATGTGCTAATGAGTACAGTGTCCACAGAGGCCAGCATGGGGCACTGGATCCCCTGGTGCTGGAGGTACAGGTAGTTGTGGTTGTTGGACAAGGCACTGAGAACCAGACTGAGCTTCTCTTCAAGAACAGCACTGCTAAGCCATCTCTCCAGCCCCTGGTAAGCATTTTTAAGAAAACAGTTCAGTTAATCCTCACCACAACCTTTAAAAGCAATAATACTATCACTGTCTCTACTTCACAGATGGAAACAGAGAAGTTAACTAGCTTGACTAAAGTCACTGATTGACTCCCTAATGTTCTTTGAGCCATCTTCCATCCAGGTGCTGACTCGACTCCAGCCTCACAATAGAAACATCACCTCACACTCCAAGTGAGGTACACTATGGACAGGAAGAACCGAACGCCGGCCATCAAGCCCCCTCCTTCCGCCTCCTTTGAATCCTTTCCTTCCTTCCATTCATTGCTTTAGACCTCTAGACTGCCCTATTACTCTGCAGGAACCCCTTATTCCTTCCTCATCTCCTGCAAATGGCAACAGCAGGGCTAAATTACTAAATGGAGGAAAAGTGGAATAACTAAAGCAGGGGAGTGCCCAGAGCTGTTCTGTCTGCAGCTCATCCAACCTCAGGGCAGGCAGATGTTCATGAACTACAGAAAAAAAGATCTACAGACAGAAGGAAGGATCAAGAAAACCAGTGCTGTTTTAGACACTGCTATTCAGTTATCAAATCCACCATGTTAGGAGTGGAAATGTAACTTCTTTCAAAGAATACATTTTAAAGGGCATGGTTCATCTTGATCCATCATTTTGAAACTACGCTTTGTCAAAATACTTTAAAAAAAAATAGGGAAAGTATAAGAGCCTTCCAACTAAGCAGATGGTGCCTTTATTACTACAGGGACAGGAGCTGAAAGGCACCAGCATACACACCCAGACTGATTCACCTCAGCACCAGAGTTAAAGGAACCCATTTTGGGAAAAAAAAAAAAAGTATCAGACAATAAAACCCAAATGGAGGGTTTAGTAGCACAAGTAGGTACTTTAAAAGGATATAAACGAACTGGCACTTAGTAGTGACATTTTCCACACAGCAATCATGGCCATCACAGTGAATGAGCTTGTTAAATTTACAAGCCAGTCCAACTAAGCCAGGCTCAAGGCTCAACATATGCAGGAGGTGTCTAAAGTATGCCAGTGATAAAAGGAACATCATATACATAACACTTATTTTAAATTAAGGGGAACAGGGAGGGGAAAGGGGAGGGGAGGGAGTGAGGACAAGACAGACTGGGAGGGAGGGAGAGAGGGAGAGAGAGAGAGACAGGAAGAGCGACAGAGGGAGAAAGAAGAGACAGGTGGAGCTCTGTTAGAAAGTTCTGAATCAAGGCATGTCCACAATGAATACATGTGGTGACATACTCCCAAGTTTCAAGACAGAACTCTCTTCTTGGGTGACCGAATATTGAATTACCCACCCATGGGATTTTAGAACATTACCTAATTTCTGATTTAGTTATAATATAAATACAACATTCACAAAACCACACTCGGGAATCTAGAGATCTTAAGTGGCAACTGCTAGGAATTTTCTCTCCTATGAAGCCCACCTATCTCCAGTTCTATAATGTGTGCTAGGATGAACAAAGCTGGGCTATTGTATAATTTTGGTATATGTTGGGCAAGATCAATTTCCCACAGATGGAAAACAATGAGGAATCTACTCACCACTGACATTTCACCAGGAATGTGAACACCTTTCCCCACACAGGCACTCGGCAGTTATAAAAGCAAACTGGATTTCTCCCACATTCTGGTGTACGGGGCTGTGAAATTATGTTCTGACTCATAATCTACTTCATTCTCTCTAAGGTAGCATTTCTAGACTGACCAAGTTGGCAAGTAAAGTTCTCAAATAATAAAATTTAAAGTAGAAGGCCCTACTCAAATGCCAATCAATTCTAATGCCTTAAGAAACCATTTTCCTTTATTAATAAATAAGATTTATTTAATCTCATAGATTGCAAGTTTGTAATGTACCACTAAGACCTTGAGGGAGTCATTTATGACCATATAGTTACTGTGATCAGTAAGCAATTATATTTAATATAATGGGCTATTTGCTAAGTGTCAACAAAATCAATCAGTCTACTTTAAAAGACTGAATAGTTTAATCCCATCAAGACTTGTTCACGGCCAATTTGATTCTCATCTTTAAAAAGGCACTACTTCAAAAAGTCTAAATTGTGATTAGGATAACAAAACTTATTAAATATTATGCCTAAATGAATCATATTAAATGTTTGAGCATAAATGAAATGTATTTGGTAAAATCTATTTTTTTTTTAGCTATTATATTTTGGCAATCCAGCATCAATGCTTAGCTCTTACTGATATAGCACATGAGCATAAAGTATTTTAACTTCCAAATATTAAACAATTATGACACAGGAAAAACAGTAAGCAAACAGTATCATACTGTCTGATGTACAGTAAGCACAACACCAAAAATATTCAGAAAACGAATCAACAGCACACTGGTTAATGAAACTGAAGTGGGATTTACTTTACACAATTCACTTATTTAGTAGTAGGTGTAGGAGTAGTAATAGTGGTCGTTGTAGCTGCAGCAGCAGCAGTAGTGGCAGTAGTAGTAATGTGTGTCGGGGCACATGTGTGCTATGGAACAATCTCTGTACACTGCAAATATATCGCTAATAAAAAGCTGATTGGCCGATGGCTAGGCAGGATTTTCAGGGCAGAGAGAATGCTAAGAAGAAGTAAGGCAGAGTCAGAGGAGTCACCAGCAAGACACAGAGAGGAAACAGGAGGTGCAAGATGAAAGAGAGGCAACGCCACATGGCAGAATGTAATATTAACTAATTAACTAATTAATTAATTAATTAATGGGTTAATTTGAAATAGAAGAGTTAGCTAGTAACAAGCCTGAGCTATTGGCTGAGCATTTATAATTAATATTAAGTCTCTGAATGGTTATTTGAGAGTGACTGCCAGGACACAAAGAAACTCTGCTTACATGTGTCTGCCACACACACACAGCTTAGAGGATAACTTTCAGGAGGTAAGGTTCTCTGTACATCATGGGTCCACAGTTCAAACTATGATTGCCAGGCTAATATGGCAAGCACTTTTACCCACTGAATTATCTCACTAGCTTTATTTTTACTTTGTGAAACAAGATCTGCCTATGCAACCAAGGCTGGCCTTGAACTCATGATCCTTCAGCCTCTGTTTCCTTGGTGTTAAATTAAAGGTGTGTGCTATCATGCCCAGCCTAAAATTTCTTAACTACTGATTGCTAAAAGATATAACACAAATGGGTTTTGAACACACTTTTAAACCACAAAGTCTTTTGGTCTGAGGCCAAGGTACAGGTATTAATCTCCTGTGTTTTATTCATAACTAATTAATACACAAAAGTAACAACTCAAATTAGAAGTTGAAGTCTAGCTTGTGGCAGAATAGGCTTATAACTGAAGACACATCTATGAAGGGATCGTATACTCAAGAGGACACTGTACCCAGTAGTATCAATAATTAAAAATGAGTTTAATTTTAAAAACTGAAGGAAAACTTTTAGCTCACTACTTTTCTAAATTTGGAATTAGCATGGCATTCAGAAGGAAAAAAAAATCTCCAATTGGTGTCCTGAAGCTTCTATTTTCCATCACATGACAATGGTATTAAAAAATTATTGCCATAATTATATCTCCAATAATAACAGTGGGCTTCTCTGAATGGTCTCTGTATCTTTTAATTTAATTTGCAAAAAAAAAATCATCTTTTGAATTACAATGCAGGTGTATTAACACTCATATTAAAGCACCAACACAGGATTTGCAAGCTTATAAAAGACATGATAAAATCCAGTCAAAGTAAGCTATTTCCCATAGGCCTGCTACACCCTGGGACAGCGTTTTGATTATCTGAAGAAATGGCTGGAGTACAGACCTCAGAAAATTCTCCCTAAACTCCCAAGCAAGCTTGGAATGGTCCTGAGTGAGTGGCAATGAGTTGAGAGTACAGCCCCCGTGCAGCTCTATTCTCGGCTGACTAGAAGGTTGAAGCCGTTGATTAAATGTGAGGTGGTTGTGTTTCAACATCCCTGCCATGCAAAACAGGACTTAGGGACATTTGGGAAGAGAAGAAAAAAAAAAAAAAAAAAAAAAAAAGGTCCTAAAGGGCAGCCTACGCAGCTCTCCTGAGATGAGCTGAAGCCAAACAAGGGCCAACTTCACCCTACCGCAGATGCATAGTTGATCGATCCTGCAGTCCGCACACATTATAACCATGTCCACAGGCAGGAAGATGTTTAAAGCAAATACAACCCAATACCCATGGCACCCATAAGCATAACCCCAAAAGAGCAGTGCTTAGAAGTGTAAATCAGTGATGAAGAGGAAATAGCTACCATATGTAGTCCTGGGCACCAAGCCGAGGTGACATGTCTCAAGCATCCAGTGATACTAGCTTCAAAACAGGAGCCATCAAGTGAAAACTGAGAACAGCGGGTTCAGAATAGTTAACTGATAGTGGCGATTGAATAGGTGGGCAAGAAGATAACCTAAAATTTCATTTTGTTATGTTCCTTATGTTACGAATCATGTCGTCTCTATGCTACAGATTGCTTTGCTTTGTGCCCACAGGGTAACAAGGTAGCAGATCAATTCAATCAAAAGTGGATTCAAATCATTAACTTATGGTGTATGGAAAGATGGAAGGTAGGGCACCTTCCTGGCTAAACACAATGAAAATGACCCTCTGATCTCCCAAAAGATCATGTATTGACACTGAACTTAGCCAGCAGTACAACAGTATGATGGAATGAGTTGGTCTGAAAATCAATAATGCAGGGTCTGAATTGAATTCATGGGGTTTGATTCAATAATGAATTTCTTTTCACAGATTCAAAAGCAAAGGAGCCATGAATGAAAGGCACAAAAAGCCTTTCCAGATGTCTAACGGATTTCTCCACCGGATAGTGGAGCACCATGTGAACTGACTGTGGAGAAGCACCCCTGTGTCTAGAAGACGGCCTGGCAGAGCGAATGGAGGCTCACCGTTCACAAGAGCAGAGCAGGCTGGGGCTTGAGAAAGAGCCATGAGTCAGTGGACACAGATGAAAGAACTTTATTGGGAGAAAAAAAAAAATGGAGATTATAGTCTAGTCTTTTTTTTCCCCTCAGACAATATCAAATACCTAGGCTAATCCAGACAAAAATCAAATTTACAAGTAAAGATGTTTACTTTGGTTAATTTTATGTGAATTTCACCTCCATCTATTGATCTTCTTAAGAAAGACTATCAAAAGAAAATCCTATGAGACAAAATGCAAACATCAAAAGCAACCAGAGCTCCACTGTTGATGAAGAAACAAATGTAACTGATTGCCAACAGTGGTGAGTATTTAGCATGGTTGCCGCTGTGAATTATGGCCTATACCTTAAACACAAAGAGTGGCTAATAGTCTCTCATCAGCATGACGTGTTTTTATCATCTGAAGGTATCTGGTAAATTGTCTCTATATGCTATTTCCAAACCCCAACTTATTAGGGAGTTCTGAAGCAGCAGTATTAATTATAGTTAACAACAGAATTATTAAATTAATAGTTCATAATGGATATTTCTTCATAGGTCAAGCTCATCGATAGATGCTCTACCTAGTATACAGAATCAGAATTAGACCAGGGTAAAATATTATATACCTTCCAGGGCCAACTGCTTTTACTAAGCAACAGTTGTTACCAGGAGATGAATGAAAACTGTCTCTGTGTAGGTTCCGTAATCCTGTACCTACTGTGATAAAGGAATGCAGGCCTACTGTGGTAGGAATGATAAGGGTAAACTAGGAAGAGACAAGAAGCCAGTCTGGCTCACATGTAGTGAGACAAAGGAACAGGGGTAACTTAAAAGTCAAAACAGCAACAACAAAAACAGTCAACGGACTAATAGGAGCTTAATGATTCAGGGTCACACAGGGTGGATGCTAAGGATCAATACTGTTGAAAGTGTGATTGGGAGATGATCAGGGTGCACTAAGAGGACCTGGCCCATGCTCCTCAAAGATCTCTTGTGCCCTGAGAGGACTAATGAAGGAATGTGATAACAAATGGAGGCAAAAAGAAACCTTCACGTGCTACTACATTTGTGCAGTTATAAGGACATGACTTTCATCAGGACCAGCAGCAAAGACAGAGACAAATGGTTGAGGGAGATGCCTTGGTGAGGCTGAGGACGTGGCTCAGTAGATAAAGTACCTATCACACAAACAAGAGGACCCGAATGTGGATCCCCAAGAGCCACATACAAGCTGGGCAGGTGATCCCAGCATGAGAAAGGAACCAGAAAACAACGCCTTACATGTTGGGACAAAATAGGTAGGTGAATCAATGACCCAGACAAGCATGAGTCACAGGGGTTTGTTTGAGCTATGGCATTCAGAAACTAATGAGAATGAACTGCCAGGGGAGGGATGGGTACCATAAGAACACAAAGAAAGAGAAGCAGTCAGCAAGGGCTCCCCAAAATAAGTATAAGCAGTTTGAAAGAATCAGGCAATTGGACTCCTAGGGCAATATTCTGTAGAGATGAATGAAAACATGCTAATGAAGGCTCAGCATGACAAGGTCATGTACACACACCTAAAAACTGCATCAATAACTATCAATGTTGGTAGGTCTATCAAAACAAAACAATACAGGAAGTCATTTCTAGGAAGCTTCAGGATTGACGAATGTGCAACTATATGAAATATAGGAAACCACAGATCTGGTAGTTTCTCAGCATGCATTCAGCAGAAGTATTTGTGGATGATTACAACCATCTTCCTGAAATTAAAAGCTATAACCAATTTGTAGTAACATTTCATAATCATTCAGTATTTTATTCCATATCTCAACTTTTCTATTACATTATCTGGCACCCTAGTAAATGAATACGAGGAAACAGGCATCAGACAAGTTGGTTTGTTACTTACACTACTCCAGGTGAAACCTTGGATAAGAAGAAATAAAGTGTTCTAATTCGTGCTTTTGGAATTGTGGGGATTCTTAAGAATTCAGATATTGAATACCAGATCTTATCCTTTCCTTGATACCAAAACTTGCTTCTAAACTCTGTAATTACCATGAAAATAACTTCCAAGGGGAGAAATAATTTAGAAAAAGTTGGTTTCCAAGCTTACCCGGAGTCCCAGAATTCACCCACCCTCATATTGAACAGCACTGTGCAACAACACAGGACATTTGATAGAGGGCATCTGCCCAGCACACTGGTGAACATGGAAACCATAAGGACCCTGACAATAGTCAGACTCTACCCGGCTCCTTCCATGCATTCATTCACTGGGTCATTCATTTTTTTCTCTCAAGAATAAGCAAATAACACAAAGTAATGTATCTGAAAAAGCTGTGATTATTTCATCACTTTGTACTTTGGAAGCCTTGCAGAGACCAGAACAATGACCTAGCCAGCTGAGACTAAAACCTAATGTTTAGATCCAAAAACTTAGCAGAGGGATGGGAGATGGCCCAGTCTACACAGCATTTGCCTTGTAAGAGTGAGGGCCTCAGTTTGATCCACAGGATCCAAGTGAAAGTCCAGATGTGGTGGCGTGATGGTAAATTCCAGTGCTGGGGAGGCAAAGAAAGACGTATCCATAGGGCTTGCAGGTCATCCTGCCCGGCCTAATCAGTGAGTTCCAGGCCCATGAGAGTCACTGTCTCAAGCAATACAGTAGATGTCCCAAGGAACAATAACTGGGATTGTCCTCTAGATGCTATTTACATGCACAATATGGATGTGCACCCCTATCCCCACAGGCCTACTCACACATGAATACACATGCACATTTACATACACACACAAAAAAATATTCACTGGAGACTCAAAAAAAATCTGTCATTCTCATTGTACTGTGGGATGTCTTTCTGTACGCTGTGAATATGTGTTGCTCTCAATGGTTGATAAATAGAGCTGTTTGGTCAATGGTGAGGCAGAATAAGGTTAGGCAGGACATTCAAACTGAAGACAGAGATGAAGAAGGGTGGAGTCAGAAAGATGCTGCCAGCCACCGTCAGGAGAAGCAAGATGTGAGAGAACAGTTAATGCCATAAAGCCATGTGGCAAAACATAGATTAATAGAAATGGGTTGAATTAAGCTATAAGAGCTGGTTAATAATGAGCCTGAGCCATAGGCCATACAGTTTGTAATTGATATAAGCTTCTGTGTGGTTACTTGGGACCAAGCAAGCATGGGACCGGGCGGCACACAGGAAACTTCCATCCACATCATTGTTTTGCACATTTAGTCTATGGTTGGTGGCTGTTTTTTACTGATGTTCCTTCTGCATTTGCTCATCCAAGAACCTATCAGACCTTTCCTCCACACTTTACTACTTCTGTTTTAAGAAAATATGTGAATGTATGCTTTTATTTAACACTAAGACTATAATTAAATACTTCTCACAACACCCTCAGGAAGCAGGCAAAAAGCCTTAGTTGCTAACATTTTACATATTCTTTCAGGATATCTCTACAACCATCAAAAAAACTAATGATAGGTAATGGGATAGAATCAAAGTGCCCTCATACGGGTATAAAAATGTTATAATGAAATCTATTTGTCCTTGTTTGCTTTAGCTATCAACTTGACACACACGCCAAGAATCACCTAAAAAAAAAGTCCTAATGGAGCACTTGTCTTTCCTGGATTGGACTGTTGACATGTCTGTGAAGGGTTGTCCTGATTTATTAGTTGGTGCAGAATGTCCCAGCCCTCTGTGCGCCACACCATCTCTAGTTAGGTAATCCTATACTATATGAGATACAGTGAGCCAGAGAGTCAGCAGCAAGTGGGGTCCCTCTGTGGTCTCTGTTTCAATGTCCCGCATGAGCTTCTGCCTTGCCTTCCATCAAGGATAGACTGTGACATTGCAAGTGTAAGATGAAATAAACCCTTTCCTCCTCTAACCTGCTTTGGGTCACAGTGTTTGTATCACGGCAACAGGAAGCATATACTAATTATGTTTATACATATATAAAAATAGTAAAGCTTTAATATGTTAAAAATAATAACAGGAGGAAAACCAGGTGGCTGGGCAGACATGTAGTGCTAAGGCAATACTGAAAATATAAAACATGGAAAGCAAAACTTCCCGCTCCATTGTCTCTGCCACAGCCAGGCAGAGGGAGGGAGGGAGGAGAAGATAACTGACAGACTAATATTTTAGTCTCAGTGGTCAGATAAATAAAATAGTGGCATTGGACATTATAATATGCATGAGTGTATTTTAAGTATGCTTTTACTTTTTTATTTTACTGTATAGGACAAATCTTAACCATCATTTTAAGTTCCTTTCTTGGTTTTCTGCTTCTTATCTCCATCTAGGACCCTAAAGCTCATCCATAATCCCAAGGTATAAGCTCAGCTTCATATCAATCAAAACTTAATGACATTTAGGTGAAAAAACATAGTTAAGTGGGCTATGGAAGATACATTTTGTTATCACCATTGCTATATTAAACCTTCTCAGAATGTCATTAAACTTAGAAAAATAACAAAAAAAAAGTCATTAAATAGTATTTCTCTGCTGTTTTTCATTTAAATCTAGTGTCTTTCAGAGGGCAAAAGAATACTCTTCCTTGGCTTGTCTATTTGAAAAAAGACAAGGACACAAAGCAAAAAAAAGTCATCCCTGCACTGTTTTGACTATGAAAGTCACATTTCTGGACAACTATTATAAGAATGCACTTAGTTTTAAATGAACTCTCAGCTTATGAATTTTATATAAAGATCTATCAATACTTTGCTGGAAATCCTTCATAACACCATTGGCCAATACTAGCATTCATAATACATGAGAAACTGATGTTGCTCAGGCTCATAGGTAGAACAGAGATTTCTCTAAAAAGCAGCTTGGTTCTTTGTTATGATTTAAGCAAAGCAGATGACTGGTAGATGAAGCCAATAGGAAGGGCTCCCTTCCCAGGACTCAGGAACCAGGCTCTTTTCCCCAACCAGCACTCGGCCAGCTTTGCTGGGTTTCCTTCCCAGTTGAAATGGAAATTTGGGGAAAGCCAGGCCCTTTTTATAAAATTTGTCTATTGTTGTATCCCTAGGCTTTGGAAATGAATTTGAAAATAGATGGACAAATGCAAGGAATTCATCAACCATTGGACAGTGGATCAATGCATTAACACCCTAACAGATAGGGCTGTCAGCTTCCCAAATCCATGTTTTTTTCACTTCTTGGCAAACAACCCAGCCTTCCCCTGCCTTGTGAAATGATGAAATGCAAAGAAAGGCATCTGCAGAGTCATCTCGAAAGACATTTCAGCAACAAAGTCATTCTCAAAATCCTATCTGTGCCTAAAAAAAATAAAAACCAAAGATGGAGAAACGAACACATGCAGACATGTGTACATGCAGGTGTGCATACGTGCCCATGTGTGTACCTGTCCATCTGCCAGACCGGGAAAAGAGAAATACAAGACCTAACTTTTAAAGTCACATTACTGTCCCTCTCCTTGAACGGAGAGGAAGAAAGACATAGAAAAGGCTGAATTCTCCCTCTGTTAGGCCATGACAGAAAACATGAAGTACCTTCCTCAGAACTTTCCCCAAGATACTCTAGTCCATGGACCCGCTTCAATTAAGATGAGACAAAATTAATGAGTCTCCTTCACGCTACAATTCTGCATTTCATTTTTAAGAGAATGCAAGAAGTGACTTAAATCTGTGCCGGCCAGTCTTGGTTGGAATGAATGAAGCCTGAAATTCTCCGAAAATCTTCCCCTCTCTCAATGCTGGTTTTAGCAAGCCCTACCTCCTTGAGAAATCTAATATTCCTGGATATTTGGACTTATTACTTATCATATCAAAATAAAAAAGTTGAAATCTAATCTAGCTTTGCGTGTGACCAAGGGTAGGGGTGGGTAAGAGTAGACATGACTAAATACCAGAGCAGGCTATGGAACAGGGCTGCTCAAGCTCCACACCCCCAACAACACTGCTTACTGTAGACAAGACGCCCACTGCTCTCTCTGCGTAACACCACCCCCTGTGGGAGCTCCCGTAGCTAGAGTCTAGAAGGTTCTGTAGTGTTGTGATTTGTAACACTTCCTCACCTCAGATGCTCCTTCACAAAATGTGGCTGCTTTCTCTTTCGGTACCAAAAAGTTAGTACATAGCTGTGACAAAAAAAAAAAAAAAGATCCTCCCAGGAAATGTTCCCTCAAAAGTCATTTATTAAATCTACCTCAAGAAGAGAATTCCTGGACCTTGGGTCTGATGGAAGTGACTTGTTTAATAAAATCATGAAGATATCTAAAAACAATAAACAAGTGTCTCAGAGGAAGAACAACATGGTGGTGACCACAGGGAAACAGGAAGCAGAAAGCAAAATCTGGTCATAGGTTTGCATTCATCGGAGTTCTCCAGAGAAAAGGGAATCAACAAGATAGTCACAAATATACAAAGGTATTTTAAGAAACTGCCTCACAATCATGAAAGCTCGCTACGTCTAAACTGCAGGTGACTCAGTAGGGGAGGGCCTAGCAAAGAGTGGTAGCTCCAGGTCAAGGCGATCTACTGCAGGAATCCTGGGACGGTCAGACATTTTCTATTAAGACCTCCAGGATGCCCACTCCACGATATAAAGGATAATCTATGAAATATTACACTCATCTTCAAAAGGTATTTCCACACAAATATGTACTTAGAATCCAAGATCTGGGAATCATGCTACAGTCAAACTGGCATGTAAGGGTAAACCATGGCAATACCTGTGAGGAGAGAGAAAAATGCAGCGAGGGCACGGGGTATATCACATCAGCTAAACCTTCTGTTACAAGGCAGTAAAGTTCATGGACATCCTGGTCTAGGGGACTGCACAGTTTCTAGAGGCAAGCGCTTTCAATGGGAAACTCAAAACTAATACCAAAGGTCACCCCAAAGAGGCTACTTTGTCAGGCCTTGTTGTTGATCCCAGTCTCTCTCAGTTGACCTCTGACCTTTCCCTTTAGACTTATACAGACTAAGGGCATATTAATCCTTAGCCAGGTCCCTCTCAAAGATAAATTAACAAGTGTGATTTACATTTACATCATTTTAGGATGAAGTTTTGTTAACAGTGTCCACCTCTAGTGTGGCAATCAAGTCTAGGATCTAGACCCGCCATGACAATGTCATCAAAGTAAAAAAAAAAAAAAAAAAAAAAAAAAAAAGAGCCAAATAAGGCATCCATAGTCAGACAACGGGTTTCCACTAATGAAAGATTTTTGCAAATTTTAATAAACAGGATGACAATTACAAGGTCAAAGCTGCCTGGATAGGAAGAGTATTTTCCAACTTCACTTCCATTATTTAAAAACTGCCTCATGAAGAGTTAGGGACACAGGTTGGCAGTGGGTGCCCTTGCCTAACACTATCAGCATCCTGGGTTTCATCCCTAACATTGATTCCCTCCATCTGACCCCCTCCTGCTCCAAAGGCAACAACAACAATAACAAAAAAAAAAAAAAAAAAAAAAAAAAAAAAAAAAAAAAAAAAAAAAAAAAACAACTTGGCTCCAGAAGGAAAACATGCTCTGAAAGACTGAGACAAAGTTACACACATGTCGTTATTGCAAACCTTTCATAGCTTCGAAAATATAATATATATCACATGCCCACAAAGGAAAGAATAATGTGCACATTTCCAAAGCCCTGGTGCTGCAGAAGTCACCTCCCACTACATGCTCTCTCCTAGAGCACAGTTCGGTGAGGATTTGTTTTGTTAAACATGGGACCAAAAAGACAACATGGAAAGTAGTTCAGCTCATCTGTGTTTCCAGAAGCATGACTTTTGAGCACAACATTTACTTGAATGAGCAATTATTAAGACTCCAAATTTGTTTACATGTCCTATCAGACAGTCAAATGCTGACCACATGTAAGTATTTTACAAATGAGCTTCACCTTTAAAGAGGAAATGGCTCTTCTTCCCCCATTCAATTCAGCAGACTTTATCTTGGCAAACATGGTTAAAGACTAGAGGATGAGGCCAAGAACAGTGTGTAGCACCTCCCTCTTCCACAGAAGGGGACCCCGAGGTTCAGTAGGCAATGTGCTCAAGATAAGTGAGGAATCCTGGATCAGGAGTCCTCACGACCAGTCAAATTACTCCAACTACATTAAGCTCAACCAAAATCTCAACACTCCTACTGACATCTTGGCCTCAAAGAATTGCAGGACAGGAAATCAAGGGAAATTGTGGCAACAGGATTTGAAGAAAATGGGTGTTGCAGGCCGGAATAAATTCAAATTCAAAAAGCACCTATAAGAGGTAGTGGAAACTCACCAAGATCCAATTCAAAAGTGTCTGATGGGACCTGGTTGCAATATGCAGAACAAAGGCCACTCTGGTCCATTGGAAAGACAAGTATTAGATCAGTTTGGAAAGAAAGTGTAGAGGACTTTTTTTTAATATAATAGAATCTGTTCACGCAAACACCAAGTGGATACTTAGTGTAATGAGAAAATGTAAAAGTAGAGAAATATTGAAAATGTCAGTACACTTTGTGGCACTTAAAGAGAGCACTAGCTAATTTTAATGATTATTTTCTCCTATGATCCTGCCAATATCGCCAGCAACAGACGTTGTTACTGAAAATGGTGATTACTATAGATCCTAGACACCATTAGGCCTGCTCCCCCCAACATTCCCCCCCCCTCCCCATGGGTTTGTATGAACAACTACATCTGTGCATGTATATGCCACAATCTGAAGTTGTGTTTTATGTAGGATGCTCTCACCACACAAAAATAACCAAGAGAAGTTTTCTTATTTTCCAGTGTTAAATGGTGCTTTAGAGAAATCCTTGAATAAAGATTTGAGTTCGTCTAAGATGAGTGATCATTACATTTTAAGTAAATGCCATAAGAATGTATTGCCATAAAGAGTCTAATAAGAAAACACCCTAAAATTAAAATAGTAAAATATGAAAAATAAAAACACAAAATATATCCCATGAGAATTCCCTAAGAGAGAATCACAGCATGAAAATTCATCACTACTAACCACATGCACAACTCAAAAATTATTCTTCTTAACTCAAAAGGAAAAGCATTTAGAAAGAGGACGGGAATGATTCAAAATGAGATTCAAATGCTGTCTGAAAGCCTCAAGATGATTTCTTCTCAACTCCTAAATATCCTAGATATGAGGAAACTTAGTCTGCATTTATACTAGCTCAATCTAAGAAAAGACTTCTTACTTAGTAGTGAGTTCGGCTGCTAGACAAAAAGCTACATGGCCAAAAGTGGGCGCACACACTGAAGTTAAGGTACTCTAAGATGAGTTGCAAGAAGGCAAGATTGTATGCAGCCTTTCAAAGCAGACGTGACACACAGATAGAATACTGATTCATCTCTCCGCCATCTTCTACAAGTAATTGACAGCTTCTCTCTTGCCGAAGCTGATAAGGCAAAAGTTAGAGTCATAATGGAAGAAGAATAGAAATAGACTTGGAATCGGGGTTTTATGGTCAAACTGGAAAGGTGGTCTATTGCCTACCGTGACCTGACTGGCAAACTGATAGCCCGTATTCCATCCTGAATCAGTTCATCACACACTCCTCACTCATTATCATGTGCCAACGCTGGACTTCCGGGCGGCGACGGTCATGGTACAGCAAACCTTAGCAGATGCGCTCTAAGATTTCACTACATGTAAAATTAATTTTTGTCACCAAATGGTGTACCATGCCAATGGGAATAAAACTATTAGACAACAATGATGATGCTGGTGGGGGCTGTGAGCTGGAACGAACAACCTGGCTCCCAAACCAAGAGGCTCTATCTATTAAGCCAGGGCCAAAGAGAGTGCTTTGCTCAGAGAACCAGAAGGATTCTTCAGAGTAGCAGAGCTTTGCACAGTAACAATAGAGCGCCACAGGGGAGCCAAAGGCAGGCTGTAATGACTGCACTCTTCTGGAAGCATTACAGGAGTGTGCACTCAGATAAAATATCTGCAGACATTAATGACTTCACTTTGTCTTTTAAACGCCATCAAACATGCCACGAACTCTAATATTCAAAGCTGAGTAACAATCACAAAATATCCCATATGCTGTACTCATAGGAGCAATTCTAACAGAAAAAAAAAAAAGTTTCCAAGGCATAAAGAATGTACTTTAGAATAACGAGTCACTCACAGAAAGATAGTACATTGGGGCTGAAGAGATGGCTCGGTGGTTAGAGCACTGACTGCTCTTCCAGAGGACCAGAGTTCAATTCCCAACACCCACATGGCAGCTCACAACTGTCTGTAATTCCAGTTCCAGAGGACCCAATATCCATGGCAAAACACCAATGTACATAAAATAAAAATAAATAAATTAAAAAAAAGAAAGATAGCACATTAAAAACCAATCATTGGATTTTTCTAGAGATCTCATATATTCTTTCGTTGAATTTTTTTTAACATGTATTTGTTTTGTGTGAGAGGGATGAACACATGTGGAGGTCTGAGGACAATGTGTGGGAGTCATTTCCACACTGGAAGATCAAACTCAGGCTGAGAAAGCATTTTTAATATACAGAGTACAGTGGAATGCTAACCATAGCGACAATTATGACTTTCAAATAAAGAAACATTAAAATGCTTATAAAAATACTTTAGAAATAAACCAACAAAAAAACCTCCAAAATTCAAAAAAGCAGAATGCATTATACAAACTATCATTTCAATGTGTTAAATAAGCTTTATATGCACATAAAAAAAAAGAAAAGAAACGAGACAAGATGTTGATAATGTCGCTTTCTGGTTAGCAAAATTAACTGGTCAGCTTTATTTCTTCTTCCCTCCTGGATTTTTATAAAACAGGTACTTCCTTTTTAATATATCCAGGAGTAAAATTATAAATGTCACTTTTAGAACTAATGAAGTCTATTTCAATTTTTCAAACAAAATGAGTGATTTTTTTGACGTATATACATATTCAAAAACTGTCACTCTACTTCTTCGCTACTAAAATTCAGAGATGTTTCATAAAAAGCATATTTTAATGTGGTGTGTGTGAGTGTGCACATGTGCGTGCGTGCGTGCGTGCGTGCGTGCGTGCGTGTCATGTATATGGAAGTGCATGTTGGTGTGGGCCCGTGTAAGGAGGCAGAAGCAGCCCTCAGGAACGCTCACCTCCTTCTTTGAGACGGTGTGCTCACTGGTGGTCTGTAGCTCACCAGTGAAGCTGAGCAGTGGCTCCCATAACCCCACAGTCTCTGCCTCCCCATCAGTGGGATTACAAATACATACCAGCCAGCACAGTACTTTCTCGTGGGTCCAGGAGATGGAAGTGAAGTCCCCGTCCGTACAAGGCAAGCACCTTGCTGAGAGAACCATCAACCGCCACGCCCACCCAAGCATAAAAAACAATGCATTATATTTTACAGAAACCGGTTTATGTTTAAAAGAACAAACCAATATCCTTACTTATAACAGTTAAGGAAGTGCCTTGCCCATTCACTCTTCTGGTCAAGGTATGTCCAGAAATCTCATTTACCACTCCCTGCCCATGGTCCTATTCACTCCTTTAACTGCTTTACAAGTACCCCAAATCGTTAATTAACTCTCAAAAAATCTAACATTATAAAAAACAGTACAATGAACCTAGGATAGCCCAGTGGCACAGACTTGCCAAGTATATACAACACCCTGGATTCAATTTCCAGCACAATAAAAATAATAACATAAAATAACTAAATAAAACCATATAAATTATTTAAATGAGTATCCGGCTCCCTTTTTCTCCTTCCAGACTCAATCATCCACTCAATTCCCCATGTAACTGCTCTAACAGGAAATACAAGGGGTGGGTGAATGCTAGTATTTGATTTCTGACCTTTATTAAAAGCAAAAGCTTTCAGCTTCACTGCACAGTATAAAAAAAGATTTTCAGTAGGCTGCAATAAATATTTGCTAATTTTGATTTAATTTAAGGAGCAGGGAGGTTAATCAAGAGCAATTAATCAAGACGCAAACTAGATGTTAGAAACAAATAAATACATTTTAAAATCCTCCAACGTCTCAGTTATTTCTAGGCTGCATTATGACATCCCAATTCAGTTTTGGAAATCAGTGAAAATTCCATACCATTTCTAGTAAGTAACAAAGGAAGAACTTAATGTTTGAAGTATTATATAATAATGCCATTTTATACATCTAAGTGGAAAGTGTTAGAAATAATAAGACATAAATTAAAATAATTTGAAAGTCATAAGAGCCACAACTCTGGAGACTGAGGCAGAAATGTTGCTCGGAGACCAAAACCAACCTGCGTTCCAGACCAGCCTGGGCCACAGAGCTAAGGAAGATGAGGTTTGGGAGATGATGCAGTGGGTAAATTCTTACTGCAAAGACATGAAGACAAGAGTTCAGATCCCCAACTCCCTTCTAAAAGCTATGTTCAGTGCCACGTGTTTATAACTCCAGAGCTAGCTTGTAGGGGAAAGACTATCCCAAGGGCTTGCTAACCAGTCAATTTAGCTGAATCAGTGAGCTCCTGGTCCAGCAGCATTGTTTGTCTAAAAACCAATTAATAATAATAGTAATGATATAATAAACTTTAACTTGATTGAGAAAGATAGCCCAGAGTGAAATACTGAACTCTACATGCAAAGGCAAGCACACCCAAATACATACAGCACACATATGCACACATACCTCCCCCCCAAATAAACCAGTATATGTGCTGAAAGAACCACTGGAGATCCGATTAAGTCAAATTATAAAATAGCTGGCTTAAATAATGTCAGATAAATGATAAAAGCAAAATTAAACAATGCAAATATAAAAGACCTTTACAGTCATTTAACCTGAATAGGTTATTCTTTGCCAAAGCTGATGTATCTTTCATAAAGATGAAGATTGCCCCAGAGTTTGAGATTTGAATCTTCATATATGAAAAACCCTAAAATCGATGGGTCAATATGTGCAAGGAAAAGGGTACACACTCTTATGTCAGCCTCAAACAAACGTCATCAGTTCCAAAAAGGACTAGGAAACCATGTTAAATAGGAATCAAACCAAACTTTTCCACAATATTGAGTTCTAAAGACTGAATGCTAAAGAAATAAGATTATTTTCTTTACAATCTCTACAAGAATTTGTAACCCATGGTAAATCACATCTCATGCTCTGGAAACTTACTATTTAAAGTTTTATAGTTTGAATTTGAGTTCAAAGAACGAAAGTTATGGATCTGTTCTGTAAATGTTTATCACCAGGTAAATGGAGACATTTTCAAGCACTCATCATGTATCACTATCTTAATTTGAAGTGTATTACAGAGGTCCACTGAGGTCCTTGTGTGCCACTCAACAGTAAAGACTGTGCCTTATATGTAAACTGATCATCTTCACTTATAGTTGGGTTTCTGTTACTTTTCCAACATCTTATTATAAAAACATTCAAGCATACAAAGTAGTTGAAAGCTTAGTAAAATAAACACTCATTAAATAGCATCTTGATTTGGTAACAGTTAAATCATTATCATCTGTGTTTTATCTAAAAGCTATGTTAAGAACCATCTAGCAAATCATTTCAGTCAGCTTCTTGGTCAGCTTTCATTTGATGTCAACAGTTCATCTCAGAGACCTATAAAAATCTCCTTCTGATGTAATATAATATATAATAAAACCCCAAACCAGACTATAGCCTCATCAGAGTAGATGGCCACTGACGGTATTAATGCAAGTTAAGACAGATCACTTAATCTTTTGATGCCCCTGGCTCCTGGTCTTTCAAAGAAATGAGGAAGCGAAGGCCAAGTATGGTGGCATACATCTCTAATCTAAGCACTAGGGATGTTGAACCAGGAAGATTTGAAGGCAACTATCTCAAAAGTAAAAACAAAGCAGACACAACAAAGTGGAAGATAAACTTGAAAATATCAAAGTCACCTCTAGTTATTAAATTTTAATCATTTCAATGCTGTAAGGAAACTCTACTCTTCTCACTCTTTATAATACACATGTAGAATTTAAATAGATAAATACCTACATACAAGACATAAGCCAAGAGCACAGCCTTCTCCTTTAGTTAGCCCACACTCCTGAGAACATTCATCTACAAGTTCCTACAGCTCTTAAAGTAAGGATGACATTTAGCACCAGTAAACCACTGAATCATTAAATTGCCTAATGAAGTATTGATTCTCAACCACACGTGCGATTTCCTGAAATTTTGGTTCCTATTATGTAATTTCTCAAACCCTTCACCAGCTTCCTATTAAGCTCTGCACCCTTTGGGACAAGCATAATAGGTCATTGAGCTTCCATTAGAAGCAATTACTTGGAAAAAGAGGCCACGTTTCCCTTACTTTACCTCCACTCCACGCCACATCAGGATTTTCTACAATGACACTACACACAAGGAAGTAACGAGGGCGTGGCTTCAAGAATAATGCAAAACAAGACTCTGTTTCCATGGCCATTCATTCAATTTATTCGTCACGTATCAAAACCTCGCTCTCAACACAGAAGTTACAGAAAAAAATCAGAAGGACCAGAATGCTTAGTTATTATTAAAACTCACGGAAAGTCTTCTTCAAGCCTTCTATAGTGCTCATGAGCTTCTGAGGTAACTGATGCATAGATATAAGAAACCACAACTGGCCAGGCTTGGTCACACTTGCCTTCAATCCCAATACTCAGATCCCTGTGAGTTCAAGGCCTGCCTGGTCCACATAGTAGTTCCTGGCCAGCCAGAATGATAGAGTGTGACCTTGTCGGAAAGAAAAGAAAAATGGAAAAGAAGAGGAGGAAGAGAAAAAAGAAATGACAATTCATTTTCTGTTGAATGAAGTCCACTAGCCACTGCTCTGAAGACATGTTCCTACACAGGAAGTCATAGTTGGTGACTGAGGTGCTTGGAAACACCAGTATGGTTTTACTGGCAGAAAATGTATCCTAATGTGTAAACTGGAGGTAGCCTCGAGAAAGAACAAAACTAACTGGCCATGCACTACACAAAGACCTGGAGTGCTTAGTAAACTGAGTGAGCTATGACGGACACAGATGCTTTGCATTGTGTGTCCTTACACTTTTTCCCTACATATCCCAGCAGTGAAATGTGGTAAAACCACATGCAGATAAACATTATCAGTGTTACTGTCCGCAGGGAAAAAAAAATCACAGAAAATGTAATAGTCCAATCATACTTCATCTCTTCAGGGCAAATTCATAAAGACTGGCCCAGTGAGATCTTCCTGAAGTTATGGGCTGTTTCAATGAGGAAACTGAGGGTTCATAGGTCATGTGTGCCTTGCATAAGTTCAAGCAGCAAATGGGGTTGTATAACTTAGGCCTTCTGATTATAAATTCACTTTCCCCATTATACTGACTTTTACCAAACTTCACATAATTAATATGAAAAGTGAATTATATATATAAATATATATATATATATATATATATATATATAATGTATAAAGATTGAACTTTAGCTATTTTATTTCCTATTAATAATTAAACTCCAAACAGCTGAATTATTATTGGGAAGCAGAGGCAGGCAGATTTCTGTGAGTTCGAGGCCAGTCTGGTTTACATAGTGAGTTACAGGCCAGTTAGTACTAAATAGTGAGACCCTGTCTCAGAAACAAAAAGGAATGTATTGAATTCTCTAAGCTAAGGTAGCAAGACAATTAGGAGGGCTTTTTCATGACTTTGACTGGACACACTGTTAACAAACTCTGAACCCTAATCAGATACTAAAAGAAAGGTGGAAGTGGGGATGCTGGCCTGGAGAGATGATTCAGGGGTTAAGAGTATTTGCTGCTCTTTTGGAGGACAGGAGTTTGGTTCTCAGCACCCAAATCCACTGGTTTACAACCACCTATAACCCTAAGGCGGACCTGCGCCATCTTTTGGCCTCTGTGTGCATAGTCTCACACACACATACACACACACACACTTAAAAAATAATATTAATGAGAGACAGGCTAAGAAAGCTAGTGGCTGCCTCAAGCTGACAGGACACAGGACATGGAAGGGGGCATCTTTTTAGAAGGTGATAAAAATGTTCACAAACAAGATCATGGTAATGATTGCAGAACCATGAAAATAAGCATTACTTTTTAACTGAATAGAGTGAATTGTATTGAATGTCAACATTATTTCAATAAAGGTATTTTTCCCTAAGACCTATTTTTTTTAATTTTATGTATAAGAATGTTTGACTTCATGCATGTACCACATACATGCCTTGTGCTGGGCGAGTCCAGAAAAGGATGTCAGACCCCCTGGCAGACAGTTTGTGAGCTTGGAACTGAACCCTGGTTCACTGCAGGAGCATAAAGTATGATTAACGACTAAGCCATTTCTCCAGCACGTCCATAAAAGTATTTTTTTAAAAACAAAACTGGAGTCAATATACATTGCATTTCTGCTTTATTACATTAACATTCTGAATATTGGGTTAGTTATTCAATATTTATATATTCTTCCTCCGTGTAAAAGACACCTGCAATAAGATATGGCCCCTATGTTAAGAAGCTTATAACAGAAAAAGTGAAACAGACAGACAGATAAATGTAGTGTTAGAAAAGGGAGATAGATAGGCAGATCACCATACAAATGTATATGTGTATACACACACATTATATATATGTGTGTGTATAATTATATACATATAGTTTTATAATATATGAATTATATAATTATAAAACCACACAACAGAATGTGATTTTATATTATATAATTTATTCATTTTATACTTATGTGGATGTATTATAAATAAATGTATTATGTAATTATATATATATACATAATTTTTTATATATATATATATAAAACTCAGAAAAATCCCGGCAAGCTGACTGCAAAGGATCATTGACTGTTCAACCTTGGGAACCTTTAGACCCCATATTCACAGTAGTTGGAGAAGTTCTATGTGCATACTAAAACATTGCTTCTTCAGATACACAACTTTAAATAACTTCAACCATTCTGTAAATCCTAGAGTTCTAAAAGCCTAGAATTTAAGTTAATAATAGACACATCCACTGTGAATCCTTTAAAAAACAAAATTTGCTTGAAATACCGTGGCATTTCCTCATCAATTGCCTTACAGCATTTTGTCACTCCTATACCAGGGTGGCTTACATCCAGAGGAAGGCTGTTTGCTGGAAAGAAGACATTGTAAAGAACTATGTCCTTGTTTTAAATATGCAGACATTAAGCAATTTTGTTTTCAGAATTCTTTTTTCTGGCTGGAGAGATGGATAAACTTTTCAGTGTGCAAGTCTGAGCATTTGATGGGGCTCCCCAACACTCATGCAAAAAGCCAGGCATGGTGGCACGTGCCTATAATCCTAGTGGTCGGGAAGCAGAGAGAGGGGATCGCTGAGGCTCTCTGGCAGCAAATATTGCCAAATGGGTGAGCTCTAGGTTCAGTGAGATCTTGTCTCAAAAAAATAAGGTTGACTGTGCACAGAAGTCAAGTCCTCCTCACAGTCAGCTGTGGAGGGAGAAGGGACTGATGGAGCCCCGTCACTTACCACTGATCTATTAGCAACGAAGAGTGTCTTTGAGAGGGACAAACAGACTATCCAGTGCTATACTCACTGGTGAGCCCAATAGGCTCCCATGGTTAGTCCCATGCTCAGAGTCACACTGATGACCTTGGTTAAACTCTATGGATATTAAACAAAAACCAAACTAGTCCATAGAGGGAAATATTTGTAGGTAAGGTAGGGGCTGGGTTTGAAAGAATAGAGGGAAGAAAGCGAGATGAGCAGAATACAGTGTGTAAATGCATGAAGTTGTAAAAGAACAAACTGTCCTCATATAAAAAGATGATAAGAAATAAAAGAAATCTGCTATCAGCCTCTAGCTACACACATACAAACACACCTATGTACATGCACCTAAACATATAAGATCACATGAACAAATACACACACAGAGACAAATACACACACAGAGAGAAAGAGAGAGACAGACAGACAGACAGACACACACACACACACACACACACACACACACACACACACACACCAAAACCTAATAATTCCTTTTCAGAAATGTTATTCATGCTTGAATATCTCTAATATTCACAAGCATTTTCAAAATGGATTAAATTTCAGTGGCTTTGGGGAGTCAAGCACACAGCTGGAAATCAAAAGACAGTTTAATATTATTATAATAAATATTTTAGTGAATGAACTCTGGTGAAAATTTGTGTCAATCCCCCTGGATGCAATCAGCATACTTTTATGTTCAATGTAATTGCTTGTTCCATTACCTATTCCCAGAATCCTCTGCTTCACTAAAATTCTACCTATTCCTCAAGATCCATATTAGGTGTTTCCTTTTCTCTAAACGCTTCTGTCATTCCAGTCAGAATTTGTTGTCTTTAGGTTTATCACACTCTCTCCATCGCATCCCATTTAGGTCCTGTAGTGTTTGGGTCCTTAGCATTGCATTCTGGGCCAGAATATTTGGTCTTATATCTAGACAAATGGGGATGGGGGTTGATCTAACAACTTTATAAAACATTTTTAATTGATACTTACTAATGTCGATGACCATGCTACAAATTCAGTATTCTAGCTGGGAGTGATCATGTGTCTTAGTTAGGGTTTCTACTGCTGTGAAGAGACACCATAACCATGGCAACTCTTATAAAGGAAAACATTTAACTGGGGTGGTGGCTTATAGTTCAGAGGTTTAGTCCATTGTCATCATGGTAGGACGCGGTGATATGCAGGCAGATGTGGGGCTGGAGAAGTAGCTGAGGGTCCCACACCTTGCAGGCAACAGGAAGTGGGCTGTGTGTCATACTGAGGAAAGCTTGAGCAAAAGAGAACCTCAAAACCCACCCCGCCACACTTCCTCCAACAAGGCCACACCTCCTAATAGTACCTTTGGGGGCCATTTTCCTTCAAACCGCCACAGCATGTAAACAAGTACCACCTTACAAGGTGGAAATTTGACTTGATATATAAAAGCCTTTAAAGGTTTTTCACTTTTAGTGCAGCTGTTATATTCTGCAGAGGTATTCTGAAAATAATCAGGATAAATTCAGTGACTCAGGAGCATGTTCACCAGACAGTAATTTATCATGAGTATGCTGGCAACCAACATGCATCACACCACATTTGAGGGCTTGGGTAAATTATGGCAAACTGAAGCCATTCAATAGAATTTTATTTATGCCATTTAAAATCACAATGTAAGAAATATTTATCGATGCACAGGAGAAGGCATTCATAACATATAAAGACTAAGATGAAAGCTGTAAATACAAGGAGGAAGTTCACTAGCAAAAACAAGTATACCTGCCTTGCTTGCATATCAAACCAAGTCTTGGAGATACCTGTCCCTTCAGCTTGCACTGGAGAGGAACACAGGCAGCATGATCCTTATAGATTCTGAACCAAAATACATACAGAAAATGTTCTCAACCTAAACAAGTTCCTTTCTTCTCTTCCTCTAACTTTTGTAAAGTTTACCCTTTTATAAATAGAATTTCTCATCTTATAAAATACATTAAACAGTTAACAAGAGCATTTGCCAAAAGCCTACCAATAACAAGCCAGGCATGGTGGCACATGCCTGTAAAGCCAACTCTTTGGAGGCAAAGCTGGCAGGATTATTCCAGGAATGATGCCAGCCCAGGCTAAGAAGTGAGTCCCTGGTCAGCCTGGGCTACACAGTGAGTTCCAGGTCAGCCTGAGCTCTGGGCGTGCCTAGGCTATCTGAGATGAGATTCTGCCTCAAAATTAATTAACTAGTTAACAAATTAATTAAAAAGGCAAGCTAACATTAATGATAGACTTTTTCCAAGAAAATTAAACCCAAGTGTTTACTCAAAACTCATGATATCAAAATGTGTTTCTTCTTAAAAATACTGAGAAACGTATTTTGAAAATTGTTATTTCCATTCTCCTCTATTAGTAAACATGCTATGTTCTACAATGATAACAGGGCAAGAGACTTCTTTCCTGGACTTGGTTAAAATAGAACAGAGCTTCTTAATAGTCTAAATCAGTATCATATAGTTATATTGTGGGCTTCAAAGATTACAGGCACCATGAAGACTGGAAATCCAGAGGGATCCTCAAAACAGGGGAATGCATACCTACAAGACTCTCACCTGAAGCCCATTGGTAAATGAAGGAATGGCCTGGACTTCCCCAAACAGAGCTGTAAACAGAAAACACCCCTCCCCCCCTTAAACACTCTTTCCTCCTTCTCTATACAGTGGTGTAGGGTAACCTTGCCTAAGATGGCCCAGACTCCAGAACACTGGTGTATGGTAGCCTTGCCTGGGATGCTCACACTCCAGAACACTGGCATATGGTAGCCCTGCCTAGGATGTCCACACTCTAGAATACTGGTGTGTGGTAGCCTTGCCCAGGATGCCCACACTCCAGAACACTGGTGTATGGTAGCCTGCTGTGGGATGTCTTTCTGTATGCTGTGAATATATGTTGCTCTCATTGGCTAATAAATAAGCTAATTTGGCCTATGGCAAGGCAGCTTAGAGGCAGGTAGGAAATCCAAGCAAAGACACAAAGCAAGAAGGGTGGATGGAGTAGGGAAGAGATTGGAGCCCGCCCCTCAAGGAGCAACAAGATGCCAGCAGACCGGTAACACCACGGCCATGTGGCAACACAAAGAATAATAAAAATGAGTTAATTTAAGATGAAAAAATTAGCTAGCAAGAAGCCTGAGCCACAGGCCATACGGTTTGCAATTAATATAATCCTCTGAGTGATTATTTTACAAGCAGCCGTGAGAACTCAGGTGGGAGAGATTCGTCTGGACCTTGGGGCTAGGCGGGGCCAAGAAACTTCCCCCTACAGTAGCCTTGCCTAGGATGCCCACACTTCATCTCAGAAAGTCAGAGTCCACAAGGCATGAATCTTTTAGGGACATTCCCTACACCATTATGAAGTGGACTTCCTTACTAGGAATCGGGGGTTCTCTTAGTGTTAGAAACAACCAGGACAACAACAACACCACACACAGACACGTGTGGTTGTGGGCATACTCTCTGGGTCATCTCCCTTGGTCCATGAATACCTAGCCTGTGTGAAGATTCAAGATCTCAGTGGTAATCAGAGAGATGGATTCTACTCTCATTTTCTGAAAAGAGAACTGAGATGCAGATCCGGTCAATGGCTTAATCAGGGTAATGTAAAGCAGTAAATGACCAGGCCAGAATTATGTGAATGCGCAGCCTTATTCTAGACTAGTATGAACACTTTGACGAACTGATTCTTCAAAAGAATATACAGTGACTACTATTCATTACTAAAAGAACTAGCTGTGGTAGTGTAGGACTATAATCCTAGTGCTCTAGAAGCCAAGGCAGGGAGATGCTGAGCTTGAGGTCATATTGGGCTATGTATCCCAAGAAGGCCTCAAAAAACAAACAGGTGGAGAGTTAGCTCAGTGGTTAAGATTACCTAATGCTCTTTCAGGACAGTTTGATTCCTAGAACCCATGTTCACAGCTCACAACTGCCAGTAGCTCCAGCTCTAAGGGGATCCAAACCTCTGGCTTCTAAGGGCACCTACACTCATGGGCACATCACCACAGGAAGATGCATATAGATGACACATACTTTAAAATAATAAAATAAAAATAATAAAATTAAATTTAAAAAAATAATTTGAAAAGAGAATATCTAAAATTTCTTAAGAACAACTGATGTGGATTTCTGGGATTTACAGAGCCAATTCATCACTTCACTTTACATTGAGCATATGTATTTGGTACATGAGAATCACTGAATACATGACTTTCCAAATAGAGGAAATGCCTCACTAAAAAAGGTGCACCACAGCTGACTTCTTTCCATTTATCTTTTAAAGGAGCTATTATGTGCCTTAAATATGATGATAAAAACCTACATTTGGGTATGGAGAATTGGGCTCAGTGAATACATAATTCAATACTTGTGGTATTGCGACTCAAACCAAACTAAATTATGAATCAAAAACCAGAACCAACTAGATCAATTTGCATTAAAATGAGCCAATCCATCCTTTGTACAAAGCTGAGAAATGAATCCATTAGACAAAAGCATATAGAAACTAGAAACAAAAAAAGTTCTTTGGTCTCATATAGCCAAAATTAGATGTTAAAATAGTTTCAAAAATAATGTAGTTCATTCTTTTTTAACTTCTAGATGAAAACAAGCACCAAGGCATCCCCCAAACTGTCAGCAGAAAATCATTGCTGGGAGGTGTGTTTCCTTCCTCGTTCTGTGAAAAGACAAGGCAATAAAAACTAGAAGAGTTAAGCTAACATCTCTTCCTTTACTTTTAAACTGTGCTATTCCTTATGGCTCAGGATAACTGCAGTGACTACCTGAAATGAAATGCAGAGAGACACTGGATCTGGAATCAGAAAACTCGTCAACAGTATCAGTTGGGTCACATACTGGGCAAGCTTCTCCTGCCCTGTTTCTTTACCATGAAGTTACAAGAGCTTTTTACCCCAGATGTTAAATGGAACTAACGACAACTTTCTTTTCTAGATAGATAGATAGATAGATAGATAGATAGATAGATAGATAGATAGATAGATAGATAGATAATATATAAAGATACATTAATGCTGTCTTAGAAAACATATGGAACCTTTAAAATACTATAAATTAAGCATCTTATTAGTATTTCATTAGACATTTTCTCATGTGGTCTGGGGGTGTTGCTTTGCTGATGCTGTTTGTTTTGTTTTTCTGTCCACAGTTCTTTTCCTAATCTTCTTACAATAGGAAAAATACAGACACCATAAATGTGGGCTGAGAGGGTGGCTCACTGGACCTAGGGTTTGACTCCAGACTGAATCTCAGAAATCGTATGGTATGTGGTGTGTGTGTGTGTGTGTGTGTGTGTGTGTGTGTGTGTGTGCGCTGTCTTTGTAGTCCTAGCGCTAGGGAAGGCAAAACTGGAGAGTCCATCTCTGGAGCTCACTGGCCAGCCAGTCTAGACAGATTGGTGTGGTCCAGGCCAATGAAGATCCAAAAGAGATGGCAACATCTGAGGATGGTACCCAAGGTTGTCTACCAGGCTCTACAATAAACAGGCACGAGCATGCATTAGGAGGAGAAGAGGGAGGAGGAGCTGGAGGAGGCGCAGTGGAGGAGTGTGGTGGTATTGTGTTCCCCAAAATATTGTGTACTCTAATAAATTTATCTGGGGTCAGAGAACAGACAGCCACTAGATACAAAGGCTAGAAAATGGTGGCACTCACACCTTTAACCCTAGCATTCCAGAGATAGAAATCCCTCTGGATCTCTGTGAGTTCAAGGCCACATTAGAAATAGCCAAGCATGGTGACACATGCCTTTAATCCCAGAAAGCCAGCCTTTAATCCCAGGGAGTGGTGGTAGAAAGCAGAAAGATATATAAGGCGTGAGGACCAGAAACTAGAAGATTTTGGCTGGTTAAGCATTCAGGCTTTTGAGCAGTAATTCAGCTGAGACCCATTCCGGATGAGGACTCAGAGGCTTCCAGTCTGAGGAGACAAGACCAGCTGAGGATCCGGCGAGGTGAGATAGCTGTGGCTTGTTCTGTCTCTCTGATCTACCAGCATGGACCCCAATAACTCGTCTCAGGTTTGATTTTATTAATAAGAACTTTTAAGATTCCTGCTACAGAGGAGCATTGGAGGAGGAGCAGTGGAGCAGCAGCAGTGGAGGAGGAGGAGGAGAAGGAGGAGGAGGAGGAGGAGGAGAAGGAGGAGGTGCCCACTGTGAAAACCAGCATCTCCCAACAACTCCCAGGGATTGACCCTAGGCTCTTATATACACTAAGCAAAGGCTCTACTTGAGTGATACAGACAGACTTCCTGTTTTAACACTGCATTGAGAGACGGAGTCTCACTAAGTCACACAACCTGACCTTCAACTCACTTTCTACCCCATACAAGCCTTGAACTTGCAATCCTCCAGCCTCAGCTTCCCAGTTAGCTGAAATTACAGGAGCTGTATCACGGGGCCTGACCTGACTACTGATTCACCTTACATTCTTCCAGACTTTTGTCCAGGCTTTATCACACTATGCTGTCACATCAGCCAATTATTTATTAAGCATCAAAAAGCATCGCCTGCTTCTGTAAGTGAGTTTTGTTACAAATCAATCTTCTAGAACTCCACAGAACTGAACAAACTAGAAAAAGAAAAATGAAAAGCAACCCTCTGCCACACTTCACATCCTTTCCAATTTCAATTATCTGGACTCATTTACCTTGCCCAAGAATGAATAAACTTTGTGCAAGTGAGAAAGCTACCGTGGCATGACATTTTCTATATTCTTATATCTCTGCGGAGAGAGCTCTGCTAATTGCTTAATTTCGAGAGCTAAATATAAACAACCAGCCACGCTGAGAGATAGCAGCAGGGCTCAGCCAAGAGGTAAAAGGAAACAGTTAATGTCTGCAGCTCTCAAATCCATACATCCAGGCTGGAAATTTCCATTTGATACTTAATAAATTGCACCCCAAAGAAAACACAGTCATCAATCTTTTAGTCACAATGATGAAATAACATTTGGAAAATCTTTCCCATATCCAAAGTACTACGCCAGCTCTCTTCGAAGAAGGACTTGGTGTTTACTCCTGAATGTAAAAGAATCACTCCTCTGAAGTTCCAAATAATATTTCAGTTCTTAAAGAACCATTTAATGTGTAATTTTGTGAGTGCTGTTATTTTCTAATCATCTAAAAGCATTATATGAGATCGTAAGCAAAGTCGTTGGTAACATGAGTTTTCTGATTAACAACATGTTAGGGCTTAATTAGATAATTAAAAAATAATTTTGATGTCCACATTGACTTGAGGAATTACGGTAAAAAGAAAGGCTAGGGACCATGTAAGTTGCTGCTCCTTTGGGAAGCTGCATTACACACAGACAGCAACGAAGGTCCTCTGTTTTGAGCCTCATCAGTAATCTCTGCCTCAGGGGGGACCGCAGAAGACAGAGTTAAGGAAGTACTCCACCCGAGAGTTCACACAACTCTGATGAGACTCAGCAAAGAATGTCAGCACAAAGGGAGAGTCAATGTGAATCCTTCTGCACAGGCCATTTTCCTCCATGGCACCTCAACCTTCATATGTCTTCTGAACTATCCAACACATTGGCTTCTCAAGAAACCAAGAAGGGACAATTCTTCTTAATGATCAAGAGGACCCAGGTTAGGGCATCCATTTTCTGTGGCTCAAGAAATATGTGTATGGTTTGGTTATTGAGAGAAAACAGGGGAGCCTGATAGTTGGTCTTTAAATACTTTTAACATTCAGGTGGTGCTCAAGTCTACCTTCAATGCCCAGAAGGGCTTCAGTGTTTAGTTATCCAAAGAGAGTAATACATCCCACCTGAAGAGTGGGTGGAGGAATATTTGAGAGTAAAACCTGTAAAGCTTATTTTTAAACATACCACCTCATTTGGCATGTTTTTAAAAAAACACACACACTCAACCTTAAACGAACCTCACACTGCCATTCAGATGACAGACAGCATGTGAACTTAAAGGTCATTTCAAAAACTGCGAGACTGAGATGTCTTTGGACTTACATAGTTACCCTTTACACGGGAACCCACAAGGGTCTGCGTGGTTCACACACATGAACATATACAGAAGTGGGGGGAGGAGAAACTAATATTGCTTCAACTTCACACATCAACCCTGATTTTCCAAGCCATCATTTTACCCTACTAGTAAACCCCAAATGGTGGGTGGATAACACATAGAAAGGAGGCAGCAATCAGAGTGGGTGGTAAGAAGACAATATTGAACACGAAAACAAATCAACGCTCTATGATTCTTACCATGGCATATGTGCACAATTTTGAATTAATACTATACAGCTGAATGCTTAAAATATTTTAACTGATAGGACACATGACAAAAATGTTTGGGGACAAAATTATTTTAGCTAAACTGGTTTGCATACATATGCTGACAGCATGAAACTTATAAAACTAAATCAAAAAAATTTAAATGCTTAAGTCATGAAGAACTCAATTTATAATACTAATTATTTTTTCAGTTTTCTATAATGACTCATATGCTAATCTATTTTATAAGAATCTACTTTTTACCATGTCAATTATTAAATATAGCATTAAAGGTGGCACTAAGGGGGTAAAAGGCTTGTAAAATTCCTTTCTGACTCAACATAACCTCAATCAGCTTTCCATCCAAGGATTTAATGATAATAATAGCAAAATGAAAACAAAGTCAGTATCAGTCTTAAAAGTCACTTACATCCAGCTTTTGCTTCCTCTGAATTCTAACAGAGGAAAAATGAAACTTTGGAGCCATTAATACTTTAAAGAAGCTATGATCTAAGCCAAATCAGGAAAAATTAGCATCCAGTGTGGGGTGGCTTTAGGTCATCAGGAGCAATTTTCAATGCTGCTAATTATATCTCCAGTCGGCGGCCGTTATGTTTCAGTTTCCTTCCCACATTTTAGGGGTTGTATAACCAGAAAGAAATGTTTTAGAGATTAAAAAAGAAATGCAACTGCATGTATAACTGGGTTGCCGGGGAGGGGGGTGGGGGGGGAAGCAGGTAATTCAGTGCTACGGTTTTCTGAAGTTCCCCTCATTCCTATCACTTCCCCTCTCTGAAACAGACCGAGAAAAATAAAAAACACAAAATGAGAACACTGTGCACAAATTTCCACTTGTTTTACACTTACATTTTCTTCTGACACTTGAGCAAAGTATGAAAACGAGCAAATAAATGAATAAAGTGCCTCTGAGGGGAAGTTTCACAAAGGACAGATACTCCATCCAACAGGCAGAAGAAAGATGCGAAGGAGAAAGGGTACAAATATTCAGACGCCCAATTTCAAAATGCCAAGATGAACTCAAAATAGTCTTTTTCCCTTGGGCGATGCAATATTTGTCTCTCTCTCTCTTTTTTTTTAAGTCTTTAAGTGTACTTAAAATAGATTCTCTCTGTATTTTTATGGCAAAACATTGAAGGGTTTAACGTTTCCTTTCTCAAAACACTAAATTTAGAGAATGTAGAGATGTAGGGGAAAATAGCCACCACAACCTTCGCTGTTTAGAAGAGAATACAGTGTCGTAAAGTGTATAAACAGCACAGCTCCTGAAAGTCCAAGCACAACAGCACCAGAGATGAATCAACACACAACTAAGCACATTCAGTAGACACAGATACCATGTCATTAATTGACAAGGGCAATTGACATTTAATTCTGTAACTAAAACATATTCATAATGCTATGAATTAGGATCCCTTTTCCAAATATAATAAGACAAATAAAATATACCTGTTCATTTATTCATGGTAATCACCATCATGCCACTTCCCTGTCTGGAGTGCCCCAGATCTCATATATCACTGCCTTACATTGACACCTACTGGAAAGGACTGGAACTGTGTGTCTCCCCCTGCAGCATCTGAGCAGTAGCTGATTTCACATATGCAAAGGGAATATATGAAAGATAAATTTCAATTGCAAATAAGACAACTTCAGATTTCCAGAAAGTAACACTCTTGCTGAATATTTAAATTCTAAGGCATCTTTGGGAAATCATAAATCTCAATAAATCTTCCCAAAGAATACGCACGCCTGTTGCGAGCAACTTCCCAGGACTTCAGTAACTTGACATGTGTTTATTTAGGGTCTTGTCATGAAACCGGTCAAGAGCTTTCTCCAGCACCTGAATTTTGCTTTGTGCATAGAACTAAACTCATCCCGTGGCCATATGACTCAAACACTCCTCTGCTTTGATTAAAGTAGTCATGGAAATAGATGAGAAAAATGACCCAGCTTTTTTTTTTAACGCTTCATACATGTATACTGTTAGCTTTTTAAAGAAGTAACATGTATTAATGATTCATATATCTATACTGCTAGTTAAAAATAAAATAATACACATTAGTCAATGGGTTTTTCTTCTCTAATATCAAAACCGGATTTCTGTAGAAAATGTGAATGTGTTACTAAAACATAAAGATTCTTTGAAGTAGGTGAAATAAATCACAACATATCCAACAGTTAGTTGTGTACTTTTACAGCTGAATTAATAAGTTGGACCAAGTTTTAAATAATACAAATGAAAAAAACCACTAAATATTTCTTCAAAGCATGGCTCACTCCCTCAATCTATTTCCTAAAATTATATTTTTAAAAAGTCAGTTTCTGAGAGGAGATACATTAAATTTCACTGTAACACAAAACAATGTGATAAATTAAAATAAACAGAAGACAGCTTCCCAGCCCCCATCCATTGCCATATAGGCAGAGTCTAGGAGATCAGACACATCAAATTTTATATCATCAGAAAAACATCATCCTAAGGGGCAGGCTTTCCAATTACAGATCAGTTGGTCTTTTAAAGAACAGTGAGATTCCTCCTTTAGATGCATACTAAGAATTTTACAGGGAGAAAGCATGTTACTGTAATGATATAAAAATTGACTTCTATTATAATCTTCCTTTACATGCTATCATCTCATTTTTTTAAAAAGTAACAAGACAGTAGGAACCTTGAATAGTATAAAACCACAGGCAATAACAAATACTAATCCAAAGCAATACAGGAGCTAGCTGGGCAGCTTGTGTTTAGAATGACTGACACTGTATTCAATATGTATAACTGTCAAACAAGTCACAACCTAAAACACTACTTAACCCACCTGTCCACAGAAAACGGAGTTCTTCAACTTTAATAACAACATGCAGAGACTCCAGGAATATAAGAAATGTTTATGATGGGGCTAATCTTGCTTTTAAAATGGACATTACTTTTCTTAATAGGGAAAAAAATCAGCTATGAAAAGATGAACGCGTTAAGCAATCTGTTGAAAGATCATTTCAAGCTCTCTGATTTTGCTAGAGTTTAGCATTGGATTAATGTGTCACTAAATATTAAGATATTGCAAAGTACCCCAGAGGTAACAGGTCTTAACGAAAATAGTTTGTCATATTTTCTCCAAACAGCCCATCTCAGAAGACAAGGTTGTGAATGGTAAAATAAACATGTACTAAAACAGTACTTGTTTCCAAGGCTTAATTAAATTTTAAGGTAGCGATTCCTCTTAACAGCTTTTGCGATCAGTTACTAGGAAAGGGGGTTTCTCCTTTCCTTCATAAGACCCTGAAAGAGGAGTATTTTTTAACCAGGCAACAGTGGATTCGTTAGACACCCGACTCCCTATTTCCAATCAGTTACCTTACACAGCTTCTGGTAGCGCGGGGAGGAAACAGCCATCCTTTGTAAACGATGTAACAAAACCACAACTTTCTGCAGAGACGTTCTCACCACGGCCATCATTTTAAGTTTACCACACTTCTGAAGACTCCTCAGAATTTGCATTATAAATGAAGAGCAGCGATCATTTCCTCCCGGTCACTGGGCAATGATTTGCCAATTCTCTGAGCATGCTCGTTTCCAGAAATGCATTTGAAAGATACAGGGAGGGGGGGGGGGGTTAAGGTTCTAGAGAAAAGGAGGCTGGGATTCCGTCAACTTCTTGGTCTGACAAAAACACTGACGAACGCTACCCAGACAGCCCCCAGCAGATGCTCACAGCCAGGACCTGCTCAGCCTGGCGTGGCTAGAAGAGAAGGAAGTTGCAGGGCAGCCAAGCGCTGCCGGCGGCGGCAAGGAAGGAGAGCGCTCCGGAGCCAAGAGGATATTAAGTGAAACGCTAAAGCTGAAGATACAAAGCCGACTTCCCCTGGGGACAGAGAGTGAACAGTGCCCCTGCCACTGCCACGGTGCATGCCTGATAGCTGCTTCCCATGAGGAGACCGAGTGGCAGTGAGCCTGGCGCTCTACCGAGGGATGCTAGCACTCCCGGCAGAACGCAGCTCAGGCTGTGCTTGTGGGATGCGTAGAAATACTGAGGAGCACAGAGGGATCTGTCTTGGAGGACCGAAGCCCACATCCTCTGTGCTGATAAATCACCTTGAGTCAGTCTGGCCACAGCATCATCTAAAACAAAACCGAACATATTTACGGAGGCACACAGGTTTACCTAAGTCTCCAAGGCAGAGCAGAAAGGTGGGCTTCCAGGTCCCTGCAGAGGAGCAAACCATGCTAGAAATCAAATAGGACCCTTCTAAGTAAACACCCAAGTTAATAAAAAAGAAGCCTGCATTTGAGTACAGAGCACAACCAACTCCTCCATCTCCCTCTCACTCATGATCTCATTTTGTCATGAAGATGTTATATTCATGAATAGGAAATCCAAGATGACAATTGTATAATGCCATATGAAGGGCCAGTGCAGATTTGGTGTGTGTGTGTGTGTGTGTGTGTGTGTGTGTGTGTGTGTGTGTGTTTAACTTATGTATGTGTGCATGTGCGTATACATGTTTGAGACACATTTCACATGATACCAGTTCGGGTACAGTGTCTTAGAGGACCAGAGTATCCCAGGATGATTAAGTGGCTGGGTAAAAGGGCAGAACCAGGTAGAAGCCTCATATGTTTCTCATTATCAAGGTCCTGGCTACTGTAATCACCCAGGGAACATTTCCCATTCAACGCTCCCTAATGTTAGGATCCTGTAACAGAAAAGTGGCATTTCACTGACATCTTTTCTTCCCTTCCTTCCCCGGCTCCTCATCTCTCATGCTAGTGTGATTTAAACTCTTAGACTGGGTCTAACAGAGCTGGTTCATCAGGAAGTCTTCAGCGGGCTTCAGCATGTGAATATTTTCCATCAGCTCCTTGTCGAGGATCTATACTGCCTCCTTCTGGTGAGGCTGCCAAAGCCAAAAACAGTCCATTATCATAATTTAAAATGTTAAGTTCTTAGGCAAATAGGAAGAAACAGATTAGTGATGAGTCAGGGTCAAGAGACTGCAGGGTTGAGAACAGGGACTGATCCTAAAGGGAAAAGTGGATTTCTAAGATGTTATATGATCTACATCGACAGTAGCTATGGCTACACATCTCTGAGTATACAAAAGAATTAAATTATAGAATGTAAATAAACAGTGCATTATGTGTGACTCGCCGTAAGGAGATTTGCTATAAAAATATGAAGTTACAAGTTGAGCATGTTTCACCTGAAATGCTTGGGACCAGGAGTATCTGGGACTTCTGTTTTTTTGCATTATGGAATAAAATATTTGCATAAACACAATGAGAATTCCAAAGGTAGGATCCAAGCCTACACACAACAGTCAATTGTGTTTCACACATACCTTATTTCTTTAACATTATTAAGGATTCTGTGCAGGGAACAAAACATCATGGTGTGGAATTCTTCCCTGGGAGGCATCATGTTAGCATTCAACAATTTATGGATTTTAGAGTGTCTTGGTTTCAGAATGCTTTATTAAGGATGCTTCACTTGCATAATTCCTGTCCCAGAGCCAGCAGGAGAAACAGGTGTTTGCCCCACAAGCACATTGTTGGGTACAAGGGAGGAGCTGGATGATCTGGGAAGCCTTCTTCTACAAGATGAAAGAGCAAAACCAGGCTAGCAGCAAGCACAGGGCAGGACAATACAAAGATCCTAAACCACAAAGTCTTTCAGAGCAAACCCAGCCCATTCTCGCACGCACTCCATAAAAGCCACAGGGATGCAGGCGTTTATCCAGAAAAGTGTCTCAATTTGAACTGATACTGCTAAAATTCAGAGCTTCAGTTAAAAATGTAATTAAAAAAAAAAAAAAGATTGTCCTAGACTGTGGCTATGAAAATGAAGATGAATGTGCCAATTAATAAATTGGTTTTTAAACCAACAACAGCATCTCCTTAAAAAATAAATAGCCAAATTCGGCACCTTCCCCTGGATGCTACATACACATCTCACTGTGGTTTAATCAAAAGAGAACCTGACATTACCCCTTCACCCTCCAAAGAAGTTTGGACTCTTGTTCTGACACCTTCTTCTACATTCCGAACCTCAAACTGGACCACCACATACAATCTTGTCTTCACTCCCTCCTAGCCAAGGCCTTAGACTCACGACAGTGCTATATTTCTAGTGACTATCACTTTTGGCATGCACAGCTACCTGCGTATCTTAGCAGGCTCCCTGTTGTTTCTGTCATGAAGTACGAATCCATTTCTAATAACGCCATCAGCTAGATTCCTGTAAGTCAAGACTTTACCAATTCACTCTCTTGGTTAATCCCCTTTACGGCATCTCCTATCACCAGCAGATTAAACACAAACTACATAGCCAGGTGCACAAGGCCCTCCATGTACTGGTCAGCTCTCAAGCTTCTCTTTCCTCCAAGTCCTCAAGATTAAGTTTTCTCTTGCTAAAAAAAAAAAAAAAAAAAAAACTCTGATGAGGAGAAAATCCAAAACATAAATATAAGAATCCAAATGATTACTTGTCCTTAACAGAAATGGCATGCTGAAAATCACAGGCCCAGAAATTCTTCATCTGCTATTATGCTCCCAAGCCCTTCTTTATTAAAATATATCCAGGATCATCTTTAAACTGAACATGGTTTGTATATTATATCTCCATGGAATACCTCTGTGGTTTAACATCTGGTTGGCACAAGACATGAATCAAATATAAACAGTGAACATGTCATCTCAGAATAGATAGATAGATAGATAGATAGATAGATAGATAGATAGATAGATAGATAGATAGATAGATAGATAGATAGATCATAGATAGATAACAGGATAGCTCCATCCATCCATCCCCTGATCATGTAACACAAATACACTGACGTCACCACCACACCTTTCACAGAAATCTCAGGTGGCTCACCACTACCAGTCGCTCAACACCAGCAAATTTACTTCATAATTTCATGTCTTCTCTGGTTTCTTCAAACACCTTTCCATTTCTGAATAAGTTTCCATTTGACATCACTCACACAAATAAGAATAATATACAAGCCCATGGGGAAAGTAAAATTCCTTTATCTCAGAAATGCTCAGTCAAAGGCACTAAGTCTCTAACAAACATGCACTTGTAAGGTGCCAAAAACGAAGTCATGCATTTTTTTTTTTAAGTAAAACAGAGGGAGAGCTGAGCATCCAGTATAGGAGCAAGAGTGAAAACCATGTAAATTACCATAAGGTGAGACATCCTGAAGACAAATAAATGCACATTTATCTTCAGATACACAGGTATCTGACTCAGCTGTTAGCAAAGGCCCTCCTTCACATGAACCCAAACAGACTATTTTAGCAACATTAAATTATTTCTGAGAAGCAATTACCGCACACGTTATCTTCTCATATTTTAGCCAGCAGCTTCTCGGCTTGTCACCATTTGCCATAAGACAAGGGCGCTTCAGCTTAGTTATTTTTATTTAAAAGATTCCTAGCATTTCTATTTAAATTTATTTCTCCCATAGCTTGAATATTCATTAAATATTGAGAGGAGCTGGCGCTATGGTAAGAATATATCCTAAGAGAAAACGTGTGAGAAAAACATCATTAGACTCTGCAACGGGTCTGGGTGCTGCTGGTCGCAGTCATTAGCAGGGTGCATTCGGAGCCTTCTTTCCTCACTGGAAGTTGTTGCTTACTGGAGTGCATCGTCCAAATAGCATTGAAATTAACACCATTACATAAATTAAATATCTGCGAACATGCGCAGCTCAAACTTACAGTTGCCTAAATCATAAAGTAGGCAACATTGTCCACCATTTACCCACACTGAACGCTGGCTGTAGATTCCTAAAATCCAGATGAACGCAAAATAGTTTAGCAATTCACATTAATGGTCAGAGTCTGAGAATCCCGAGGGTGAGACAAAAGAGCACATTTAACTTTGATGCTTTCATGATCACACTCATCACCCAGTGACAGAAGTTGTGTGCAATGAATAAGCAATAAGCAAACAGACGATTTCCTTGCTATTTGCTTTTCCTTTCTTTTTAAACTTTATTTGTGTTGGAGGGGGGGTACCTTTGTGTGCATGTGTCTACGTGGCTGTACTTGGCCATCCGTGAACGTGTGAGGTGACAGGTTGACATCAAATGTCTTCCTCAATCACTCTGCATTTTTGGAAACACGACCTCTCACTCAAGCTGGAGTCCATAGTTTGTGGTAGATCTGTTGGCCACTGAGCCCCTGGGATCAAGTGTCTCCACCCTTTTACCCACAGCTTGGGCGAGAGACACACCACAAGACCATCAGACTACCACCACACTAGGCTCTTTACATGAGTAAAGGGATCCAAACTCAGGTCTTCATGCCTCTGTGGCAAATGCCTTGCCCACAAAGCCACTTTTTCCAGCCTCTCTGACTCTTCTTCATCTCACTATGAAACAATAGGAATCTTCACACATAAGGGCAAGTTATATATAAGCCCATTCTAAACAGGTTTGCTTTAAGAGAGGTTTTTCAAACTCATTTTGTGTGAGGTTTTGTTTTGTTTTGTTTTGTTTCATGTGTATGGGGTGGGGCAGTGCAGCTTACAGCACTCACGTTTTAACATGTTGAATGACAATTATTCCTAACTTAGAAAATATTTTATTCTTTGCTCATATATTATATTCCAACTGCAGTTTCCCCACCTTCCAGTGCCCCCACCACCTCCCCTTGTCCCCAGATCCACTCCTCTTTAGAAAAGAGCAGGCTTCCCAGGGATATCAACAGAACATGGCATAACAAGTTACAATAAGACTAGGCACAGACCCTCGTATCAAGGATGGATGGGGCAACCCAGCAGAGGAGGGCGAACATTCCAAGAGCAGGCAAAAGAGTTAGAGACAACCCCACATCCACTGTTAGGAGTCCCACAAGAACTCCAATTTTAAGAATAATGGTTCCAAGAAAGTCTCTGGACTTTTAATCCAGACCCACATAGCTGATGACATTTTACAACAGGGTCTTTTAGATGTTTCAAGAGAATAATATCCCTGAGAATGGATTCAACTGTAGAAGTCAGAGTGAAGCATATTTGCTCAGGATCTACTCCTGGAACACTGTGTGAACAAGAATAGCATCCTCATCATCGAAGAACTGTGTGACCAACCAGGGTAGGTAAAAAGAGGCATCAAGTGGCAGTAGAATGCAAGCTCACTGGAATACCAGGAAACAGTAGCTCACATGATGAATCCATGTGTTTGCAAACAATTCTCAGCATAGAGAAGGAAGGAGCTGTACAGCTGGGGCACACAGGAGACGCCCCCACTGAAGTAACTTGTGAATTGGGCTGTAGTTGAGAAGGTTTACCTATGATTGAGAAGAAGAGGAAGATCCACATACCAAAATAAGAGAAGGGCAACTCAAGAGCACAGAAGTGCTGGTACTTGGAATTGGAAGAGAAATTTTGGCATGTACCATAAAATTTCACACAAATTTGTTTTAAAGAAGAGTTTTAATATTATCACATTTCTTAGAATGAGATTTGAACCTCAGACTATGTATGGAATCATAGTTCTAAAGAAAAAATATATATATAATGCCTTTGAGCCTAAGAGCTTTGGCTCTAATTGAGTCACAGAGATGAGAAGTTTCTATAACAAGTATTTATAATAAGTGTATTATAAATAAGATAAACATATTTATAGTAAGTATTATAATAATAATATAATAATTCTCTATTCATATGAAGGTGAAATATCCTTATAATTTTATATTCAATAACACTAATGGTACAAGGGCTTAAAATGACAGAAAACCAAGCAACCTTGAGTACCTGTTAGTACACAATCATTACTTGTATAAAGTAATGCATAAAGGTGGATCTTTACCCTAAAACTAAGTATAAATTTTATACTTAATATTAGGGTATACTTAAGTATATTAAGTGTAAAAGTATTCTGTAGATCATATCTAAGAAATCAGTTATTCACAGAACAGCATGTATTCCATAACTGAATGAGTGGACAACCTCACCCTGGAACAGTAATCAATGTACATGTAGCCACACAAGGTTCAGTAGGAGATTGCTGTCCATGGCTTCCCACACACTTACCAGCATCTGCTGTCTGAGCTGCCTGGCCAGGACGCTGTCCTGAAGAGCATTCTCCCGCTGAGAGGCATCGGCCAGCACATTCACTGTGGTTTCTGCTTCCTGAAGCCACTTGACCAAGTTCTCCAAGTCTTTACGAGAAGTCTGCACTGTCCGCAGTTCGGCCTCCAAGGCACTCTGTCTGTCAGCGATGCTGAAAGAAACAATATGGCAGACACAGTTCTGTGACTTACACGGTGACATCCTACATCATGTGTACCTAATTAACATAACTAGCCTCAGAGGAACTGCCACCCTTTAAGCCACCAAATGTAACTGTGTGATTTCTTCATCTGTTGGTCTAAAATAAAGTTAAGGAAATTTAAAGTGATTTGTGAGATACCAATACAGAAACATAGAAATATTAACAAAACCACAGCCACACCATCAAATAATTGTGCCTGTGTTTTACATATCATATTTGTACATTAACAGATTTATTTGTACATCACAGATTTATGCCAATATCCATGGGCTGCAATAAAAGGGATTTCAATCAAAAGGCAATAACAACACATATTCATATATCACCAAATGAATGGGAAGGAGCAAAATAAAAAAAATTTTAAGATTTAAAAACAAATAAGGTAAGGGCTAATGTGTGCAGCTCAATGATAAAGCAATCGCCTAACATTCAGAAGGCCCTGTGCCCAATCCCCAACACTACAAAGAAAATAATAACATTTGGCACTTGCTAAAATAATCCAAGTAAACACAAGTTGATTTAATAATACTTGATTTAACATCTTTAATACCATAATAATGTTTAGTGATATTAATTTAATATTTAATAATATTTAGAAGACACTGGACAAATAAGCCTCTATGAATGTGTCATTAGTTCTACATCAAAACTGGAGCACTGGAAGTTATTTGAACTGGAAAAGATACACACCTGCATAGTCAACATTTAACATTATATACCTCAACGCTTCCTTGTGGGACACAGACAAGTCATTCTTAAAATGGGTACTGGGCTGGAAAGATGATGGATCCATGATTAGGAGTGCCTCATGTACAATCACGAGGATGGGAGTTTGGGCCCCAGAAAGTAACAAGTCCACAACTGCCTGGACCTCCAGCTCCAGGGGATACAACACAATTCCTATTCTGGCCTCTATGCAGGCAGGCACACAGATGACAGACAGACAGACAGACAGACACACACACACACACACACACACACACACACACACACACACACATGCACACATACACACACACATATGTACAATTTAAAATAAATCTTAATTTTAAAAACTGGGCACCAACAATTTTAGTCCTATTTATTTAGACCCAAGAAAATTGGAACTGCATGTCCATACAAAGTCTCATACATCAATGTTTAGAACATTATTATTCAGAATATAGAAACAACACCATGGCTCATCATATGAAGGAAGATTGATTAGTTAATCAATGGAATATTATATGGTAATACATGAACAATTACTCAATCGTAGAATCAAAAAAAAAAAAGTCCTAATAAATAGTCCACCACTCATGTACCACAAAACCATTAGGCGAAGAGAAGGAATCCACATACTGAAAGACATGTATTGTGAGTTCCCACTTGTGGGACACCTCTAAATCAGATAAACTAAAAGAGAGTGAAAGCAAATGACGCCCCCCCACACCCCCCCCCCCGGACCACAAACAACCCAAACAGGAACTGAAGAGTAAAATGCGGTCCATGCATGCAATGGAATACGACTCAGACACCGAGACAAAGTATGTTCAATGACATGGGCAAGCTCTCGCATTCACTCTGCTAAGTAAAAGAAGCCAGATTTAAAAAACAAAACAACAACAACAAAAACAAACAAACACTCCAGTGAATCCATTCATGTGACACTCTGGGATGACATAATCCCATCAGCATTCACTCCCTAAAATTCCTCTAGTCACATCCGTCTAGAAAATGAACCCAAATTATCTTACTTGTAATTTTCCTGAGAAAAGAAATTATAATTTATCAGCAATTTCTTTTCCCAACTTTATCCTCTACTTTTCTCTCATATTCTCTTTATGTCCACAGAACATGTTTCAGTTCCTTCTAGAATATTATTGATGGTACGACCATGTAAAAATTTTATATCCACATTACAGTGTGCTTCCCACCATCTCCATTAACAAAGTCACACACCTGTCTTTTAAAGTTTAGAGCCTGTGTCTTCTAGACTATTCCTTCTTAGTTACATTCCCTCACTCTGGGCTTTTAAAAGGTCAGTGAGCCACTTTATATAAAAAATAACCATGTGTGTTCTAGAAAGGTCCTTAGATTCTGATCTAGTCTCACACTACACTTTATACTATATAGAGATTTCTTATCTGCCCACTTACTCTACAAACTATAGGCAGAAATAGTTTTCCATAGTTCCACATTCCTCAGAGTCCTTACTGCAGAATTATGACATTTATAAGCTGTCAATCTAGCCATAATATGCCTTTGAGATTTGTTCGTAAACACCATTTTCCCTGAAGACTGTGGGTTATAGACTACATAAGACTTTACATATCATGAGGAAGAAAAATTCTAGAACCAAAGAAATAAGACTCCCAACACCAGGAAATACCAGGTGCTCTTTCATCATGAGAAGGGGAATCAGAGAGAAGAGAGTGCATGGCAAGCTAATAAATTACCTTTAAGACCCCTCGTAGGCTACCCTGAGAAGAAAAGGGCCTAATTTTGCTTCCTCCTCTGTCTTTTTTAACCAGGGATGTGGCTTGGGGTGAATCATTTAAAACCTTTGATTTATTTGGACCATCCTTAAAAGGAAGAGCTCAGGCTAGAGGAATGAGAGAGCCACTGCAGACACCCCAGGAGTCCTTTCCAACCTGTGCCCCCCATTGCTATGACGACAGAAGCTAAGGCAGGGGTTCCTCCATTGTCGCCCCATGCTAGCTACAAATTCCACTTCATTAGAGAGTCTCTCTCTATACAGGAAATGTCACTGGTGGATCCGTGAGCAAAGTGTAGACAGCAAAGAGGCAGGGGGGCACCGATCCCCCGGCTCCCAGGGCACATATGTGTGTGTGCACAGATGCACATGTGTGTGCAGAAGCTAACAGACAAACTCTGATGTCATTCCCGAAATGCCATCTTTTTTTTCCCCACAGTCTCTCAGAGGCCGAGGACTTCCCATGCAGGCTACACGGGCTGGCGACTGAGCCCCTGGGATCCGCCTATCTCTGCCTCCCGGCCCTGGGATTACAGGTATACACTAGCATGTCTGGCTATTTTTACTTTTTTCAAACATAGGTTCCGGGTAATCAAGCTCAGGTCTTCGTACCAACTCTTACCTGAGTCTCAAATAAGCCCAGAAAGAGGTAGAGGACATCCTGAGAAACAGATGCGTGGGTATAGAGGAAGGAGGAAGGAGTAGACTATGACTGGAATACAGTTTTTAACTTGAGGAAATTTCTGTTTAGAAGACAAAGGCAGAGACTTTTTTTTAAAATCTAAACCTTTAAACCTATAAAACCAAAAAAAAAAAAAAAGAAGAAGAATAGGCTGAAAACATATAGGATATAACATTTGAAGTCTATAAAAGAGGGACTTTAGCTAAAATATTTTTATGCTTCAAACAAAAGAAATAACTGGCTATAGGACACAAAGAAAATAGAAATAGCTTCACATAGAAGCTGTAAGGACATCCATGGGTGACAGATTTGTGATCATTTATATTAAAGGGAGCTAAGATTTTCTAAAATATGAACTCTTAGCTTTCACATGATATCCGTAATAAAAGTCGCCGTGCTAGTCTATAAAATAAGCCGATAGCCATTTTGTAACATAAAATATGGCCACCCACATAGCAGGCTTTTGAAAATGTCATTTTAAAGATGTTAGGCAATATTTGGTATTTTAAGCTGTAAAATGTAATGTACTGTTCAATGAAGGGTGTGAATTGCTTATAATTGGTCAAAGAGAATGGTCTTACAAATGCATGGTTTTTAAAAAAAAAAAAAATGCAAAAGGAGTTTTTAGGAAAGCCACAATTGTATGTGGCTAATGTTGATGTTTTAAAAGGTGACCTCTACACTGGTATACGATTCCAATGTATTTATCTCTTTCTGAGTAGAAAATGGTGGCACTAGTCTGAGTGGCAGGTAGAAAACTTAGAGTGATTGCTTCAGATTTTACTCCCTTGAAAACAAAATTAACATGTTCCTGAAATACATGCTAACACACACCGTGTGGGGAAAGCACCCAAGTGAACAGTGAGTATTGCTGAAATATCCTGTGCTCTTCCGGTGAGCAGTCCTTGCTATATAAAGACTGGGTCTTTACCAAGACATTTAAAAATTCATTCCACGGGATTTGAGGAGACTGTGTGCTAAGACGCTAATCCTAGACCACTTAAAAGGCTGAAGAGGCCCTGCCTCCAACTCATGATGCATAGTTGTAGGTGACACACCAGAGCAGCGACCTCCCCTGGGACTGCTACTGCCACCAACACCAAAATAGACCACCCGGACACTTCCATGGGAGGCTCTGTCTCTCCACATCTTCTTTATTTGCTTCCTTGTGTATTTAAACTAGATCACATCTCACATTTGTCTTCATTCACCAACCAATATTATACGTCCAAATCTTTCCCAACATGCCCCAGTCTGCCTTCCAAAGGCACCTTCCATCAAACCCTGGAGCTCACACTGCACAATCAGCCAGCTCCCCTGTAGCCCAGTCTCCTCAGGTCAAGCCCTCATCTGGCCTTCACCTCCACTGAATCCTTGAGCCCAAAATTACCATGCCTTCCATTCCTCCCTATTCCTGTCCAATCTGGCTGTTCCTCCTCACAGCACACTTCTCTAAAATTGTTTCTACAAATTGTTTGCACTTTCTGGCCTCCATAGTGTTTTTCTCCCCAAACCCACGGTGTCTCCCAGTTCAGTGGTCAATATCTGTTAAAATATCCAGTCTTTTATTATTCCCACTATATCAAGCCCCATAGCTAACCCACCAAAGCGGCATCCAAAGCACAGGTAGAGCTTACAGCTATCCACGGCTGGATTCCCAACAACCAACCATGTCCCCATTTCTAAACTAGACCTAGTAGTCACTTCCTTTCGGCTCTTCCCAATTATTCTTTCACCCCAGGGAACTATTCTCCAAGTGAGACCTACAGAGATTAAATTTTCATCAATACAAACAGTGCCAGGCCCCTATTCACCCCTCCCATAGCGTCCTGTTACACTCATGTCATTGAAATGCCTGCGCTTTACAAAGTGCACATCTGGCCTCTGCCCCCTCTCCCCTCACATCCCAGGCCCAATGACTTTTACAACTGCTGTTTATTCTGGAACTTTCTTCAGCTTTCCTTGACCCCCAGAAGGAGCTTAAGTAGCGCCTCTGACGTTTGCTTTCCTAGGTTTTCCAACTCTTCCTAAGTCTCTTCCTAACACTGTTCTGCTGACTTATTTTACAACCCCCAAACAACCTCCTAGAATTATGGATTTTTTTTCCCCTCAACTCCTCCCATACTCCATGGTTTCCCTTATAGAACGTAAGCTTTCTGCATGCAGGTACAAATATAGTTAAGGTTGATTCTTTGGGACTCTCATCGAGCCTGGCCGGCTAGAGGCTAATAAGCAGTTCTTTAATTAAATGATTAATTCACTAAAGGAATAAAAAAACAAATGAAGGAAAAGACAAATACTGCCCATTAGCTCTCTAATGTATTTGATTCAGACCTGAGAAAAATGTCTGCCTGTCGGAGCCTGATACAAACTGACCATAGAGGCAGTCCCAGCATGTGCCACAAACAGTGCTCATGAAGGCTTTGTTTTTTTCAAGGGCAGAAAAACAATACATGGAATGCTAAATAACAGAAAAGACAAATATAGAAGAGAGTAATTTTTATACTGCCAAGGCTGGTGACAGAAACGAAAGAAACAGACTGAAATCTAAAGGTGGCTACGAGGGAAAGAAGTTACCTTCCAAGAGGATGAATCAAGCTGGCTGACCCAAATCTCTGAATCTCGTACTGGTAAACAACCGAGAAGGAAACAACTGCCTGCCCCAAAGAAGAGTGACACCTGCTCATTTTAAGAGCTCAGTCAGTGGTCGAGCCTGGCCAAAGTCAGGCCAAAGTGGTGACCCCGATACGATATCGTTCATTGACCGCTCTTAAAAGGCATTGACCAAACTGAGGAACGATCCAGGCTTAGAAGAACGAACCCTTTTTACTTAATTTACAGAGACGATAAGCAAGCACTAACTGTGAGCAAGGGAAATGAAATCAAAGCTTTGAGATACGCAGCAAAACACACTGGGAAAGCGATCGTGGTCCAGAATCTAACAAATTCAATCTTTTTTATTTCCGAGTCTCAGGCTGCCTCAAACTGCCTGTGTAAAGGAGGAGTTCCTTGAACTCCTGATCTCCCTATCTCTTGAGTGCTAAGATTACAGGCGACGGTTGTCATACCCAATTTATGCAGCACTTGGGAATCAAACCCAGGTCTTTATACACTAGACAAGCCCTCTACCAACTGAGCTATAGCCCCAGCCCACGGACTCAGTCTTCAGAGTTCACGAAACTTCTATCAGTCCTTGTCAACTACATCCGGTCCACGAGTATTAACGAAAAAGGCAGCGTCGTCCGAAAAGAGGAAAATAGAGCTATTCTGGCTCATCAATTTGAACTCTATGCATGGCTCCCCATCTTTAAAGTTTTCAACTCTTCCCAGGATTGTTGGACTTGTGCTTTAGCACAAAGCACTTGAATACAACATAAATTAAGCAAGTATGATGATTTCACTAACCAAGATAATTGGATTTCTAGAGAAGTTTCATCGACTAATAAAGACTGAGTGTATCGCTAATGCATTCATTAAAGCAGATAATCCAACACTTTATCATGAGGATCAGCAGACACCGTTCAGAATGACAAACCAACAGCTACAGACTCCACTTTCTGCACATCAGCCATACAAAGCTCTGCAAAGTGTGACCACCTACGAGGAAGACACAGTGGCATGGTGCTAATCTAGGCAACCTCTTCTGGAGCCGAGACCAGGCACCCAGAACGTTTAGATGTTACTTCTGATCTCACAGTAGTCCTACACATCAGACATGTTCTCCAATTTAGAACCGGGGTAAGGGAAACTCAGTGAGATGACCTAACTTGCTCAGGAGTCACACAGATGGCAGATGCATATGGTAGGCTTTAACCAAGGACTGTCAGAAACCTCACACCAGGCCCTCTGCTCTCCCTGTACCATCCTGGAAATGCCTTAAAACAAGCAGAGGAGAACAGGACCTTGTAGAATAAGGACAAGGAGAAATTCCACAGTTAATTAGTGACTCTTGAGAAACCACAGCATACAGCCACAGTACTGACTTCCTTTATAATCCTTCAGTACAGAGAACTCTATTTATATACATATACATGCATATATACCTCCATACCATTATACATGTGTATGTATATGCATATATATGTGTGTATATATAAGCACACATACCCATAAAATGTTATTTTATCCATGCAGAGCCTAAATATAGAGCTAAATAACCATTCAGACCCAAATCAGGCATCCACACTCCAGAATTTGTTATAAATTGACTATTTCTAAACCACCTGAAATGCTCTGAAATCTAATATATATATACATATATGTGTGTGTGTGTGTATATAATATATGTGTGTGTATATATATATATTACATATTACTAACATGATGCCACAGTGGAAAATTCTGTTTCATTTTTTTTAAACTACTTAACATGTTATATAAAAAAATCTTAACATGTTATAAAAACCTAAAAAAACCTTTAGGTTACACGTATATGGTAGATATGAAAGTTTTATTAGTTAATTAATTACAGTGCTGGAATGGCACAAGGCCTCGTACATGCTACACTCCCCAACTTACCAGGAACATTTACCGCACAATACATTCCATGTCATGTGACTGGAGTGCCATCTCCTATGTCTGTCACTACATGTCTCCAAGTTCCAACCACTTCTAGTCCCAAGCATAATAAGGGATACTTAACTTTGTGCAAACACATTTCAACTGTCTAAATTTGCAATAAATAATTAGTTAACTGGCATTAAAAAGGAAAGCAAAAAAACCTAAGAATTTTGTACATTAGAAAATGACTGTATCTATACTACAGATTATCTTCAGGGAGGTTAGGGGAAACACTCAAACATACTAATATTTATGCTCCCAGGAGGACGCCATTCACACTGAGCTACATAAAGACTATAATAAATACCCTCACATCAAAGGACAGTTTTCTGTTATCAGAGTTGTTTGGGATTTTTGACATTGTAGATAAAGGAACGAGGACCTTTAACTGTGTGAATGGTCGATTTCAATTCATACGAAACATCGCCATTGAAAGCTGATATTAAACTTCACTAACATTATTGAATATGCAAGTGTAACAGCCCCTCACCTCTGCAGAATTCCGCTGACAATGATGTATATTTAGAATACAGCTGTGAAGTGAGAGGAAGTGATGATAAAGGTCTGTCGGGGGGCCATCAGCGTGGCACAGTCATGGGCTAGAGATTGCCATATTATTCACAGACGCTCCCATATCTTTAATCTGATCTGCTCTCTACACACAGCGCAGATAAGAACCAGTAAACAGACTCACAGGCAGATCTGAGGAGCAAGTGTGCAGAACGAGCATTCACCAGCAATAGCTGACATTCTGATAACAAAGAAGAAAATTTCAACTCTTGCTAAAGAAAGTAAGAGCCTGGCTGTGTAGGCAAAAGGACCCGAATTCTAATCCCGCCTATGCTTGATGAGCTGTGTGGCCCTGAGGAATTGTTTACCTTCTCTGTGCTTCCGTTTGCTACCAATGCATGTTGATGAAGATGCTTCTGGTCTCTTAAGACTGCTGGGAGAATTACAGGAGCGTAGCGTGAAGTGCTTACTGCAGAGCAGGACAATGAGCAGCCACTCTGACCCACACACACTAAAACCACAGCAGACGCTCACCAGAGAGAGGCGGCAGCTTGTTCAGATTCCCACCCATGCTTCAGAACTCAGAGCATGGGCAGGATCGCCAGCTTTCAGTCTTACCAAAGTAGCACATGTCTGTTCTGTGTGACTTTGATCATGGCATTTAACTTCATGGAACTTTGGGAATGTGAGGCTAGCCCACGGGTTCTCAAAGGAGGTGTTAAGTGGATCTATGCCCAGAGTGAGGGTAGAAAAAACGTACTCCTTTCTCTGTCTTACTCTAAAGCTTAAGTGCATGGGATACAAGGAGACACACAGTACACTCCACGACTAAAGATCGAAGCTGATGAGGGAAGATTGAAAGTTCGATCCTAGTCTGAGCTACATTGCAAGTTCAGCTGTCAGTAAGACTCTGCCCCCAAAATAATTCATTAACTAATTAATTAAAATTTCAAAGTGTGTGGGTGGGGTTCTCAAAAGCTTCTAGTGGGAGATAGTTTTAAAATACTGGTCTAAAGTGGGTGTGAAACGTCTCAATCTGTCTTTATAACAACAAAGTCAAGAACACAAAAGAAGGTTAATATAATCTCACACCTTTCCTGAGAAAGTCAGGAATGGTTGGTTTATGTATTCCTGAGAGATGTCTACTTAGGACAGTTCAAGATGTGAAACACACTTAATCTCAACATAGACGCTCTAGCTGTCACTCCTGAAGGATCCTGTGAGCTACAGGTTGGTTGTATTTTCCAAACTCTATAAATAACGTTATCTAAACCGTGTCTAAATATTAATATGACTTATTTCTAAAATAATATAGACAGAGACTAAAGTAAAGCAAGTCCTTGTAACTACAACAAACCGGGGCTCTGTAGCCATCTCCACTTTGATAAATGAAAGATCACCTTGGAACATAATTCATTTTTAATTGCCTCCTCCATCTAATTTAACTGCAGCTAGGGGCTGTCTTAAGATATTTACAAAGTAAAGGCAAGAAAAGCCTTAAACAAAGCAGACAGCACATTTCAAAGTGAGTGGTCGAATTATTTTTTGGTGGGGGTGGGGAAGGGTGCAGGAATTGTTTATAATAAAAACAAAGATGGTTCTTACTCATGAGATTTCTGATAATGGATAAAACAGCTTTAAGGATTACCACACTCACTGCTGTTTTTAATTCACCTTCCTCTCTGTCTTAGTTATGAGATCTATCCAATCAATGTGTCATGATGCTAAAAATACCAAGAGTGTAGCCATTCAGCTTTAACTTTTGGCAAAGTTGTGTTTGTTGAGGTATTTATCTGGAACCTGAGTAAATCTCTAACACATATACAATCTCATGCTCTCCCCTCAGAATCTTCTTTCTTCGCAGAGTTTGCAGAACCATTTTAAAGAATCTAACTAAAAATGACATCTAGAAGTCCAACAAGGTGGCTTAATGATTTCCACCAAGCCTAACAACCTGAGTCCAATCTCTAGAACACGCGCAGTAGAAAAAAGAACCTACTCCTCCATGTTGTGCTCAGACCTCTAGACCAATGCAGTAGCACCCATGGGTACACATGTACACCACATACACACATACACAGACAGACAGACAGACAGACACACACACACACACACATACACACACAAAATAAAACAAATCTAGAGACAAAAATTCTTCCATGTTAAGCTACCATTAAATTATTGGAACTATTATGTCAGAAAGTACTCTGATATCAACTTTATCCACTGCAAAATAAACATGGTTTGATATCAAAATAATTTCCAGAAAATCGCAAGAGCATAGGAAAGATGTTTGAGAAGCCATAATTTCACTTCTATACAAGCACTGCCAGTAAGATGCATAAAATAGATACTTTGCTGGGCGGTGGTGGCACATGCCTTTAATCCCAGCACTCGGGAGGCAGAGGCAGGAAGGTCTCTGTGAGTTCGAGGACAGCCTGATCTGCAGAGTGAGTTCCAGGACAGACTCCAAAGATGTACAGAGAAACCCTGTCTCGAAAAACCAAAATAAATAAATAAATACTTTCTAACTGATGATGAACACAAACATACACTCTGATAAAAATGCTAACTACTGCTTACGGTTTCTCAAACCCTACAAGATGAACCTCTCTTATAAACACATGTGTCATTTTGGTTGTTCTAGACACACTGACTAGATGACAATGAGGGGAAGAAAAGATAATAAATTAGCCAAAACTCCGCACAGAGATTACTTCAGAGGTCAAGTGGTAAATTCAGAGTCCGCTCCTCATTTGAAGATGTTCCAGCCAAATATCACACATTTACTATAGTAATAATTAACACTAATATTACCCTAAAGCAGTTACAACTACCTGTGTTCCATACCAGAGAACTACAAAATGTATTCTACACATGTATAACACAAAATGGCAAGAGAAAACATTTTTAAAAATTACTAGCAAGGTTGAGAGAAAAATGCATTGTACAATTTCAAGAGCATATACAAATACACACTCTGCGCAAAGTATAATAATGTGTACTTTGTTCATCATAATGTAAAAGTAGAAAAAAATAATAAAATACACTTCTAGGATTAGCATATTTAGCCTACAAGAAAGCCAAGGGAATTGGATTCTCAAATAGGCAATGCACGTGTTCCTGCCAAGGCTTTCACGTTACCTCTGTTTGAGATTGATCCATGATGTTTTCAAGTACTCGGTGGTTTCTTTCACATTCCTGGTGTCATCGCTACCATATTCTTCCAGAAGTTTCTGCAGGACGTTTTCAAATGCCATGATGACACCATCGCCAGAACCCACTTCTTGAAGCAACAGCTAGAGCATAAGTTGAGGCACAGCTGTTAGAAATGGCCACTCAGGAACTAGTACTACCCAACCCTGGTATTCCTGGGAAGTTTTAGCACATTTTAGACACAGAACTCACACGAAGAAAGAAAATCAGAGGACAAATTCCAAAGTTTAAGCCAATATAATTCTAGAAGTAGGAAGAAAAGAAAAGGAAAGGAAAAGAAAGAAAAGAAAAAGAAAAAAGGAAAGGAAAAGGAAAAGGAAAAGGAACGGAAAGGAAAGGAAAGGAAAGGAAAGGAAAGGAAAGGAAAGGAAAGGAAAGGAAAGGAAAGGAAAGGAAAGGAAAGGAAAGGAAAGGAAAGGAAAGGAAAGGAAAGGAAAGGAAAAAGGAAAGGAAAAAGGAAAGGAAAAAGGAAAGGAAAAAGGAAAGGAGAGGAGAGGAGAGGAGAGGAGAGGAGAGGAGAGGAGAGGAGAGGAGAGGAGAGGAGAGGAGAGGAGAGGAGAGAGGAAAGAGGAAAGAGGAAAGAGGAAAGAGGAAAGAGGAAAGAGGAAAGAGGAAAGAGGAAAGAGGAAAGAGAGGAAAGAGGAAAGGAAAGGAAAGGAAAGGAAAGGAAAGGAAAGGAAAGGAAAGGAAAAAGGAAAGGAAAGGAAAGGAAAGGAAAGGAAAGGAAAGGAAAGGAAAGGAAAGGAAAGGAAAGGAAAGGAAAGGAAAGGAAAGGAAAGGAAAGGAAAGGAAAGGAAAGGAAAGGAAAGGAAAGGAAAGCCTGTCTGAGGAGGGGCTAGAAAGATGGCTCAGCATGCACTGTTCTTGAAGAAGACCTACGTTTAGTTTCTTGTACCCACACTGGGTCAGCTCAAAAATGCCTGGAACTCCAGCTTCAGGAGATGGACACTCTCTTCTGACCGCCACAGCTACCTGCACTCATGCACACATGCCCACCCCCCACCCCCCACCCCCCAACACACATATATACATACTTAAAAAATAATTAAAATAAATCCTTAAAAGAGAAAGTGCCTGAGAAATCAGGTGCACAGTGGGTGATAATAAAAGATGACCCATCTGAGGTGCCTGACTTCCTCAAAACCTTTGACTTCTTCATTCCGCTTGCTGTATATCTGATTCTCACAAGATATGAGTCATGTTAGAATAAACTAAGTTCTTCTATATGTGTTTGGAGACATGTCAAAGACTACCATGGTGGAAATCCTCTGCTTCTTACCCCTGAATCACTTTGCCCCTTATCCCTGGCTCACTCTGCTCCTTACTCCTGAATCACTCTGAGTGTTTGCAAATGTAACAGTTCAAATGGATCAAGATTTGTTAGGCATCGACCTAAATGTCATCACACTCAGTGTACCGTGGACACCAGCCCCTTCCCAGTTTCCCAACACTAGAAAGAGTCTCTCAATCCATCAAGATAGTTCCATGAAATCCAAATGACAGTTGAATGCGTGACTAATACTTTTTGTAGCCGTGGTGAAAATAAAAATTCACCTTAAGGCTTCAGAAGAAACCTATACACATTGTTCATTTGAGTAGCAGAGAATCAGTGCACAGTACTTGTGAAACACTAATCCCAAACCATTCCCCTCCATGGATATCAAATCTACACGAGTCCCTTAGATTAAACAGTGTAGTGTTTGCACAATAAGTTGTGAACATCCTTCAGTACACTGCAAATCTCCTGCACGTTACTTGTATTGTTTAAAACAGTGGTTCTCAGCTGGGCGGTGGTGGCGCACGCCTTTAATCCCAGTACTCGGGAGCCAGAGCCAGGCAGACCTCTGTGAGTTTGAGGCCAGCCTGGTCTACAGAGTGAGATCCAGAACAGGCACCAAAGCTACACAGAGAAACCCTGTCTGGGGGGGGGGGGGGGAGCGGCTTTCAACCTGTGGTTTATGACCCCTTTGTGGGTCTAATGACCCTTTCACGGGGATCACATATCAGATATTTACATTACTATTCATAACAGTAGCAAAATTACATCTATGAAGTAGCAACGAAAACAATTTTATGGTTAGGGGTCACCAGAACATGAGGAACTGTAGTAAAGGGTCACAGCATTAGGGAGGTTGAGAACTACTGGCTTAAAACAACATCAATGCTTCATAATTAGCTGTCATATTGTTGTGCTCAAAAAATAATGGCAAGCTAACAAAAAAATATCTATATGTGTTCAGTTTAAAATCTGTAGACATGGATACTGAAGATGTGAAGGCCAACTGCATTCTGGGTATGAGGATGGGCATACTGGTGACCATTTTTTAATTAGATGCCTCTAGTCATATGTACAAAAGCTTTGCTATTACTTTGAGGCAATCAACAAGAATCATAAACACAAAAAACAATTCAGAAACTAATGGAGTTGGTCAGTTGGATTTTAAATTATACCCATGAAAAGTGCTCAGGTGTGGAGATTTAAAGCATTATTTGCAGGTTTTCGATTTGCTTCCCACATTTACTAGATTACTATATTCTTCCTAAATACACATTTTCATTTCCAGGCTATCTGAAGGGAAAATACAATGTTACACCAAAGTGTAACCACACATCCAACTCAAGAAATTTTCTGTGCTTGTAGTAGGAATTTTTAAATAACACTCTTTAAACCATAATTGTTCAATATTCTCAACACTATAATGAAGTTGATCACTAGCTGTTGCTACCAATAAAACATAGACATTAGAGAAATTACACTTACTTATGGCCTGACTTACACACTACAGAAGTATTCAAATGGAAGTCTTGGGAAATTTTGTAACTAAAAGCAATCTCCAGAATAAGCCGAAGAAGTCAATGAATGAGGTTTCCTTTGTAGATGCTAACTATGGCTCCATTCATACAAATACGTGTTTCTGTTCGCTGTGTCTTTAGACATCTACCCAAAATAACAAAACCTTTGCGATTCAATCCCTATACATTTCAACATGTATGTCTAAGAAAGTGGGAAAACATAGTTAACAATACAAAAGAAGTAAGCCCAACAAATGAGACCACCAAAAAGTACCCAAGGAGTCTTACTTGATTATCGGAAACTTGTTTGCTAAGGGGGTCACGTCGAGCCTGCTGAAGCATGTAGAAGCGAGCCTCGTATTTTCTCATGAGCTCTTCGGTCTCTTCCCTGTGGTCGTCCCACCGCAGACTGTCCACCACCATGTCCTCCAGCTGCTGCCTCCTCAGCTCTACCCCATGCTGTGTGCTCTCCCACTGGGTCTTCACCTTTTCCACTGGGGAGCGGGATAAAAAAAAAAAAAAAAAAAACCTCAAAAGTGACTCTCAGGGGGAGGAAAATAAATACCTGTTCCTAAATTTGTCATGAATAGGTCTAGAAACAGAAAGAGGGGACAACATGAGAAACTCATCTTAAAGAGGCTCTAATGTGTGTCTGCCACAATTTTACCTATACATATTATAATGTATTACTATATATAATATAGTTAGTAATACTACTTAACTGTATACATAGGGGAGATGGCTCAGCAGGTACGTGCAACGTGTAATAATAGATATTATACATTGCACTATGTTATATAAATATAGATGTAAGCTGGGCAGTGGTGGCGCACGCCTTTAATCCCAGCACTTGGGAGGCAGAGGCAGCTGGATCTCTGTGAGTTCCAGGCCAGCCTGGTCTGGTCTACAAAATGAGTTCCAGGAAAGGTGCAAAGCTACACAGAGAAACCCTGTCTTGAATGAGAGAGAGAGAGAGAGAGAGAGAGAGAGAGAGAGAGAGAGAGAGAGAGAGAGAGAGAGAGAGAGAGAGAATGGCTTTGTAACCCATGTTGGCTCCAACTTGAGAGTCTACTGACTCAGTTTCCTGAGTGCTGAGATTATCAGCACAAGCCACCATGCCCAGCTCACCACTGTTCCTTCCTTCTGTGGAGGGCTCAAAGCCAGGGTGTTTCACACACTATGTAACCACTTTACCACTGAGCTATACCCACGGCTCTTCTAAATTGCTATATCTGTGTAAGTCAGAGCCTTCCTGTGTTTTCCAGTCTAGCCTTGAACTTGTAACTTCCCTGTGTCAGTATCTCAAATAGCTTGGTTTTCATATAAGCCTGTGACCCCTCATCCAGACATATTTCTAAAACTACTCCTGGGGGGGGGCTTGAATATCATTAATATTAAATGTGCTAATCATCTAATAACAAAAATATCTACTGAACTGATAAAAATTAAAGACAATTCCCTAGTGTATGCAGTCACAGAAGCTGATCTGACCAGGACAAAACCTAACAGTGTTCTATGATAAAAACTCTAACACAGACACAGTCTCCATCTGCCTTCAGTGGAGCGTCTCTCAGGCAGAGAGCACTTTTTATATTTGCTCTACTCTGGCGAGAGGCCTTTCTGATGGGCAACACTTTTATATTTTTCAAGTTCAACAGAAATACTGAGAATGAAGACATTACAAGTCCCGCACACCTGTGAGTTCGCAGCCACACAAGTTCGTGCTGGCTTTTTACCTTCCTTCCCCTTCCACTGTTTCCTCTTCCTCGCCCTCTTGCTTTCTCTGTATCCGTCTCTATGTCTTCTTTCCTTATCTTCTTTCCTTTCCCTCTCCAACGCTCTCTCCTCTCCTTTCTTTTTTTTTAATTTTTAAATCATGGACCGTAAGAAAAGAAAGATCTATGGAAATTTAAACTTGTGGCTCATTACTACAGGGAAAGTTCACGATGGTGGGCTGAAATATCAACAAACGACAGCTCTACGTAGCAGCCCACAGGTGGCAAATACCAGGCTTGGCGATGATGCTCCGGATGCCAGACAACCTCAAGGGCTGAGAAGATCAAGCCCGAGAAGAACTTAACTGCAGGACGAGACTCCAGCCGGGGAGCTGGAGGGATGGCTCAGCAAATGCTGCTCCTGGAAAAGGCCCAGGTTCGGGTCCCCAGACCCTCATGGAGGCTCACAACCATCTCTTACACCTCTCAGGATGTCCAGTGTCCCACTCTGTCCGCCATGGGAACCAGCACACACTCGGTGCACATATTTACACACTGCACATACTTACATGTATGCAAAATACTCATCTACATAAAATTAAAAAAAAATTGTGGTTTATTTACTGTAGAACATTCTGACAAAATTCTTAAAATATTTGGTCACTGTAAATCATAAAGCTATCGACTTACAGTTGTTCAGAAGGTTGAAAGGCTTTCATGTCATAAACTCAAACTATTCAATGAGTTATAATTTTTAAAAATTATCCAATGCTGGGTGGTGGTGGCACACGCCTTTAATCCCAGCACTCGGGAGGCAGAGGCAGGCAGATCTCTGTGAGTTCAAGACCAGCCTGGTCTACAGGGTGAGTTCCAGGAAAGGCTCAATTATCCAATGAGAATCTATGTTGTATATTGTTCTAATAAGGTAAAGAAATTAATGAAAGTTTTAACTCAAGAAAAGGAGAGAGAAAACTATAATGATACTCTAGATCTCAGCTAAAAACTCACATAAATTCCTTATTGTCAATTCTGTTACTGATGCAGCTTGTTCATTTGGACAAATACAAGTTAAAGTATCAAGTGCCAGCAAGTATCATTGGTTTCCCATGAAAAATAAATAATCTTATTCATGTAAATGATGAAGTGACTATTAGTAGCACCCAAGTTGATAAGGCCTCTCCACGTAAATAAACAATGATAAAGACTAATTAGTTGAGACTAATTAGGGGAAGGAGAGCAAAAGAGAGAGGGGGGAGAAGAGGAGAAGAAGGAGGAGACAAGGACCAGAGACAGAAATAAATGGAGGAGGGAAGATGTTTAGAAGATGGAAAACTTGGCTGTAAATAATAATAATAACAACAACAACAATAATAATAATAATAATAATAAATAATTAGAGCTGGGTTGTAGCTGAGCCAAGAGAGTGCTTTCCTAGCATGCAGAAAGTCCTAGGCTCACCAGCAACACTGTGTAAACCTGAAAGAGTGATGTCAGCAGTCCAGGTGCTCAAGAAGTCGAGACAGGATACTTATAAATTCAAGGCAAGTTGTAGGCCAAAATGTGACTTTAAAAAAAATCAATTAAGCCGGGCAGTGGTGACACACGCCTTTAGTCCAAGCACTTGGGAGGCAGAGCCAGGCGGATCTCTGTGAGTTCAAGGCCAGCCTGGACTACCAAGTGAGTTTCAGGAAAGGCGCAAAGCTACACAGAGAAACCCTGTCTCGGGAAAAAAAAAAAATCTATTAAAATAAGTCCTGATGATGATGAGAAAGCAAAATGGAATGCTGCTGGATATGGTTTGGTGCTGGGAACAGAGATTTCTCATCAAGGAAGGGAGGAAAGATCACTCCAGAGTCCCCCATTGTACAAGATCGATAATCAGTCAATTATCAAGAAGATTGAAGCCAAGTGTCTCTTTGAGTAGAAAGAAGCCAGTGCCACCAGGTGTGGAAAGTTCTAATCTAATCATCTCCTTCAGTAACCATATTGCTTTGTTTATTTTGAAAGCAAAAAGCATCTACTACACCCATAGCTGACTTCCCTCCCTCAGGAAAAATTCAGCTTTATTCACCCAGTTCATATTCTCACACATATTTACAGAGTTCCTAATGGGAGGACCAGAGGCCAGAAAGGTGAAGATTCACAGTCCGTGCATGGGAGAGAAAAATCAAGGAGCTAAGAGATCTACAGTGGATTGATTGGGAACAGGGCTGTAGTAGGGAGTAAAGAGAGGAAACAGAGTCCACTGGGGAATACAAATGGGTGGGAAGGCTTCACAAAGGGGTGACACCTTGGCTGCTGAGTAATTCCACCTGTGGAGAAGAGATTGAAATTGAAACAAACAACTGAAAAAAGACAAATGTGAATAAATGTAAATGGCTGGAAGGGTCAGGAGGTTTGAACAAAGATCCAGAGCAGGTGGGGATCTGCAAGAGGCAGGGGCTGAGGAAAAAGAAGATAATAGCCAACAGACACCATTCTTAAGAATCCAAACTCGGTTCTGTGTGCTACACAAACATAGGAACCTTAACTCAACCACTAACTCCAAACAGGGACAACAGTGTGCAAATATTTCATATGTTCATTTCATTGGTTGTTTAACTATCCCTTTAACTAAGGTATCCCCACATGAAGGCAATCACAAAGCACGTATGGAGTGAATTCTGAGGTAAGTTTAGAAGAAATGGTGACACCCAGTTTCAGTGAGTGGAGAGAAATGGCAGAATGGACTGATGTGACTGTGAGTTTGGCTAGCTTTGTTCCATTAGGTGTCTTTTTTAAAAAATCCTAACGTAAGAGAAAAAAATCAAATGCATAAGAGTTCAGAAGGGAGGTATGAGGAGGCTTTAAAAGATGAAAAGAGAGAGAGAGAGAGAGAGAGAGAGAGAGAGAGAGAGAGAGAGAGAGAGAGAAAGAGAACTATTTCCTTCTAAATGAAGAGTACTAATTACCAAATAACAATTTCTAGTAGAATAATCTTTGCAGCTGTGTGTGTGAACATTAAGGAAAGTGGCTGAGAATCTATAGAATACAGTGGCAAAGAATCTATAGAATATAGTGGCAAAGAATCTATAGAGTAGTTTTTTTTAACTTACATTTTTCTGTGATTGCTGTTCTCACATCTGAACTGGAAGCTTTGTTTTTCAAATTTTGTGCCAACGTGAATACAAAATCAAGCTGAGGGTGGCGCTGTTCTAAATCAGCCTTTGTGATCTGTGAAGAGACAAGATCAACGGGGATTAATGCATCATATAACAAGACCCTAACCGTGTAAACAGGTTGGCTGGTAGCGAAGGCAAGTTTTCTTCCTCTCAGGGGCAATGATGCATCAGCAATGCAGCAGAAGAAGAGCAGGTGATCTGGAGTCAGAGGCCTTGGGTTCAAATCTCAGCTCTTTTACGAACCAACAAAGTAGCCAGGAGAGGTATCCACCCTCTCCACACTGCACCTAGCTCAGTTACATCAAGTCTAAGGAGATTAAAAGCAGGAACTCTCCCTGAAAATGCTCTGAAAACATCAGTGATGATTGCTGCTGACTCCTTGTGTACCTGCTCTCTATCAGGACACACATAAGGAGCCCATAGAACAGTGGTTCTCAACCCGTGGGTCATGACCCCCTATGGCAAACCCTATCTCCAAAAATATTTATATCACGATTCATAACAGCAGCAAAATAGTTATTTCTTTATGAAGCAGCAAAAAAAAAATTATGGTTGGGGGTCCCCACAACATGAGGAACTGTATTAAAGGGTCTCAGCATTAGGGAGGTTGGGAACCAGTGCCCTATAAGGATGAAAGTGGCGTACTAGAAAAGTAATAATTAGAATAACTGCAAATGAATCAACTTAGACATGAATCACCCTTTTTTCACGGACTATGTGTCTTAGCTGATAAATAAGACAGGGGCTAAGAATTCCAGGAAGTGTCTATTTTAATTCCAGAACTAATAAATACCATAAAGATTAGAAAGCACAATTCACAGTTAGTACAAACAGTATGTCAAAGGATTTGTCTAGCCATCTCGCTATGAGCTCACTAATTCTGTAGATTTCACTCACTCCTACAGGGACAAGTACTTCCAAATGAATGACTCACACTCCAGTCCTAGATCCCAGGGCACGCTGCTATGAATGCGGCTGACTTCCTTCCCTCGGCACAAAAATCCAACAGTAAATTACTCCAATGCTCATTGGTGCTCCATTTTTCCTCCCTTCCATTTCCTCTATTTGGAAACAGCATCGTCTCAGCCCCTCGCAAAGGGCTCTTTCTCTTGATTTAAGCATCTCTTGCCTCCCATCCATCCCCATCTTCTACTAAAGCAAAGCACTGTTATCAGCGGTTCCCAGGCACAATTCAGAAAACAAAAAGAAATGGGAAGTGATCTTGCCAATTGCTTATAGACTCTTAAGTCCACAGGGCTTTACAGGGCTTTGCAAGCCCCTCCTCAAAGAATTAAGTTGCCTTTTCCAAAACATCACTTTCCAACAAAAAACCAAACAAACAAAAACATCTCTTGCACAAATGTTGCCCCTACAGTTCCCTATCAAGCCCAAGCTGTCTGTCTGCTACACAGGATGGCATGCACATTATATCTCAAAATCCCACCTCCTGTTCCCATGGCTATAGAAGCAGTACCCCCTCCTCAGCCATGTCTCTAACAGGTGGTTGACGTCCCTGTGACAGTTATTAGAAACTGCTTTGTCAGAGAAACCCGTCTGATTTTGGTGCTCACCTCCTTGACCTCTTTGAGCCATGGTTCTCAACCTTCCTAATGCTGAAATCCTTTAACACAGTTCCTCTTGTTGTGGTGACCCCCAACCACAAAACTATTATCGTTGTTACTTCAAAATTGCAATTTTGCTACTGTTATATAAATATCTGAACCCAAGATATCAGATATGCCACCCCCATGAAAGGGTAGAGGGGTCGGAACCCACATGTTGAGAACAACTGTCTCAGAAACTTGGAGTTCTTGCTAACATGGGAATAAATCAGCGCCTATCTCACCAGGCTGTTATGAGATAACACATGTGAAAATCAGAAAATGTTCATCACACATTAAGCACTTAGTGGGCGTTAGCAATTGCTACTGTTTTATTGTGTATTTCTATCTAGAATATTCCTTTCAGTGCTGCTCCATAACAGATAACCTACTAAAGACGGAAAAACAATTTTCCAAGTTGCTACGAGATGGTCAATGTTCATTAAGAGGAAAAAAATACATATATATAGTCAGAAGACATTCATTTCTAAGGTCAGAAATGAACTCATTATAAAATCAAACATGCAAACATATATTTAGAAAGTATTCTATATCGTATAGGACATTAAATAGAAAGACGGCTAGCAGTTATGCTGTGTCCAGCTTTAAGGTACCAATGTTGGAGTTCTACAGAGTCCTCGGTTCTATTTGATCAACTGAGCTAACAGAAGAAAAGTGTTCTCTTTGGAGTTAGCCCTGCTTGGCAGAGAAGGAACACTTTAAAGCTTATTTTCTCAGAATTTAGGATAAGCAAATGAGAACCACAGTGAGGGGCCTGCCTTGACAAGCCTTTGCATTCTGCACCTACTTTCATCCGGGAAACTGTCTTATTGATCTCCTTCACGTCTCCCACAGTGACAATGTTGGACTTCAGCATTTGGTCGATCAATACCAGCCAGTCGGCCAGTTCTGTGATGGTTTTATCTAGATCAGCAGGAACTGAGATCTCGGGGGCACGCAGCGGAGTATCCGATGCAGATGATACTAGCACCACCTTTTGGACACTGGGGTGAGCTGAAATAAAAGATGCAACCAGACAGAAAGAGTCAGCAGGATGTGGTGATCGTGATATGGAAGCGAAGGCATGCATATTTGTGTACTTCAGTAAAATTTTGTTTCTCTAAGAAGTTCTGATTTTTCATGTTGAAATGACATGGCTTGAAATAGCCACATGTATTTGAGAGCCAAAAATCCAATACAACATGGAACCTCGCAAAATTCTAGGCCATCAATAATGCACATATGATCAATACTAACACAAAAACCAATCAGTAGGTAAAGCACACCCACACAGAGAATGATAGAATTAGAAACATTATTTCACTGGGTCAAGGTATCTTATTTAATTATAAAGCCAATTTATTCCTAATCTTTCTGTTCTTTTTCATTTAACTTTATCACATGTGCATATCTTCTTCCCTCCCTCCCTCCCTCCCTCCCTCCCTCCCTCCCTCCCTCCCTCCCTCCCTCCCTTCCTCCGTCTTTCTCATTCTCTGAGACACAGGGTCTCAAAGGGTAACCCTGGCCTGGAATTCTCTATGTAGACCAGCTAGCCTCAAACTCATAGAGAACCACCTTCCTCTGCCTCCTGTGTTCGGGGACCAAAGGCCTGTGCGACCATACCTGGACTGCGTATCTCATCCTTAACTAGTCACAACATGAATATCTATATAAGAATACACACAGGTGTTCACTGACTTTGTAACATCCTTTCCTTTAGCTGCACATGTAGACTTCTCCTGAAATCTATTCTTTTACCAAGGGGCTTGTTGGTGGTGGTTTTTTATTCTTTCTGGGGGGCCAGCCACTCAGCTCCCAACTAAATCACACATGGAGGCTTATTTTTCCTTATGAATGCTCAGCCTTAGCTTGGCTTGTTTCCTTAATTTAAATTAGCCCCACGTACCTTTTGCCTCTGGGCTTTTCCCATTCTCTTACTTCTGTATCTTACTCTTACTCCGTGACTTGCTGTGTGTGTGTGTAGCTGGGTGGCTGGCCCCTGGAGTCCTCCTCCTTCTCTGGCTGCTAGGCCCTTCTCTATCTGTTTCTCCCAGATTTCTCCCTCTGTATCTTCTCTCTGCCTGCCAACCACGCCTATCCTTTCTCTTACGATGCTATTGGCCAGTTCTTTATTAGACCATCAGGTGTTTTACACAGGCACAGTAACACGGCTTCAGAGTTAAACAAATGCAACAGAAACAAAAGTAACACATCTTAAAATAATATTCCCCAATAGGGCTGAAAAGGAAAATCTTTTTGTGTATAGTGTTTTCCACATTTCTACTCTCTATCTTAGCAGAGATTTCCCAAAGTAGAATTACTGGATAGGACAACATTTTTAAATTCAAGTATTTAATTTCCTTGCGAAATAGAATTTACATATCCAATAACTAGCTGAACACCCTGCATCTACATCAACAGGGCTCGATCTTGGTGCACATAAATGCATACCTGTTTCAATTATTGTGATGGATTTATAATTGGAAATAAAAGTATTTCCATGCTGGTGAACCAAATGTGTAGATTTACTAACTGTGAGTTTGTTTTGTTTTTAAATCTGCCTCCTTATCAATCTGGATGACAAGTTAACCTCAGTGGTGAACGCCATGCTACTGTCTGGCCGTTGGTTTGGGTTGATTCTGTTTTGGAAGTGTGTATGTCCTCTCTCCTTCTTCCCCTCCCGCCTAACTCCTTCTGCTTTGTAAACACTTAAATCTTAACAGCCTGAGGAAACCATGTTCATAAATCTTTTGGGGTGGGGTGGGGGAGGGAGGCAGTCCCATTTACTATCAATGTCTATGTGTGTGGAGGTGACAGGGTGGCTTTCAGGAGTCCGTTCCCACATCTCAGAGCAAGCATTGTCACCTGTGGCACGATCTCACGTACCCTCCCCAAAGACAAGTATGAAATTCCGGTCTTCTCCAAAGATCTGATAAATGGTCTCTTATTCTATGTTTTATCATTGTTGTTCCAGTTTTCATTTATGTTATATATATATGGATGTTTTGCCTGGATATATACCTATGTGTCATGTGTGTGCCTGATGCCCACAGGGGCCAGAAGAGAGCATCAGAGTCCCCAGGAACTGGAGTTACAGACTGTGGTGAGCCGCCAGGTGGATGCTGGATATCCATCTTGGGTCCTCTGGAAAAGCTGCCAGTGCTCTAACCTAAGGGGCTTCTTTTTTTGTTGTTTTAGGTCCTTAGGTTTGTTGTTGTTGTTTTTTGTTTTTGTTTTTCTGAGACAGGGTTTCTCTGTGTAGCTTTGGAGCCTGTCCTGGATCTCACTTTGTAGACCAGGCTGGCCTCGAACTCACAAAGATTCACCTGGCTCTGTCTCCCGAGTACTGGGATTAAAGGCGTTCACCACCACCGCCCGGCTAGTTTTTGTTTCTTGATGAGAAGTTGACAGCTACACTGCTCTAGTTTCAACAGAAGATGTAGTTAAGATAATACCTTCATCTACCCAGGACCTATTATGAATTCAGTATAATTTTAATAAAAATCCCAAATGGTATGCATGCAGCTTGGCAAAGTCATAGATGAAAATTTCTAGTTGGGCAGTAAGAAAGAAAGGATGCCCCCCCTCAACACACACACACACACACACACACACAGCTTAAAGGAAATATTTGTATAAGGAAATATGCCTTTCGGCTATTTAGTTGTAGTTTTGACCAATGGTAACGGCCCCCCTATCTAATAAACTCAGACATTCAAACAGATGAACAAGATTGAAAAGCCATGGGGTGCAGGGGCAGAGAGACCTGACCTTGGAAGTGACAACATTACAGATCGATGCCAAAGGATTCACTGTTCAGCAAACAGTGCTTCCTGGTAGCTAGCATGGGGAAACAATGCCACAGAATTTGACCTCATGCTCATAAAGGAAAACTAGCTGCATTGAGATCAAGGAATGAAGGGCAAAACACTATGACTGTGAGATTAAGATGCAAGAGAATGTCTTTATGATTCCAGAGCACCTAAAAAAAGACAGGCCAAGCAATTAATACACTATTTAAGTTCTAAAGTTCTGAGAAAAGCACCATAAACAGGTATTTTAAAAGTCTCTGAAAGACTAAGAGAAAAGGCATTTGCTCTACACACGAAGTAATTAATGAATAGTCAAAATGCTTTTAATCTTTAATGCTCTGGACGAGGCAAGAGATAGTCCACCATAGAGATACCAAGGAAAGCAGTTCAACATGAAAACTGAAAAATGAAAGCAAACCACTTGGCAGTCACAGGCTGGCAAAGTGACAGCTGACAAAATCTGGCCTCCTTGTGCCCCTTCCAAGATCCCTGGCTGCTGGTAATACCACTATTACCACCACCATCATCACCATAGTTATTTCCTTTAAATATGGTGCTCAGTGGTGCATCACCATGGCTAGGTACTACATCATCGCTACAGACGAAACCCAGAAACACAAATGAGAACCTAGCTATCATCTGTGAAACCAGATACTTAAGAGATTGTAAAAAGGTAAGCAATGCCATTTTCTTAATTTTCATCTTCGCAATATTATAAAACTACATTTTGTTAAAGTAGAACATATTTATTACTTTTCTTTTTAAACATATTGATAACCAACAATTTAGAAAATTCTTACGCTAAATGAAAGAAACAGTGTGATTCCATTTGCGTGAATACTCAAGATGGACTAACACATAGAAATGGCATGCACACTGATAGATACCAGAGGCTGAACTGGGGTGGGCAGGTTGAGAAGATGCTCAGGGGTCAAGACCTCTAACCTTAGAATAACGAAAATATTTTGGAGCTGCACAGAGGTGGAGCTTGCACAACATTGTCAATGAACTAAAAGTTCTTGATTCATTTATTTTAAAAATGGTTCATTTTACTTTTAATATGATTTTAAAGGGAAAAAAACACTAAACTAAAAACATTGTGTAAGGGCTGGAGAGATGGTTCAGCAGTTAAGAGTTCATATTGCTCATGCAGAGGACCCAAGTTCAGTTTCAGCATCTATCAGGGAGAGCTCACAATGGCCAGTAGCTCCAGCGCCAGGGAATCTGGCCTCTTCAGGCACCTGCACTCATGTACACATAACACGGAAACACACAGAGATGCATCATTTAAAAAATATAAATTTTTTTAAAAGCAAAAACAGTGTATAAAAGGAAAGTCACACTGAGATTGGCTTCGGGTCACAAACCTGCCCTATGGATGATTGTCTTAAGACAAACGAACCCCAAACCTAATGTAAAGTGGTTTTGCTATCAGTCCCTTATACATGCAAGTATGCAATGTTTCCCTGCTCCTTTGTCATAATGTTTTAAAAAAGATAAACTTCTGCAGCTGTACACAGCGCAGCAAATCCTTTCTTTATGGTCCTTGAATTAAAGCTGCATACATACATATATATATATATATATATAAATATATATTTGAATCAGTAAAATGTCAGTTCAAGTGTTTCTGATATGAATCAAGAAAACCAATCGAGCCACAGGGATTTCTGATGCAAGGTGCCGGGGAAAACAGGTCCTCCAGAATACACACTGAGTCGTAAACAAGCCTCCATATCAAGAAGTGAACAGATATTTTTTTTTGAATTCTCAGAAAACGAAAAGAAAAAAGGATCAAGAGGAGGCAGAAGAGGTAGAGATAGGAAAGGTGAGCAGAGGTAGGAGGCAGCAGGTGGGCAGTGGAGTTGACGGGAGAGGTGGAAGAGACGTGGGGGGGCAGTGAAGAAAAGGAAGAAAATCCCCAGCAGCAGCTGGCAGAGAGAAGTGGGTAGCCGGCTGGGGTGAACCACCGCTGAAGTTCTGCCGGGAGACTCACAGTTGGTGAGCAGAACAAGGTGGTTAGGAGAGTTGGCAAGGCAGTGGTGACAGTGCCTATGTGATCGCCTTGGGACAGAGATAGAAGGAAATTCACAAAAATCATGAGAAAACACACACTATTCTCCACAGCTAAGGGAATAATATTTGCTAATGCACAGTTTCTGGGAAGTTGGAGCCTTCAAAACCCCACCCCGTGATCAGGGACAAATTATACACACTAAACACATGTTGTCCGGGTAGGTTATACCCAGTGACTTGAAAAGCTGCATCTCTCTATTGAATTAACTTAATGTTTTCCACCTAGCCTCTCCTGCATTCAGCAGGACTATGGCCATCCAGGTACTTCTTTGACTCAAAGAATGAAAAATCTCTTCAACCAAAAAAATGATGATTGCCCACACCGGGCATCCAAACAGTATGAATTCAGGATTATGAACAGCAATTCTATGATTTTTTTTTCAATTGTTATTCTAATAGGATGCTCATACTGTAAATTTCTCCATGCTGATAAAAATAATCCCTAAAGAATAAATGGTATCTTACCAGTAATCCTGGTCTGTGAGGCAGAGCAGGGCTCTTGCATGGGTGTCCTCAGCATGCCCGGCACCTCTCTGGATATCTGCAGCATCAAGCAAAACACAGAGAGAAAATAAGGATGGTCGTATCTTTGAAAGTCAGCCCCTCTTCTAGATGACAGCTCAGTCCGTTCTGTTTTGGTTACCGAAGCTTGCGTGCCCACCTTACTCTCCCCTGTGATCTTCCTGGAGTCCTTCCGTCCCCTGACGTTAAGCTCAAGAATGCCAACCAATGCTCAGCTGTGACTCACTTGTACCACTGAAGCTGTCCACTCCCTTCGCAACTCAAATCCTGCAAACATCTTTGAATCTGACCTTGTTCTTGCCTCACTAAGTATCCTTTATCGGCTCGGTTTCCTGTTCATCCATCAAACGCCATCACTGTGCAGGATAAATCTTGGACCTTCTCACTCTTCATTTTCTATATGGAGTCTCCAGAGGCTAAAGACCCTCCCCGCTCCCTCAATAACATGTAATTTCTGTTCCGCTCTCTGTCAAATGGATATTCAGATATATCCAAATCCGTTCCCCCAATAATATATAACTTCTGTTCAGCTCCCTGTCAGATAAATATTCAGACATATCCAAATCTCAATGCATGGTGTCTCTCTCTTCCCTGAAATGGCCTGTATAAGCTTCTCTCAGGACTCTATCTGATCTTTCTGTGTCAATTCCTAGGATGACTCCATCGTTCCCTGCAGGATAGCCATGGGATCTTTCAAATATGAATCTGTTTTTAAAAAGCTGTCTATTTCCCTCAAAGTAGTGAATTCTTCTCAACACGGAGCTCAAATTCCAGAGTGCCACACATGGTCAATGGACCAGGAGCTGGTCTCTGGAACTGTCTGTCACTCACGTGTCTACTCTACGTCCTTCTAGGACACATATGCACTTCATTGTGTCTCCTCTAGACTCTTCCACTTGCTGATCCCCCCCCCCCGAAAGCCCGTTCCTTCATCCCTCACCTGAGCAGTACTTACTCATCTTTTATAAGTTAGCCTAGACAAGATCACCCCCGAGAGGCCCTCTTTGGTCCCCCTAAAGCGTGCTAAGTATCCCCTATATGTTTCTAGCTTCCAAATTTTAATTTTTGGTCTCTTTGTCTTATCCATGACAAACCCACTAGGTGATAAGCAGTTTCATTTTTCCTATATTCCTCATTCTTAAAATGGTGCCTTACATAAACCAGGGATGCAGTGAAAACCCACTAAGTATGTAACAGAATTGAATGAACGCAATATTCAGAGTACTAGTCCTTAACATGTGTAAGATTCCCCACACAGTAAACATTGTTTTGCCTTGCATGTCATAATCCTACAAAGTAGACAATATTAAAATCTATATTAATCCAATTCCTGCATAATAGAAGCTTCAATTTCATCTAGCACAGTGCTCCTAAACTGACCACCATACCCTTTCCTCTACAGTACAAACCAACACAGTCTTGTTCAATAAAGATGTATGCTCTGGTTGAATATATACAAATGGATTTGGCAAGGGACATGGGAGCCAATATGTCTGGAGAGGAGGGCAGGAGAGAGAGCATCAGATAAAGTCAGAGGTAGCAGTAAGCCAGCCAGCAAGGGGCCTTATAAATCACAGTAAGGACAACGGCTTTACTCCCCGTAAGATAGAAAATCGTTAGTGAACATTGTTCACAGGAGGTACCGGACCTCACTTATATCTTAACAAAGCTCGGTGCTTTGACGAGATGATGCTGAGAAAGGGTAGCAGAAGAGACCACAAGGAGGGCTTTTCCAGAGATGATGGTGAACTGGGACAAGTCAGCAGCAGTACAAACTAGTGAAATGTAGGCCAATTTATACTAATTTTTGTCCAATATAAGGAAAGCTAAAGCAATTATGCAGAAACATTCATGGCCAATCAACACCTAGAGATCAAAATTATGCCCTCATCTGCCTTATCAAATGTAGCTATCTACCAATCCTTCAAATAATCCTTAAGTACATGGAAGAAGCCAACGACAGTGACTTCAAAGAATTAGTGTGTGTGTGTGTGTGTGTGTGTGTGTGTGTGTGCGCAAGACCTTCTATATATATATATATATATATATATATATATATATATATATATATATATATATATATATATATAATTAGATACAGGATAATCCCACTTCCTTCTTCATCTCTTTTCTTCTTCAAGTTTCTCTTCCTCCTTTCTTCTTATTCTCTTCTTTTTGAGGTAGGATTTTACTATGTAACCCAGGCTGACTTGGACAATATCCTCCTCCTGTCTTAGCCTCCCAAATGTCAGAACTAAAGATGCAGGCCAACACATTCGCCATGACTTTCACTCTGACAGGATGCAAACAGAGTAAAGCAACTGACAGCCAAGAGCAGGACACACCCATCCAATGTCTCACAAGGACCACAGACATGGATCCAGCAGGTACCCGGACAAAATAAAAAAGAATCCTGGGATTTCATCCACCTTGAACCATTTCTACCACAAAGCTAAGTAATCATATAAGGAAACAATTCCCATCTTAGTGTGATTTTTGTCAGATGTCATTCAATTCCACTGGATTCAAATAATAAATACATACGGAACGAATAAAATCACCAAAAACAGACATGGGAAAGTCATGTTTGACATCAAGAAGCTATTTTAAGGTCTTTGTTTTCAGAATGCAATTACTGGCATTTTATTGCCAAATTCCAACAGACATTCATAACTTGGTGTGCTACATAATGTACAGATCCCCTAGGACAAAGAACCCAGCATACAATAGAAACCGTTCTTTAAGAATACATGTGATGATGGGTGCCGAAATATAGAACTGTAGAGAGCTGAGTAGGCACAAGGATTCGGGAAGCAGCAGCGAGAGAACAATTCTTTAGTCGTAACATCAACAAATACGGGCCAGCAAGATGGCTCAGCCTGGAAAGATACTTGCCACCAAGCCTGACAACCTGAGTTTGACAACCTGAATTCAATCCCTGGAATCAACAGTAGAAGAAAAGAACCAACTCCCAAAAGTTGTCCCCTTGTCGTCTACGGTACATATTCTCTCTCTCTCTCTCTCTCTCTCTCTCTCTCTCTCTCTCTCTCTCTCTCTCTCTCTCTCTCTCTCTCTCTCTCTCACACACACACACACACACACACACACACACAGAGCAAAAAGTATAATTCTAAAAATCAACAGACATGAGAAACATGGTACAGAATTCCCACATGCATACCTTGTTCCACGTCACGTTCACATTTCTCAAACTTTCCGCAAGCTTGTCTCTTTCGCGCAAACTCAGATTTTTATCTGAAAGCACTTCCAGTTCGGCTCTGTTCAGCCATTTGAGGTTTTCAGCCTGAATGTCCATCTCTTGGGCTAAGTCCTGAAAGTGTCATCCGAAGACAGGGGGTTAGAAGGTTCTGAGGGCAGGTCATGGAAGCATACTAGAACTCTCGGGAAAATGCTCTTATAAATTCAGGGCCCGGGCTTCTTAAATGGAAAGCAAGCTTACTCAAAGTGTTAACACGCTCTCACTGAGAGGGCATGAACATAGACTCATGTGCATGCTTGTGTACACGTGCGCACAAACACATTTTTTGTGTTTTTTATTATTTTTGATTAGATGTATTTGTTGGTGGGTAGGTATGTACATTGAGTCCAGAGACTAAAAGAGAGCATCAGATAGATTCCTTAAAGTTAGAGTTACAGGCAGTTGCAAGCGGCCTGCCTGACTTGGGTGCTGGGAATCGAACTCGGGTTCTCTGCAGAAGCAGTTAGGGCTCTGACCAGTTGGGCCATCTCTCCAGGCCCAACACACACTCTCTTATTTTCATTCATTCCTTGCCCACCCTTCACCAGGATCATTCTATATTTACATTGCTAATTTAAGGTTCATTTCTGATCGCTGCCTTACTTCTCCATTGGAACACACTGTTCTATCCTTTGTAAATCTTTCAAATACTTTACCAACAGGACATTTGAAGAAAATTCTTCACTCTTTAGGTAACGTAGGAATATTGGGTAGCCTCATACTTCAAAGAAAAAAATTTAATAAATGATTGTCACGTCTATTCCACCATTGCTGAAAGTTTCTTTCTCAACTTTGACCATACTTCGCTATGGGCAAAACGTCTACTCAAAATAGGTAAATACTTTTTGAGTATAGTTTTACATGTGTGTATATATATACTATCTCATTCAAACACAATCTTCTTTATGATATTATTTTAAGAGAGAGAGAGAGAGAGAGCGTGTGTGTGTGTGTATGTGTGTGTGTGTGTGTGTGTGTGTGTGTGTATGTGTGTCTGCACATACATGTGTGGGTCAGAGGGCAAGTTTTGGGGGTCAGTTCTCTCCTTCCACCTTACTTAAGTAGGGTTTCTCTTGTACTGAGTACTCCAAGCTAGCTGGCCCTCACGCTTCTGAATAATTCTCCTCTGTCTACCTAGCAGCTGGCTGGAGAAATGCCCACACTACAGAGGCATACCATCACATCCAGAGTTATTACAAGGGTAGAAGATGGAATCTGGTCATCAGACTATCACGGGGAATGTTATCTGAGGTACCATCTTGCCAGCTCCATGATTTCCTCTGGAAAATAGATTCTGCTCACTGTTCTACTATTAATGTCTCAATTCTTAACACAAACTACAAATGCCTGTGGACATGAACAGTCACAGAGATTTGGTAGTTAGATGTCTATATATCTTCACATATTTTTATAGACAGTGTGTGTGTGTGTATGTGTGTGTGTGTGTGCATGTGTGCACATGTGCAGATGTACAACTACTACAAATTTCCATTGGCTACAAATCAACAAAGGAAATCTGACTTCTGAACTGTAACACTGAGCCTACTGCCAGCTGCAATGAGCTAATTGCGCAACACCTAGGATTTTCTCCTAAAAGTCACCGTGATGAATTATACTCAGAAATTACCTTCTAAATCATAAAGTAAAAACTATACTTCATGGCTGCATTGTATTCTAAGTCACTTTACAACATTCGAAATCTTGTAATCTAACATCAAGGCCATGGCTACTTATCTTTTTGCTTGATCTCTGCATGACGGCTGCTGCTTCGGCCAGAACTATCTCATTCCTAAAGGGCAATCATCCTGCATCAGAAGGCTCTGGAAATCTAGAGACAAACTCCTTACTGTTAATTCCTGTGGGTTGTCCTCGGGGTCAGAGGATGATCTCTTCTGCACAGAGCTCTCCACCTTGGTTAGCCAGCAGACAAACTCGTCCAGCCGTCTCCTGTAGCCAACCACCTGCTTACTGTCTCCTTTCAACCTAAGAGAACACGGTGTGGAAAAGAGGGACAGACATGACTGAGTAAACAGAACAGCATATATTTGTTTTTGGAAATCCTGACCCCATAACCCCAATAATAATTATATTAAGTATATGCTTTCAAATTACTATTAACAGCCATTTATACAGACTATTACATTAAGATTATATGGATGACTAGAGGGATTTTTTCCCCCTTAATTAAATTCAGACACACTGAAAAAAAGTCTTATCGTCTCATCATAAAAAATTAAATGGCAAGCTAATAAGGAATTTTTTAAGTCAGCTATTATTGTATAATGAAGTATTAGTTAAGGAAAAATGAAAATGTCCTTGTGTAAAATAAGAGGGGGAAATGCATAATTTTCTCTGAGTTCTCCATGGAGACAGAAAGACATCCTTTTATATTTTATTCACCTAAGGCAGCAAGTGTTACTCCATTCTACCCAGATGACAGCAAAAATATAAATGAGGAGAGTGCTGAGCAGTGGATTCTTCTACAAGTATTAGAGAAATACACACATATATGCTTGGTTGGTTCCTTAATATAAATATAATAGACACATTATAAAAAGGAGATCAAGGAAAAATCAGACAGAGTGTTCAAGTGTGCAAGTAAAGCAATGGGATGAATATGAAAGCAGAACTCTCTAATTAGATCTTTTTAATGGTGTAAGAATAGCATCGAGGACTACCAGCCATCTGTCAGAAGATGAAAGGATGAATGTATGACCAGAACCAATGTGACAAATAAGACTGTAGACTTAAAAAAAAAAAATAAAAAGAGTTTGAATGCTATTAAGAGCTTAGTGGCATCATTATTTTTAAAGCAATTAGATGCTGATTGAAAACTGAGTGCAACACTTCAATGAATTATACTGTGCCATTCCGAATGGGAATCTACATTTCTATGCCACCTTTTATGGTTTTAACCATAAAAAGTGTAAAATAATCATACAATAAACATAACATAATTTTAGCTAATATGCATCTAACAGTCATATTGCAAAAGTATAATATTTAATCCTATTGTAATACTTTTAAAAGCTAATGAAAATTACTTAAAAATTAACTTATTTTAGAAAAGAAGAAAATGCAACTTCAAGATAAAAAAAATGAAGCAATTAATGATGGTTGATATGGAATGTTATAATGAATGTTATAAAGGTTATAATGAGTAAAATAATATTTAATCTAACAACTTTGGAAACACCCAAACTACCTATATAGTCCTTTTGTTTTAGAAATATTAAGAATTAAATTTCCAGAGTTTCATAATCGTGACTACTTTCATGTTTTAAAATTAGAATAATAAGACACTAATATTATCAAGCAATTTCAATAAGACCAATTTAAGAAACCCAAAATTTTCACCTGAAAACTAACTAAATAATGTACACATATTGTCCCTAAGAATAGAAACAAATTATAAATTCCTGGCTAATTACACTGGATAGCAATTACTTATTAAGAAATAGCACCATAAACTGTAAAACTGCAAATATTTACCTGTAGGCACTCAATACAGAAACAAACTGAACAGTGTGGTAATTCCCAATGATTCTGAACCTCTTGGGGTTCTAAGGTGGCCCCGACACAAACAGGTTATGGAACAGAAATGAAGTTTAATATGAATTTGTGAAAACAAATGCTGCTTCAGTGAAAATACAAAAAGCTAAGAAAGAGATTCATTATTCTTTTCACTTCCAAAGACTGGGCAAACTATGTGTTGTAGCCATCTTGTTAGTTTGGGGAGGGATGATGACCAGACTCCACAGATAACCAGGCAGAGCCAGGCGGATCTCTGTGAGTTCGAGGCCAACCTGGTCTACAAAGCGAGTTCCAGGAAAGACACAAAGCTACACAGAGAAACCCTGTCTCAAAAAACCAAAAAGAAAAAAGAAAAAAGAAAAAAAAAGAAAGAAGAAAGTCTCTAGGGGAATTTCTGGGGCTGTTGTTACTATCTTGACAGCAAAAAGAAGGAGCATGTCACATAAATTCAGAAGCACTTCCCCTTGCGATACCGAGTCCTCCTCTCTGTCTCCTCTCACATGGCCATGGCTGTGGTACTCACACCTCCCACATCTCCCAGTTCTACACCTTTTCTCAAGAAGGTTCGCTCTGAAATGCCTCAAAGGCCCACAAGGCTATTGGGTGGTGGTGGAAATTTTACAAAACCTGACGGGAAGTTTTCAGTTCATGTGGGGTGTGACTTGGAAGGAGAATCTGACACAGGAAGCCTCCTTTTCCTTTCCACCTCTTCTCTTTCCTGGCCATGAAGCAAGTCATCTGCTCTAGCAGGCATCCCTGCCATGATGTCCCACAGAAAAGCCAAAGCAACTGGGCTAAACACTCACAGATGGACACCTGTAAAACTGTGACCCCCAAATAAAACTTCTCTCTTTATAAGCTAAATTGTCTCAGTTATGTGTTATCACAGCAGAAAGCTGACTACCACAAAGGCTCATCCTAGAAAAAATTTATGGAAAATTGTTATAAATGCCTCAAAACTCAGCTTCAGTATCCCTCTTCATTAACACCAAATTCCACAGGCCATCATTCCTACCTCTGTGGCAACATCCTCATGTGAATGTTTGCTTTAATCACACCATTTTTCTTCCTTTAAACTTTATCTTCTCAGTCTGAGTTCTTTGTGATATTTGAATCCCCAATGTTAAACACAAGACTCAGAGAATATTGATGAAATTGATTAAATTAATTGACTATTAGCAATAACATGCTGAGAGAGTAAGCTCAATAGAAACTATTATAAGAAATGGATATTTTTAAGTGTTCACTATGAAAAGTTAAGACATAATATTCTTCAAATACTGCCTCATTTAATCCTCATAAAACTTCCTGACAGCATCGCTCTGTTTTGTAGAAGGGAGACAGTAATCAGGAGAGTGTGGTGACCAGCATAGCACAGGAACTCGAAGGGTGCAATAGTGGGATGCTCTCTATGCTGTGAATGTGTTGCTCTGATTGGTTAATAAATAAAGTGCCGATTGGCCAGTAGGCAGGCAGGAAGTATAGGTGGGACAAAGAGAAAGGAGAATTCGGGGAAGTGGAAGGCTGAGTGAAGAGACGCTGCCAGACGCTGCCATGAGAAGATGTAAAGTACCGGCAAGCCACGAGCCACATGACAACTTTTAGATTAGTAGAAATGGGTTAATTTCAGATGTAAGATCTAGATAACAAGAAGCCATTAGGCCAAACAATTTAAATAATATAAGCTTCTGTGTGTTTATTTGGGTCCAAATGGCACTCAGAAGCCTGCCATGGCCATACAGTTTATAAGTAACATAAGCCTCTGAGTGATTATTGTATGAGTGGGCTGTGGGACGGTAGGGGCTTGGTGGGACCCCGAGAGAAACTCTCCAGCTACAGGATGCAATAGTGGCATAAGACCATTGTGTAACCAACAGCTCTCTTACTAGACTTAAGGCCCGCTCAGCAAAATGGAAAACATGCCTGGTACTGGGAACCTGGCCAGCTACCCAAGGCTTGTGAAGTCATGGACCATGGATGGCAACTAAACCAGCATCATCCCTAAATCCAGTCTAAATAGTGACACTTATCCCCCCAGGTAAGTGTAATTCTCACCTCTCATCGAAGAAACCTCTCTTTGCAAAAGAAAGAGACCACTGCAACCTTTCACATGGGTGCCAGAGCTCTGAACTAGGGTCTCCAGGCTTGCATGGCAAGCACATTATCGGCTGAGTCATCCTCCTAGCCCCAAAGAAATTTTTATACATAGGACATCTGAACAGAATAGTGAGCTTTTCTAGGCAATCTGAAAATAGTCACAAGGAATATGGACAGTGGAAACTTTAAATGTCACCAATATTTATATCATGGTATTACATCAGATAGAATGTATTTTACATGAACTCTTCACACGCATACACACAAAGACACACACACCCCTGCTCAAATGTTCAGAACTGAATCATCACCTGGGCTGCCGATCCTTCACCTCAGCCACAAGGGTGCTCCAGCGCTGGTTTAAACCTGCCAACTTATCCTTCAGGAAGCTGGCATCCGAGGGGCGAAGTCTCTGCACGATGCCCTCCCCAGTTTGGTTTACAGCTATCATGCTGGGCTGGTGGCTGCTGATGCCCTCTTCCAGTTCCTATGAAAGATTACACACTATGAATTTCCACCACTTCATCAAATTGTTCAGATAACTTAAGTACTCCCAATATTGCAGCATCAATATAAGAGCTACAGAAACAAATTCCTGGGAGGGCTTTCCATGTTCGTAAAAACACGTTTTCAAACAAATTAATTCCATTTCCAGGGACACATGGAAATGACAACTATCTGGAAATTGAACCTATCCTTATGAAAGTCATCAGTCAAAATATACTGACATAGGACACCTTAATAACAAGAAACATATATCAGCTGTTTATATCCAAATGTGAGCATTTGATTAAAGTAAACTGCCTCTCTTCTTCCAAACAAGTATGTAGAAGCATCTTATAACACACACACACACACACACACACACACACACACACACACACGCATGCACAAATATTTGGCCAATACAATTTTTCCGTCCAGCTATTTATAAACAATCTTCATAGTGCATTTTATTGAGATGTTGCCTCAGCCTGAAAAAGTTTTACAGTAACAGATTAAAGGGCTGCTTTAAAGTCTAAATACATACATGCAACTCAAAATTTCACAAGCATGCACACCATGTTGACAAGCAGGGTTGGGGGGGGGGCACTGCTTTTGACTCTCCATGAACTATCTACAGAAAATACACTTTGAAAGTGTAGTAAAACAAGAAAGGCCTCTGGCAATGGAAGATTAGGCTTGTGCTTGCTCCGTTACTCTCTTTAAGGATCTATTGTGTTGGCAGAGCTGACTTTGCTGTTACACTACATATTTGCAAGGCTGAGCCCCACAAGAGGCTTGCCCTGTCCATCAAGGATAGTATACTTTCATAACAATTATCAATGACACACATACGCACAAAAAAAAAAATGGGATGCCTAAGTGTTTAGGAGCAGAAAGCACAGGTGAGCATGCATATAGTTTCCTGTCATTGATATAGTCTTGTTGTTGTTGTTGTTTTGTTTTTTGGGGTTTTTTTTTTTTTTTCAAGACATGGTTTTTCTGTGTAATTTTGGTGCCTGTCCTGGATCTCACTCTGTAGACCAGGCTGGCCGTGAACTCACCAAGTTTTGCCTGGCTATACCTACTGAATGCTGGGATTAAAGGCGTGCGCCACCACCGCACCGCTGATATAGTCTTAGATACAAATTTGTGTGTTACTCTGAATATAAAATTTCCAGAAATGTCTTTTAAAATACTCTAAAAGACACCTGTTTCTAAAATTAGTTACTGTGGAGTACCTTTTTTTCTTTTAACTTCTTGAAAATCCTGATTATAAATTGTGTGGTGAGCAAAGTTTCTTAGAATTTTTAAACTGGAAACTAGAGAACAGAACAAACCTGACAGTGATAAAAATTACAGCAATACATGTACATGTGAAAAATCAATAGATTTGGTTCCAACCTCTGCAACACCACTTAGCAACAACATCTAAACAAGCATCTAAGGATCCCTCCTGGGATTCGAAGAGCTTACCAGCTGGTGTGTCCTCGCTTTCTCCAGGTCCAGACCGCCATCTGGAGCACAGGTGTCTCCCAGCATGTCTTCAGCTTCGGATATCCACTGCGTGAGGTCATTGAGGTCATGGTGGAATCGCCGCCATTCCTCCATAGCCCTGGCAAAAGACCTGGAGCACAAGAAACAGAATCAGGGGAGCTTCCCAGCTTTGGAAACCTGGAAACAATTGTTCTTCTAAAAAAAAATTACAATAATAATAATGTCAGTCATTCACATCTAATTTAAACTGAGTGAAATCATAGCTTCTGGCTCTACAAAACTCATTGTCAGGGTAGGTTGTGTTTACTAATTCCCTTCTGAGAAATGAGGCTTGTGCCAACTGCAAAACAGTGTGTGAACTCCACTCCAGCCCTTTCTCTGCCTCCTCCCTGCCCACACTCTCTGCTTTTTAAAGATTTTTTTCCTTCTCTGACTTATACGTTCAATTAATTGTAGGCATGTTAATCCACCTGAATTTATACCCTTACCATATAAGTACCATGAAACATAAAAACATTATTAATTATTCTATTCTCTTGGAAAGCATGAGGTTTTACTGATGAAAGGCTTCGTTTCAAGTTAGAACAAAGGCCAAGAATATAATAATTATTCTAGAACATTTAAGGAAAATTTTACTAAACTAGCTGAAGAAATTTACAAATTAAAAATGAAAATATGGTATTTAACTAAAGTTGGTGGCATAGTAAAGCATAATTGGCAGAACTAAATTAATATAAAATAACATATTTTAAACTGTGACATTATTACCAACAATAAAAGCAATGAAAAGTTATTGGGGAAAACTGGCCATTTATTTAAGGAAAATGAGGCAAAACAGAGCTAGTCAGCATTTAACTGTGAGTGCACAAAAAAAGTTGTCTAGGCCGGGCGGTGGTGGTGCACGCCTTTATTCCCAGCACTCGGGAGGCAGAGCCAGGCGGATCTTTGTGAGTTCGAGGCCAGCCTGGTCTACAGAGCAAGATCCAGGAAAGGCACAAAGCTACACAGAGAAACCCTGTCTTGAAAAACCAAAAAAAAAAAAAAAAAGAAAGAAAACCAAAAAACAAAGTTGTCTAAGGAGGCTGGGTGGTGGTTGTACACACCTTTAATCCCAGCACTTGGGAGGAGGTAGAGGCAGGCAGATTTCTGTGAGTTCGAGGCCAGCCTGGTCTACAGAACAAGTTCCAGGATAGCCAGGACTCTTACACAGAGTCTCGAAACACCAAAAACCAACCCCCCCCCCCAAAAAAAAAGTTGTCTAAGGATCATTTGAAAAGTAAAGGTGCATGGACAGTAGTCATGATACTGAAGTTGGAGTATATAGCTACTGAGCTGGGCCTTAACATGATACAGACCATTAAACAGAAATTTCAAATCAAGCCACTAAGTGTGTTTTTAAAGCACATACTATTGCTTACTCACACACAGAAAATGTAAGGAAAGGATACATAAGTTTTGTTAATTTTATGCAATCATAAAGGAAACAACTGTAAGATATGACTTTATAAAACTAAATTTGTTGTATGTCAAAGGAGACATGCGAGTTTAAGTGACATACAAAAGGCTGTGAATATTCACAAATAAAAACTATAAATAATATCTTTAAGGAAGCAAAACATTTTGAAACAATATGTAGCAATCCCTTGGTTTAAAAGACGAGCCACACTGGTGTGCAGAATTTTCACATCCCACTGACGACGAGGTGGAAATAAGACAGTGATATAACCTACCACTGTAATATTGGTGAGATCGTCCTATCAATGGTAGCCAGAGTTCTAAAGCAAGGGCGTGTCTATAAATCCCACTGGCAGGGTACAGTAGCCAGTTCATGTTATAATACAGAAAGAGTTTCAACATTCTTTTAATTGTCTTCATCTAATAACCAAGTCTTCAGATTGAATGTGAAATGTCACCAGCTGGAGGTGCTGTCCGGGATATGCAGAACCCTTAAAAGACAGAGCCTCACTGGAGGAAGGGCATCACTCGGAGGGGTTTTGAGGTTTTAATTCACTCCACTTTCTGTTCTCTCTCTACTTTCTGATTGCTGATGTAATGAGACCAGACAACCTCCTTCTCCTGAAGCCATGACTTGCCTGTCATGTGACCTGCATCCCCTGAAATCATAAGTCAGGCCAACCTTCCTTCTTTAAGGTGCTTTGATCAGGTATTTGTGTCAGCAATGAGGACAGTAACTACCATCCCAGTTCTAACCAAAAATTTGTACAGGGATGTACCTAAGGATGTTCCTACCTACACAGAGACTATTTTAAAAATCTACATAGCAACAAAGCTCATTAAGTTCTATTTCTTCACATGAATTGTAGAACTAAAATTTTTAAACAATATGATGCCTTGCTTTTGTGTCTGAATTATTTCCAGTGTATTCCTCTGGGATAACCTCCCTGTTGCATGGTATTTTTTTATTGAACTATTTATTTCACACTGTATTTCTATTTTACCACTCTCCCAGCTATTGGGAAAAATCTTACCCATTTCTCTTTACTCCCATTTCACAGGTTCAAAGACTAGTAACAGAAAAGCTCCAAAACATTCTATTAACCAGAAGCTTATAAAGAAGAAGGAAAGAAAGAAAAACTTGGGGTGATATACGGATTCCAATTATCTGAACCTGCCTCTGCTCTGTTCTTCATTCACATTAATTATGTCATGTAGGAGAAAGGGACATTAATAAAATCCTTTTTAATTAAAAAGAGAGAGAGAGAGAGAGAGAAACTATATACTAAAAACTAAAAGTATTTCCATACTATTAAGATATTATGTTGTAAATGGTTGTGGTCTATGGTCACATTTCTCTTAAGGAATGGGGCTTATCTCTATTTATTAAGCAGGTCACATTTAAAAGACATGGAAAATGGTTTTCATGATCCTAATGCACAAATGTACTCTTTCAGTGACCCATGCACTTGTACTCATGTTATTTTTTTAAAAAAAATATTTATTATGTATACAGTGCTCTGTCTGCATGTGTCCCTGCAGACCAGAAGAGGGCACCATATCTCATTACAGGTGGTTGTGAGCCATAATATGGGTGCTGGGAATTGAACTCAGAACCTCTGGAAGAACAGTCAGTGCTCTTAAGCGCTGAGCCATCTCTCCAGCCTGTACTTGCGTTACTTAAAGTTAAATATTCATTTAATTCACACATACCCTTTCCGATCACTGTACATTCTATTCACTCTGTCCCATTTTGCATTCAGCTGGGTGAGCATGTCCCTGATCTGAAGGGCTTCAGGACCAGAGGCCTCAAGGATGACATCTGGCTGCTTCTCATGAACAACTGCAATCTGCTCTTCAAGTTTGTCCAGCTGATCTTTGATAGTCTGCAAACATATCATCATACAAAGCAGAATCCAGTAAAGTAACAAAAACAACAGAATCACAGATAAAGGTTTACATGTACAACACTCATTTAAAATAATAGTGAGGCTAGCTACTGTTACAACGGGGGAATTTTCTATATAAGAATTTATGTTCTCCACAATGTGAGAAATACCACCATCACAATGTTGGAAGGGAAATGCCCTCCCGGATGTTCTGACTGGCTTCCAGACAGGATGTAGGAAAGACTTTAATAATATTCTCTGAAGGTAAGGAAAGGCTTAGATCTGGAATTAGAGTTTTAAACGCCTAATCACAGTAGCTTAAATGAGAAAATGAGTTATCAAATTCATCAAACATGTCAGCTCTATCAGAGATTTTATTATGACTTTATATAGAAGTACAATCAAATATATGGGAACGAAACTTTCAAAGAACTGAAAACTTTAACTTGCAATCAATATGCAATTCCACACCCAGGCAACTAGCCAATCTTAAATCAATAAGGATGACCTGACACCATTTGGCACAAGTGACAATTGGGTTTGTATCTGATTAAAATAAGGTCTCTGCTGTTGCAAATAACTATGCATATATAAAAGTATATATATCCAAACCTACATTTCTTTAAATTGGAAAAAGTTGTTATATCCCACCAGTACATACAGTAAGGCTTCACTACTTATACACATTATCACTAACTTGAAACAGTCCAGGACTTCAGCCATCTTAAATACAACAGCAACTTCCATCTGAGTGTGGCGGTTCATGCCTGTAACCCCAGCTCCCAACAGGCAAAGGGAGGAGGGATGTAAGCATCCAATTAGCCTGGGCTATTCAAGGAGGCCCTGTCTTTAAAAATCAGGAGGGGAGGGGAAAGGCAAAGAGGGGGAAGGAGGGAGAGAGGAAGGGAGGGAAAGAAGACTGGAGCAGGGAGAGAGGCCAGAGGGAAAGAGGGAAGCCTTGCATTGTTTCTGTACTTTTCCTGTTAACCATGGGTACTGCAACTCAGCACTAACTTTTACCTTTAGAGAGTCCTCCTGGAAAGAGAAGTCTTCATAGACAGTGGTGTTCAGCTCAGGAATATTAAGTGATAATTCAATGTCATCCAGAGTGAGTAAAATTTTATTAATTTCAACCAGATAATCCGCAGGGAGGGCCGATGATGCAATTCCAGAAGACAGTGGAATTGTTTTCCTCTGCTGGATAGGGATTGTCTGTGAAAAAAAAAAAATTCAAAGAAATAATGCAGGCATCTTAAAACCTCCCCAGGAAAGTAACAGCAAACTGGGGGGATGAGGGGTGGAGATTACAGGACTGTTGTTGTATGGAAGCATTCAAGAATGTAAGAATGTCAACCAAAGTATCAAGAAATAAGGTAACTATGATCCAAATTATGTACATGGTTAAAAATGTCATAATGAAACCATTGTCATATAAAACTAGTAACTGCTAATAAAAACATTATTAAATATAATTTTTCATATTTTAAACGTTATTGCTACAGAAGTTCAACAAGCTCTATTTTAGCTTCCATTTGCCATCTGCTGCCATACTCGTAGATAAGTCAACGTCAACCCATGGCATCTACGTCTATCTAGCAAGCAGGAAGAACAACTACTTCTCTGAGTTGTGAAGAAAACAATTACGTTGTCCATCGTAAGTTCTCCAGGAAATAAACTATTTTGAGATCATTATTACATCCTCCTTCTACAATATCACAATTAGATTAAATACTTGTAGACCACACTACTCAAAACTAAAGCCAAACATGTTTCCCAAGCATACTCAATGGACACAGTGACACACGCCTATGTCTCATCCTGTGTGAAGCTGAGAAGGGGGGAGCCCTTGGTTCAAAGCAAGTGAGGACAACATACTGAGACTGGGTTTCAGTGACTGGTGTATTAATTAATTAATCAACACAAGAAATGCCATGAGGGTTTTGGCTGAAATGATACCGATGTAACTTTGAGACAGCATTGCTGAGCACAGACACCTGATGGAGGTAGGCTAAGGCATCCTCCGTGCTGCACTCAGACCTCCTCTGCTATGCTGTAGAAATTCTGCCTCTTCCACTCAGAATACAGCACTGTCTAAGATGGGCTGCTTGCTCCTCTTTACTCCTTGATAGCCACAGTTTAATAAAGGTTGTCTACTACTTTCTTTTTTTCTTTCTTTGTTTTGCTTTGTTTTTTTGAGACAGGGTTTCTCTGTGTAGCCCTTGCTGTCCTGGAACTCACTCGTGGACCAGGCTGGCCTCGAACTCAGATCTGCCTGTCTCTGCCTCCCAAGATTGCCGATATACTGCTTTCAAATGGTCAGTGTTGGCTGCTGATGAGTTCAAGGAGGTTTCCTGATACATTATTTTTTTCTTTTGAGAGAGGGTCTCATGGACACCATGCTAGTCTCCATTCTCTATATGGCCAAGGATAACCCTGAATCTCTGATCCTCCTGCCGCCACCTCCTAAGTGCTAATGCCACTAATATGTGCCATCACACCCATTGTACATGGTGCTGAGGCTCGAACCTAGGACTTCATTCACACAGGCAAGCACTCTGCCTACTGAGGCATATCCCCAGCCAAAGCTTTCACTCCTATACTTTACTTTCAGAAGAGAATATTCTTCTGTGAATTTCATGATAATAGTAACAATAACAAGTACATGTTTCTTCACTGAAGGATTATAATAATTTTCAAGATCTCTAAGTGAAATGAAAACTCCAGGCTGCAAATCACAGAAGTAGGAGCGTGCTGTTGAACTTAAAGATCGGTGTGCTCTGCCCTCTCGAATCCAATTAGCCTCCGTTCTCACCATTCCCGAGAGCCATGTTTGAAGCAAGCTTACAGCTTTCCTGACTCTATCAACAGAACTAATTAAAATTGTTCCTAATAATGATTTTATTATCTTAATGCTCTATGTTTATATCTTATCTGGAGGCATTTCTAGGTATGCACTCATACATATAAGAAAGAAAATTCTACGTTCTAGCAAATATAAAATAATGTCGAAGTAATGAACACCTCAAGCTTAGAGCCATTTCTAAATAAAAAGATGCTATATATTTTATAAATACTAAATATATGTGCACAGTTTTTTTAGATTTCATTTAAAAGAGGCCAACATGGCAGGGGTGAGGCCCCAAAATTAGGTTCGTGCATCCCTTTTCTCATCTTTACGGATACAGAAAGCAATCCAATGAATGTATTTGCACGCTGAGAACTTACGGACATCCTCCTGCTGCAACTTTCTGGCCATTAAGCAGATCTGTTTCTCAAAGACCAATGACAGCTGAAAGTCCACAGGGGCTTGAATTTGGGCGGAGGGCATTGATCTCTGCAGTACTTCTCCTCACTTCACATCACTGCATCTTACCATTCAACACCGCTGAAACACTTTGACACCTCACTAACAAGTGGCAAGGCCAGGACTCCTGAGCTGCTTCCTGGGTCACCTGACAGGCTATTATTCTGCAAGGCCACGGTGACCTGAGACTTTACAGTAAGCTGGGCAGATCAATAATAGCATTCTAAAGATCCAGATTTAAGCAAACAAGCAAAAAAGAATTCACATTCCTCAAGACAATCTCATCTACTACTCAGCTCAGGGTTTTTTCTGTCACTTTCTGCTCTTCTCAGAAGCTCGGCCGTTCAAAATGTGCTTTCTCCTTCCCAAATAGATTTTTCTCCCCAGGTGATCAATCAAAATGCCCTATGCCAAAAAAAAAAAAAAAAAAAAAAAATGTCCTCGAGATCTGACCTAGACTTTATTTCTGGATAATTTTATTTTTAAAACAGTAAAAGGGGAGAGGACTGTTTAAGGGAGAGATGAGGTGGACCAGGGGGCAGGAAGGACTAGGAAGATGGCTCAGTAGGAGTTTGAATCTTTACCCCACATGTGCCTGTAACCCGTGGTGGGGAGAGGAGACAGGAAGATGCCAGGAGCTCACTGGCCAGTCTGCCCAGATGAAACTTTGAACTTCAGATTCAGTGAGGCCCTATCCCAAAAATAAAAAATAGAAAACAATACAGGAAACTATCTAGTGCTCTCCTCAGGCATCTGCATGCCTCAGCCTTGGCCTCGGCCTCTGCATGCACACTCCCATGCATAGACCACACACCGCAGCCACACACAGGCTGCTATGGTACAGAAACACAATGCCACATGCAGAATACTGAAATGAGATGATGTTCCACGGGGTGGATTACATGCCACAATACAGTCCACACAGATCAGAGTTTAACTGAATATCTATGAAGTCTTCTACTTTGTTGTTATTGACCCATTAAGGCAGGGAAAAAAAAAACTGAAACAGAACAGAACTACTACTATTCATTAACTCTCTGAATGAAAATGACATTTTAGAAGGCAAAACAAGTTTTAAAAATCCCAAAGGAAAACCATAGTCATATGTGGCTACACATATGTTAAAAAACTAAAAGACAAAACCCAACATAATAATAATTATTGAATTATAATGAAGGGTAATAGCTGTATTTTAGAAAGCATTCATCTATTTCCTATCATTATATAACTCAAGTTTTTCAGAGTGTGTATGTGTGTGCGTGCGCGCGGATGTGTGTGTGTGCTTGTGCAGGTGCACACGTGGAGATGCACATATGTCATGGACAGGTGTGGAAGTCAAAGTACCACTTTCGGATCAGTTCTCTCATTCCACACGGCTTTCAGGGATCGCCTTCACATTGTTAGGACTGGATAGCCAGCATCTCTAACAGCTGAATCATCTCACAAGCCCCATCTATAACTTCTTTATGTATATGTCTCTGTGTGTGGTGTACGTGTGTGAGTGCACATATGTATGCATGCATGTAGAAGCCCAAGGCTGCATTGGTCAGAAGTCTTCCCCTATCACTGCCGACCTTGCTCACGGAGGCAGAGAGTCTCATTTGAACCCAGCGCTGACTGACATGACTAGCTTAGCTAACCGGCTTGCCCAGACAGTTGTCCACAGTCTGCAGCCCAGTGGTTGTGGTTCCTGCTTCACGCAGTGTGATAAACAAGAAAATGGCTGAGAAGGGGACTGAAGTCTCTTCCTTCCAGACAGATGGGATAGTTTGTAAGTGGACTGACTAAGAAAGGAAACACATTGGAGTTCGAAGTGGACGGCAACTTTATTTTGGATCATACAACAAGGCCCATGCAGACAGAGGCAGCCAATAGGCAGCAAGCCAAGGCACAGGAATCTACCCAGATTGCAAACTGATCAAATAAAATTGATTTCTGAAAGAACAGAGCCTTGGGGAGCATCACTTAAAACCCTCAGAAGATGATCAGCGAGCAGCGAATCCTACTCGTGAAAATATGACATACTACCCCAGGTTCAGGAATTCAGATATTTAAAAACTTCAAATATTGATAAATTGGCCAACGCTCCCAAAAAGAAAAAAAAAAGTAGGAAGTCACTTCTGAAGGGAATGGAGACCTTGCAGGTTTCATAAATCCAAAAGAGATAACCAACAATAAGGTTTTACACTTCTATTTCTTTTAGTAGTGCCCTATCTAAAAATAGAAACATATCTAGTAAACACATTTGAAAGGAGGGGACTGCGGGGCTCAGGTGTAGCTTAGTGGTACAGAGACTGCCTAGTTAGCATATGCAAAGCACAGGATTCAATCCCCAGCTCTGGAAGAAAAAAAGAAAAAAGTACGTAATTAAACTTAAAAAAAAAAAAAAGTGGAAGAAATCACATAATTTCCTAACGGGCTTGCTTGAATGTGTCTTTAACTATTCTATCGCTGGCCTGGATGGCCCAAATGGGGTAAATTATTTCTTTGCTGCAGAGACCATCCCATCATACCTTCATTTTGTTGTAACGTGTATGTAGAAGTAACAACTGCAAACGGATCTTCTCTTTTTTACTGTCCTCCATCGGTTCATGTAACAAGTGTTCCCCTCTTCGGAGAACATCCTCAATCTGGGTTCTCTCCTCATCCATCTGGATGTTTAAAGAAAAAGAAAATGTACTCAAGACAAAAGTGTACAGACAGACTTCATACTCTCCAGTGCTCAGTGTAAGAACTAAGCTGTGAGACAGACAGAGCAGTGGGGGGTAAGCTATATCAGCCTGGATGATCCAACTGCTTGGGATTTTCTTCAAATATTTTATATTTGAAAATACAATATCCCAAGCCAGTTTATCACACCTTAGCTAATGATTACTTTTAGTCAGAAAGTATGGGGTGTATATGAGTCACTGTGATTCTTTTATTATCATCATCATCATCATCATCATCATCATCATCATCATTTTGTTTGTTCGAGAGTAAGATTTCATGAAGGCCAGGCTAGCCCTCATACTTGCTACATAGCTGAAGAAGACCTTGAATTCCCATTCCTCCCACATCTACCTCCCAAGTGCTGGGATTAGAGGAGTGTGCCGCCACGCCGGGTTGTATGTGAACGTCAAGCGTTACAGGAGTCACTTGACAGCTTTGACAATGACCCTCATAAATCACATCTGGATTTCTTCGGTTACATGTATCAGGTCAAGCAAGTAAATCCACATTGTTAAAAGAGAGAAGAAAAAAAAAAGAAGAAGAAGAATAGGGTTTGAAAACAGCCCACCTTTTCCTCATCGTTACTAGAGTCCAAGTGTTTGTCCACAACTTTCAGCATGTTTTCTATGTCATTTTCTAATCTTTCCAAGTCTGAGAAAGACCTGGCACCATCAACAGTTCCAGCGGGGCCAAAGCATTGGTAGGATGAAGGATCCTGGCCAATCAGCATCTAGGAAGGAAAAGAGGCCAATGCAGTGAACTGTTGACTTGCTTTTCCAAACTCATCCTGAAAGGTGGAGGGAACAGTAGGAACCAGGACTTATCTGAAATGACTTTAATGTCATTCATCATAGAAGAAGGATTTTTGACAATCTAGGCTTCTTAGAATTACTCATTTTTCAACCTTGGGCCAGGGATATGAGGTGTGAGTTGACTGTGGGTTGACTGTGGTTGCTTGGATTACAGTATGGCAGATGCCAAGGTGAACAGCCTACAGGAAACAGGGCCATGATCCAAGCCATGCCTGCCACAGGCAGGAAAGGAATGGTGGTCTGTCCTCACCCAGTGCAAGGACACCCTAGAGAATGCCTCCCTTACATGTTCACCAGAAGAATTCCCGTTGATATTTTGATACTCAAACTTCCAAGAAGATTAATATTTCCAAATGCCACATTTTCAAGTCTACACAGAAAAACTTCATATTCAGGAAAATGAAAAGTTAGAATAGCAATTTTAATAAAAATAAATGAAGAAAAGTAATATCCAGGGATGGGCAAGTATGAGGAAAGCAACACTCTCATATCCTGAGTACAAATGCTCAAACTGAAGACCTTCTATCAGCCCATGCTGAAAGCCTTGGGAACAGCCCTTGTACAGCTTCTGCAGTTCAGTGAATTCTAAACTCTGATGCCAGCAGATACAAATAAGATAACTAATGAACACAACATTCCCAAGGGCCCACAACACTCATAAGATTAACTTAGGGAATTATAACAGACCGTAGATTGTTACCATGAAAATCCATTTCAAGGGAGCATGTACAAAATGCTTTAAAAATTCTGTATGTTAGCATCATGTACCTACCAATGAGTAAAAACAGTTATGTAACAGAAATTGTTTATGAAGTCATTTGGGGGCAATGCTAACTTTCTTTCTCTGTTCCTTCTCTTACTCTACTCCTCTGCAATCGTTCCTAATGTCAAAAAAAAAAATATTCCCATGAATCTATTTAAAAAAAAAATCAAATGGACTCCAGTTCAGACAGTGAGGAGGAAGGCCAAGAATAAAGTAGATAAAAGCTAAAGCAGAGTCTTCCTGTGTTGTTTTAAGTTGTGAATAATTATATTCCTGAGCATGAAAGAAAATTTATTTGGCCCACTATACCAGATATTTTAAATTAAAGCAAGGTTAGATAATACCTATTTCCTATACACATATAAAACAAAACAGGCTTTTCTCTGTGTTATTTCAATATATAACTGTCAAGAGGTTGAATTGAATGGATTTTTAAAGTGCCATCACATGGGCTCAGTTGAGATCCTTAAACACCCAGCATCCTGTGATTCCTCAGGATAGGCATCTAAGGTTCACCATCTTCTCCCTCGGCACTATCAAAATGTTTTCAAGTTTTCCATTTCACATTACTGAAGCTCCCACTCAGTGCCATTTACTCTATAGTAAAATGATTCTCCACCCCCCCTCTTAAAATAAGGATGAAAAGAGAAAGAATGGTTAAGATACACAGGGAGCTGAAGAAATAATAACATAGCAGTATAAGCACCTTTCTTTTGTAAAGAAAGTTGTTATTCATTTTGACCCTGATTTTAATGGATACAGCCTTTTTTGAATTAGTAAATACAGGAAGCACATCTCTCCATGAACTATAAACTGAGTTACTTACATTTAAATCTGTCAACATATAAACACACACACACACACACACACACACACACACACACACACACACCAGTGTATTTTCTATTAACACATCCATGAAAAGGATGAGTTCAAGGTCAGGGATTGATCATCATACCTAGCCTGGGAACTGACTTCACTATTTCTGACCTATTCCTATCCCAACTGTCCACCGACTCTAACACATGTTCTGAGTTATTTGCTCAACAATACTCTTATATTAATAATCGCACATAAATAACACCAACTGCTTGGCCCAAAAGCTATTAAAATTCATTTTACTTTAAAACTTAATGGGTCGGCACAAAATGATCTACCATTTAGACGTATAGCCATGGGGAAAATGGTATTCTATAAAAATTCCAGGACTAACCTGGGCACTGTTGATGTGCTGGGACACCTTCTCAAAGTTTCTGTTCAGCTCAGCTAATTTCGGTTCCACGAGTTCCCTGCTGGCACTTCCACGTGCGTTCATCAAGATGACGGCTTGTTCGCGAACATTCTCAACCTGGAGGTTGACATCATCCAGCTCAGACAGTAAGCGCTGATGGCATAAAAAAAACAAATAAATTATTACAAGGGAAAAGTCAAAATGAATATGGGTGTGATGCTTACTACAAATTAAAGGTATTTGAAATAAACATCTGGGATTGTTAGGAAGACATTTCAGCACCATGAACCAGAGGAGGAACTGGTCACAGAAAATCCATGGGTGACTTCAGTTTCTCCAAATGTTAAAACGTAAACTGCATGAGAACCCCCCACAAAACATCACACAGCACAAGAGAACAGACTATAGCACATCATCCCATGTGACTCTTGAGGTTGACTACCTTCACGATTTCCTCCTGTTTACTCGCTGGTTTTTTTTCAATCTCATCCAGTAGAGCTTCGGCTTGATAAAGCCAGGTACTGATGTGAGCAACATGCCCATCAAATATCTCCAGCTGATTCTGATGGTTCTACAAAGGAATAAAATAATGTTGACACAATTAAATGAAATATTAGGATGATGATCTTAGGAGAGATTTAAAAGGCCTTCAAAGAGCACAATGTGTGTCCCATAATCATAAACAACAAAGAACAATAGAGTTTGCTACATACTTTTACTTAGTTGGCTTAGTTGGGGTTTTTAAAGAGAGGGGTTAATATTTTACAGTTCTGGGGTTTGAACATAGGGCCTCATGCACTACATGACTGAATATATCCCCAGCCTTCTTTCTAATTTTTATTTTGAGACAAGGTCTCACTAAGTTGTCTAGACTATCCTTGAATTTATTCTGTATACAGACCTCCAACTTGTGATCCTCCTGCTTCAATCACCCAAGTATCTGGTATTTCAAGCCTGGACCACCAGATCAGACTTTTTGAAAGGGAACGGCGTGCTGGTTTTTTTGAGACATGGCTTTCCTATGTATTCCTTTCCATAGCATTCCTTGAATGCTAGATACTCCCATCTTGGTCCCTAAAGTGCTAGGATTACAGGTGTGTATCTCCATGGCCAGTTTTAGCAATGCACTTTTCTCTACATTGATGTGTGGTGATTTATCATATTATATAATTTACCTAAAGTTATATGAGTAATAGGTCATGGGCTGGAATATAAAACTCTGGTCAATGAAGACCTAAGCACATAAACTTCTCTGCCCTACATATCCTAACTGATTTGAAAAAATGCTCAACAGATGATTTATTCTTTTATCTATCTCTACCCATTACTAGAGAATCATATAAGATAAAGTTCTATCGATATGTCATAATAAAATAATAATTTGTAAATGATAACTCTCACTTTAGAGATTGGGGCTGCCATATGTTTAGCATTAGTATAAAGACGACCAACAAACACTATGAAAATGTAGTGGTCATAATGATCATAATCATAAAAAAAATTTAAATGGAATAATTAACATATTTATATAGAATACCGCTATATTTTTAAGTCATTTAATCATCATAAAATCATACAAGGTAGAAATTATAATAATGCCAACTTCATAGATGAGAAAAAGAAAAAAATAGAGTTTTTAAGTAACTACACTGAAGTAAAAGTCAAGAATTTTATAGGCATCATCATTTGATATAATCTTTGCTCTGAGCTAGTGAATGACTAAGACATTGTAAATACTCTATATAATGTATATACAATATATGCATGCATGTGCATATACATAGTGTATATTATTATAATAACTAAGTACTATATAATATAATTAAAATAAAAGTATATTTACTAAAGTATTAAATAATACAACACCTATGTTTAGCATGAATATTTTTCTTTCATAGAAATATTGTAAATTCTTCCATTTGATACCTTTTCAATAGAAAAATAAATAAAATATATACTAATAGAGTTAATTCACAAGCAAAGCAAAACAAAACCAGGACACACAGGAAACAGATCTGGAATTCTGGTAAGGGTCATATGTACTAAACATAATTAGGAAGAGAAGACATCACCACTGATGCGTTCCGGCAACATACCAGCAAGGTGTTATACCAATCCTCGGTCCAGGTGCGGACTCGGCTCCACCCAGCGTTGAGCGTACAGAGATTCTCTTCTAGAACTGACTCGCTGCCCGAGACCAGGTGCTGAAGGGCAGCACTACTTTCAGTAATAGTGTTTAAGTCCGCCTTTCTCTTTTCCAGGTCCTTCAGAATATTCTAGGGAAAAAAAACAACTCACTTGAGTTTCAGAATATTATAAAATTTACCTAACTCCGCGCGCGCTCCAGCAACATAAGAATCTATGATTTCCTAGATAGCTTGCAATACCTTAAAGGTTTATAAAACTCAACTGACTGACATATTGAGAACTCTCAGCTAATAAGAGATTATGAAAAAATGTACAAAATTCAGATGTAAAATACCATCTATAAGCCAGAGAAGAACCAGTAAAACACAATCTTTGGGCATCAGCTTCACACCACACAGTGAGAACACTCCAGGATGGAACTCACACGTGAATGAAATTTTACCAGGAAAGTGCACATGTATAGAAATGCACATGTATAGAAATGCAATGTGGTGAAAAATGCAAAATCTCCTGAAAGCAGCATCCTGAAGCACCTCCTGGCATTGCTTCTTTTAAAAACTGTTGCTCCTTATTTCAAGAAATAATTTAAGTTTTATATATTTATTTACATCTCTCTCTCTCTTTCTCTCTCTCTCTCTCTCTCTCTTTCTCTCTCTCTCTCTCTCTCTGTGTGTGTGTGTGTGTGTGTGTGTGTGTGTGTGTGTGTGTGTGTGTGTGTTCCCTTGAGGCCATAGGCATCAGATCTCCTGGACCTGGAGTTACAGGCAGATGTTGGATCCTGAGAATGAAATACTGGTTCTCTGCTAAGAGCAGCAAGAGCCCTTAACCACTGAGCCCTCTCTCCAGCCCAGTGGTACACTTTCTTAAATCAACATTTAGAGCAATCATTTTAAGGAATTCAAGTCCTTATATGAATGAACATTGTTTAAAAACTCACATTTAAGGAAGGATACAAATCACAAATCTAAAACTGAATCAAGGTTTAAACATTGTCCTGGTCATGACACTTTTAAAATGCACAGTGGTATTTCCTGCACTCACTCTCCTCCAGCAAAGTGAGTGGAAAAGAACTTCAGACATGCTGTGTGTACTTCAGACTTGCTGTACTCCTTCAGTGATTATGTCCTGACTGGCTAGAACTGGCTGAAAGAACCAAGAAATAACTACAGATAAGTAATTAAGTTTAAATAATATATTTACTGGATGGAACTAGAAAAAATCATCCTGAGTGAGGTAACCCAAACCCAGAAAGACAGTCATGGTATGTACTCACTCATAAGTGGATTCTAGATATAAAATAAAGAACAATCAGACCACAGCCCATAGAACCATAGAGGCTATATATATATATATATATATATATATATATATATATATATATATATTATAAGCCCTAGGACGACTGTGGCTTATAATAAATTTCAGTTCTACTCAATTATTGAAAAAAAAATAGCCAAATGAATGGAAACACATGAACTATGAACCAAAGGCTGAGGGGCCCCCAGCTGGATCAGGCCCTCTGAATAGGTGAGACAGTGGAATGGCTTGATCAGTTTGGGAGGCAACTAGGCACTGGGACCAAGTCCTGTGCTCATTGCATGAGTTGGCTGTTTGAAACCTGGAGCTTATGCAGGGACACTTGGCTCAGTCTGGGAGGAAGGGACTGGACCTGCCTGGACTGAGTCTACCAAGTTGATTGCAGTCCTCGGGGGAGGATTTGCCCTGGAGGAGGTGGGAATGGGGGGTTGTGGTGGTATTGTGTTCCCCAAAATATTATGTACTCTAATAAATTTATCTGGAGTCAGAGAACAGACAGCCACTAGATACAAAGGCTAGAAAATGGTGGCACTCACACCTTTAATCCTAGCATTCCAGAGATAGAAATCCCTCTGGATCTCTGTGAGTTCAAGGCCACATTGGAAATAGCCAAGCATGGTGACACACGCCTTTAATCCCAGAAAGCCAGCCTTTAATCCCAGGGAGTGGTAGTAGAAAGCAGAAAGATATATAAGGCGTGAGGACCAGAAACTAGAAGATTTTGTCTGGTTAAGCATTCAGGCTTTTGAGCAGTAATTCAGCTGAGACCCATTCCGGATGAGGACTCAGAGGCCTCCAGTCTGAGGAGACAAGACCAGCTGAGGATCCGGCGAGGTGAGATAGCTGTGGCTTGTTCTGTCTCTCTGATCTACCAGCATGGACCCCAATAACTCGCCTCAGGTTTGATTTTATTAATAAGAACTTTTGAGATTCCTGCTACAGGGGGTAGACTGGGGGTAAGGGGAGGGTGTGGGAGGGGGGAGAATAGGGGAACCCGTGGCTGATATGTAGAACTGAATGGTATTGTAAAATAAAATAAATTAAAAAAAAAATAAAAATATATTTACATTCCTAGTGGGTTTTATAATAAAGAATACTGAAAAGAATATTTAATCTATGGAGTAAAATTCCCACTAAGTTCACTAATAAAAATTCCACTTAAACTTTAATTTTAAATATTGCACATAATACTTAAGTGAAGAAACTAGAAATGTTAAAAGATAAATGCATTCCTTAAATCTGAAAACACATCATTGAAAAGGCGGGTGGTTATGTTTCACACCAACGTTCTTCCCACTCCACTGACAAGAATGTGCTGTGTGGTTTGTATATTCCAACCTCACTACTTCAAATTTGCAAAAGGATTATATGGGAATTTACAAGAGATGAGCTCGCCATTGTATATAGTCTGTCTTTAAAAATGATATTTGACAAAAAGTGGAACTTATAAGACCAGAAAGGATGATCAAATATTAATACAAACAAGTCAACATCATCCATACATTATATATACATATGTACATATATGCAATTAGTTAAAAAAGATGTGCATGTTCACATGGTAATAAAACAAAATAGTATATAATAGGTAGACAGGTATATATGCGAAATGTTTATAAAGGAAAAAAATCAAGCGTTATATGGAAAAGAAAGAATTTAGGGGGTGGGGAAAATTGAGACGTAACATACTAATAAGGATTTAAGCCTTTCATGGTGGTACATGCTGCTAGGATATGCTGAAGGCACAGAGGCAGGAAGATCTCAAGTTGAGCCCAGCCTGGGCTACACCTGGGGCTCAGCAGGGAAAGGCACTTGCTGTGCAAGTCTGGAAACCCAAGTTCAATCCCTGGAAACCTCATGAAGGTGGAAAGAGAAAACCAAATTCTGGAAGTTACTTTCTGACCTCTACATCTGTTCCATGACACAAGTGAGTCTTCACTTACACATTCAACTCACATACACATGTGAATGCACACACACAGACATACACAATAATAATAATAATAATAATAATAATAATAACAATAACAATAACAACAACAATAAATGTTTGTTTAATTTTGAAAAGATTTAACAAGGCAGGCAGAACACTTGTATGGCATCTCTCCAGCTGTGCGCACGTGCACGCGTGGGCGTGCGGGGGCGCACACACACACACACACACACACACACACACACACACATACACACACACACAAAAAGCCAAAACATAAAGTCTCATCTAACAAATCTATAAATTGAAACTAAATCAACACAAAATTTTTTCTACCAATTTAGTGACCATTCCTATAAAAGCACATCAACCACAGAGTCATAAAGACAAGGACCCTTTCGTGAGATAAAATAGTCCCCGAAATGAGAGGGCACTACAGCTTTGGAACTGGAGGAGGGAAGCGGGTCAGAACTGTACAAGAGAACACAGCCCAAGTCTGACAATTCCACGTTAGACTGGAGGAAACGAACTCATAGCTCGATAAACGATGTCGGCACCATCGGTTAGTTATCGGAGAAGACGTTCAGAGCCTTTCTCCTGATACACAGCAACTTAAACTCTAGAAGGATTAAAGCATTAAAGGTTGAAAGGATGAGAATACAAAGGATCGTGAAGAAACTACGGAACCTCAGAGCAGAGCCAGCCCTTGTGAAACTGAAGACAACAGCAACGAGAATCTGATCATTCCTTTCTTTAAAAAAATACTCAAGTGTTTATTTAAGAAAATTAAAGGGCAGAAAGTCAACTCTAATGGCAAAGAAAGGGATTTTTTTAAATACTACACAGCACGCTAAGCATTACTAAGCCTAACAAAGAAATCTAAATAAAAGACTAATATGGGAATTTTTAAAAATGGTCAAAACTAGAGCAAAATTATTTTTCAAAAAGGGCTACAGGTGGCCTATAAGCTTTGGAAAAGTTCTCATTAAAATAAATCAGAGATGGGGCTATCACACCACTGTCAAATGTGTTCTCAAAGAACAAAAACAAGCCGGGCGTTGGTGGCGCACGCCTTTAATCCCAGCACTCGGGAGGCAGAGCCAGGCGGATCTCTGTGAGTTCGAGGCCAGCCTGGGCTACCAAGTGAGCTCCAGGAAAAGGCGCAAAGCTACACAGAGAAACCCTGTCTCGAAAAACCAAAAAAAAAAAAAAAAAAAAAAAAGAACAAAAACAAACAAACAACAACAAAAAATGGTAGGAATTGATGCACAAGTGGTTCTTCAAGTGTCCCTAAAGGACAGACTCACAGCACGCAAGAGACTTTAAAATGGGTGTCTTCTTTAGCCTGAGAACTTTTGGGCTGCTAAAACAGACTCAGGAAACAACGGCAGAATGCTGAGATTCGGTTACGGGTCTATTCTTCGTGGAACTGTACATAATAATGAAAATGGGGGGGGAGGGAAATTAAACAGCCAGGAGTGGAGAAACAAGGCAATAAAAAATAAAACAACTGAAACACTCTACTCGTCTCTAATATATAACAGAAAAACAGAGGTTAAAAAGGGAAAACTTGTCAAGATCACAATAGCTTTTGTTTGACTTTAGTTTGGGTCCAAAGCACAAATTGCGACTCTAGTAATCCCCAAAGCCAAGGAAAGTATGTGATTCATGTGAAATGGGGAACATCATAGATTTAATAAAGAAAGAAATGGGCCCAGGCCTGATGACATTTGCCTGTAATCCTCACATTCGGGAGGCTGAGGCATCAAGAGTTCAAGGCCACTCTGAGCTACATATTGACACCCAGTCTAAAAGGAAAGGATGGCAGGGGAGGAATGGGGGGAGGAGAGAGAATGCAATGGTGGAAGAGAGGGAAGAATTGTTTTCAAAGTGTACTGAACAAAGAAGATCATATCTTCTTGGATTTAACCAAACCAAGTTTGGCCCTTTTCTTTTTCAGTCATCCAGAAGGCATTGGTGACCTTCAGTGTTCTTCATTGTCCTTACACATCCCTCTCCACTCCTCACCCCCATACCACCCAATCCCACTCCTCTCCACTCCTCACCCCCCACACAACCCAATCCCACCCTCTCTCCACTCCTCACCCCCACACAACCCAATCCCACCTCTCTCCACTCCTCACCCCCCAAACAACCCAATCCCACCCCCTCTCCACTCCTCACCCCCACACAACCCAATCCCACCTCTCTCCACTCCTCACCCCCCAAACAACCCAATCCCACCCCCTCTCCACTCCTCACCCCCACACAACCCAATCCCACCTCTCACCACTCCTCACCCCCCACACAACCCAATCCTTCCCCCTCTCCACTCCTCACCCCCACACAACCCAATCCCACCCCTCTCCACTCCTCACCCCTATACCACCCAATCCTTCCCCCTCTCCACTCCTCACCCCCACACAACCCAATCCCACCCTCTCCACTCCTCACCCCCCAAACAACCCAAACCCTTTCTCCACTCCTCACCCCCACACAACCCAATCCCACCCCTTTCTCCACTCCCCACCCCTCACAGAACCCACGGCACAGTTGCCCTTTCCAGGAGCTGTTTTCTAAACTGGAGTATTCTTTCCAGTGTGACAGCCTGATTTTCTCCCAAGTGTCTCCTCCACAGAGTGTTCAAGCAGGTGAGAGCTGTGTTAATCAGCTACCTCAGAGTCCCTTCTCATGGAGGTCACAGGAAACATGTACAGAGGACACTCAGAGAGACTTTGTGTAACACACGTTTCTGTAGCCATTGTTTATCCTCTGCAGGCTCTCAGGCACACCTGCCTCTTTCATATGAAGCAAACTGAGGAAAACAGAACCTCCCCCTGCCCCCCCACCCATTCAATCCTGTGTGAAGCTCAGAAGCAAGAAGGTACAAGTTAACCCTTTATTCCAAATAGCTAGAGGGCTAAAGAAAACTGTCGTGTGGATTTGTCTTTAAGTTATGTAATTATGATGATCCCTGCATTATTTATTTTGCGTTATATAGTTAATTAGTATAAAAATTATTATATATAATGCAAAGACTGAATAGTGGGAGAAAGTGTCATGAATTTTCAAGGTGTTTAATCTTTTTTTTTTTTTTTTTTTTTTTTTTTTTTTTTTTTGAGACAGTGTCTATCTACATAGCCCTGACTGTCCTGGAACTCACCAGGTAGACCAGCCTGGCCTTGAACTCACAGAGATCTTCCTGCTTCTGCCTCCAGAGTGCTGGAACTGAAGGTATGTGCCACGATGATCAGCTAAGGTGGTTAACTTCTAATATAACATTTTCAAATATCACCTAAGCACAATGTGTAAACGGCCTCCATGATCCACTTGAGTTTAACGCTTGCGGAAGGAAGGTGAAGTCTTTGTTGGGCTGCAGGGGTAGCTGAGTTGGTAAAGTGCTTGCTGAACAATAATGAGGACCTGGGTTCAGATCCTGGGCACACATGTAAGAAGCCAGGAACACTAGCACATGACGGTAATTTCAACACCGGGAAAGTAGAGACAGGGGCACGGTAGCAAGCCAGTCTAGCCAAATCGGCAAAGTTCATGTTAAAAAAGGAACTTGTCCCAAAGAAAGCAACTGAGAAGGACATCTGATGTCAACTTCAGGCCTACATACACACACGCACACACACACACACACACACACACACACACACAAACACACAGAGTACACATACTCACAAACACATACACAGTATACACACTCACACACATCCATACATACACACATACAAATACACACACACATACATACATACACGCAGGCACTCACAGAGTGTACACACACACACACACACACACACACACACACACACACACACACACACCATACTGTTAAAATGGTTGGTTTTACTGAGCATACTTGCACATGACTATAAAGCCACCGTTGAGGAGCTGAGGAAGATGAGCTGCTGCAGATTTAGAGCCATCCTGTGATACACAGTGAGCACAGGGCTAGCCCAGGCAACAGAGAGAAACCCTCTCTGAAAACAAACCAATTGTATTTAAAATATTCTTCCCCAAACAGAACAACAGGAGAGAAGGTAACGGAGAACAGCAGAGGCTACCGTTAATACGAAATGGAGACAGCGTTCACCCAGACTGTCCCAAACCAACACCACAGGTGTGACACCACAGTCCATCCCAAGTGAAACTCACTTTAGCCCAGGAGATTTCTGTGTCCAGGTCACCAATGACACCTTCTGACGTGGACTTCTGCACCAGCTCTGCCTCTGTGGCAGAAAGCCATTCAGAGAGGATGGTGGCCTCCTTCTTCATCTTCCGGGACAGCTGAGAGGCTCTTTCCAGGTCCTGCTTCCCTTCGGTCACCTGAACAAGGTGGGAGGGGGAAGGACATGGTGAGTAAGTCAAGGATGAACAAAGGGGACCAAGGACAAGATGAGACAAGGATGAACAAGGAGACCAAGGACATATTGAGTCAGTCAAGAATTAACAAAGGGACCAAGGATGAACAAGGGGACCAAGGACATATTGAGTAAGTCAAGGATGAACAAGGGGGCCAAGGACATGATAAGACAAGAATGAACAAGGAGCCAATGACAACGTAAAAGAAGTATGACCATGAATGAGGACAAATCTAGAAAGGATGCAAACTGGCTCATAGTCAGCCCCAAGACATCCGTGACCTTCCTCTCCATCACCTTAGCACCACCTGGGTCTTACATTTCCATATGCTGTAGCGGGCGAGTGTTGGGAAATCCTGGGCTGTGCACACCAGGCTCTACCACTGACTTCTATGCTGGAGGGGGGCAGAACCCGGCCCCAAGACTGCTCTAAGAACTATGTGAGGGAAATGCTTACACCAGGGACTTGGCTCAGGCCTTGCAGCAAAGTTAAGAAACCAATCATCAGTGCATATTACAATTTCAATGAGAAGATGGCTTAGCATTCTCTCCATTTGAAAACATATATACAGTGGGAGGCAGCCATGTAAGGGAGAAAAAGTACTATTTTCCTAATTACATGTTTTATTGCTAACCATGAGACTTTTAAAAAAGCAGTAGATGACTATACACCATGAATCTTATTGTTCTTTAGAATCTTCTTCTAAAGCAAAATACATCAACTAACACTCATCCTCTTTTTTTTTTTTTTCTAATGGGCACTCAGTACCCCAGGTTGACCTCCAACTCACTATGTACCTGAGGATGACTTTGAACTTCTGATCTTTCTGCCTCCATCTCCTGAGTGCTAGGATCATAGGCATAGTCACCATGCCCCATTCATGTGGTACTGGAGATTGAGGCCAGGCCTTTGAGCTTGCGAGGCAAGCAGTCTACACCCTAGCCCCTCATTAGCCTCTTCACGCAGATTCCAGGCTGTGCTAATGAATCTTACATGTGTCATGAAATAAAACACCACAACAGCTTCTGAGATAAGCAATACTCTTACCACTTTGCACATAAAGGAAGGTAGAATTTAAGGAGGCCAAGGCCAAATAAGGAGACATTAATTTAACCGATTTAACACCTTAAATGACATGATGGTATTAAATCAGAGCCATGGCTCAAAACAGAAAGCAGAGAGAATTCAACTTCCTTAGGGGGCATGGCTACCTAACACATAAATCAACTGACATCTGACTTTGATAAGCACAAGTATACAGATAATAAGAGGTGGGGGATGGTATGTCACATTTGAGATGAACTTTTCTTAGATGATATACAATGACAGAGAAACCAAATTTAATTCAAAGGTAACATGGGATCACACTTCATTTCTCTCACTTCTTTGGTACAGTTTCATTTTTTATGCCCAAACAGTTATTACTAATTTTTTAACTGAAATATTTTCCCATGGGATTCAATTAAAACATGTAACACTAAATTAATAGCACCTGAATGCAGATATAAATGATAAACACTTGAATTACATGATGATTCTCTGACTTTGACATGCCCAAACAGCTATACAATCATCATCAAACTTAATGCTAACAAAGATCTGTGTATCAGGAAGAAAAGAATTCATAGGTCAACTTAAAGAACACACAGACCGATTCTCTACTTTTATCACATGACCAAAGCTGTTCTCCCACAGTGTGGTACTATTTCCTGATTTCTCACACATCCTTTGCTAAATTCAGTAACAACTTCAATGGCAGCAGATGGATCCAATGGGCATTTTTTTAATGTGATCACAGTCATCACAAAAACAATGATTGAACTCATTTTTGAAATACTACCTCCCTGGGCTTCCCAGATTTCATCCCTATGGTACGCCTATCACATCTTGTTATCTTGTTACTTCTTTTAAAGTTCCTTTTGTTAATTCCTAATACTTAGTTGATGACCTCATTTTCCCCCTCACCTAAATAATCTCATTAGTCCCGAAAACTTTACCACCTATATGGAGATGACTCTGAAAATCCACCTGTTCAGCCCAGATGTCCTCTCCAGATCTTAATACAGCGGTTCTCAACTTTCATAATGCTATGACCCTTTAATACCGTTCCTCATGTTGTGGTGACCCCAAACCATAAAATTATTCCATTACTACTTCATAACTGCAATTTTGCTACATTATGAATCATAATTTAAACATCTGTGTTTTTGACCCCGTGAAAGGGACATTTGACCCTCCCCAAGGGGTCACAACCCACAGGTTGAGAACCACTGCCTTGGTGCCTAAGCACTTGACATCTCTCTCAAAAGGAGTTAGAATAGCCAGGTGGTGGTGGTGCACATCTTTAATCCTAGCACTTGGGAGGCAGAGCCAGGTAGATCTCTGTGAGTTCAAGGCCAGCATGGTCTACAGAGTGAGATCCAGGACAGGCACTAAAACTACACAGAGAAACCCTGTCTCAAATATCAACCCCCCCGCCAAAAAAGGAGCTAGAATGTCAAAATATCAAACATAAGCATATGATTTCTGCACGCCTCTCAACCTTTCTATCACCCCAATGCTCCGTGATGGCACCACAGTCATCCACAGAAGCAAACCTAAAACATAAAGGCCATGCCTTATCTCCCCCTCCCCTCTAACAACAGGCTATTCTATCACAGATACATTGACGTCACTTCCTACAGGGGTCTGAAGTCAACCCATTCTAATCTCCGACCCCAAACCCACTCCAGGCACCATCACTTCTCACTAAGAGCACAGGAAGGTCCCCGCTGGTCTCCTCACAACCGTTCTCATTTCCCTCAGTGCAGCTTCCCAACTGAGCTAGAGGCTGGAGAGACGACCCCGTGACTGAAAGAACGTGCGATGCATGCGTGAAACCCAAAATCCATCCCAATACCATGCAAAACACCTGACATGGTTGCACATTCCTATAACCCAGCAGTGTAAGAGATGAAGCTGGGATGGTATCTGGGGACTACTGGCTACCAGCCGAGCTGTATCTGTAGACAAGTAAGGACTACCTACCACCTAACATTTACTAAATCAGTAGACTAGTAAGGACTATCTACCACTCAACAATTACTAGATCAGTAGACTAGTAAGGACTGTCTACCACCCAACATTTACTAGATACTGACATTAACACACCTCAGTAAACTATTCATTTTAGAAATCCAAAGCAAGTAAGATTTTTGCAGTAACTATTACTTGGTTGAGTTTCCTTAGAATAACTTATAAAATGTCATCAACCATGGAAAATATAAATATTGTTCTGTATTAAATATTAAAAATAAATGTCTATATAACTACCAACAATTATATTATTAATATGCATGTAAAGAATAAAAATACAATAGCTATCAAGAGAGGGAGAGATGGAAAAGTAGAAGATAGGAAAAGGGAAAGAGAGCAATGTCCCACCTGAGCACCCAGGTCATTGTAGAGAACTTTCAGGAAAGTCAGCTGCTCATCCATGCCTTTCGGGTTGTCCGTCTGCTGCTTCTGGACAATGTGCCTCCCGGTTTTGATGACAGTCTCAACTTCAAGTTTGACTTCACTCAACGTTTTATATAGTTTCTTCAAAATAGAGGAACATTTTACATTGTTAACAGAAAAAGTCTCCACCTGGCATCATTTCAGAGCACAGCTTCTATGGCTGGGTAGCTAATCCCTCAGCCCCGACATCAAAGGGCATTATCTTTCTCAAATATGGTTTGAAGGCTGAGCCAAGTGAAGTCAAGGCTGTAACACCTTTCCATATCAGATGAGACAGCAAATTAACAGCGTTTGGTTTTGTTGAAATATAAAACAAGATGTGTATATTAAATGTCAGTAGAAATCCTGGCATTTGTCATAACCATGCTTCCTTCAAAAACCAGGGAAACAGCGGGAGGTGAATTGGAATGTCTCTGTGTAGAACGACACTGTAGGGCTGGCAGACTTCTCAGCAGGAACACACAGGCTTACTAAGCACATGCATGGTCCTTGGTTCAGTTTTCTGCACCCAAAGAATACTTTTATAATTCTAACACCCTAACTAGAAGACAGCTACCCATGGTGATCTGTGCCTGAAGGAATGTGGAATTCCTAACACTTACTTGACTATTTCTCTGAGAAAGCAAACCTACCAATGAGTGTAATTTGCATCCTGTAACTATACATAAAACTTTAAAGTACCAGGGTGGACATGATTCTATGAAATAGGAGTTCAACAACATGTCAATTCCAAACTGCCTTCATCCCTGTCGCCTTGACCCCCCAAACTCTGTCTGGGCAGCTTATCCATATATCAGCATCCAACCCAAAACACCTCAAGGACACAAAGCCAGTATCTGTGATATCAACATGCATGTAATTCAAACGTGTCCTATCCATATACTCTTCTACCCACACAAAAAACAAACAGTGGAAATGATGGCCTCAACAAGCACCAATATCTCCTCCTGACTTCCTCTCAGAAGACTGCCAGGCATACAATAAGGCTAAATTCAGATTCTCTCACCAACATCATTTAAAATTTTCTGTTCATAACTACAAAGAATGAAAGAATAAGGTCTTAACATTCCTTTCTTCCCATCTTAAGTTTAAACTTTGACTTAAGTGTCATTTTCCCAGAAGAGCATTTTTTTAACTCTATAATATTCCTGATACCCATATTAGATAGGGTATGTCTAGTGACTTCAAACTTATTATGGAAGGTTTAGCTTATCAGTGCATCCTACAGAGGTTCTGCCCACTTCATGCTGTGATTTACATGTTTGTTTTTTAATACATGTTATTTATGTGCTTAATCTACTGCCTTTATCTGCACAGACCATAATAACCCTTGTTTTCACCACCTCCTATTTCTCTTCTATCTTCTAATTTTCCTGGGAAAGCTATTTTTCTTATTTTTTAACATGTTCTCCATCTTTCAACAAGGACAGAACAGATGCTCTGGACTAAACTGTAAGAGCAGCTCCGGCCATGTGGGCTGCCCTCCGGCTCACCATGCACTTGTCCAGGTGGGTCTGGATGACATCAGGGTCCACATCCTTCACATCTAGGACATGAAGCTCGGCTTTCACTCCATCCAGCACACGCTTGCAATCAAGCATCCGCTGCTCGAAATTCGCAGGCTTCTGGAAAAGCTGGAACTTTGTGGAAACCTCTCGAAGTTTCCTCTGTTTGTGGAAATGGGAGTAAGCCACTCATGATCTCTCTCACTCAGTGTTAGTATAACACAGAATGCTGGAAAACTTTTCAAATTATAGGCCAACCCAGAAAACCCCAGAGGAACTAGGGAGGCTCTGATCACATAAAGGAGCTGCTCAGTGCCATGGATGAGCAATGCCTAATATCTCAATCTCAAATTAATAAATCTGGATAGAGATGGTGTCTCTGGAATGAAAGTCTATGAATTTTCTCACTATTTTGTTGCCCAGATAACAGTCTGCTTCTGCTGCCATGGGATGCAATGAACCCTTAATACTCCACTCACACTCCATATTTGCATCATGGTACAGAACAAAGGCACCCAGTGAGCCCTTAATACTCCCCTCATACCCCCATTGTTTGCATCATGGTACAGAGCAAGGGTACCCAAGGAATCAAGCCTTTCTGTCTTACTTTTCTATACCCGCCATATATAAAAAGCAAAGGGAAAGCCTGGTCATTACCTGCAGCATGTCCATCTGACTTCCTCCTCTCGTGGTCCTGCCCTCAGGGGAGGTCGGAGGCTGGGAGCGGAGATTCCTTCTCAGCTCCTCCAGCGTGAGCTCATGGGCTGAGATCTCTGCTTGGATCTTCTACCAGGAGGATAACAAAGGGAAAGGAGGTGGTGTTTTTTTTTTGTTTTTTTTTTTTTTGGTTTTTCGAGACAGGGTTTCTCTGTGTAGCTTTGCGCCTTTCCTGGGACTCACTTGGTAGCCCAGGCTGGCCTCGAACTCACAGAGATCCGCCTGGCTCTGCCTCCCGAGTGCTGGGATTAAAGGCGTGCGCCACCACCGCCCGGCCAAGGAGGTGGTGTTTTTAAAGTACACAAAGAAGCCTAGGGTAGTGCTTCATGCTTGCAATCCTAGCACTCTGGAGGCTGAAGCAGGAGGATGGCTGTGAGTTTAAAGTTGATCTCAGATACACAGTAACTTCCAGGCAAGCATGAGCTACAGAATGATATCCTGTCTTTATACAACAAAGTACATAAAGAAATATTAATACAGAAGTTTGATATAGTCATAGGATACATAATCCTGTATTTGATACACTGTAATAAGCTTGTGGGATACATGACAATAACATAGACTTTGGCACTATAAACTACTGTGTGTCTTTGCATGTCATTTCTGATGTTCACATCTGGTTTATACAGAATATACTGTCTAAACTCTATAGCTAAATAATGATGATGATAATAATAATAATAATAGGCCATTTCTAATGTAGAAAATGGGGGAGAGGAGCTGGAGAGATAGCTCAGCTGTTACGAGCACTAGCTGCTCTGCAACAGGATTCATTCAATAGGTTCATTTCCCTGCACCTACACAGTGGTTTACAACAGTCTAACTCCAGTGCCAGGGCATTCAATGCCCTCTTCTAGAATCCGCAGGCACTAGGCATGAAGACAGTGTACCTATGTACACATAGGCAGAACACTCATCCACATACAACAATAAAATGTTAAAGAGAAGATGTGTGAAATTCCCACACAGGGAACAAGAACAGTTCAAACGCAGAGGTTGTTCCATCAAGAATGTCCATCATTCTCCTGGCTCCAGTAGCTGAGGAGCTGGCTAACAAGGGCTCTTTCTCAGAACACAGAGGCTCCAGACTTCGAGGCAATACCTGAGCTTCCTGTGGCAGTTGGAAGGCATCGATCCTGTCCGTCAGGTATGTGGTGAGCTGTTTGTCCAGCTCCCCCAGGCTCTCCTTCAGCACCTGAAGCATGTGGTCAGTTTCACGGAGGACCTGGAGCTGCTTCTCCAGAGAAATCTGTTTGCTCTCCGCCTGCAGAGAACAGACATTTCCTTTGTAACTGCTCAGCACAAATATAAATAGCTGAATGTGCTTTCTGGCCATGAGGATTATAATAAAGTACTGGTTCAAGACTGGAGCTTTCCTTATAAATAAATAATTACTATCAATAATAAGAGTGTGAATGTTCTTCCAGGGCCTCGTGGACAAAGCAGCTGAATCTCTCATTTTTACTCCTTTCTGTTAATGCATATGACAAAACACAAATATGGAAAGATCTCCTGTGGGACATATAAAACAAAGAATAAAAATGTCATTTTAGGGGACCAGCTCAATGGTTAAGAGTACTTATTGCCCTTGTAGAGAACCAGGGTTTTGGTCCCTCCTCAGACTTGGTGGCTCACAGCTATCTGTAACTCCAACTGTAGTGGATCTGACACTTCTGGACTCCATGAACACCAGACACACATACAGTGCACATATGTATATGCAGACATTCACATACATAAAATGTATTAAATTAAGTAAAATTTGTAATTTATTTTAAAATCCTTTATTTATTAGAGATGTAAGACAATTTTAAGACTCACCAATGCCTTGCAAAAAAAATAATAATGATAATAATGAGATGTAGTAAGGATGTCTATCAAGAGAATAAATACCTAAATTTTTTTCTAAAATTGAGAACAAATTCTAATTGCCTCACATCTTTGGATTAAGCTCAGTGCTATTTATAGTCTAAATCTTAACAGTTGTTATTTAGTAATCTGTAAAAGCTATCTAATTATCTACTCAACCTTCTTACAAAAGAACAATGCCTTTTCTCTTAAATTGATATGAACATGCATGTTGAGATACTACCTTGGATATGAGCCAAGTGCTATTGCTTTCATAATAGTTAATACACTCTGGTGGCCCTAGTAGTTCCTAGGATATAGATATAGGAGTTACTATTCTTTTTTTTTTTTTTTTTAGATTTATTTATTTACTATGTATAGTGTTCTATCTGCATGCTTGCCTGCATGCCAGAAGAGGGCATCAGATCTCATTATAGTTGGTTGTGACGCACCATGTGAGGACCTCTGGAAGAGCAGTCAATGCTCTTAACCTAACTGTATATGATCCTTACAGAAAATCACATAGTTCACAAATAGAAATAATAACAAATACAGGGGTGGGTGGGTATTGGGAATTTCTGGGACCTTGTACATACATGCCAGGCAAGTACTTTCCCACTGGGCTACATCCACTGACAAGATTGGGTTTTGTTTTGTTTTGTTGAGACAATATCTTGCTACGTAGCCTCAGCTGGCCTAGGTGTCCCTATGCAGACCAGGTTGGCCTCAAGCTCAGAGATATGCTTGCCTCTGTCTCTTGAGTGCTAGGATTAAAGTCATGCACTACCATGCCAGGCCTGGCAATTTGGGTGTTTGTTTGCTAATCATCAAGTTGCGTCTGACCTACAAATATTAAGTCCATTCTTCCATATGTACCTCAAAGCCCTCGGGTTCCCATTAATATTCGCTGCCTCCTTTAACGCCCACCACACCAAAGCCTTAACTAATGGGGACCAATTTAGAAATTACCAAGGGGTAACCAGCAGGGAAACTCCAAGCGGGTCAGCTTGCGCACTAACTACCTAACCACACTGCGCATGTCTGGTTCTCACCAAGCGACTCAGCTCTTCATAGCGGCTGTTAAAAGCCTCCAGCTTCTCACTGATTATATCATCCAGGATCCCACCATCAATCAGAGTCTGCCCAAGTTCCCGAATCTGGGTGCGATTATCTGCTGGGTGGCGCAAAACAGATTCTAGAGACTGCAGCGAGGGAAGAAAAAAAAAAAAGACAATACATTTACTAAGTCTAAATGTGCCAAGATCTGCAAAATGCCATAGTAAGACAAGTAGCAATTCTACTTTCTAGAAATCTACCCAAGAAATAACAGCAAAAATTCAGGAAATAACTAATTCACATAGTTAGCTACCATAGCATTAACAAAATCATAAAACTAAAAGCAAAATCTTGAGGAATATAAGTGATAATGTAATCCCATAAAATAATTCCAATAATTATTAATTTTATGAGAGATTCCCAGTGTGTGATACATAACTATACTATACAAATAAAATTATTCCAAGTGTTAACTACATTAGTGAAAGTGGAGATTCATTTTCCTACCACATGATACAGAAATACACTAAGTATTTCTATGTACACAGTTTTATAGAAATAAATCCAGTTAGCCTTATGGGCTGAATATTACTCCTATTCTGCAGATGGGAAAATAGAAACAGGAAGTTTGATTTGTCTGCATATAACAATCAATTAAAAAAGAAAGAGAGAGAGGGAGGGAGGGAGGGAGGGAGGGAGGGAGGGAGGGAGGAAGGGAGGGAGGGAGAAAGGAAGGGAGGGAGGGAGGGAGGGAGGGAGGGAGGGAGAGGGAGAGAGAGAGAGAGAGAGAGAGAGAGAGAGAGAGAGAGAGAGAGAGAAAGAAAGAAAGAAAGAAAGGAAGGAAGAACGAACGAACTAAGGTTCCAAACTCTTTCCAAAGCTGTTAGGACTATGAGCCCTTTGATTGAGTATAGTTTATAAAAATAAATAAATAAATAAATAAATAAATAAATAAATAAATAAATAAATAAATAAATAAATAAATAAAAAACCACACACACACACAAAATGTTTAAAAGTGTTTATCATGGAGCTTCCTTTTACTTTTCTCCATTCTCTGGATCTCTAGACTGGATATTTACTCTCCCACATGGAAAGCTTCTTTGTTTAATGGGTGTCCATTGGCTTCCACCCTCTCCATCTTCGATAATTCTCCTCCTGCAGCGCATCCATCTTCAGGAAGGTAGGTCCCCTGGAATGTCTCTGCCTTCCCATTCAATTGTTCATTCAATCTCCACATTGCCCTGCCGCTTCTGCACAAAGTATATTCACGCTCTTCCTCTTCTTCCTAAGCAAACCTTCCTGGCTACACTGTAATTCATTTCAGAAGCAGTTACCACAGTATCATGTGCATTCATGGGCTGGAAACTGCAGAATAAGGAAACCTGTGGGACATTTCTTGGCCCCAGGGATCTGAAGCCCGGCCCTGCTAGCTAGCTCCCATCTAGCCCTGCCTTCAAAATTGCACATGTCATCAGGCTGGAGAGATGGCTCAGAGGTTAAGGCTGCTCTTCCAAAGATCCTGAGTTCAGTTTCCAGCATCCACATGGTGGCTCAAAAAAAAAAAAAAAATGCATCTATCAGCCTGCTTTCACCTTTAATATCTGAACACAATGAACTAGAAGCCACCTTAACCATGGTTCATGCCTTATTCATAACCGCAAAGAAACAAAAGAGAGTTAGCCCCTGCCTTACAAAGCTGATTATAAAGAGTCCCCAGGGACAAATGAGATGGCTCAGTGGGTAAAAAAAAGATGTTGACACCAAGCCTAACAGCCTGAATTTAATCCCTGGGATCTATGCAGTGGAAGGAAAACAAAAACTCTCGCAAGTTGTTCTCTGACCTCCACACACATCCTATGGTATAGATAGATAGATAGATAGATAGATAGATAGATAGATAGATAGATAGATGATAGGATGATGGATGGATGGATGATGGATACAGAAGATAGATAGATAGATAGATAGATAGATAGATAGATAGATAGATAGATAGATAGATGTATGGATGTACATAGGCAGGGAGACAGACAGACAGCAAGCACATCTGTCCTCATCACAGTAATAATAACTGTGGCTCAGACATCAGGTGCCAACCTCCAGAGCTTCATGAACAGCATCCATCTTCTCGGGCAGGGCCTCTGTGCTCCTCACACGTTCCTCCAAAGTGTTCAGCCAAGTGGTTTCCAGATCCAAATAGTGAAGCAGCTCAACCCAACAAGACCAGACCTCCTAAAGAATGAGAAGGAGAATTAAAACTGAACGAGAATCCATAGCATATGTCATCCCTTCAATCAATAAGAACTCCGTGTCAGTGTGAGTAATGCAGGAGTTCAGAAAGCAATGATGCTGGAACATCAAATAAATGAAACAAAACTGAATTCGTCAATAAACTAGAGCAATTGAGATGGAGGGAAAGGGGGAAATGGAAAAGAGCTTGCCTCGGTTTCCATTAAAATAAATTCCAAGGACCTAGTTAAAGGTCAAAAACAAACCTGTATAATTAACAAGAGGAGAAAAAGAGCTGGAGACTCTTTTATTTTAAAGAGAAGGCAAGAAGAGCTGGAGACTAGTTCACTGGTTACAGTGATTGCCTGACAGGCAAAGACCCAGTATCTAGTAGTACCACCCAATAAATAAATAGATGATGATGATGATGATGATGATGATGATGATGATGATGATGATAGACAGACAGATAGATGATAGATAGATAGATAGATAGATAGATAGATAGATAGATAGATAGATAGATAGATAGATAGATAGATGAATATTAAAAACAAAAGGTTAAAAATCATTCATGGTATTTTTTTATAGAATACCTTTTTTTATAGATTTTTTATAGAATCTCCTGGGATATACTCAATTCCAATTCCAAGACAAATGATGGAAGCAGATATCTCTGTAGCCTTTTGGACTTCTTTCCAAGTTAATAAGGATACACCAGTGTAAGAAGATGACCCCATTTTACCAAAACAGGAGGCAGGAGGTTCTGTGCCCTCACTAATCTGAGATAGGAGAGGAGGCTGGGAGAGCAGGCATTTAGAACCTCCTGTCGCCTGGCTCCACATGAGAGGAACTTATCTGACTGAAGATGAGAACTCGGCACAGAATTCTTTGTTTAACTTTCTTTTTATTTATTCTTTGTGTCTTTTACATCATGCCTCTAGATCCCATCCATCACCCCCCCAAAATAAAACAAAATCAAATTTAAGAGAGAAAAAAAAAAGGAAGAAGGGGAGAATCTCGTCATGGAAGCTGCAGTATGACACAGTGAGTTACACAGTAAACCCCTCTATCCATACGTTTTTTACATGCAGGCATTCATCACAAAGAATCATGGGTCTGGTTTGAGGACCCTGGTCTCTACTACACCACCGTCTCTGGGCCCTCACTGGGACTCTTCCTGGACACCCCACTGCTGTCCTGCTTTGTGGAGATCCTGCAGCCCTGGGTCTACAGGACCAACACCTCATCTCCATCCCCGTGCTCCAGCAGATCACAGGTGAGGTAGATGTTAGAGTGGGCCAACACATAACCCTGGTTCTGGGCCTGGGTAGTTGCAAGGTGGGTCAGCCTACCATCTCTCCCTGTCTTCACAACCAGGGTGAGCTCTCCAGCACTGCCCTGGCTACTTGACCGCCCATTCAGCACAGAATTCTAATCTGTCCTCTTTAGATTTACTGACACAGTCCCATCCATACTCCATATCACCTCTGTTTGGCAGAATGGAGATCAGCAGATATATCTACAGAGGCAGGGAGAAGGTATTTTGGACTTTAGGGGCTGACATCCAGGGTCTATCACAGATTCATCTTTGGGGTGGGTGGGTAGGTGTATTTATGTTTTTCCACCCTTTAGAAATACCACTCTTAACCAAACAAAAAGATGCACAATTCAGACATGAGGCCTCTGCCATCATCTGCTGACTTTGGGTTCAGAGCAAAGGAAGGAGGTTTCTAGTTGCCCACCCCCAATTCCTCTAGCAAAAAGCAGACAGAAATAAGCTCAGGTCTTACAGGAAGAGACAGGTAACAGCAAATCACTCCCAGGATACAGGCTCATCCCTAATCAAGCACCTTTCTTACTATTTGGTCTCAATTTACATATTTTTCTCAACATAAAAGATAAGAACTGGGCAGGGGACTGCACAGCTGTAATCCCAGCCCCAGGGCCGCAGAAGTCAGAATAATCACTGCCAGATAAGGTCAGCCTGATCAACACAGTGAATTCCAGGCCTGCCAGGGATACCTGGGAAGACCCTGCCTCAAAAACAATCAGTCAATAAGCCAGGTGACAGGTAACAGCTAAGCAATGAGTAAACTTAGTTTAAATTCTCCCACTGCCATTATCATGCCTGCAGAATTCACCACAATAATAATCACTAATTTCAGGCTGTGTTTCATTGAAATCTAGTAACTTGAAAAGTTTCTTAAATCTTTCAATGAGGTATTTTTTTAAAAGCCATGAACATGAGAGACCACTTCATTAAATTCATCCTATAGAATAATCTATATCTTCCATCTAATGGGGGAGATATTTACCTAAAATGCAATGAAAAATCAACATATTTAAGTTCTTTTTTCCCACCAGTAAACTTTAGATGCTACTCAAAATAAAAATTAGAATTCCTATCTGTGTAGTTAACCAGGTAAAGGAAACCAGGCTAGATTCTTAGAAAATGGTCAGGAATTTGAGGATTAAAACGGACTCTGTGGCCCCTTCATAACCTGAGAACACTGGTGGACACAGAAAAATATCAAAGCCTGAAGAAGGGAATAAATTACTGCAAACAAACTTTCTAAGAAAGAAATGGAGACAGATCTTGGTCTCCTTTAAAAGGAGGAGGAGGAGGAGGAGGAGGAGGAGGAGGAGGAGGAGAAGAAGAAGAATCTTTCTTGTTTTTATATACCCAGTCCATAAAAATTACTTTGATAACCCAATGTTTGACAAAATACTGGAAATACTCATTACATGCCAGAGCCTGGATCTCAGGACTGTATCCTGGGGGGTGGGGTGGGGGATATCTCATACCTCTAATGTGTGGCACTTCCCTCGAATTCTATTACAGAGAAGTTGGTAGCTCTCCAGCACCATATTGAACTCCGATGTCAACTCGTGGCCACCAGAGGGCACCTTGGTGGCCAGCAGCTTGATGCTGTCCTTCAGAATCTTCACCCTCACCTCCTTCTGCAGCACCTCCTCTTTCGCCCTCTGTCCCAAGAAAGGAGCAACTTGAAACATGGTTTCTCTTTCTCTCTCTCTCTCTCTCTCTCTCTCTCTCTCTCTCTCTCTCTCTCTCTCTCTCTCTCTCTCTCTCAAATAAAAATAACTAATGCAAAATTAAAACACCCAGGTGCCTGAGTAGAACATTATTTAGAGAATGATAGAGCCTGATTTTTTTCTGAAGGAAGAATGCTAAAAATAAAATCTCACTTTTCTAGTTTCCAGTGTGCATGCCCAGTGCCCAAAACATTTTCCTTTGGTAATACCAGAGTTTACAGCCAAGCTATCTTAAATAGCGTTTACTGACAAGAAATACTTTCCAATTCTGGGTGCAGGGTAAGGATCTAAATGAGCCCATTTTAACTGACCACTGGAGGTCTGAACACATGAATCTGAAGTAAATAAACACCCTCAAAAATGGCAGGATACCCTGGCAGAGGCATTCGTTAAAATGTCCCACAAATCCTTGTAAAATAAAAAGCATTTTATCCTCCCAGAACATAGGTACATACATCCATCCTTCCCATAATGACCAGCAGCACATCAAAGATGAAGTTCCACTGGACAACCTGGTCTAGAAATAGCTGCCTCCCAGCTTCCTCTCTGCACTCAAGGTGCTTAATCTCATATGCAAGAAAATCCACCTGCAACAGCCTTCCACTTTCCCTCTTAGCTTTCTTTACTCCTTAATGGATTCCAGCTCCCCGGGGTGAGGGGAAAGTAATTAAGTGTAGTCGCTTTTAAATTCCTAATGGCTGTTTGGAAGAATAAAAATAAATAGAGTGCCGCCCAATCAAAGATTTTAATCTCATCTTTCTCAGCTCTCAACTGTAATAACTTTTAAAAAAAATAGCACCAAACTACAATTCCAACAGTGCGAGAGATAAATGGGGTAGTCGTGCTTTATACAGTAGGCTACCTTTAAAATGTTGTCTATACCTAAAATACAAAAAAAAAAAAAAAAAATTCAAAAAGAGCTACAAACAACAAAAAAAATATTTCAGTGCTTTCCACGGCCTAAGTAAGCCTCTTTTCATGTGTGCTGACTTAGAGATGGTATGCATGAGCATCACATAAAATCTCTTTTTAAAAATTATCTGCACAGAAAATTTTGCCTTGGATATACTATTGGGCGAGTTAACTGTGCAGTAACCATATACCATGTCACTTGATATTTTAGGAAAAGAGAGACTCATGTCCTCATGTTTGAAGAATAGTGGAGGCCATGTGGGACTGAGGCCCAGTTATTTTATTATATAAGAGCAGCTACTGACACAGGAATAGAAGTTTCTAGAACCCTAGCCTGTGACTCCAACTTATCTTCACCTTATCTTCTTTGTATATCCCTGCCTCCTACTCTAAGGATGTTTTGGGGTTCTCATGTGCCCCCAGTACTGACCGCAGGCCTGCTTCCTGCCTCTAGGACATTCTAGGGTGCCTGTGTGCCCCCAGTACTGACTGGAATTAAACCCAGTCGATCCAGGATGACCTCCAACTAACGTGAAGTCTCCTTTGCTCCTTACCAAAAATTTCTCTTCCTGGAAACAGCCACTGTGACGATAATTAACACCACAAAATATACACTGAGAAAATGTTAAAATGGTTAATTTATATTGAATGTGTTTACTACGACAAAAAGGGGAAAAAAAGCACAGTTTCTCTGCACAGCCCTTCTTGGAGACCCTGCAGTCCTCTGTAGCTCCCCAAGGCTATATAACCTACATGACTGTCCGCAGGGACCTCATGGCATCAACTCTGAGGTGGACTCGCACCAGCGGACTGGCATCAACCTCCTTTCTCAACCAAAATCACCACAGCTGCTCTTCCACTCATCTCATTCTTTTAAAATTCAAGTCCTACTGTGACAGCAAGACTAGTCTATATGGCTCTGTGCAGTGTTATAGGTGATGGACTGACAGACTGATTAGCATAAAGAGGCAGGGCTGGCAGAGTTATTAGCATAAAGAGGAGGGACTGGTAGACTGGTTAGCATAAAGAGGAGGGGCTGACAGACTGATTAGCATAAAGAGGCAAGGGGCCCAGTGGAGGGTCTCTCACCTTCATTTCCTCCACGGCACTCTCCAGTTCCTCCGGAGATTTGTACTCAAAGTCCCTCTCCAGGTACTCCTCTTCAGCCTGAGCCATCCACTCCTGCATCTCGGCCAAGTCCTTTTTCAAATTCGTGGCTTTTTCCTGACTATCAGACAACTTACTTTTTTGAATAGCAACCTAGAAAGGAAAAGCCATCCCGCTCAGTGAATAAAGTTTAATACCCTAGATGATGCCGAGTTCTACCCTTTAATATTTAAAGACACTGCGATAAATTTCCAGTCTGATGTTTTAATATTCAAGTAAAACTTTTTATACATCCTGTGCTGATGCTATGTAATGTAAGAAATAATGAAAATATAATGAATTCTGTACAACATTTTAGACATGAACCGAGCCTGAAAATACCTACTGTAACTCTGAAACTAGGGTTCACAGCTGGTGTTTTTTCCTCCCTGGTATCCTTCACAGTACCTTCCAGCACTGTGAAAGCTAGGCAGCAGGGAGGAGGCTTCTGCCTCCAATGCAGCTTGGTTTCTGACCCGTTAATTCCACATGTAGGAAATTAACCTGTAGCAATAAAGGTATGTACAACAAATACAATTTTATTGTAATACTGTTTATTATTTTGAAAAAAGAAGAGCAGGAAGCAGAATTCCCATTGTGTCCTCACTTCTTAAAATGAGAGTGGAGCTGGGCATGGTTGCATATTCCTGTAATACCAGCACCTGGGAGGCAGAGGCAGGTAGATCTGGGGCCAGCCTGGTCTACAGAGTGAGACCTGATCTCAAAAATAGGGAGAAAACTGAGAGTGAGAAGAGCTATTATAAAAGATGTCCATAAGATATTATCCTACAAAATGCTGGTTAGAAAGAAGACAGGCTGGAGAGATGGCTCAGCAGTTAAGCGCACTTGCTGCTGTTCCAGAGAATGCGGGTTCAATTTCCAGCATCCACATGGCAGCTTCCAACTGGCTGTAACTTTAACTCCAGTTCCAGGAGATCCGACACTCTACACACACATACATATAGCCAAAACAGCAAGGCACATAAAATAAAAATAAAATTAAATTAAAGAAAGAAAGTAGAAGATACATTTGAAAATAGCTATTTATCTGAATCTGGCTCAGTAACTTTGCGAAGTTCTTCAGAGAAGTCTGGAAATAGTGCCAGAGTGCCTTCCCCTAACCACAAAGTGACTGCAGCTGGAGGAGCCGATCCTGTTGCACAGGAATAGCACAACCATCCCCTGACACGTCCAACAGCCTGCTGCTCGAATTACATGCCAGTGTGGAGGCCATCTCACCAGAGCTGCCGGACAGGAACCAGAGGCCAGGCCAGGAATAAGAGGGTGGGTTAAGGAACAGTTAGTGGCTTTCCTGTTCCCTCCCTCCAAACAGGAGCCCAGGCTTAAAAATAGACAGGGAACTTTTCTCAGTGCCCACCCCCCAGCTGGGCTGTTACTCTATGGAGAAGCCAAGCAGCAGAGTGCTGCCGCTCCCACGCTGGATGGTCAACACTTTCACTTAGGCAGCTCTTACTAAAACTATATATATATAGTGTATGTGTGTGTGTGTGTGTAATGTAATATAAATATAAATATAAATATAAATGTAATATAAAATGTAGACTCTTAGACTCACTTCCAAAGGTTTTCATTGTTTGCATTTTCTGAGTTCTAACATTTTAATAGATTCATAGAAAAGTTGAAAACAAAACCTGCAAAAATCACAACTATATACTTTGTATTTTAGAACAGTGATAATTTCTTTTGTGAGAACATAGGTGAGACGCATTTCTGTGGGACTTTTTGTTTTTGGTTTTTTGTTTTTTTACTTTTTTTTTTTCTGAAGGCATGTTTGGCTTATATGCCATGTGCATGCAGTGCCCATGGAAGCCAGAAGAGGGCATCAAGATCCTCAGGAACTGGAGTTATAGGCTGTTAGCTACCATGAGGGTGCTGTTAGCTACCATGAGGGTGCTGTTAGCTACCATGAGTGTTCTGGGAATGGAACCTGGGTCCTCTGCAAGAGCTGCAAGAGCTTTTAACTGTTGAACCATCTCTCCAGCCCCAGACATACCTATTTTTGCTAACTACAATAAAAAAAATATTCTCCAAAACTTTTTTAAAATTTTAACTAATGACTAATATAAACTGTCTAGAACTGATCTAGTTAACTAACTACTCATACAACATGTAGCTACTTCTTGCTGAAGACTCCGAAATTTTCTTCCCATATTTCAAATCAAATAGAATTCACAGCAGATTTTATATTGTTATGAGTGAATGAGGGAGCAAGCAAGTGAATGAGAAGATGAATGGGGAAGGATGATAGATGGGTGGATATATATGACACACAATAGATGGTGATGACAGATGATAGATGGATGAAGATGATGGAAGATGAAGGATAGATGAATGAATGGATGGATGGATACAGGGAGATAGCAGATAAATGGATGGATGCCACATAGCTGCTTGTTTCTCAATATCACTTAGGAACCACACTATTTACTTAGACAAAACCCCAGCCACTTATACATTATGAAGCAGATACAGAAACACAAATTTGGCTAGTGTATTCAATATTACAAAAAGATTGTTTTCTTAAGTTTGGTAATGACATTTTGACTTTGTAATAGTCTTTAATATTTAATTTCAACTTCCTATATAAAGCAGATTTTTACAGACAAAGTGTAATACAAGACTAGCTATTAACCAATCTTGAAACCAGTCCATAGGTGTTTCCCTATACCATTATTTGAATTTTTCTCCACATTTAAACATGTTCAGAATGAAGGAATTGGGCTAAAACAAGAACAAAACATTCAATGATGCCACCATAAGATATACCAATATAAACATTAGACAAAAAGCATTATATCAAGAATCTAGTAGTCCCAGCATGGTCTGTGGAATATGATGGAATTTTCCATTTTCTCCTCTTTTTTTCACCACTGGCATTCACTCAGCTACATATAAGCCACCATTATTTTTCCAAGGTAACAGAGCAGACAGAGACAACCTACTGTGTGGGTCTTCACAACCCTGACATGCTCTCCTTTGCATGGCAGTAAGCAGACAACCCTTGGAAGTGGTCCTCAGTCCTCAGTCCCGTAACCAGGCTTCACTTCCCAACATACTCAATTGTCTTTTGTTTTGTTTTGTTTTGTGTGTCACATATTCTAAGGGAAGTTGTTCCCTGTACTATTTCTCATTACTAAGCGACAAAATGATCACTCCTTTCCCAACTCCAGGTCACACCCTATTTTTTGGCTCTCCTCTAGAGAGTGGTTGCTCACCATTGGTTATACTCAACTCCTTCCTTACTTCCCATTCCTTCTCCACGGTCCAGCATCACTTCTGTCCCCACCACTCTAGGGAATGCATTTTCCTCAGGGCCATCAAAAGCCTCTACCTCGTCAAAGTTAAAGCTTGATTTTCAACTGAGCTAACCCGGCGCAAGGACTCACATAACCCTGGCTTTATTCACTTCTCTTACTCACTTTCTTCTGGTTCCCATGCCCCAAGGGCACTAAAAAAACAAAAAGCTAAAATTTTAAAAGGAGAAAAAGAAGCACCATTTGCATGTGTGGAGTCATCTAGACCTCGATCCTTCCAGAAAAGGACTCATCACTTCGGGTGCCCCGAGAAGTGTCTCTTCCTGAGTTCTTATCATTTGAATGGGCAGCACCAAACTCAAAGTAGACCCTTTGCCAATCTCTTGAGCCACCCTGACCTTCGCTTTTCCATCATACATCATCCTCTACCCAAGCCCTGTCTGTTTCCAAAAGAGCCCACATATGGTGTGTCTCATGACCTCAGACGAAACCTCTCTGACCCAAGAGGTCATCCTCCCTCTTCAAGTCTGCAATGACCTAAGTACTGTCCTGCTTCCTGAAGGCTTTCTGAATTAAATGATCAACCTGAAAGCTGAAGGGACCTTAAAAGGTCTGCCACATGACACATCCCTGCTCAAAACTCTCAAACTTGGGCTAGTGAGATAGTTCAGTAGATAAAGGTACTTGCAGCCAAGCCTGGGGAACTGAGTTCAATCACCCAGACTCACACAACAAAAGAAAACTGACTCCCACTAGTTGTTCTAGATCTCTCCATGCACACAAGGCACCAATACATTTACACTCATAGTAATAACAATCAAAATAAGTTAACAACTGTTAAAAACCTCTCAAACTAGTTGACATCATCAAATCAAATGCAAAGTGCTTGCCCCCAGTGAATGCCTATCCCCACCTTACCTTATGACCTCGGGTATTCTTATTTTCCATGTCACTAGCTCCACTCACTCTATTTCAGATACAGTGCCTGGGGTCCTCAATAAACACACCACACACACCACAGCTGAGCTTCAGAACTGGAAATTCCCCATACTGCACAGTCTCACCCGAATCTGGCATGGCCCACCTCCACCTTTACTCAGTTCTCTACTGCAGTGCCCCAGTGTGAGCAAGTCCCTGGCCAACCTATTCGAAACAATACCCACCTTCTCTTAGCTCTTGGCCATTCTCCCTGATAGTTCACCTGCCTCACAGGAATGTGAACTTCTCGAGAGGCAAGTTTGCCTGGTCATTGCTGTGTCCCAGAGCACAGAGGCTGGGCCGCAGACGCTAATTAACAAAATTCTAAACTGCAGCTGATTAATGAGTATCTGCTGCCTCAAAGATTAATAGCTATAATTAGTGGATACCACACTCAAATGTCCTCAAGGCAAGACAACTGTCATAAATGAATGTGTGGAGCTGGATTTAAATAAGAAAGGAAAGTCAAGTCCTGAGTCCCACTGAGTAAACAAATTCTTCCTTAATTTTTATATATATATAAAAATTTTTATTTATATATATATATATGTGTGTGTGTGTGTGTGCATATATATATACACACACGTATATGTATGTATACATATATATTTGTGTGTGTGTGTGTGTGTGTGTGTGTGTGTGTGTGTGTGTGTGTGTGTGTGTTTTGTTTTCCTGTAAAAGTTCTGTACCACTTTTTTTTACTTTTAATTTTTCTGGTCAAGAGAAGCCATTAACAGTGTGCCTCTCTTCCTAGGGAAGGTGAATCACTCACCTCTTTGCTGTATTTCTCCAGTTGAGCTTGGTAGTCCACCAGTCTTGTCTGTACCCACGTCTTGACTCCGGTGACAGGACAGCTTTGAAGGTTAGTCTCTATTTCTCTCATGTTTTTCAGAGATGATTCAACTGTTGCGATCTCACTAGCAAATGTCTGAATATAGGAAAGAAGCCCATGTTGAATCTACTCCCATGTAAATGGATATCAGCATCACATCTGTCTGTCCAATCCTGAAGATACTTCTAGGACATACTGCCTGGGAGTCAGGATTCTCAACTACTTAAGAGATGCCTCGCTTCAAGAAATTCATTTCGCTTGGCATTTAAGACAGTCACTTGCTAAAAAATAGATTAAAAATACTTTAATTTCAGTGGGAAACACTACTTTTAATTAATTTAGCGCAATGCTTCTCAACTTGCAGGTTGCGATCCCTTTGGGGACTCATATATCCTGCATATCAGATATTTACATGATGATTCATAACAGCAGCAAAATTATTACAATTATGAAGTAGCAACAAAATAATTTCATAGTTGGGGGTCACCACAACATGAAGAACTGAATTAAAGAGTCGCAGAATAGGAAAGGTTGAGAACCACTGATTTAGAGATGCCTGATGACTTCATTGAGCATACATTGCATGTAGGATTACTAGCAAATTTCATTTGTTAGATATGCTTCTCATAAAGGCTCATCAGATGATACAACGACAGCAACACCCTCATGGTAATCTTTACATTAAGATCATCACTGTAACAGAAGAGAGCATCTTCTGAGGAAATTAATTTGCTCTTGTTCTCATCACAAATTCTATAACCATGGCCGCAATAAAATGTGAACAATCTGTCTGTCTTTTATTAGCTATAAAGCCAAAATAAAAGCTTTAGAATAAAAGACACTTTATCTAGACTTCATATGTCCCATTCTTACAATTTTAATAACATCAAATGACAAAGAACAAGAAGAACATGTTATTTATCTGAATAGGAGTGCCTGCCCAGCAGAACTCACAGCACACTGGTCAAGCTGCCTCTGCAGATCAGCAGTATCTCCTTGGGCAGCCTGCTCTTTCATTAGGAAGTCTTTCACAGCACCCATCCACTTCTCAATGACGTCTGCGTCAGCCTAAATCAAACACAGTAACAGAGGGGGATATTATCAGTGGCATTCAACCCACTACATCTCAAGCTCGACAGCAACTACAAAAAAAAAAAAGAGAGAACTTCTCAAAACTTCGATAACATCATTTTCATTTACTTCATTTCCTTTTAAAGTCCCTACCCCAACTTGGAAAATAATTCTTAAAAAAATAACAGTCTAGCAATAAGTCCACAAGCCTCAAAACACTCTGGAATGAACTACTTTTGTTTAAAGGCAAGCATATTTGGGACTAATATTCAAATTACAAGGAAAAATGCTAATCTAGTTATAATCAACTGAAAAATATCTTTTCTTTTTAACTAACCTAGAGCAATTTTTCTCTAAACTAGGGAGTAAATATATAGCATCATGAAGCATCATGATCATATAGCATCATGAAGGAAACACAATCTACCACTCTTCATTCTACTGTGGGACGCCTCCTTCCTTGAAAACAGAACTAGTTACTGTCTACTTCAGATCTTTCAACTGTTCAAAGTTACTAAGAACAAAGAGAAGGCAAACATTTCTTAGAAGAAGACAACTTTGGAGAGGAGATCGCATAGATGTGGCTGGATAGAAGACAACGTTAGCCCCACCTAAACTTCAATACTGAAGAGGTAGCCATTTTCCCCAAGGCCTCCCATTCCATCAGTGGTTAGTCTGCCTTGTAAATTTCTCTAATATGTTTCTTTGAAGTCTCTTCAGTTCTCTCTTGTTCAATCCTAGATATAAAATCAATTTGAATGATCAAATCCGAAAGTGGCTACCATGTGTCTCCCTAGTCCTGTGATGATTAAGTATTTCTTCTTTTGTGACATTTCTAGGGCAGTACAGCCAGGTAATGCACAAAGAATTCTGACGCACATGCTCCAGAAATAACAAAAATTATTTAATAATCCTCTAATATGCCAAACAAAACCAATTTTTATTATTCATATGAAGCTGGAATGAATCACAAAGACGGAACTTACCACACAGATGTTTTATCTATAAAATACCACCTAAAATGATTTTGGATTTTTCTCACTGTGCATTTGTCCCGTGCTTTCTTTTGTGTTTGTTCTTAAATACATCTGCCTTAACACTGTGATTCACTAAAACCCCAGTATTCTCAGTAATTACTTCAAAATAAGCTTCTCGTCTCAAATATTGCTTGACTGCTAATTTAACTGTAGAATTGGGTCACTGTAAATACTAAATGTTGCTTTGTTATGTTGACAATAAAGAATAGACCAACAGCAAGCCAACAGAATAATTAAAATTTTTAGCCTTTCCAATCTCCTACCTGCCGTTCTTCTAACTTTCTTCTACTTGGAAGAGTCTGACAGAGAAATAGAATTGTCTGTCGGGCATGTGGCTTTGGTTTGGTCAGCTGGTTGGTTGGTTTAGATTGGGTTCCTTGTTGTTGAGTTTTTTTACTTTTCCAACTAATATTCATAAGCCAATTGCAAAGCTTTCCTGCAAATGTCATAACAACACCCATTGTCTAAAATTAATAGATGCTAATAAAAATAAAAGTGGTGCTGGAGAGATAACTCAGTAGATAGGAGCACTCACTGCCCTTAGAGAGGAATAGGGCTCTGTTCTCAGCAGCCTCGTGCCCCAAGGGCATGCAGCTAAGTTACAAAGAACATAAAAGAGCTCCAAGAATAATAATACAGTTTCTCTATCCACTTAAAAATCACACAGCGAAAGCACTTATGTGTTTCTAATCTAAAACAATGAATTATAGTCTCTTTGTCTCTATCCAAGTTAACAGACAAACATATGAATACACACACACACACACACACACACACACACACACACACACACACACACGCACACACGCACACGCACACAGTTCTTTGGGAAACTTCTTTTTTTTTTTTGTTTTTATTTTTTAAGACAGGGTTTCTCTGTGTAACAGCCCTAACTGTCCTGGAACTCTCTCTATAGATCAGGATGGGAAACTTTACTTCTTATAAATAAATATGTTTTAAGTGTCTAGTAGGAGCTTAGGAGCTTACTCAGCCCATAAAGTCTTTGCCTGGTAAGTTTGGGGACCTGAGTTTCACCTGGCACAGCATGGTGAGAAAACAATGGCACACCGTTGTTTCCCAAAGGCTGGGAAAAGGAAAACAGGTAGATTCCTGGGGCTTGCTGGCCAGCCAGGGTAGCCTAGTCTGAGAGCCCCAGGTCTCAGGGGGAGACCTTGTTTCAAAAAATAGTCTGTAGACAATCATCTTGCCTTTGGGCTCCAAACAGTCTTATGATCACACATATATTCTCTTTATCTGTGTGTGTGTGTGTGTGTGTGTGTGTGTGTGTGTGTGTGTGTGTGTGTGTGTCTGTCTGTCTGTCTTCCTGTCTGTCTTTCTCTGTCTATGTTTCTGTCTCTGTTTCTTTTACACACACACACACACACACAAAATCAGTAAATTTCTAATAAAAATATCTCCCCAAAAAAAAGCAATCAGTCCTAGTGTAAGACAGGCACCATTTCTTATTCCCATTTTTATTCCCAAATAGTCAAGTGAAGATGAAATTGGAGGAACTTAAAAAATCAAAGATTCTCCTTTAGAATGGTTGAAATTTTGAAAACAAAGACCATTCCTGCAGAAACTTCTTGAGCGGGCAACACCCTGGTTCAGGGTCACAGAGAAGGAATGTAAGGTCAAGGAAACAATCCCTTCACACCTTCCCCTGTCCCTCTCCTGAGCTGGAGACAGAAGCATTTTAGAGCCTGGAGACTCTGGACACAAGAGCCTGAGACTCCAAGGTACACAGCAGCCCTCACACTTGATGACAGCTACATTCCTGACATTGTTCTCTCCCTGCTCCCCCATCAGCTGGAATGTCTGCAGATTTTTAAGCTGTTAATTTCTACCCCAAGACACAGAGAAAACCAGCTGTGAAAACAGAATTAGTGCAGTAATTTAAAGAGCTTCCTATTTTGCTCAGGTTTGAAGCATTCCAGAGCCTGTAGCAGATACTACCTATAGTTTCAACAAATAACAAAAACCTGCTCAAAATACTCTCATGAAACAGTGTTATGTCACAGAGATGAAGACAAAGAACACCACCACCACCACATCAGCTTATCTATCCCCATGTCCCTAAATCCAGGATGTGGAATTGTCCCCTGGACTGAATAAAAATGATGGAGGAGGCAATATATTAATTATTATACCAGGTTTGTGTTCCTTAGAAAGGTTACATTAGCTAAATGCGGATTTTATTCTTTCTTATATTTATTCTGAAATACTTCCAAAATAATAATTTAAAAACCTGTTTCCTCAATGGCAGAGTGCCAGCATGTCCTTTCTGCGTTCTGGGGCGGAACACATTGGTTGGGTGAGTGACTCTGAGCTTGAGCAACTGCAGGAAGATGAGTGAGCAGACAGCTGTGTGGACAGTGGGGATGAGTGAGTTTTAGACTATGTAGTCCAAGACAGGGAACACTGTTCTGACACACCTACTGAGCACTTCATTCGTCGCCTCCTTCACATCCTCTTATTTGCCCAGGCACCCTGCAGAGTTCTACCTTCAAAGAGATCATTCCCTGGGAGGAGGGAGAAACCTATAGTTCTAACCATGGTAAAACTCCACTGGGTGTAGATGGGAGGCCACACAGTACAATGACAGAAGGGGAAGAATGTGCAGGTGCGTTTGTTCTTAAAGAATCAGCCCCCGGGGAGGTGATATACCAGCAAGTGCATGACATGCCCAGAGGAAGGCATAGTCCAGGGTCCATGATGACTGCCCGTCTGATGCTGCTCACAGTGGGGACAGAGACGAGCTAGGCAAGGAAGAAGCAGGGACCACGTGATAAGGGTGAACATTTTACTCCGATGAGGATAACCAGGCCCCGTGCCTATGTCTTTGGCATCGGTGGGAAGATGAATTTCCAAAGTATGAGATGAGAAGCAGGAGTTGAATGAAAGAGTGATGGAATTTTGGGGAAGTAGGCTATAGGAGGAGGGCCTGTGCCTGGAGGGAAGGGAGGGCGGCAAGGTGCTGTCCCCAGAGCCAAGAGGCACACCAGGGTTTGTGCGCATCTGGGGATGTGCTGGTAATGTTCCAGGTATATTCTACACTGTAGGATCTGAAGTAGGGGAAAGGAAATGATACAAAATATATCACAGGCCCAGTAATATCCAAGATATTACTATTGCAGATGAGAGAGAAAAAGGAGCTGAGAAAAAAACGAGCCTCCTTGGATTTTATTTTGTCCTCATAATTCATAAAATCCTATCAGTAAAATCAATAACAAAAAAAAAATTGCCTGTTTCTTGCTGCCAGGTAAGGAATGATGGTTTGTCAAAGTGCAAATGACCATTTCTGTTGTCACACACAGCACAGAGCAGAATTTAAGCCCACACTTGTGTCTAGCACTGGGAAAGAGCACAGAGGTCTAACCTCAGCCTATACAAAAGGAATTAGCTGTGAAGACACAGGAAATGTCACCAAATGCCAAGAAAATAAGAGACAACTACAAGCATTTACATAAACACAGAGACACCCCTCCCCCTTACAAATATCGCAGCGCTAACAGGAGAAGGAAAAAAAGCACATCACAAAAATGAAGTCACCCTCTAAAGGTGCTATATTCTTGAAAGACTTTTTCTGAGTACCGGGATTCATTCTCTAAGCTCGGCACTCTACTAGCTATTGAAATGCCTGTATAAACTGACAATGTGACCACTCCATGTTATGGGTAAGGGAAGGTATTTATAGAGCAGAGAAAGTTTAAAGACAGGAGATTGGGGGACCATTTGTTTTGTGGGAGAAGGTGTTACAATCTTGTGAGCATTTGAAAAGCTACTGTGTCATATTTGGCCACCAACTGAGCTGTACTGGGGCCCTTTGCAGTGAGGCATAATGGAATCCCTGAGCCTGAGGAGAAAGATTAGAAAAGGAGAAGAAAGGGTGGACAACAGGAACTCAGCCAGGGGGAGGATTCCACTAAGCTCCAGGGGGGCGGGGGAGCTGAGGGCATGTGGGGAGGAAAGCAGGTGGAGAGAAGAAGCAGCTGAAGAGGTGGGTGGATTCCAGAATTTGGAGTCGAATATGGTGGGTGGCAGAAACCCGCAGAAACAACTGGTCCACATCCTAGCAGAGTCGAATCAGCAGTTTGGTTTGGTTAGGAGAGGCCCAGCCCCTTGGAAAGGGATCCATTCATGCTCCCGCCGGGATTTCAGCACCAGATGTATAAGGTGACGACATGGCCACCCGACGATATGGTTAAGTGGAAGGTTTTTGTGAGATAAGTGAGAGAGAGCACAGCCAGAGGCATCGGGAAGAGTCCAGAGCAGGGAAAGAGAGTAGTAGACTGAACATGGCCCACAGACTGGGCGTGGCCATGAAAGCAGGCACAGAGCAGAGAGGGAGAGAGGGAGAGCACGTGCGTGTATAGGGAGGACAGAGAGAGGAAGAGAAAGAGAGAGCGGACAAAAGACAAAGCATGGCTGGAATAGCAGGCTTGTAAGGAGAATGAGAAGGTGGGGGAAGGCAAGCTCCCGAGCTAGAGGGAATTTAGGGTAAAGGAAGGCTGTGAGAAGGGATGGGATGCTAGCGTGGACTTCAGTGTATAGCAGGTGCTCGGGATGCTGAGGGAGCCTGGAGGCCAGCATGCGCTTTGGCATGCTAAGAGCCATCACAAGTAGACATTTGTCCCTTCTGCCTTTTGGAATTTGGGGAAATGGAATTTCCTTTGGATCTGACAATGTCCTCCACCAGGATCTACTATAATGTATTCTATCATACAGGGGAAAAAATACAGATTCAAATTACTAGTATAAATGGACTGCGTGTGCATTAAAACCCTTCACGGACTCACTGTAGATATGAGCTGTCACCAGGAAAGGAAATAGAAATGAGAACAAGAATATTGTTGGCAGTGAGTATATCTATATTGTTCAATATCTGCACAATAGCAATCTTCATGTATTATATATATGATTAAAAATGTATTTTAAAAAATCGGAGATCTCTGACTTTCACCATGCACAGTAGTGTCCACACCTACATAGTGAAGCTCTGTCTCAAGAAAATAAATGAACTGATTTAATTAAGTGAAACAAACAATTCCACTACTTTATCGCTAAGAAACTCCATGAATTGGCAGTAAATCTAACACCTGCTGGGGCACAGTGCTTTAAAGAATGAAACTTAAAAGACTAAAACATGCATAAGGACACAGAATAAGGAAAAGGCTATCCTGTGAATGACTACTGACTGCAATTATCTTGTAACTTTGCAATGGAAACTTTGAAGTTTTCCCATGTGAATTAACAAGCAATTCCTTTGAAGCCACTAAGTAAGCATGAGTGCCTTTAGCATTAAAATCAGACACGTGTTTGCAACATAAAATTGGACAATTAAAGAATGAATACAAATAACTATCAGCAGCCTTGTTTACCTGTCAAAGCAAAACAAAAAATAACAGGACATTAAACTCTGCTACTGTAATAGCAAATATTTGAATAGAGACCTGTGTGTTTGATGGGGAATATCATTAATATTTATATTTAATATATTTAACACAGTCTCCAACTGACCACTAAAAGTACTTGTAGTAGAATATTATTTTAAGGTGTGTTACTTTTGTTTATGTTGCATTTGTTTAGCTCTGTGAAGCTGTGTTACTGTGCCTGTCTAAAACACCTGATGGTCTAATAAAGAACTGAAGAGCCAATAGCAAGGCAGGAGGAAGGATACGTGGGGCTGGCAGGCAGAGAGAATAAATAGAAGGAGAAATCTGGGAGACAGGAGTGAAAAGGAGAAGGAGCCAGAAAAGGAGGAGGACTCCAGGGGCCAGCCACCCAGCTATACAGCAAGCCACGGAGTAAGAGTAAGATACACAGAAGTAAGAGAATGGGAAAATCCCAGAGGCGTAAGGTAAACAGGATGATTTCAGATAAGGAAAGCTAGCTAGAAACTAAGACAAACTAAGGCCAGGCATTTATAATTAAGAATAAGCTTCCATGTGTGTGATTTATTTGGGAGCTGGGTGGTGGGCCCCCCAAAAGACCAAAAACAACCAACAACAAGTACTAATAATTGCAAGAGCAGTAACAACACTGAAGTAAAGTCTAGAACTAGATTAGGCTAAGCCCAGGACTCTCTTCTGTGTTTTAGAAGGATTTTTATTCTCTTGAAATTCCATATTCAAATACTGGCACACCATCCTAGTTAGCTTTAAATGTCAACTTCACACGGGCCAGAGTTAGGGACTCTCAATGGAGGGACTGGCCAGATCCAACTGGCCTGTGGGCATGTCGGTAGGAAATAGTCATGACGGCTAACTGACTTCATGTAAGAGGACCATTCTCTGGGCAGGGGACCTAGGACTGTAGACAAAAAGCCAGGTACGCATAGGTCTGCGAGCAAGCCAGCAAGCCGTGTTCTTCTATGGTTTCTGCTTTAAATGTCTGCTTGAGATCTTGCCCTCAACAATGGACTGCGATCAGAAGCGTAAACCCTTGCCTCCCGTAAGTGGCTTTGGTCAGTATGTCTTATCACAGCAGCAACAGGAAAGAAACTTACATTTAACTAACCCTCAAACAAACTCTTCAGGAGTCACTCATGAATTCCCCTAACAGAGCTAAGATTTAGATTTGAAGATATAGAAACAGTTCACACAGCCTGGGTCAACCTTGAACGGCTTCCACTTGGGACTAAGTGGTTCTGCTTCTGTGAGGGTCAACCTGTGTGCTATAAAACAGCTAGCTGCATCCTGGGTTTCTAACCCTCCAATGTCGCCTGCTTACCCCATCCCTATGCCATGGCCGTGACAACCAAAAATGTCTTTAGACTAACACACATCTTAGGATGGGAGGAAAAATACCACTGTTGGTTGTGAATCATTGATAAGCCACTGTAGGAGCATCATCAAAAAATTGTGCAGTCACAGACATAAATCTCATTTACATCATTGTAAGATGTACACATTCTGTGAGCACGGCAGAAGGTTGTAAAAGTTACTCACTTGCAGTGGAGACACCTGATGTTGTACGGCAGAGTGTTTCCTTAGCATAAGACCCTGAGTGTAATCCCTACCCCTGCTTTAAAAGGCAGGTACAGTGGCACACACCTGTAATTTCAGGACCTGAGAGGTGGAGACTGAAGGACCAGAAGTTCAAGGTCACCCTTGACTATGTAGCAAATTTTAGGCCAGCCTAGGGTATGTGAGACCTTTCCCCATGCCCCCTCTCCATTCTCGACTACTAACTAGGTAAACTCCTTCCACTACAACTAGTCACCACAATACTCTGATCACTGGTTCAAATGCCATGTAGACCCCCCGTGCTGAAATTTTATTTTAACCATTGTTAAGCTATGTGCTTGTCAAGGTCTAGTTCACCTCTACCAAGAAGCCTTCTCTACAAGACAAAAGAAGTGCACGTGCTTACCAGCACATTAAAAGTATGCCTTTGATAAGCAAATTATAAATCCCAACTTAAGCATATAATAATGTGGGACCAGAAAGAATGCCAAATATTCAGAAAGCAGACATTCCAATCTTATGTGATAATCACTATGTGCCCTGAAACAAGCTTCAACTCCTCTTGGCCTCTCGATTTACCTCAAAATCTCTGAGTCTGGGGATGATTTCCTCGAGCAAATGCAAATCTCTGGAAACCTTGGCCTTTACTTTATTCCATTTCCCCTGGACATCATCAAATTCTTGTTTATATGTTTTTCCCACATCAGGAAGCACATTCTTCTCCAAAATCTTTGTTTCTTCTGAAAGTTTATGTAATGTAGGTTTGTGATTCTCAAGGGTTTCATCAAGAGCCTGAAAAAGTTTCAAAAGATTAAAACCATACACAACAATGTAACACTGTATGTATCTGCACAGGTGTAGTAATATGAGATATATATCATATACAACAATATAACAACGTCTATATCTGCACAAGTATAGTAGTATGATACATACACAACAATGTATGTGTCTGCACAGGTGTAGTAATATGATACATATATATATATATATATATATCACAACAATGTAACAATATATGTATCTGCACAGGTGTAGTATGTATCTGTACAGATGTGGTAGTAAGATATATACTGATACACACACACACACACACACACATAGTGAAAAGAGGGAAGGAAAGTATCTTACTTAAATAACATTAAAAAAAGTCATAATCAGAAAAATCAGAGCTTTCTCTTCAGGAGTTTTGTGGGGACGGCATAATGCATTCTGTACACTGAAAACCCCTGGCACAGCACACACAGTGGGTCAAGAACACAAGGTCAAGAGTTGGTCTCTTTTATCAGGCACGACAGTGTAGAGCCTTAGGGCCACTAAGAAAAAAGCAGGGAAACAGTTTAACCAACAAAACACTTAGTATCAATTCAGGCTTGGCATGGTGGCTCATCGCAGCCATCCCAGCACTTGGGAGGGCTGAGGCAGAGGGATGGTTGTCAGTTCTAGGCCAGCCTACACTATAGAATGGAACCCTGTCTCCAAAAAAAAAAAGGAAAAAAAATCAGTTCAACTAATACACCTCACCTCGTTTTAGGAGAGATATTTAGCAGACTATGAACAGGTTTAGAATTTTATGTGAAGTGTAAGAAAATACTTTTTTTTTCTGGTAACATTTAATGATGTATCTTTTCTGGACTTCATATAAATTGATTGAGGTAATTAAGCTTCAAATTATAAATTCTTAGGCCTACAGGGTAGTTCAATAGATGAAGACAGCCGCCACAGAGACTGAAGACCTCAATTCTATCCCTGGAACTCAGAGCGAAAGAGAAAACCAAGCCCCCAGCGTTGCCCTCTGGACTCAGCACGCATCCATCTTCACAATACTACCACTAGCAAATAATAAGCAAAAGTTAAAATCTTTTTTAAATCTGCCACCTTTATAATCAAGTCTTGATCATTTTTAAAGACTTAATCAAAGAACAGCCATTTTCTTTTTAAATTGCTGAAAAACGACGACTTTAAATGCATAACATGAACCGTCAGAAATAGAGTTCTCACACACAGCTTACCTTTTTCTCCTGCAGGGCCTGCTCCGCCTTCGTGAGATCATCAAGGACGTTCAGAGATGTCTGGGCCTTTTTTTCTGACTCACTTAGCACCTCTTTCAGGGTCTTCAATGTTTCCAAGTATACAGGTCCAGGTTGGCTCTTCAGCTCTGATGATTTAAACATACTTACTCGGGGACAACAACGTAGAAACCTAATACTATTATTGTCTGCACCATTAATCTTTTATATTTAGTAAAAAGATTCCAATAGATAATAAATTAGACCCCATGATTCCAATTGAAAAGAATCTCTGTTGGTTAATCAAATAGGTCATCCCTCTGGCATTTCAAACAGACAGATTGTGGCTTCGTTCCTCCGGAGGCCGACGTTTAAAATATCGCTATCATTTTTCTTCATTTGATCATGGTGAAATGTCTAGATGAAGCTTGAAGGACAACATTCCTTTTGTCTCGCACGACCTCCCCTTCCCCAACCACTACACAAAGAAGAAAAGAAAGCAAAGATCCCTCCCCCAGCCTCCCTGACATCCCATGAGTGTACACAAACTGTATGGGAACCCCACAGACAGTGAGGAACATGGGTGTCTGGCAAGAGCCAGCCAGCACAGCACACCCCTCTGTGGCTCGGTAAAAATCCCAAACAAGCAGCATTTGTGCAGGAGAGGAAGTGAGCAGAATGAGAGGGACCAAGAGGTGAAACCAATTAGCAGCCTAAGTTCAACTGCCTGCCACTGATCCTCATCAAAACCTGAAGAAAGCTTGGCTTGTACCAGTCAGCTGAGAAGGGAGTCTTCTCTGGTATTTCTGTCACACTGTAAGTTAACTGATTTCCATGAGCAAAATGCATCAGGTCCAAATGGACAGTTAAGAGAAAGGCAACATGACGCGTTTGTCTATGGCGCATACATCCCTAACGTCTATACATCAGGAGCTGACGGAGCAGAGGGAACAGACGGTCCCGGCACTGAGGGCACACAGCCTTCAGCAATCCAGTGCAGCCGCTGAAGAGAAGATATATGTAACAGGATGCACAAGCTTTCAAAATCCTTCAAAGCCTGCTTCCCCAACAAGATTTATGCCAGTTTTCCCAATTCCAAATTCTTTGATTTTGTTCACATTCTGGGAGCACAAAGTGATTTCTTTTCAAGGAGTAGGTGGGGCTGCTAAAACATTAACCACTGGGAGCAAATAGAAATTGATGATGTTTTTGTTTGGTCTGAGCAGGTCTGAGCAAAGTTGTTTCTCCCATAAAAATCTCCAGAAGGGCAGGAGTGCAAACCATGTGCCCAGCATGCACAGGTCCTGGGTTTCAACACATCCCCACAAAAAGAAAATAAAAATCTTTCAGAAGTCATTATACCCAATGTATACAATTTTAGGGCATGTGATGCTGTCTATTTTATACACAAGTGTACTGGGTAGCCATTCCAGCTTTGGTCTGGAAGTTCCAATCCCCCCTGAGGCTTCGGTAACTATCACGCCTACAAGGCGGGGCCAAGGGAGGGCCCTGAAGACCAGAGATCCAGGACGTGCCATGCTCTCTGTTCCTGGACCCTGGATGGTGGAGGTTAACCGAGCAGAGCTCCAGAGAACACCGCTGGACTGCGATACACCTTCCCCAGACCCTGCGACCTACCTATCCCTTCATTTGTAAGTTACGCCATTAAATAAATAGCCTTTTAACTACGTGGAGTGGCCAAAATAATTTCACCAATACACAAGTGTGAGCATAGGAAATAGTGTGAATGTACTGTAAGACCTGAGTCACAGGTGAAGAGGAAAGCAGCAGAAACTCAGATACACTGAAAGTTTAAATATTGGGAGTCATTTTTAGATTTAAGGCAAACTGAGAGGGGAGAGAGAGACGGAGCGACAGGGAGAGACAGAGAGACAGAGAGAAGAAGTGACTGCCGCAGAAAGCCAGGGTTTACCATTCTCTAGTTGCCGCTGGCGTTCCTCTAAAGCCTTCTGCACAGCCTGGTAGTGACTTTGCAGGTCATCGAAACCCTGCTGGACAAAACCTGGGACAGAGGGCCGAGACCTCAGGGCTGAGCAGCTGGCACACAGTGCGTCGATTCTGGGGTGAAGGCCAAGGAGATCTGTCAGCTCCCTCTATGGAAGAGAAAATATAGTCCACTTCAATCCATGAAGAAGAGCATCCCCAGAGAAAGTTAGGAAACAAGTAAACAAAAAGCTCATGATATAAGATCCATTGTCTCCTACATTCTGCTCTCTCTTCAGATCGTAAAATCTTTTGCCGTTTACAAGACACAGCCTCTTGGGCTACAGGCAGCTCGGTGGGTACGAGCACTTGCTATGCAATCATGCAGACCTGAGTTTGGATCCCCAGCACTCATGTAAAAATGCAGGCATGAACATGTTTGCCACCCTCGTGTTGTGGGCGGACAGAGAGAAGAGGACAGCTGGGACTTACTAGACAGCAGGCTCTAGGTTCAGTGAGAGACCATGTCTCAAGGAAATAAGGTAGAGTGTGGTAGGGCAGGACACCTAACGTCCTTTGTTGTCCTCTGGCCTTCACAAGCAGAGACGGGCACACGTGTGTGCACACATACACACGTCTTCACTGCACACATTGAATGATATATCCTCTTTATATATGAGACTCAGCACAGAGAGGCTGTATAGTCCAGCTGTTTGGCACCCTACCTGGCAGGAATCCTTCAAGCTTGGCAAGGGCTGCTGGGGCGATTCAGAAAAGGGTGTGCCCCTCAGCCACTCTTCCTTCGCCTTGATGGTTTTTTCAAGGGCATCGAGCTGCTTGAAATAAGCACTGATATCTTCCTGAAGCTGGACCTTCCTTCCCAGATCTTCCAGCTGCTGAGACACCGCCTTCCACTCTGATGAAACCCTTTCCAGAACATCGTTTATTTCTTCAGTCGAAAGGCCCTCTATACAAACAGAAAAGTCCAAGTGCATCAAAGCAGACACTTCATCCAGTAATACCAAGGTTGTTTAGAATTGGTCCTACACACTCTGATACCCTGAGAGGTGAGGCCATGTCACCGTTAATGACTATTCCCATAGGTCCCTTCTAGTACAACCAAAAATCGAAATGATCCACTTATGAGTAACTGGATGTCCTTCCGCTCCTTGACCTAAGGGAGCAAGCAGCTCAGAAGCGGTGTAGCTGTCTCACAAGGCACATCCATAGAGCATCGGCCAGTTCCTCTTCCAAGAATGCGTGCTGCCATCCGTGACACCCTACCACTCTGACAGCTTCTAGTCTGATGCAGCCAAATAAGCTCAAATGCCTGAATTTGGGCAGAGCTGGACAAGTAGATAGCTAGCAAAACACAGAGCTGGCTCAAGTCTGTGGCGACGAAAGATGAAATGGTCCCCTCCCCTGCAAGCGACTGGGTACATGCAGGAGCATGAAACCAGGCGCCAGGCCCCAGAAGCATCCTCAAGCCTTCTGAACATTCTAAACATATAAATGAATATGAAAAACCGCCAAAATGATGATGATAAAGGTAGCTGCTTGGGAGACACACCTCAAAAATGCCACTATTCTTATTATGTTAATCTTATAAGATTTACATCTCAAAAATGCCACTATTCTTATTATGTTAATCTTATAAGGTTTACATCTATTTGCTTATTTTGTGTTGGGGGCTGCCCACGTGCCAAAGCATATACATGGAGGTCAGAGGACCAACTGCTGGAATTGGTTCTTTCTTCCGTGGGTCCCAGGAAAGGAACTCAGTCGTTATGTTTGGTGGCCAAAGCCTTTACCTGCTGAGCCATCCTACCAGCCACTGAGAATCTTAAAATTTTTTTCTCAAATTTTAAAAAAGTACCCAGTGTTTTTAGAAGTGATTTTTTAAATTATCTATAACAATAGGTCTTTCCATATTTTTCCAGTGCTATAAATGCCATCATATCTTTTTAAAATGAGTATGAGACGGTATAGGAAAGTGGCAACAGGATCTTTCTGTTTGGCAGACATCTGTGCTGAAAAGGTAGACTCAGCATCTTCAGGATATGAGTCAGAGGACAGTGGAATGAGTCTTCTTTGTAAGCATTTTTGACCAAAATCCACAGTAATGAAAAGTCAACTTAAAAGGAAAATGTCACGGAAAACAAGAAATCACTCCTGTTTCACCCACAATACAAGTTTAGAAGGTTGTGTGCCACACGACACTCTCCTAGAAATCAGAAACAAACATGCACGCCATGGATGAAAAGCACCACCCACGTCAGCTGTTGAAGTGCGCTTCCACCATCAGGCTGGTACCAGAACACTAAACCTAAGCCAGGCCTTCATACCAAGTCCTTGTGCAAGTATCACTGTTAATGGAGTCATGGGCAAGAAAAGGCACCATTTTTCTTGGCAACTGTGTGAACAGCAGTGATTCAGGCCATGCTTCGGCATGGTTATTTCCATTCTGGTAGATGCAAGCAGAGTAACATCAGCCACTTTTTTTTGCTCTGGGTTTTTTTTTTTTTTTTTGGTTGTTATTATTTCTTTCCCCCTTTTTTGGGTTGGTTTTTGCTTCCGGCAGTTATTTGAATGTTATATACCCGTGTGTGTGTGTGTGTGTGTGTGTGTGTGTGTGTGTGTGTGTGTGTGTGTGTGTGGTGTGTGTGTTTGTGTTTCTGTGTGTGTGTATGCACGTGCACACACACAAACATGCACATGCACCCATGCTCAGACACATGAAAGCATGTTCATGGTAAGGCTTGTGAAAATGTCTTTCTCGATCACTCTCCACCTTACGTATTGAAACAAGGTCTCCTGAGGAACTCAGAACTGGTCCATGTGGTTGGTCTAGTCAGCCTGCTGGATCTAAGGATCCCCTGTCTCTGCCTCCGGAGTGCTGGTTTGGCTGACAAATAACAGCATTTATACGGTGGATTCAGGGGATCCAAACTTCACTGCTAACACTTGCAAGGCAAATATTTTAGCCACTGGGCCATCTCCCCCATCCCAGCCACTTTAATTTTAGGTCGGGGCAATTGATGCTGAACAAAGAAGAAAAGAAAAGCTGGAAACTTAACATTTCTGAGAGGGAAGATTAGCACCATGCATCTAAAAGCTGATGAGAGGGCCTCATTGTGGTACTAGGGCAGCTGAAGAAACCTCTGCTACATAGTGAGTTCAGGGCCAGCCTGGGCTACATGAGACACTTTTTCAAAATAATAAGAATAATAACAATAAGAGTTTGGAGAGATGATAGTTAAGAGCACCCAATGGTCTTGCAGAGGATCCAGATGTGGTTTCCAGCACCCACATGATGGCTCACAACAGACTATAACTCCAGTTCTAGGGGATCCAGTTCCCTCTTCTATTCCCAGGAAGTTCTAGGTGCATACATACAGCAAACGCATGCATGCTGGCAAACACTTAGACACATAAAAGAAAAATAAATCATCAAGAAAAAATTTAACCCACAAAGCAGTAATAACAAAACAACTCACACATACAAAAAAAAGTTAAAGATTGAAAACTACTGGTTTGAGGATTTTGTCTAACTCACCTGCCACATTGTGCCATGGTTCTTTATAGCTTAGATCAGGGGCAGAAGCAGACACAAAACACTGACGAAGATAGGCGAGGGAATCCCACCTCTCCTAGGTAGGATTCGGACATTATGTAAAGTGCTTATCAAACCCCGTTAAAACTGATAGGAACTTACTAATAAGTTCCTACTGTAAGCATTCCTTCTGTTGTTTATTTTCCGGTAAACAAAATTGTAAGGGAGAGGGCAGCCTAACTCCCCAAATAATGCTCCCAGAGTCTCCTTACTGCCGTCAGCAAGAGGACTGACTGTCAGTGAAACAGACAAGCAGGCTGTCCTCATGCCAGCCTCAGCCGCTTGGAAAGCCCCTCAGGTGCCCTACATGGCAGCCACGGCGGTAGCACAACCCCGGCTCCTGAAGGGGTAGCGCCAACCCCTGAGAATGTCAGACTCTGCACTGAACATTTTGCACCCTTCAGCGAACACTGGATAACGACACTGCATCCATTAACAATGAGGCCAGAGCAGGAACACTTTCCCCAGCGGCCCCAAAGCACTGCTGTGATCGCTGCAGAAAGGGGTCCATAGGACACTTGGTACAAACACAAAGCTTTATTTATTTGAGAGGGTTTGCAGGGATGGGTACAAACACCCTTTCTCTGGCTACGTGAGTGGGATGTTTAGCTCACCGGGTGAACTGGCTGGAAAACACAACTCTTAGACGGCTTTCCCTGGTATTGCAACGTCAGGCCCAATAAGAGGCTTCTCCTGAGTGGTCCTTTCTCACCTGCTTGCAGGCGGATGGGTTGAGTGAGTGACAGGAAGAGAGAGGAAGCAACAGAGACTGCAGAGGTGACACCAGTGTAATCAAAACAGTCAGCTCTGAACCAGGGCCGCAGTGGGGGACATGCGGAGACTGGTCGCCTAATAGCTTTAGAAAATGCAGAGTAGACAGACCACTTGGCCAGTGTGTGCAAAGCCCTGGCTTCAATCCCTAGCATGGAGGCAGGGTTCAGGGAAGGAGTTGGGGGGAGGGGTGGGGGGAAGAAGGAAGGATGCGGGGGGGGGGGGGGGGGGGGGTGTAGCACAGAACTGAGCAGACCAGGAGATCTAATCCTCAAAAGGAGCAAGAAAGTCGGCTGCTTGGGCTGCTTGACACCTGAAGGGACAGACCTGAGCAACTGGCTGACCACGCCGTGCAAACAGCAGAGGATCCAGCTGTCTACACAGCTGCAAAGCAGACAGGGCCTCGACTGACCGCCACGAAAGGGCAGAGGTAGCCAGGTCCTGAGCCGTCGCAACACTGACCGCAGCCAAGGCCACAAGCCGCAGCGGAGCAGTGTGTGAGAACAGACAGGGCAGGAACAAGAAGGAAGGTGGAGGTAAACTGAGGTGAAGAGTTGAGGCTGGAGAGAGACCTAAGGCAGTAGAAAGCCTGAGAAGAAGCCACAAGCTAAAGTCCCCCGGAATAGATCCCGAAAAGCTGCCAAGTCTTTAGAGCCAAGAGCCTTAGCCACCACAGGCACAGAAGCACAACACTGGCCACTGCCAAAGGGACGAGGAATTCCTAGAGCTTAGGCCCACTCACAAGGCACGAAGGCAGCCACTTTCTAGGGCTGAGGAGCCCCACTTCCTAGCCGACACAATAACGCTTGTAGAAGAGCCCCACTGCGGGAAGCCGGCATAAGACCTTTAACACTAGAGGGCACTCCTTGCTATTGCTCCTGCCTGCTGAGGCCATGCACTGCCGTCCCATGTGAAGAGAATCAAGAGCTGGCTGCCTGCAAGGGACTAACCCTTCCCTTGCCGATCCATGAATTCTATGCAGGTGGAGCTAAGACCCCGCCAGCTGACGGACAGCCTAAGTATTTTTAGAATAAGAAGCAGGTGCGCAGGAAATGCGCTCTTTGGTGCCCTCCATCTAGAGTTCTCAAGAAGGGAGGTTCTGCAGGAGGCCGACCCCGCCCTACTTGCTCCTCCATATGTGCTACAGTTGGCATGTACCCACTACAGTTTCCGCCCTTCTACCAGCACCTAAGGCACCACATGACCCTCACCAGATGGGAACCCCCACCCCAGTCTTGGACTTTCTCAGCTCATCATCTCTTTTCTTAAGGGGGCGGCGGCGGGGAGAAAGGTCCACCCCCAGCAAAGAAATACCTACCTACATGCCGTCACAAAAACAAATACTAATTTTAGGTTTCTCTTTGTCTATGCAAGACTTTAGTGGGGTGGGGAGGAGGTCTTTATTGCTTGCAAAAATTTCAAATACAAGTGACACCAAATTTAAGTAGAAAGAAAGTAGAGTACTTTAATGTGATCCTCTGACAATGACCAAAAATCCAACATCAGTGAGTGTCCTAGTTAGCTTTAATTGTCCATTGGACAAACCCTTGCATCATCTCAAAGGCAAACCTCAACTGAGGAATTATCTAATATCAGACTGGCCAGTGGGCACATCGTGAGGGGAAAGGTCTTGATTGTTAAAAGATGTGGGGAGGTCCAGCCCACCATGGGCAACACCATTCCTTAGGCAGGTGGTCCTGGGCTTCACAGGCCAGGCAGCTAGCAGGCTGCATCCTCCACGGTTTCTACTGTCAGATCCCTGCCTTAGTTCCCACCCTGACCTCCCTCAATAATGGGCTGTGACTTTTAAGCTGAAATAAACCCTTGCTTCCCCTGAGCTGCTTTGGGTCGTGGTATATGTCACAGCAACAGAATGAAAAAAGAATGCTGGGTTTACCATAAGGCAACTTCATATCTACGGTATTTCCAGCATAAGAATTTTCCCTCGTCTATATAAAAAATTCAGAGTATGTAACCCCAAAGGTGAGGTTTTGAAGTCTTGTGCGCTGTTGGATTTTAATTGCTCTGCTGAGGTTTTCAAGGTTTCTAGTTTTCTGAAACCACCACTCCCCACCCCATGTGGGAGCAGAATGACTTTGATTTTATCTGTTTTTAATAAAAAGCTTCAATGTATAAGATTTCAGTTTTTTTAAGAGATTCTGCTGCCTCAAAAAAATTGAAAACCGGCTTTCTTTTTTGCTAGCTTTTTCTATTAAATGTTTCATGTGTTAAACTGCAAATATTAAGTGTCACCTTCTTAAAAAAAAATCTGAAAGAAAACCCCCGCAGGGTCTCACCTTTTCCCATTTGCTCTAGAAGGATTTGTCCGGTTTGCTTCAGTTCATCCAGTCGGGGGATTCTCTCTGTCTGCTCTTTTTCTAATCCCTGGAAATAAAGCCCAAATATAAAATACCGAAAACTTCCTCTCAATATAATACCAATGCTATTTTAAAATCTCATATTTAGTGGCCTCTTAACTGTTCTGTAGGTATTTCAAAGTTTACCTACAAAGTATTACAATGAAAAAAAAAACTAAGCAATTCCTGGCCACTCTCTAGCACTCCGAGAATTAATAAATCTGAAAAAAGAAAATTCCAAAAACAATAATAGCAGTGACTATAAATTTTAGATTCTTTTAGAAGGAAAAATTATATACTCTGTAATTACGAATTACTATCGAGGGGAAATCATTCGAATTAGCACTTTGGGTCTAAGATATCCATTCACAAACATAGTTTATTTCATATCATAAGAATAAAGGTTTGGGCATGCACCTTTAACCTCAGCACTTGGGAGGCAGAAGAAAGAGGACCTCTGTGAGTTCAAAACCATCCTGGTCTACAGAGCAAGTTATAGGCCAGACAAGGCTACGTAGTAAGACCCTGTCTCCAACAAAATGAAAAGGGCTAGGGGGTGGGAGAAAAATAGAAGAAAAGAATGGTTTGGGGACAAAGGAACTCAAGGAGAAACCAGAGAGCAAGAGAATAATTTTGAGCCTCGGAATTATCTGTTGGCATTATAGTTGGTCCAGGGTCTAATTCTAACTCAAGTGTGAACACAGCACATTCCACATACAATTTTAAAATAACAACAAATTGCTTTAGAACCCAAACTAAAGCATTTTTGGTCTGAAAAATTGCCCTCAGTATCTGTGGAGATCTGCCAGACACCAAAATCTGAGACTGCTCAAGCTTTTTATGTAAAACATTGTACTATTTGCCTATTGGCTGTATCTATCCTCTTGTAAGTTCGAGTCATCTCTGGTTTGCTTAAAATACCCAACAAGATGCAAAGGTAAGGGGAACAGATGTTATGCTGTGTTTGACCGGGAAAAGTGACCAGTGTGTGTGCATGTGTAACTCAGATACAGTCATCCTCGGACTCACCACATGGTACCTGAGCAAGACAGAAAGTTGCAGTTCTCTATCAAGGCTACTAGGTTGGGATGAGGGGGCTGTGAAACAGTGGCAGGTCACAGCAGGGGGTGTGTGCACACTTCATTCAGATTCTCTGGAATGTTTGGTGTGCAATGAGTTCAAGGTTTGCTTTCAGGAACTTTCTAGAAATGCTCTTCCCGGTATTTCCCATCCAGTTCATTGGCTCCATGGATCCAATGACAAATTGTAATTTATTTTGAAAAGCTATCTTGTGTAAAGAGAATATATTAAGAAAATTTTAATACACCAAATGCTTTGCTGTATACACAGGCAAAATATCTTTGGAACGGCACAAAGTCCTAAGTTACTTGATGTCAGACAATGTAGATCTAAACATACTTAAAACGCAGAAATGATGACTGGAGAGGGAGAGGGAGAGGGAGAGGGAGAGGGAGAGGGATGTATGTATGTGCATCTCAATGGTTCAGGAGGAAAAAGGGGAAAAAATTTAGAATTCCTCCTCCATATGGGGACCTGATGTTTAGTGTGACACTCTAAAAACCATCTGCGGCTACATTTATTTCACAGAATTTTCTAGGCCCTGCCACATCTCTAGGCCAACAGCAAAATGAGCCTGATGGGTTATTTTTATTTCCTAGCATGCTTGTTTTAGACTTTACCTTCAATTTCTTTTTCATTCCCGAAGTCTCCTGCAACTTCTTAAACTCCTTCATCTCGGTGTTCTGAATGGCGCTCTTGGATTTCAAAATCCAGTTCAACAGCTCCGCACTTACAGCATCAAACCTGGTTCGAGACGGAGACGTTAGCCTCTGACATGGGCTTGCTATCACTGTTGCCTTGGCCCAATAAAGAACAACCTGAACGGCCGCCAGGCATGTGCTCTCAACCAACGCCCCCAAATAGAACAACTACCCATAACAGTATCGTACTTTCACTATTAACACACTATAGGGTGAACATACTATAGGGTTAATAAAATAATTAACATTTTTTTACTTAATTGGGAATCATTTGTATCTTTATAAACTATTATAGATAACAAAACCCAGATTTCGTTAGATGATAACAGAAAAGAACAAGTATAAACATTCCTAAAATTGTCTTGTTTTATACAATACGTAGTTGACTAGACCTAGCTCAGCCTTCAAGGAGCTTCATGTCATCAGGAAGCAATGGAAAGTGACAGGTCATAACAAAAGAATTTGCTAGGTACTAATTGCGGAGCTCCAGAGGAGTGACCTCCCTCACCCATCCAGGGAAAGGATGGGCTCAGGGCTTAACAGTGGTTATGCTTAACAGCTTTCCTTGCAAAGGGAAGACAAAGGAAAGTGAGGTCATACTTTGCAAGCTACAAATGGGTGTGTCTGGTACAGTGAGTGCTGTGAGGTAAGACTCATTAGCAATGAGGCCAAGAATCACAGGGGCCAGTGACTGGAAGGCCCTGGTGATCTATTACAGAATCTGGACTTAAACCAAGAGCCATAAAGGGTGTTGGGCACAGACCTGCTAAGAATCTGTTCCTAGGGTCCCGTTCACTGTGGGGACAGAACCAAAGAGTGCACAGAAAAGGCCGCCGTAGGAAGCAGGAGGAACTCAAGATAGTGGCAATGGGGGAAGAAGAATGGGCAGGTTGGGCATGGGATGCAGAAGCCGGTGAAAAGCACGGTGAGCATGGGTGAGCAGGCTCTTGGCCAAGCCCTTCATGTCCATCACTAACACAAAGAATCCTCAGCACACCCTATGAAAACACACCTCTGATTACTCCTGCGAGAGGGGAGGCAGGAGAGTTCAGAGAGCTTTATAAAGAACTTCCACACCAATAATGAAGTGGGACCTACTCAAACAAAGATAGTCCATGTAGCCAACCCTCTCACCCCAGTGTGTATTAGTATCATAAGCAGAAGAAGATGTATTTCACTATCCCCTCTCGGAAGCATCCCTTAAGGTGTCTCGAGTAGATTCTGGATAATTGCCCCTTCACTAAGGTAAGTTTCTGTATAATCTGTGATTTTAAAAAAGGCAAATCTGCAAGATCTTGAATCTAAATCACTGAGGCCTAGGGTGGAGAAGGTAAGAGTTGAGAGAATTAATCAATTAATAGCTACCAACCAGAACTAACTTGGCGTCTGGTGGCTGACCCCAGGCACCACCACCTGTTAATAAATAAGTGTTCCAGGCTAGTAGCCCAGAAGCAGCAATGCCTCTTATGGCCTGTGTACCCACTTATCCAAAAATCTTCCCTGCCTCACAGCCTCTTCTCATCTACAGCCGATCTAACCACAATGTAAACCGAAACCCCTCCCCCAATCTTTCCTTATAGCTCACACTTTTCATCCCAGCACTCTGGAAGGCAGAGAGACAGGGATCTCTGTGAGTTCGAGGCCAGCCTGGTCTACAGAACAAGTTCCAGGACAGCCTGGGTGCTAACACAGAGAAACTGTGTCTCAAAAAAGCCAAAACGATGACGACGACAACAAAATGCCTTGAAGGTTGGGGAGATGGACGGCTCGGTAGGTAAAGGGCATGCCCTCCAAGATCTGATTAAGACGGGCTTCGTGGCATGTTTATAGACCCAGAGCTAGGGGGGCAGGAACAGACAAATTCCTGAGGCTCACTGATAAATAAGCCAGGTAGACCATGCCTCAGGAATGGTTGACTTCTGGAATCCATGCGCATGTGCGCACAGGTACACACACACACACACACACACACACACACACGCGCGCGCGCGCACGCATCTTGAGCTCTTAGTTCCAAAGCACCCATCTCTGTTTAATGAGCAGATTTGCTACTGTGGGATTCAAAATGCGTCCCTGGGCCACTCATTAAACCCCTTTTATTTCAGAGATGGAAGGGTTCGTGAATTTTACTTGAACATAGCTTAAGAGAGTGTATGATGCTCTAGATAAGTAACCAGAATCTAGGTGTCATCAAACATCTTACTTCTGTCTTCCGATTAAGACTGCTACATAGTCTTTCAGAGAAGAAGAAAGCCCAAAGAGCATACAGTTAAAATGGCCTTGGAGACTAAGTCAGTTTCTGCCCTTAAAAATGCGTTCGATATACTGATCCCAGGACCAGATAACCAGAGAGTTGGGAATGCCTGTTGTGGGCAGATTTAAAAAAAAAAAAATCCATAGCCGGGCGGTGGTGGCGCACGCCTTTAATCCCAGCACTCGGGAGGCAGAGCCAGGCGGATCTCTGTGAGTTCGAGGCCAGCTTGGGCTACCAAGTGAGTTCCAGGAAAGGCGCAAAGCTACACAGAGAAACCCTGTCTCGAAAAATCAAAAAAAAAAAAAATCCATAAAGAAAACAAAATAAAATTGACTACAATCTGCATCAAAAAAAAAGAGAACAGACCACCATATTTAAGGCATGCCCTACAAACTGAGCCCTGGGAATGAGTGGTTATTTAGGGCTCTCAACTGTCTGTGGCGTTCACTTCCAACACAAGTTCATCCCCATCTCTACAGAAGACCGCATATACAAAAGGGTCTGAAAATTATGTCACACCAGGAGCAGCTAAGGAGAGCCTAGGGCCTTAGGACAATGGAAAAGAATAGGAGAGCTAACTTCAAATAGTCACATAGGGCCATTTCGAAGAGGGGCTGATCAGGAAACTAGGAGGAAATCAAACCGCATTAAGGCTGAGAGATTCTCACCAGAGGAAAACTAGAAGCCTCCCCAGGCAAGGCTAACAGGAAGCTGCTACTGCAGCATGCAGAGAAGCAGCGCTGCACACGGAGGAAGTTCTAGTGTGGCAATGACCCTCTCAAAGGTCACAAACCCCGGGCTCAGAGCTTCGGCTTCCGTCTTTCCTCTCTGCTCTGGCCCACAGCCTCCTCCTAAGATGTGCATACCACTTCTTAACAAACTGTCTCTGCTTCTGCTATTTCCTAAGTCTCCCTGTCTAAGTCAATCTTCTAGGAATAAGAAACTAGAGATCGCAGTGGGCAGCTGCCAGACTCGGAGATGCCTAGAGAAGCACTCCCGGGCTCTGAGCAGCCCTACAAAGACAACACACAGGACGTTCAGAGCCAATCATGGGGCACAGAAACATTACAAATGAGGAGATTCCCCTGCCTTCGGCTACCAGGAATTACATGTACTCAGCCCTCTGTCCAGGAATTAATCCAGTAACGAATGTCCGCCTTGATCTAATCTCAAAGGCCATGACTAGGGGCTCCTCGCAGCTCACTGCTGCTTACAACCTCATCTTTGTACCAACTGGGTAGACTGGGATAAGGGGAAGGGACACACGACACAGTTCATCTGGACCTCTAGTACACCGAGGGCTGTTTATGCACTTGAAGAAACAAGTGACCTGGCCAGTGACATCGAGGACGCAGATTGCTAAGAAGACAAACAGCTAAGAGTGAAAGTCACCAAGCCAATGACCGCAAGGACTATAGTGGGAACATCTGCTGCGGCACATCCTCTGACCACACCTGAACCACCCCTGGACTTTCTTGTCATATGACATGACAGCGAGCTGTTGAAGTCACCTTGGGTACAGTGTTCCATCTCTTGCCACTGTGGCAGGCTCGCTCGTTATTCACCACAGGCAAGTATAAATTAAGCTCACACCATGATACACCCTGTCTCTTTCCAAAGTCAGCCCTGGAGACACGCGCTGCCAGATGCGCCTGGCAGCCAGCAAGGGCTCAGGAAACGGAAGACGGCCGCTAATATTGACATCAGCGGTATCTTCTTCCCTGCTGCCATTGCCAAAGCAAAGGTCCTACACACAGCTGCTGCTTGCAACTCCAGGTGTGCCAGTCAGTCACGAGACACCATTAGGAGGCAGAAAACAGGCTTAGGGGGCAAAAGAGAAAGTCAGCTGGTACACCTTGAATCCTGCTTTCTCTAACAAAAGCGAGACTATGAAAAGCATATCGTTTCTGATTCGGGCCCCTCATAACTGCCCATGTTATGGGATCTCACTGCAAGGGGAAGCATAAGAACAAGCTTAAGGCCGTGCTGAGGGTCACTGTGACCGGACCTATGAGATCCAGGACCTGGAACACAGTACATCTTAAAGGACCTGACATAGCCAAGGCCCAGGGAAGGCCTCTGAGTTCTTCTAACAATCTCCAGTTTTCTTTTGAATCAATAAGATAAAAGAAATATTTTCACCCAAGAGAGGTCTTTCAGCTAAACAGGAAGACTCTATTTAGAAGCTTGATAAAGAAATTAACAAAGAAAACCTGGACTCATGGAAGAAGGAGAGGATGGGGAGGAAAAGCCAGGGAGGGGGGGGGGACCAAAAATATATTATTTCCCTGAACTGCTATTTTAACAGTGAGAAAAGGAAAGAAGATTCACAAAGAATAAGGAATTTATCAGAAGCCAAACTGTCAGTACTTTAACATCTGAAAGAAAGAATAAAGGAGGAGCTGCAAACAGTCCTTCTGGGGGTGGGGGATGGATGGAAGGAGAGATGAAGAATTACATCACATCAGTCTCCAGATTTAACAGAGGCTGAATAAAACCCCTCGGGGCAATTTAGATGCTTAGGTCCTGTGAAGCAGAATCTTCCAAAGACTCAAAAGGCAGCAAATGTGTTCAGGACTGAATTTCCATAATAATGAGTATGTCTAAATTCACATGTGATTAGTGATTAGTACAAGTTACGTTATGCGCAGGCCTGACGTTGGGATGGAGTCTCTCACTTTTTCTTGGCCTCCACGTCCACATGGATCTGCCTCTTCTTCGGCGGGGGAGGAGGGGGCAGCTCCTGCTTAGACTTTTTGGTCGTCCCTTGTTCCCTTACATGAACGGTCTCCAAAAGATCCTTCTGAGAAATCTGGGACATGCCAAGCTTTGCTACAGCCTGAGTCACCTGCAAGAAAAGTCACCCCGAGTTTTGTCTTCATACGAAGGCCTTTACTGAGAGATAGTCACACAAAATTCTCCCTATGAAAATGTACAATTCGAGCCCAGCATGGTGGCACACACCTGTAATCCCAGCACTTGGTAAATAGAGGTAGAGGTTAGAGGTTCAAGGCTAGCCAGAGCTATATAAAAGCAAAGGGAAAAGTCTACTTCAGTGGCTATTCGTATGTAACTGGCTGCAGATTTTATCTCCAAGTTAGCCATGGCCATGCCATCTTGTAATGCTCCTCCATTGTGCTTGAATAATGACAGTTCCCAAAACCAAAGTAATTTTGTTTCAAGAACTACAGTAACTTGTTTTTCTAGATTCTTGCTCTGGCCACCTTACTGACTCTCAGTAATGGCCCAAAAGAGATGTTTATTGACATTTTCTAAGTTACCACTCACCTCATCTTTGCACAGGACAAAAGAGGAACATGTTAGTGTCCTTTGCCTCTCCCCTTTCTGTCCTGTAACTAACTACCCTGGCCCCCAAGCAGATGGTAGCTCTAGTTCCTGAACTGGAGACCCACTCTGCAGTCTAGTCTCCCAAATGAAAATCGTGTACTATCACTGAGTAGCTCATACCCTTGCCTGTCTTTTCTTCTCACTGGCCTTACACTCCAAGATAACTTAATGACCCAAAATAGAACCTTCTGTCTGTTCACAGCATCCCATGCCCCATTCTCCACCCCTGGCAACCTCACAGCATCCTATTCCCCGATCCCCACCCCTGGAAGCCAATGAGCGCCTCTCATTCTGCCAGACTTGGTCCATCCTGCATATTCCATATGTCCAGAACCACACTGCGCATGACTGGTTTATCACGAAGTTTTCCTGGTTCCGCCACATTATGTTGATGTCTCATTCATTGTGATTGTCAATTAGTACTGCACACTTTGGATATGAGACTGCAGTTATCTGTTCCTAAACACTTACAATTTTACTGCATGGTGGAATATACTACCCAAAGCAAAAGGTACCTGGTTCGAAGAGTCTTCTAGTCTCTGAACCAAAGAATCCCATCTCTGTGTTAGCTCCTCTGAGTCACTGCTCATCTTCTGAGACGCCTTGGGATTATTGAGTAGTTGACCCACGTCCTGGCCAATCTCACTCAGCTGGTCCAGTGTTTGCCTCTTCATTTCCATGTCTTCCTTCAAGATCTAGCATGTGAAATATTTATCAGACAACTCTCTCTCAACAAGGCTTCTCCTCCTCGGGGAGTGTAAGCAGGTAGCTTGGTGGTACTACGGATAACATGTTCTGCTATTCTCTATGCTGCAATAAATGGGTCTTGGTTCGGTAAGCCTTGAGTAATGGGAAACCAGCCATCAGCTGTATTCACTCAACTGTATTAACACTTAGTTACAAAACACTAAACATCACTGGCGTACAAGGGACATCGACGGCCACACACTTACCGCCAGACGCCGGACACTGACGCTCAGTTCCCTTTGGTCTTTGAAGTTGCTGGTCTGGACTTTATTCAAAGCCTCTTCCTTTTCGGTGAGCCAAGCTTCCAACAAGCACTACGAGTAATAACGAAAGTTGGAAATACATGTGGGAAATCATCTGGTGATTCACATAAGTTCCCAAATATCTAACCTGTATCAATGGCGTCACATTTAATGGAGGATAATAAGAACTTCAAATACCCACGTCCAAGGAACAAATGACTGCCAAAAGCATTAGCCTCCAACAAGTTACAACAGAGTAACCTGCCACTAGTCCTAAACTAGGGTAACTGGTAAGGTGTGGACAGAGTTCAGTGTGTCACCCCCCTCCCCGCAAGGGCTACTGTGCTGGAAGATCATGGTCACCAGTGTGGCAGGTGAGAGGTGGAGGGTCCAGTAGGAGGTCACTGAGGGTGCTGCCCTCACAAGGAAAGAATTTTCTGGGGCTTCCATAAGTTCCTGAGAATCACTGGTACCAAAGAGCAAGACTGACCCTTTCCTGACCTCTGGCTTCCTATGTCCCCAAATGATCTCTCCCTTTGGGGTCCATTCCCACCACAGTGCTAAGTGTTGTGATGTGACAGACAAGGGCTTCTCACCAGAGCTAGCACCATACTCTTTGATGTCTCGACCTCTAAAACTATGAATGAAGCAAGCCTTTAGGACTGTGGGCACCACTCAGTGATAGAGCTACTAGGTGCAGTCCTTAGCAGCACCTCATGAAACACTATAAATAAGCCTTATTGTCCTTCTACATTACCCAGCCTCTAGGATGGTTTGGGTTTGGGTTTGTTTTTGTTTGTTTGTTTGTTTATGGTTTTGGGGGTTTGTTTGTTTTTTTTAATGGGGTGTTGTTAATGTTATCAAGCTGGCCTTGAACTCGAAATCCTCCTGTCCCAGCCTCCTGAGCACCTAGGACTCACACGTCTGTAACACCAAAGCTGGCTAAGGATTTTATTATAACAGGAAAAAAAAAATATTCCATATAGTAACTAAGCCTAAATCTCAAGAAAGTGAGTAGATAAAAGACACTAAATCCAACTATGCCAAGTTTTTAAAAAAATCCTATAATAACTCAAAGTTTTTTGTTTTGTTTTGTTTTTCCTTGGGTAGGAGGGTTCGAGATGGGGTTTCTCTTTGTAATAGCCCTGGCTGTCCTGAAACTTACTCTACAGATCAGGCTGGCCTTGAACTCACAGAGATCTTCCTGCCTCTGCCTCCCAAGTGCTGGGATTAAAAGTATGCACCACCATCACCCAAAGTAACTCTAAGTTTTGAGCAAAAGGAAGCTCAGAGGTTTTCTTGTCCCTCCTTCTCATTTTAGAGAAGAGGACTGAAGTCAAGTGACATGTTCGAGGTCAGTCAGCTAGTTACTGGCTGAGCTGGGTCATGGACTCCTACCCCTAAATCAAAGGCCTGTCCACAGCACCATGCAGGAAATGTATGCCAACGGTCAAAGTTCAAAAGCAATTACATTGAAGGAGGAAATCTGAGGATGGCCCAAAGCCAACACCAAAATATTTCAAAGTCACAGCCAAAAGTGCATGTTCTTTTAGAAGATGCTGAGTGATGTAGTAAGATAACCTTAAGGGGCCAACTGTGGCCGAGTTAAACCAGTCCCCTAAAAGAATAAGTATTACAGAAATGCTTTTCTGTATAGCTTTAGAGGCAAGGGCTTACTTCTGCACTTAAAATGGGATGAATTCTTTCTCAATTGTCTTATTAATCAGTTTATTGACAGGCTATTCCTTATCTTTGTAGTCTACCACCACCACTACCACCCCAAAAAGATAAAAAAATAAAAGACAAATGCAGATCTTATCTACAGTCTAGCAAAGTTGATAAGATATGCACACACACACAGAGAGAGAGAGAGAGAGAGAGAGGGAGAGAGAGAGTTAACGTGTCCTAGCAATAGTCAATAGTGAATGAATGGTTAATTTAAATCTTCTAGTGATAAAAATGGCCAAAACTTGATATCCCTTGGCTTTGAAATATTTTTTTTTAATTTTTAAAGTTATTCCAGACATCAATAAATTATTTCACTTAGATGTCTCAGAGTTTCTATGACTGTAATGAAACATCACCCTGACCAAAGCAACTTGGGGAGGATAGATTTCAACTCTTTCAACTCTCAGGTCCCAGCCCATCTCTGGGGGTCTTGGGCAGCACAGCAGGGGGAGGCCTTAGTGAATGAGATGACCGCCTTACTTGTGGGTTTGCTCTGCTGTCTGCTACAACTCAGGACCACCTGCCGGGGGAGGACCACCACAGTGAGCTGGGCCCTCCCACATCAATCACTAATCAAGAAAATGCCCCCACAGACTTGCCCACTGGCCAATCTAATGGAGACATTGTCTCAATGAAGGTTCCTCTTCCCCAATAACTCAAGGTTTTGTCAAGTTGACAAAAAAAAAAAAAAAGAAAGAAAGAAAAAATAAATAAATAAACAAACCAGGACAGTAGAAAAGCCACACTGACTTTTTTCTGACAATACTGATGCCAATAATAATTACTGAAGCAAAATCTTTAACTACTGGAGGGGACACTTTGACCTGAACCTAAAGTTCCAGGTTCATGTACATATTGCAAAAGTGCAGCAGCCACATGACAAAAAGCAGGACTGAGTCTATTATACGATGTCTATTTTGAGATAGGATCTCACAGCCCAGATAGGCCTCAAACTTGCTACATAGCTGAGTAGGAATTTGAATTTCTGATCCTTCTGCCTAGTGCTGGGATGACAGGCACGAACCACCACACCCATTTTGTGAGTAACGAAAGAGTTAACCCAAGGTTTCATACATACTAGGAAAGTGCTCTATACCAACTGAGCCACATTCATATGTCCATCATGTTATCCTTAATTGAAAGAAGAGGAGGAGGAGGAAGAGGAAGAGAAAGAGAAAGTAGAATAATAGCAACAGGGGCTACCGAGCTGATCAGTCACTTAGGTTTGGACAAGTTCTTGCAATGCAGTATTTAAATTGTATGTACTATCAGCCACTGCATATGGTGAGCCACAAGATCTCACCCATCTGGTTCCTGATCCCCAGGTAGAGAATAGAGCTGCTTTTTCTGGATAGAAGTGTGGTGTATTTAGAAGAGTCAAGATGGACACTGTGAGAACACTGCATCTGCTTACTTTCTAGACTACAAGTGTTTGGCACTGGGGAGAAAAATCACACTTTTTTTGTCTTCTGTTTTGATAATGACTCTTGTGGCAAGCTAAAGGGTGGGCAAAGGGCCACCGTTCGAACAGAAAACCTGCCACAGTACAACTGAGTGTTCATTTGAAGGCAATGCGAGAGAGTATTTTCTCATTCATTTCAGCCTATATGCTGCTAAAAGTTAGGAGGAAGATTATAATTTAATGTTCACAGTGTATTGAGGCTATACCTTTACCTGTTATTTACTGACCACAAACTACATGCTGGGAATTATGTTGGTACATGTTCAAATGCATCACTCAATGTAAACCCAGTAGTAATTATAATGTGAAAAGTAAGTTAAGAATAGAAGAGATCTAAGTGCTAACATTATATTCATATATTCATAAATAATGAACAGAGATCAAATGATTATTACCATGGAGCTACATACCATGACCATAATGAATAACCTGTATAAATGGATATAATATTGATAGAAATTTGACTTTCAAAATAATAAATAGGGGGCTGTAAAAGCTGCTCAGGCGGTAGGGTGCATGGCTATGTACAAGGACCTGCCCTCACTCCCCAGCATCACAGGGAACAGCATAGCACCCCATGCCTGTAATGCCAGCATTTGCAGGCTGGAGACAGGAGAGTTGGGACCTCAAGGTCATCTTTAGCTACACAGTAAGTCTAAGAACGAAATAAATAAGTAATCAAGCAAACCAAAAATGTAGGCAAGCAAATGAATTAACTACTTCAAGAAGCAGCAGCCAATATTGAACAGACGGTCCATTTAAAGCTTCAAGTGACATAACTGGTCAAAACGCTTGCTTTCCCTTTGCTTCTAAGCTTTTTTTTTTTTTTTTATTTTAAAGCTATTTGCAAACTTCAGTCAACTATTTCCCAAATTTCAAAATGATTTCAAATTATCTCCTTGCGAAGGAGGGGAAGAGGGTAGCTGTGTTCCACAGCCATAACGGAATGATGGGCCCCTTGTCACTTGTGTCTTTGAGGGACAGAAGTTTCATGTCATACCTGTTCTTCCAGTAATTCCTGCCACAGAATGCTGATTTCCTGCAGTCTGTTCCAGCGTTCTTCTGTCCATCGGCACACAGCAGTCCAGCGCTCACCCAGTTTCTAGGAAAGGGAGAAGGCAGCCTCCGTCAGAACAGGCAGGAGGCACAGTCACTACAGTTTCCCTAGAAAGCCGTGATTGCCATCACTCCTTGTCATAAAGCACCAACTTATGAAAAGTGCTTTTAAGGGTATGGGTGAGAAAAAGAACTAGCTTGCATAGAATGTAATTACTTGAATTGCTCAGAGCTGAGAAAAAAAAAACAGCTAGAATTCCTGTTCCTACTTCACCATGGGGTTTGTATGGGGATGCAATATATTTTCAAATTGGGTACATGTGTCTGAGATTTCTTATTTATTTATTTATTTATTTATTTATTTATTTATTTATTTATTTATTTATTTTCATTTTGTGGAGCCAAATCCAGAGATCTGCGTGTGCTCAGCAAGCATTCAACCACTGTGCTACGACTGTAATCCACATTGTCTTTCTCTACTTCAAACTTCCCAGGCTACGTTTGCCTCCACAAATTCTTCAAGTGACCTCACACAGGAACGCCTGTGGATCATTTGAATGAGTTCCCGTGCTTTCAAATTTTGTTAACATTATAGTCTTACTGAATTATAGTCTCGTGCCTTCACTGCAAGGAAGGGCTGGATTGAAGGAAGGAACACCTGGCTAAGCCTGTAACCCACATAATGCTGAGCCCCAGCTGGGAAGTACAACCAAAGGTGAGTGTCACGGCTTGTGCCCCACCTCCACCCCACCCCATCCTGAATTCAAACAGGAATTTTAATTCCCAACGTCTTGCATGAATAGTATCAAGAGGGTGGAAGTTTCGCTTGAGGATGGGCTTTGTTTGGGTGTTTTTTTTCCCGTTTTTGTTTTGAATTAGATTAAATCAGGGCATGAAGGTGGTCCCAACATGATTACATCCTAATGGTTTAGTAAATTAAGGGAAGGACACCACACAGACACACACATGCTCCTGTTCCATTGGGATCTAGCCAAGGGAGAACACGTGTCAGGCTGTCTGGACTGCCAGCCTCCAAAACTGTGAGCTAAGTAAACTTCTTTCGCTATAAAGTAGCCTGCCTCGGGAACTTCATTACAGCAACAAAAAGACGGCTAACAGAGTCTACTTTTTTAGACTAGGATGCATAGGAGGAACAATTCATTACAGTAACAAGAGGACGATTAATAGAGTCTACTTTTTTAGGCTAGGATGCGTAGGAGGAGCAAGTAGGTAGATCTTGACTACAGAGATGATCTTTAGGCCCACCCTGCTTCTTTGTCGGTGTCCTTACCTGTAACTGATCTTCCAGAACAGCTGTGGCGCTCTCCCCACTGTTTTCATCAACAATTACCACCATGTGAGTTAAGGAGTTTACCTTCACCTGCTCGGCTTCAAGGTCATTTTGCAAACTCTGGAGGAAAACGAAAATAAGATACACTATGATTTCTGCTCTTCCCCTTTGTCAGTAGTAATTAAGGAAACCTAATGAGGCATTGTATTGCCATTTCCAATCATTCCCCTGCGTGCTTCCAAAGAAAGAAGCCCGCACACACCTGTACATTTCATTATGAACCAGTCTGAAAGCGCAACATCCAAACTGATTACAAATGTGCAAACGTAATGCCCTCTTCAGTCCCAATTCTGCCCAAAAACAAAAGAAGAAGAGGAAGAGGAGGGAAAGGAGGAGGGAAAGAAGGATAGCGTGTGTCTATTCTAGGAATAAAGACAAAAATATATCTAAGTTATCGGAGCACTCAAGAGGCAGAGGCAGAAGTATCTCTGAGCGCAAGGCCAGCTTGGTCAGCATAGAAAGTCCCACGTCAGCTGGGGCTACGTCATGAAACGCTGTCTCAAAAAGACAGACCTGTAGAACTGGTGGATCAAAAAGTCCAGGTTTAGAGTTCCACCACACAGAATCAGAGGCCATTTTCTCTAGTCCTACAAGGCGTGAGATGTGAGATGAGGAAAATGCTATATGATTCATAGAAGCTATTTTGATTAGCTCCCCAAGAGAGCAACCAAGAACAAACATATGGACATCTTCACTTCCCCCTTCCACAGGAAGAGAACAGTCATTAGACATCTGTAGAGAGTAATTTGTTTCAACACTAGCAATAGTGTTATGAAATGCCTCTTGGGTAGTGTTTAATGTAACCCTAAAGCTTTATTCATCGCTTATCTAGATGTTCTCCTGATCAATAAGAGTGTCTCTCTACCTTTCCTTTCTTCTACTGTGAAAACTGAACCACTGACGTTGGGACCAAGCTACACTGCCTGCTACATTTTTGGCTCATCACACAGTGCCCTATGCATGCCCTTGTGAGAAGGGGCAACAGTTATCCTTGCAGGATTAGGTCTGGATACATCTTCCAGTTTGTTTCTCGGCCCACATTCCGCATGAATGCCCACACACCCAGGTTCTGACGCACTTGTGAGTCCAAAACCACCCTGGCCAGATGTGACAAATGTCAGACACTTTCAGAAGAATGACACAGACATCTGTGCAAAGCTGACCCTCTCAACCCTGGCTCAGAAATTCCGCCTCCCCAAAAACACCGCTATAAGCTCCTAAAAAAAAAAAAAAAAGGCCACAGAAGTATCCCAACTCCATACGTCGGGTCCCAGGAAGGCTGAGTGCCACCTTCATATGCGACGAGGTAGAAAAGAAGCAAGGGGCCAATTTACTTTATGTTCTTCAAGCAGCTTTTGCAGGGACGACAGGTCATCACCCAGCGGGGCGGTTTCCATCTTCTGAATGCGTTCTTCCGTGAGGGTCAGCCAACCGGAGAGCTGCTGCAGCTGCTTCTTCTGCAATCCCATCAGCACATCATGCAGCCTGGCCAGGGGGACACAGCATTAGTCCCTCCAGTAGGGGCAGAGGCACCCACTCCAGGCACCAGGAAAGTGGGAGAGAGAGAGAGAGTGAACACACCCTTGTCTAACCTATTCAAGCAGCCGAGCGTCCATCGACGCTGAAACTAAGAGGGAAAGCTTTTATTACAGTCATAACTGGAGTCCATTAAATGCAGCCCAAGAATATAAATAACAGCTCCCGGTATTCATAACAGAATCATTGTTTCTACACTCAGGAATTCCTGCCTATTAAATTGGTGGAAATGGCAATGGAATGTGAAACACAGTGTGGAAAGTGAAACAGACCACGGGCTAAGGTTGCTGCAGAACACTGAATGGGAGGCCCGTGTCACACTGTCCTGCCGTCACCTCCCAGCAATGCCTTGCTGATTGTAATGCTACTAGCCGTCCGTGGGGGTAAGTTTGAACTGTCAACTCAGTACAGCCTACAAACACCTGAGATGACAGTCTCAATGAGGGGCTGTTTAGATGAAGCTGACCTGTAGCATTGAACTGATTGCCTTAATTGATATGGGAAGGCGCGTCTGAAAGTGCAGCACCATTCCCTGGTTGGGGCCCTGGACTGTATGAGAGTAAAGAGAGCTAGCTGAGAACCACCCATGGGTGCAATCATTCCTCCTGCTCCTGATGGTGGAAGAGATGTGACTGCTTACTTCCAGCTCTTGTCCCTGTGATGTCCCCAAAAATGATGAGACCGTAACCTGGAATTGTTAGCTAAGATAAGCCCTTTCTCCTGTAAGTTACTCTCTGTCAGGGTATTTTATCACCACAACAAAAATAAAACGATGGTATATCATCTATGCAAACTATACTTTCCCTTCTGACCACCTCTCGCACCCCAGCTTTCTCCTACGTCTTGACTAACACATCAAAGAGGAAACAAAGGTCATGAACATTCTAGCAACAGGACCCACAGGAAGGAGTCAGAACCCCGCCCGGCCAGCTCTGTACTGATCCTTCTCACAGGTCCACAGACCTGTACTTAAGTTTCACTGTGCAATGCGGTCTGGGGAGTGAGGCCCTTGTTTTCTGAGTTCCACTCACCGGGACTGCCTCTCCATGCTATCCACCCGGAGGGCCTCCCACCTCGCGTTCAGCAAGGTCATCTGCTCCTGGATCTCGAACTCCTCCTCATCGGACAGAGTGCCCTGCGTCATCAGTTGGTTCCCAGCCTGCAGGACACTCCCCACGCTGCTCTGGTGTGCAGTCAGCTCCATCATGAAAGCCTAGCAAAGGACACTGTGGTGAGCGGTGAGGCACTTATTGCAAAATAAACAAAAAAATAAAAAATGAACTGCTAGGGCGTCACCTCCATATCAATGCCACAGAGAAAGTAGCCCATAGGAAGCAAAGGTAAAGGGGCCTGATGGGATATATTAAGCTCTGAAAATGCGAAATAAGCATCAACTAGAACTCAAAAGACAGCTAGGTCAAAGGAAACAATGCTGTGGATGATAATGCTTGCCTTTCAAACTTTTACATTTGTTTATTTGTGTGAGCTCCCATGTACATGTGAGTGCATTACGTGTGTGTGTGTGTGTGTGTGTGTGTGTGTGTGTGTGTGTGTGTGTGTGCGCAGGGGGCGTAGAATTACAGGACAACTTGTGAGGGGTGGATCTCTCTTTCTACCAAGTGAGTTTCAGGAATGGAACTTGGGTCATCCGGCTTGGCAGCAAGACCCTTTACCAGCTGAGCCCTTTCTTTTAAGTATATACTGATTATGTTGTTCATAGATCATAAAGGTGGAATTAGGATTATATATATATAAAATAATAAAAAACCCACCACATTCACACACAAGATAAACTTCTTATGAAATATTACTATTGCTACTCTTTTCAACCACAAATGCAAAATAACCTCACATATATCAAAAAAAGAAAAAGGAAAAAAAAACCTGCTTAACCAAAAATAATTCCCCCATACAGCAAAAGATACTACTATAGCAAATAACTCCTTGTATAAAATTGTGCAAGAACACTGGATATAACACTGGCTTAATCAGACAACAAATAAAAATAATAGCTTTTAGGGTAGCATCAGAAACCTAATGATTTGGGATACCAGTTGGTCATTTTGATATTTAACTATAGCTAAACACTTCAAAAAGGAACATCTATGTGCACTGATGTCCATCAGCAGTTCTAAAAAACACATGAGCTGCCATCAGATTGAAGTCTGGGATCTGATTCCCACGAACTGTCCATCGCCCACCCCAGTTCTCTGACGAAGTCCGTTTAAAGAACACAGGCACTACACCGTGACCTTTTTTACAGAGCAAAATTCAGGAAAGGGCAAGGCGATCATGAAGTCACCCCATCCACCCCTAAATCGGGCCCCACCCCAGACAGATCCGGCGCTCAGCCACAGATATTTACTTCATGGGTAGCAAACTGCTCTTTGACTTCTTCAACATCATCAGAAATGTCATCTTGTTCCTGGAACGTGTCCTCCGCAGACAGCAGCCATGTCAACACTTCCTCTAGGGCTATCTGGTAGCTATCCAAATCCATGTCCACCTCGGTGACCGTGCTGGGGGTCTCAGCGCGGGGACTCTGGCCTTCCTCCGCCAGCACTGCGCTCTGTGGAAACAAAGCCACAGCAGTCATGAAGACACAGGTGTGTTCACCAAACTCTCACTGTCCGGAAAAACCAAGCAGGGACCAGGGTCTCAGGAGACAATCCAATTCTCAGGAGCTGAGCGAGCAAAGCCATGAATTAACCAAAGGGCACTTACTCGGTGCAAGAAGACACCAAGAAATACCAAACAGAGTACACACATGAGTTCCACATTTGAGGAGATTCTAACACAGAGTCAGGGAGAGAAAAATATCCCGCGTGAGTCACTGCTGAACAAAAATAAATGGCTCTCCAGTAAGCTCTAAATGCCAGTGGTCCCATAAAGGGACACTATTTGACTTCATGAAATAGAGAATTTTGATGGAGGACAGAAAACATGCTGGACCTTGAACAATGGTTGCAATTTACAGAAAAACATTGAGCCAGGAACTCTGTTTTGACCCCTGCTTAAAATCCTTTCATGACCCCACATTTGAAAGTTGCATGTTAAACAGTGAACAATGGCGGACACACAACCTGTGCTAATGACGGGATTTTGTGTTTTATTTTTGGAGGCAACAGCCTTCTAGTTTATGTGCTGCTCTGTTTGGGGTTTTTGGTTTGGGGGGCTGAGGCTTGTAGAAGAAAACTCTGCCTATCTCTTTCTAGTTTCTCTTGAAGAACGTTCTGGTCTTGTAATCAAGCCTACTGCTCTCCTTCTTCTTTGGTTTCCCTTCAAAGCAAAACTTATTTAAAACTTGTGAGCAGACCACCCCATGTTCAATCCTCTAACACATTTTTAAATAAAATATTCCACACACACATGAATGAAGAGATGGCTCACATACGTAACCCCTCATGTGCCCTAACATTCTGTTTCAACACTGTCTCAACATTTGCGCCCAAACAACTGAAAAGTTGGTAAATCCATTTTTCTAGTTTTACTTTTAGACCATACAATTAATCGACCAATTAAAATATCTCTGATAACAGCTATGCTGGAACAACACACACCAACCAGAAACAAGAGGAGACAGCCATCACGTGTTTCTTCCAGAAGCTTCTCAGTGGCCTCCTCTGGAGCTGACCCCTCCTGTCTTCCCCAGCTCTCCTTCCCAGGATCAGAACACAATGGTTCTCCCAGGTCAGTGGTCCTGCCCATCTGTAAGTGATGAACCTCCTGAAACTTCTTTTTCTTTATATACTTTGACTGAGTGATATCTTCTCTTTCTACTGGATTTTTAAAAAAAAAAAAAATAGTCCATATCCCATAGATATTCTATTTCTAGTAAAATTCTTTTCTAACTTTCAGCAGTTCTGACACCTCCAGTGTCTATAAGATACATCAAACCGTATTCACATTTAAACACTCCATTCTTGCACCCCAAAACTTACTCCCCCTCAGGCTCCATGCACCTAAGTACTCCAGCTGAAAACCTGGCTGACAGACACTCTCTCTCTCTCTCTCTCTCTCTCTCTCTCTCTCTCTCTCTCTCTCTCTCTCACACACACACACACACACACACACACACACACACACACACACACACATCTCACGTTTAATCTGCAAGGCCGTCCTACCTTCAAAGGTCAACGCAGATCCACACAGATCTTCCACGTCTACAGCCACCTATGTCTCTCCTCGAGACTACACTGACTTGCTAACTTTTGGCACCCACCTCCCAATCCATTTCCCAGACAGCAGAGAGAATGATCCCTCTCATGGCTTCACACCCACAGGACTCCCTGCCTGAAATCCTTCACTGTCTTCTCAACGCTCTTAAGTCACAATTTAAAATTCTTCACATACTTCACCATAATACTGAGATGGCGAGAATCAGAGAAAGACAGTGTGGGCACACGGAGATGGATCGTAATGGGTTAATGAGAGAAGACTTTCCTTAAAGATTCTGTCTACACTGAGGAAAGAGGGGCAGCTTACTCAGGGACCATATACATAGAATACACTCCACACATGGAATTTAACATACATAAGAATAAGGGGGAAAATCCTACTCTGACTGAAATTATAGCATAAGAGGTATTAAATTAACATTAGATCTTGAGGTTGGAACCCAAAAGAGTTGTTTTAGAGAAATCAAATGAATCTGTTCAACTGAGTTACAGGAGTTAGTTGAATGAACCAGTCATCATATGTCAAAACACTGGCTAATTAAAAGACAAATGATGTCGAGCCATAGGAAGGAAAGCAAGCTAAATTCTCAATGTAAAATCCTGAAATACTAGCGCTAAGATATCTCTAAAGACGATTTGGGGGCAAATGTCCAGCATGTCAAACTAGCAATGTTGGTAATCAGCCAAGGGTCCTCTGTGTAGGCACACATCCATGAGGGAGGGATGGAAGGCAGGCTCAACATGCAAATACTCAGTGGGAATTAAAAACAGGTTTTCAACAGTCTCGTTCTTAAAGAGATGCAGAGATCACCTACAGAACACCTAATGCTACTCAGCATGTTGGAAGAAAGGAGAGCCAGAGAGGGGACTGGTTGTCAGTATCAGAGATCAGTGGGCACCAGGACAAGTCAACAAGGAGATAGTTAAGACTTGATCACTTTTGATTCCCTCACTTAATGTAACTCAACCTCTAAGTTAGCAATAAAAGCAAACAAGTGGAAAGGTAAGAGTTAACATGCTTATCATAGACAAACAGTATATGGTTTCTGGAATTCTTACCATGTCACCTTGCACCCTAAAGAGAAGTGATTGTTTTATCTAAGTACCATAAAATAAACAAAGTCCAGTTCCTTCTCTCTCTCTCTCTCTCTCTCTCTCTCTCTCTCTCTCTCTCTCTCTCTCTCTCTCTCTCTCTCTCTCTCATTAACTATTACTGTGTGGGTGGGTGCACACATATGGAGGTCAGTGAACAACTTTATAAGTTGATTTCCTTCTTCTACCTTTATGTGAGTTCCGGAGATCTAACCCAAATCCATCAAGCTTCAGCACAAGCAAAATGAAAAGGAAAACCCAGAACACCATCTGAGTGACCCAAAGCAGAACAGCATCCACAAGACCAGAGGCACAAGAGAATAATTTGCAGAAATTAAGGGTTTTTCTTGTGCATTATTTGATGGTCAAAACAAACAAACAAACAAACAAACAAACAAATCTGGATTCACAATCAGGCCCCATCTCCCCACTTTTCCTCCTCAGTAATTTTTCTCCTTCTTCTAAAAATTACAGTATTTTTGAAATGGATTAAAAATAAAAATGATTAGTACATGCCATCCAAACTCTAAAAGAACAAGTAAATTCTCTAAATCTCATAGAAGTGTGGGGGGAAAGATACTATGTTTAAGATTATTATCATAATTGGAGAATTAAGTAATTTTTTTTAAAAAAAGAATTTGCTAAATGAGAATGTCAAAACAAATCCAGAGGGAAATGCTATAATAATGATAGGTAGGCGGGCTTACTAAGTGTTCATTCCAAGTGTTGTCTTTACCAAGAGGATAATATTAACCACAACAGTTAAGAGGCCAGACAAGTACCAGAGCATGAAATTTAAGATTGAAGACACGCACATTCTTTCTCCTCCAAAACGCACTTCTTACAAATTTGAAATGCTCACCCCTCTTTCTCCCTGTATGTGCATATCCATGTGGTGTGTGATGTGGCGGCCAGGTTGATGGCAGGTATATTCTTCAGTTGCTCTTATATAATTGAGACCGTGTGTGTGTGTGTGTGTGTGTGTGTGTGTGTGTGTGTGTGTGTGTGTGTGTGTCTCATTGAACCCGGAGCTCATTCAACTAGGCTGGCTGGCCAATGAGCTCCCATGACTCACCTGTCCCTGCCTCCCAGCACTAGCATTCCAGGGGTACCACGGAACCCAACATTTATGTGCATGGGGCATCCTAACTCAGGTCCTTGTGCTGAGCAGGAAACCCTTTACTGACTGAGCATCCTCTACATACCTCTGAACTTACTAAAACATTAGGAGGTGTGACTTTCAATATCTGAACAAAGAGTTTTCCTTTTATGAATGAAGACGACAGGAATTTTAGAGAAAAATCTCAAAGAGATGAAATGCGGGTTGAGTCAAGGCAGGATAATGGAGGAAGAAAAAAAAATCCATTATTCATATCTCCTTAGAAAACCTCATTTACACTCTGTTGAAAACATCTGTTAGCCCATCTATGGAATATGTGACAAGCCATTTATGGGAGACTGCCTCTCTTAAGGAAAACGGAAAGTAAGGTGTATATTTTAAGAAGTCCTTATGAAAAGATAATGGAAAAAAAGTTCTTTATTAATGGCCCCCAAACATATAGAAAATTAATACCTAACAAAAAAAAAAAAAAAAAAAAAAACAACAACAACAAAAAAAAAAACCCTGCGATGACATGAGAGAAGCCATTACTCACACCTGACAGCAAACAATGTCAGGGTCTAACCATTGTGGTTACAAACCCACCCCTCAGCCGTCAGTTGACGGCAAAGCATAGCTGTTAGCGTGGCATGCAGCACCATGCCCAACGGCCTCAGACCCTAACTCCAACTCTCCATGTGAAAGAAAACACTTTCCTTGCTAATTAGTTTGGCCGAGTCACACATACGTGTAACGGCACGCTAACTAAAAAACAAAAGCAAGCTTAGAAAAGACACAGATGTGTCAAGGAATGATGACCCCGTACCTATGAGAAAACGAATGGGCAAGTCAAAAGTTCCAGGAAAAAATGGTCCAGTACCTGTATATTAATTTCTTCCTCGTCACACTCTTTCTTGTACTTCCTTGGGAGCGTCTCCACCTCTCGGATGGCATCTATCGTGACTTGCTGAGGAAGCACCTCGAACAGAGACGTTAAATACATAATTATGGATTTCTTGTCAGGGAGCTGCACGGCAACATCTGCAAGCAGAAGAAAGGATGGCTCAGATGGGCGACATACGTGAACTGCTCGGCGTCAGGTAAAGAGGAACCGCCCTGGGACCCAGAAACAATGCCTCATTTATAAGCCCCGGGACACTGGGTCTCAGCAAATTGCTACTTCAAATCACAAAATATGACGCAGAGGCAAAGACTTATTCAACCTCCAGTTTGTAACAGTCTTCCATAAGCCGGGCAAGATGATGCGAATCTGCAATCCCAGCTCTTGAGAGGCTGAGGCAGGGGGTTCATGAGTTTGAAGGCTGCCTGGGCTATACACTAAGAGTATGCCTTCAGGAGGAAATAGAAAAAAAATAAAAAAAACTGTCTCAAAACACTCAAAGGCAAGCTATACAACTTGCCATTTAAAATATGACACAGGCTCCATTCATACTATAGAGTGAACGGAATTCAAGCCTAAAGCTGCAGCTAGAATCTTCAAGCTATATGCAAATGCTCACACATACATGCATTTTAAGAAACTAAACCAACACTGAATTATTTGTCTAACAAGTAGATTCCTAAAATTGTTTCAATGCTACTTGATACAACTTAACTATTATCCAGTGAAACAATTAACTCACTGCCTAAGGAACCTGCACATTGAAGGGCAAAAGGAAAAATGTCTGCAAAAAAAATGGTTTGTGGGAGGTGGGAAGTGGGAACTTACTGGCCAGCCACCTTAACCACTGTCTTAAGAGATAAGGTAGAACGTGGTAGAGGAAGACACTTGGCTTCCTCTGGGCCACACATGTATACACATGTGTGCACACACCCACACCACTCACAACATACACACACACTACACACACGAAGGTAAATAAGAAAATAAATACAATAAAATGAAGATTCTTTAACTGTCATAATACATTCTAAACATGAAAACAGCATCACTTCTCAAGATTCAAAATAAGGCGGAATCAACTTCAACAGTATTATTCTCAACCTTACCTTCAGGGTCTAACAGCTTTTCAATCCCCAAGTAAGCATGGGCCTTGCTAAAAGCATGTTCAAGTCTCTCAGTTGGGGACATTTTGACCACTCTGTCCCAGCTGAAGAGATCAGGCCTGAAATTACCACACAAACAAAATTTAGTGAAGGCAAAATACAACGGAGGTGATGTAGACAGTGTCATAATCCATTACATTCTAAATTTTGATTTTTTTAAATTTATGGGTGCTACTGTAAATTATTATCTTTTATATCTCAAAAGTTTATAACATACATAAAATCAGAGAGTAATTGACAGACATGACAATAATAAGTAAGATAGTCTATGGTTCTTGAAGGAGTTGAGTATATAGTATTTCCCAAATAGTAAAATATGGGTAGAGGAAAAACTATCAATACAGAGAAGACAAGAAAAAAAATGACCCAGCAACAGTAGAAGAAAAAAGCTCAAACCTAAATATATGAATTAGCACAATCAATAATTTTTCTTCCCCCTGAGACAGGGTTTCTCTGTGTAGCTTTGTGCCTTTCCTGGAACTCGCTTTGTAGACCAGGCTGGCCTCGAACTCACAGAGATCCGCCTGGCTCTGCCTCCCGAGTGCTGGGATTAAAGGCATGCGCCACCACCGCCCGGCCACAATCAGTAATTTTAATAGACTAAATCCAGTGATTAGGACAAAGGTTCTGGGCCTGGAGGGTCACAAATTAGAGGCCAGCCTCATCTACACAGCAAGTTTCAGACCCTGACTTGGTGCCTCTACACGCCAAAAGAGACTAAGGTAAAAGACAGAAACCACTGCTGTAATTGTACTTTAGTTATTCTAACCACAAAGGTGCTGAGGGGATCGGTTCCCTTCCACTCACCCTCCTCCTCCGGGACAACTAGTGTTGTGTTTACATCTTGTCTTTCTTCCAGTCTTACGACTTGGACAGTATGACTGGCTTGATAAAGCTTAAGTCTCTCATTTTCTTTGCACTCCATCCTTGTACTTTAGACCCATCCTGAGACCGGCCTCCCCCACCCCCTCCCTACCACTTCCTCCCTGTCACTCAGGCACCACAGCCACTAGCCTCCCGCATACCAGAAGGCTCTTCCCACTTACCTAGTGTATTTTTCTTTAGTGTGCCTACCATCTCTATATAATACACCATTTACAATTTCACAGCCCCACACACTCTGAGACAGAGTCTTCAACATGTAGCCCAGCCAGGCCTCAGAACAGTTGTGTAACAGAGAATGTCTCTGAACCCCTGATCCTTCTACTTTCCAAGTTCAGGGGTCAAGTGTGTACCACCATGCCCACCTACAGTCTACATTTATTTTTTAATTAATGACTGTCTCCAGTTGGAAGGAATGGGATGGCTGTCTGTTTTGTTCCTGCTGTATCCTTGTGTCTAGTACAGGAAGCCACATTCCATATACTTGGAATCAATGAGCCAATAAATGCAACAGGTACTAGATAAATTCAGCAGTTTCTTAGCAGTACAGGGCAGCGCTGGAGAGATGGCTCAGAAGTTAAGAGTACTGACTGCTCTTCCAGAGGACCTGAGTTCAATACCCAGCATCCACATGGTGGTTCACAGCCATCTGTAATGAGATCTGGTGTCTTCTCCTGGCGTGCAAAGTTACATGGTGGCAGATGTTGGATACATAATAAATAAATAAACATTAAAAAAAAAAAAGTACAGGGCAGCATCCTCAAGATGGTAAAAGAAGACTAGGAAAAGATGGGAAGGAAAAGGGTTTTTAACCCCATAGCAAGCTCAAAATATATATTTTTAAAAAAAGGCTATAGAAAACATCAATATTATTCTGGAAAAATATTAAAAGCACTGGCTTTGATATTAAGAGCAAAACATTCTTCTCACTGTCACTAATTTGAATCAACACTATATAAAGAACTGAGGCCGAGGAATTGGGGGGTGCAGGCTATCATATTTTTAAGGATATTCTAAACTTAGCCATGAGTACTTCAGCATCTGAGTGCCTATCAGCAAAGATTAAAAAAAAAAAACTGAATAAAGTAGGAATCAAAGAAACCCAAACCTGTAGTGTACAGAGACAAACTTACTATGGTATAGGCAGTAAGTATAGAAAAGTGTACATCATTTGTATATAACAGCCAGGAACATTTAGGGAATTCAATGAGAAAATTAATAATTCATAATAGCAACGAAACATAATACAATTTTCCTGTCTGTGGCATTTAATCTTTGACACATGCAGAATTTATTCGGGGGTATTGTGTGGCAAGGCATATATTAATACATAGTTAAACAACTGTCTCATACCCCCAGTTAATTTGCGATATCAGCTCAACTGGTTATCAGGTCAATCGATACAAGAGAGCGTCTCCTCAGCTCTTTTTTTTTGAGACAGGGTTTCTCTGTGTAGCCCTGGCTCTCCTGGAACTCGCTCTATAGATCAGGCTGACCTCAAACTCACAAAGATCTGCCTGCCTCTGCCTCCTGAGTACTGGGATTAAAGGTGTGCACCACCACCTCCCTGTTCTTCCTCAGCTCCTAACGCTTCCAGGATGAAACATGAGAGATCCTTCTCATACATCCAGCACCGTCAAATGTTGCCACTTTCACATGCGACCTATTATTATCCTACTACATTTTATAGCAGTGCATTCGTCATCTTGATTTCTTATTAGAAAGTTATTTCAGGCCGCTTACTCTTCTGGGATGTAATTGCTATTTTTGCATTATATTCTTACATACAAATTGGAATCTTGTTGATGAGATCTCATAACAAAATTGTGTAGCTCTTCATAAATGTGGGGAACACAATAAACAGAGTTTTCCTTTTGCCATAAGAACAAAAGCTACACACAAGTCTTTGCATACATTACTGGTTAGGGCTAAAGGAGTGGGACTGAACTATGTCAATTATCTTCCATTTTTTAACTTACAAATGTGTAGGAGAAGTCATGGGCTTTGCACTGTAGCCCTGAAGTCCTAAAGGAACAGCCAGTGGTTGATCTCCTATTGCATAGCTTTGTTTAATGATTTGCAGAACATGAGCAGTAAGGGCAGCAGAGATAGAGGACGGGGTTATGGGAAGAGAATTGGAGAGGACACAAAGGAGGTAGAGATTTGTAGGCCGAAGGGCATCTCACTTGTGCCGGTGGAGCACAGCATTGAAGGCGAGCCCATCGGTCCAGCTGGTGGTGAAGTTGAGGACATTGACTTGGCTGTAGGGCCTGGTCGTCTGTCGCACCCAGCTCAGCAGGATCTTCTCACTGTTTGTCTGCTGCAGGTCTGACATGATATCTTTCATGACATCTTTCACCTGTGCAAAAAATTAAAAAAAAAACCACATCTGTTAATAACGTACCATTTCCTTCAGTGAAGTTCTTGGAAAAGAAATATTAGACTAATCAAATATTGTAAACTATTTAATTAGCATTTATTTCCAATTTCTACTCTAAAGGGTGGAAAGATAAATTTTAAATGACTTTTAGGGTATAGGATTTTCTATATATTACCTCCGTTCCATGTCCGAAACAATATTTGCACTCTTTAATTACACTGAACTTTCCTTTCATGCTATGAAAAAGCCACATTTTAATACCTTTTATTTGCAAGGGCTTTTTTCATAAAAACTAAACACAAATTTTATTTTCTATAAAAATGAGAACAGACCATGTTTGACTGACTACAAAATCAAAGAATTAAACAATTTTCCTGATAGTAATAACAATCTACTCAAGAACTAATGTTTTGTTATTATCCTAAAGTAATATACATATGCATATATATAAGGGAAGACCTCAAAGAATGATGGAGACACATCAAAAGGACCACTAACCAATGTAAGGGATCAGAAGGAGCCAAATCTAAGACAACTATCACATCAGAATGAATAATATTAGCAAAAGATGAAAATTCTATATAGAAGTCCATAATTCATCCATTGGTGAATATGGTAGGTAGGTGGGTAGGTGGATGGATGGATGGATGGACAAATGGATGGATGGACAGATGATAGACTGATCACTTGGGTCTTGGACTTGCAGACCTCAGAATTCTGAGGCAATCAATACCTCCTGTTCAAACCAAGTAGTCTATGGAGTTCTGATTTGGCTGCTATAGAAAATGAATAGAGAAACAATACTTTTTCAAAGTCTATTGAAAAGTGATCAGGAATCTCCCCACCTGCCAGTGCAGAATGATGCTCCATAGCAATCCTAATGTCAGCTTGTGATTTCCATCCACAATGTCAGTACCCCCAATATTCACCAACTCTACCTGTCAGAACAAAATAATAAAAATAGCAAACATAACTCTTCGGACAATGTCTCCACACAACTCCAGATTTTTGATTTAGTCCATTTGTACAGCAATATAAATGAGGATAGCAATTTTATTTTAAGAATTGGATCAATGCAAAACTCAAAAATGTGTTAGTTATACTGCAAATCAATGAGAGCATCAGAAATGCAATATGACTTATCCTTCACTCACAGAACAAGTTCAAAACTTCTACCATGAAGAAACATTTCCAAGCATCAGTTAATGCCGATGCTTACAGCAGCCAGCAGGCTTCACAGTAAATAACACCCACAGCAACACAGAACCCCAAACGTTGCTTACATTGTTCTGATGTAAAACCTGCAGTACCCGGTTGACGTTATTTAAGGCATGCACCCTTGTGGAACCACGTTCTTTTGGCTGGAAAATAAAAACACAAAAGCAAGTAAGATGCCACATCCCTTATGTGGGATGTGCTGACAAACTTTAACACAGTGATGTAAGCAGAACAGCAGGTCAGTATCCATGTCACCAGCCTGGGTACCACAGGATGCAAGTGCACTAATAACGTTTTGAAATACTGGCTCACTGACCTATGAGCCCACTGGAATGCCCTAGGGAGCCTCCAAACGAGCATGGCAGTTTCCTGCCCCATAAGAGACAGTCACTTGAAGGACTTAGTATGTGGTGGGGAATTGTTATTTTTAACATAACCCTAGTTACTCTAAGAGGCAGGCAGACATGTTTGAGAATCAATTCTGTTAGAGAAAGCTTCTCCTATCTAAACTTCTCTGGAGGCACAAAAGTACCAGAGAAGTTGTGCCTGCCTTATCGTGACCAAGTAGGAACAACAGAGCAAGGAGACATTGTCCCAAACTCAAGGTCATATGAGAAGAGTGCCCACCTAGGGCATGGCAAGCTAGGCAGAGCTTCGCTCCCCCTCTCCAGCCAGGGACTCTCACGAGAGACATCAGCTTTTCCCTGAAGGCGCCCAGCCTCCGCCAGGAAGGCAGAGAGAAGGTATGATACTCAGGCTATGGCAAGGGATGGGGGGGATCTCATCTTCAGCAGAACATCTCTCCATAACTTTATAGAAATACTGTTACCTGTGTAAAATACTGTCATCGCTAGGGAAGCCATAAAAGACACCAAAGACACCTTCACAAGTAGAGTTATTTCCATACCAGGACAGAAAGCCTTATACATACAAGTTTGGGTGTGATAAAAATAAAAAAAACATGGAAATAATGCTGAAACCCTGAAGAGAAATAGAAATGTCTGAACAACTATTTCTTAATTGCTTATTAAATGACATTTAAATGTGGCTATCTATGCATTATCACCATTCAAAGCACTATCTCCTTTTTATAAATTCATTCCCTTTTTATATGCCCCCAAAACAGGCAGTCTCAGGGCAATAAACATTTGAAGTGACTTTATATTTGATGGAAATATAGAGCCCTCAAGAAAACCTACATACTACTCTATCCAAACATCAGTTAAAGCATTGTACATAAAGTTCACCTTTCCATTTGCCTTCGCAACTCAGTACCCACAGTGGGTCTTCAGATATCAGTAACCACCAGAGATGCTCTATCAGCCTCATTCTCAAAGATGTCCTCTCTTACAGGCTGGAGATGTAGCTCAGGTGCTAGAGTGTTTGCCTTGCTTGCCTGCATGGAGCCCTGGGTTCCAACCTCAGCACTGCCCAAACCTGGTGTGGTGGCACACACACCTGCAGTCTCAGTGCTTGGGAGAGACAGAGGATCAGAAGTTCAAGGTCATCCTCAGCTACCCAGTTAGTCTGAGACCAGCCTGAAGTACACAGGACCCTGTCTGAGAAAAATAGAGATGTCCTCTCACCAATGATGTTCCTGTGAGGCCTTCTAGAAGATCCAAGAGCTTTCTGCCATCTTTGAGGTCTGAGAACATATCATTGATGGGTGGTTTCCCACTCTGCAATAAAGAAGAAGTAAAAGTGGGGTGACTTCAGGATCAGAACCTCCATTGGCTGGGGCTAGTGAAACAGATCAAGGGGCAAACTCACTTACTACTGGCCGTGATGGCCTGAGGTCAGTCCCCAGGACACACACAGTGAAAAGAGAGAATTCTCAGAAGCTGGCTACTCAACGCCACAGGTGCACCTTGGTATGAGTGTGAGTGTTCATGTGTATGTGCATGCTAATAAATACATAAATGTAATAAAAATTAAAAACAAAAAGAAATTCCACATGTTCTTAATGTTTAAAATACTTTTGGCCATGTTCAATCCCAGTCTTAGCACTTGGGCTAATCAAAGCTTACAGAGCTACTAAGATAGACACACAACATCAACTCTCCCTGATAAACACACCAGGAAACCCCAGTACATTCTGTCACTTCACAGATCTGGCCTTCTTGTGGTAAGATGAGGGGTTTATAACAAGGCAATTCCTGTTCAAAGAATCAGGAGCCTCAGTTTCAAACGCAGTTTGACCAAGAAATTCTTGATAAGCCCAGCTCATCTATCTAAGCTCCCTTATACCACCTTTTAAATATTTTAAGTATCAAAAAGTATAATGTTGTGTGAGAATGTACTAAAAATCACAATGCATGATGCAATAAATCTGTAATGGCCTTGCATCATGTTGCTTCTTTTTATGAAATATTCAGAACTAAAAGCTCTTCCTGACAGTCATAGATATTTCATAATCAATAACTGTGTCTTTTACTTCTGACTTTAAAAAAGTGCATCTTCCTTAGGAAGCAAGACTTTAAACTTGAGATGAAGAAGGAGGCGGGCCTGAAACTCTGCATTCCTGTTCTCCCCACCCCCCCACCCCCCACTGACTCCTCACTCATTTTTTAAATAACTTCCATGAGCAATCCATTAAGGATTCTTAGCAGGTATCTTAAAAGCTCACAGGCTCTAAGAGGGAAAGCATGACCATGACCCATTAGAGAAGCAGTGAACAAGCTGGGCCCTATCTCTGAAACACAGCTGATTCTCCAGGCTGCCACTGTGATGGGGACACACAGATTATCTCCACTGATTACAGCAACAAGCAGATTAGCAGGACACAGAGGCCACCTTCCAGAAGCAGTAAAAGCCGAAGACTTCCTAACTACTATAAACAAAGCAAAGGGCAGACAAGGCCCTGATAACTGCCTGTCCCCAAGGCTCCCCTCCTAACTCCCCTCCCACCTCCCAGAGCACAGTTTAGCCAAAGATCTCAATTCAGTCTTAGGTCTTAATACAGCAAAGAAACAAACACATCAGGTAAAGGTCCATGAAACAGGATGAGTTTCATTAACTAACATCTGCTTTCCAAAGTACCAACAAAACATTATGAAAAAGCTTATAAAATGAAGCGAATGCAAGTATTTTCTTCATATCAGACATAATTATGGATGTCTATTAGTGGCCTTATACACAAACAGGCTGTGCTATATTATATATTAGCCACAAATTTTAGCCATGTTACCTGGTCTTTACACACTCACTTGTTTGTTCAAGACTCAAATGGTCAATCGATTACTATTATCAGTTATACCACAAGCAAAACTTCATGTTTTCTATTGTTACGAAAAGTACTATTGAGGCCAGAGAAGGTCCAGCAATTAAGAACACTTGTTGCTCTTGCAGAGGACCCAGGTTCAGTTCCCAGCACCTACATGGTGACTTACAACTATCCACAACTCCAGTTCCAGGGAATCCATCGCCCTCTTGTGGCCTCTTCAAGCAGCAAGTACACATAGTGTGTACATGCATACAGGCAAGCAAAACGCACAGACACATAAAATAAAAATAAATCTTTTCTTAAAGAACCATAAGATTTCAGCAGTATCCAAGAGGACTTATGGAAGATCTTCTCAGTCCCAAATTCACAGAAATGTTGACCTGTGGGAACCTTTCCTATTCAAAAACAATTCACATAAGGACGCAAGAGCACACCTGTGTGGGTATAACCCAGAAACCATGAACGCTCCATTTAGACTTCTAAAAGGTAGCATTAATAGCACACTTTCTTTTTTTCCTCACATCCAGAGAGTTGATCTATTAGGCAACAAGTTTAAGAAAGAAAGGCTCCTTCAGAAGGGCAGATACTGAGAGACTGGGAAATAAGTGAGATTGGGGTGCACGATGTGAAATTCCCAAAGAATCAATTAAAAAAAAAAAAAAAGCTCCTCTAGAATACTCTGTTGGAAAAAAAAAAAAAGATGAAGACATAGTCCTGTCCCTGTAGAAGTCAATCGTTTGTGCAAGGCTGGGCAAGGCCCTTTTTCCTTTAAATACTGGCCTACAGTAACAACAGCCCCATGTCTTACTTCTGTTTCTCAATTTCAAATTAACCCTGATGACAACCATATGGAACGTGTCTTGAACATGGACCCTTTTTCCAGTGTTCACCATAAGCAGTGATGACATGATTGTTGTACATCAGCAGTCAGTTCTATGAAGGAGCGCCAAATATCTGCAGCATGGCAGACAAGGAGGGGTGACAGGGCTCCCCCAGGGTAGAGGGAAAGGAGGTGCCTGGACTCTCACAAGGAAGTCATCAACATCTACGGTTCCAAACTTAGACATGACGTCCTTAATGGCAATGCACTTCTGAGTTCTGCTGAGTTCTTGAGCCCTGGCTCTAACTCCCTCAAGGGTCAGACAAGTATCCCGTGAGCATGTCATCAGTCTTTAAACACCAGCTCTAGTCTCCACCTATTCCTATCATTTAAAAGATGAAGAATGTTAAAATACTCTAGTTGGGACTAGTTCGTCAGTGTCCTTCCTTCAAGGTCAGGTGTTGCTGGTCACTTGCTCTTCTGTGTGCGGTCCACCACACCACTGCCTTATAAGATGAGGTGAATGAGCATCCTTGAACAGCTGAAGTACTACAAAAGAAGCTGCTGCTTCTTCTTCTTCTCCTTCTTCTTCTCCTCCTCCTCCTCCTCCTCCTCCTCCTCCTCCTCCTCCTTCTTCTTCTTCTTCTTCTTCTTCTTCTTCTTTTTGTAGCTTGTTTTCATTTTAATTTTTGTTTTGTTTTGAGGAAGGTCTCACTATGTAGCCTTGGCTAGCCTCAAACTCGCTCTGTAGACTCGGCAGCTTCTTAGTTGGTGTCTTTGGGAGTTTTAAAGACATTTGACTCCTTGGAAAAGGATCTGTCATGAGAGTTAAAATCTCTGCACCTGTATATGTGTGTGTGTGTGTGTGTGTGTGTGTGTGTGTGTGTGTGTGTGTGTGTATACATAGCAGTAATACATGAACTGAAAATGCATTGGAAAAAAAATTATCCATGAAAGACACACCCATGGCATGCATCTACAATCCCAGCATTCAAGAAGTCAGAAGAATTGCAAGTTTAAGGTCTACATAGAAAGCTCAAAAATAGTCTGAGCAAGAGCTTAGCAAATGGGAGGTTTGCCTAGCAGGTACAATGCTCAGAATCAATCCCCAGGACTGCAAGAAAAGAAAAGTCACACCCAGACAGACAGACACACAGACACACAAGCACACTCACCATGCACATGGATTGTCACTACAAAGCACTATCCCTGACAAATGCAAATACAAATGTCCCATATAAATATGGAAAGGACCAGCTGTGACCAAGAGCACATGACCCCTCCCAACCTAGAAAGCAAAAGTAGCTCGTGTGTAAGCAGGGTCCATGCTCTACACACAAGATCAGAACATTCCTTGTATTAAGGACAAGTGAGTACAGACCGTAGCCGTTGCTGGCTGCGTGCTCTCTGTGGAAACTACTCAGTCCTGTTGCAATGTGAAAATAAGCACTCATAATGCAAGAATGAGTGAGCCAACTGGAATAGCAACTTTGTTCTAATTTCATGGATACGGAAATCCAAACTCCATACAATTTCCATAAATTATAAAATAATGTTTTCCTCCTTTGTAACGACCTAAAAATATAACAATGATTTTAATGCAAAGACTATTCAAAAACAGGCAGTATAAGAGTGAAATGTTCTAAGACAATACTAGCCAGCACTTACTGTGTGCACAGGTAAGTTCTGAGAATTATACAGATTTACATCCATTATTTATATGCATTCTTTCTTCGTAAAAGTGTTCTAAAGGGAACAGCCTCAGCATTCCCATTTTATAAGTGAAGAGAGGGAGATATAAAGGTAGCATAACAAATGAGTGACAGACCAGGATCCCATCCCACAAAACCTGGCTCCAAATCCATGTTCACAGCATCCGAGCTAACTAATATTACCAGGGCATAGAATTCTGACAAACAGGGAAGCGAGCATTTAGTTGCTGGGATGAGCTATAGATAGATGTAAATACAGAAAGAGATGTAGATGTAGATAGATAATAACTTCTCAGAGCACCAAGAAAAATCACCACCCTGTACTAAATTAAGACATGCATTTCCCAGCACCACACTGTAAAGCATTTCTGGTGTTTTTGTGTTGTGGGCTGTAAACACTGGCTCTGGGAAAAAGTCTAGAAAAGTCAAAAGTCATCTTTTAATAAAAATAAAACCTGATTCATCTTGACCATTAACCTCACATTTAACTGTGCAAAGACTGACTTGCAGCAACTTCCCTGGCAGTGAAAATACGGTTTAATAATTCAAACAGGCAAATATTTGGTGAATACCTCCTTTGTGCCTTAGCCCTGGCAAAATGCCAAGTTCACATCACCCTCCCCATTCAGAAGAGGCTGTTTTAATTGCCTCCCAATAAACAGAAAACGGTACAGATGAACAATCTTGAACTTGGAGAAAAGATAAAAACATGTGTCCCATTTTACTTTTTAAATTTAATGTTATTTTATTTTACACATACGAGTATGTCTGCCTTGATGCAGTCTATGAACCACAAATGTGCAGTACCCATGGAGGCCAAAAGAGGGCATCAGATCTCCCAGAATTGGTTGTGGGCTGCCTTGAGAGTGCTGGGAACCAAGCTTGAGTCCTCTGGAAGGGGACCCAGAGTTCTTAACCACTGAGCCATCTCTCCAGCCCCCGGTTTTTCTTTTAAAGACAAGTAACGGCAGAGCAACATGATGACAGGTGCTGAGTCCTGGAGTGACTAACTTGGACTGGCCCCCCACTCTCACCCCCTTTCCACCAGTACTTCTTTGGACAGTCGTAACACCAGTCCCAAGTTCACGGGTTTTGGGTAAGAGGAAGCCAACATCAAGGCTAGCTCCTAGGACATGGCTGCAACTCGATTTAAAAGTGTCTGAGCGAAGAAGCCAACAGTCATTGCCAAACATGAGGAGAGGTGGAGGCAAGTGTCAGGAGGAGGCTTCACACATGTGATGATAGAACGAGGTGAAGCGTGTCTGATGGGCATCTATCACACATGTGATGATATAATGAAGTGAAGCATGTCTGATGCGCTCTATCACACATAGAGATGATATAATGAAGTAAAGCATGTCTGATGGGCTCTATCACACACAGAGATGATATAAAAGTGAAGCATGTCTGATGGGCATCTATCACACATGTGATTATATAGAAGGGAAGCATGTCTGATGAGCTCTATCACACATATGATGATATAGAAGTGAAGCATGTCTGATGGGCTCTATCACACACAGAGATGATATAATGAAGTGAAGCATGTGTGATGGGCTCTATCACACATAGAGATGATATAATGAAGTGAAGCATGTCTGATGGGCTCTCTCACACATAGAGATGATATAATGAAGTGAAGCATGTCTGATGGGCATCTATCACACATGTGATGATATAATGAAGGGAAGCATGTCTGATGGGCTCTATCACACATAGAGATGATATAATGAAGTGAAGCATGTCTGATGGGCATCTATCACACATGTGATGATATAATGAAGTGAAGCATGTCTGATGGGCTCTATCACACATAGAGATGATATAATGAAGTGAAGCATGTCTGATGGGCATCTATCACACACAAAGAGTCAGCAGATGCTCCAGGCTCTGCGCCAGCCCAGCATGACCATGTAGGAATTAGGACTCGCTGTTTGGCAGAACTTCCTGTTTACAAGAGAACTTGGAAATCTGAACTAGCCTGTGTAGCCTCCTGACATTTGACTTGTAATTTTCTAGAACAGCACACCAGGCAAAGGAGTCTTGTCTACGGGCATACGGTCATAGGGTGAATGACAGGCAATCACTACACGGAGCAAGGCCACATCCAAATGAAATATAGGATTAGTCACCGGTGACTCTCTTGAGGAATTGTAAATTATGTGACCCAAACATGAACAAACACACAGAAGCACATGACACACAAGTTGTGCACTCACACAATAAATAAATAGATGGGTGGATGGATGGATGGATGGATGGATGGATGGATGGATGGATGGATGGATGATAGACAGATAGGTAGATAGATGCATAGATAGATACATAGATATGTAATTTTTTTAAAATGTCCTATGGGGCCAGGCCATAGTGACCCATGCCTTTAATCCCAACACTTGGGAGGCAGAGGCAGGAAGATCTCTGTGAGTTCAAGGCCAGCCTGGTCTACAAAGTGAGTTCTAGGACAGCTAGAGCTGTTATACAGAGAAACCCTGTGTGTGTGTGTGGGGGGGGGGGGGTCAAAAAGTCATATGGGGCAAGCTAATGGCTCAAATGCCTTTATCCAAGGCATGTCCAGCCAAGGCTGACAACCTGAATTCAGTCCGCAAATCCATATGATTGAAAGAGAGAACTGATTCTAATTGTTATCTTTGGATCAGCACACTTTCATGCAATGCCATGTGAGCACATCAACATAAACACACACACACTAAATAAAACAAAACCTAATTTTTAATTTCAAAAAAAAAATCAATTAGAATTCAAGCAAGAAGAAAGAAAGGAAAAAAGGAGGGAGGGAGAGAGGGAGGGAGGGAGCGAGGGAGGGAGGGAGCGAGGGAGGGAGGGAGGGAGGGAGAGAGGGAGGGAGGGAGGGAGGGAGGGAAGAAGAGAGAGAGAGGGAATGAGGGCGTGCAGGCAGGCAGACAAACATGCAGACAGACAGACAGCACTACCAGAGTATCTTAAATATGGTGATCAAGAATATGGAGTACATTTTATTGTTTCCTTCTTTCATTGATTTTGGGAAATCAATAAAAACTGGATTTTCTTTTTAAGAAGAGTGTTTACAGCCCTTAAAATAATCAGATGTGTAGACAGAAGTAACAGACCCCATGGATAACAGTTCAGTTCAAGTGGCCCTCACCACACTCACAGGATGAACCATCTATAAGAGGAAAATGCTGATCCCAGCCACTCTGACCACACACTGGGCAGCATCTTCTTTCTGACCACACACTGGGCAGCATCTTCTTTCTGGCTCCCATTTCTATGACTACTGACTTCCAAGATTCAAAGAGCAGAAAACAGCAGGATACAGCAGGACACCCACATCCACGCCCCATCCTATGAAAGGCTATACTGCGCGTGAGCAGCAACGCCTACCGATATCCAGGATAAATGCTTCACAGCCCTGCCTCCTGTTCAGTCCATGTGAATTTCAAGTCTGGAATTGTCACCTAGGGGAATTCATCTTTTCAAAGGAGAAAAGCAGACACATGCATAACGCTCTGCATTTTCAAGTTTGCATATTCTTCCCCTAACGACACCGATGAGGAAGCTCCCGTAATTTGTAGGCTCACGGCTTTTGCCAGATGAGCAGCTCTGAAAGGGAGCCAAAGAAAATGCAGGCTCAAAGTCGGGACAAATTTCCCAACAGCTTCGCTGCCTCCCTTGGGAGAAGCCACATGCAAATGAGACTCTGAAAGCTAGAGTCCAAAACACTGAGTTTTACACATGATGCCACAGTCTAAAGTGGTTTATTGCCGTTTGGAAACATGTAGCAGAGAGCCAAGATTTCACAAGTCAAGGGAACCTCATGGGTTTTTCATTAACATTCCTAAGCAGTTATAATCTGTATTTTCCCCATCAATGCACCAATACTTCTGGACAATACAAGACAGGTAATAATGACTTGAGGGTGTCTAGTGGATAGAAAGATAAAGCACGGTTACTTTTAAAACTGTCTCACCGTTTGCCTGAGGTCATAAATAAATGAACCGTACACCCAGGCGTAAGTGTTTCTAAGCTTTTAAGCACCCACTTTCTCCTGTGCCTTTCACCTCTTTAAAACCCCAGACCATGACTACTGCAGTGTGTGTTGCTTTTCGGGTACCCCAGGCTCTGAAGCACTGGGACTCAGTAACATATTAACAAGGACTTCCAGCTACATACATAGATAATACAGGCAGACATCTGCCCGTGGAGAGACAAACACATAAAACATACAGATCGAATGTCCTCTGGTGAGTGATTTTTTTTTTTAGTTTCTATATAGCCATACATAGTTATCAGTAAAAGCTTAATTTTAGAGCTATATCATTCAATATGATCAAGCCCTTTATCTTTTATCAAGGAAACAACTGAACCAATCTTAAGCGTTATGTCTGTTTCACTCACTGTGAATTAAGTAGTTGGGTATCATGATGAAGAATTCTATTGAGTAATGAAAAGATGGCTTAGCACTGGCTGTTCTTCCAGAGGTCCTGAATTCAATTCCCAGCACCCACATATCAGCTCATAACAATCTATAATTGTAGTCCTATGGGATCCAATGCCCTCTTTTGGTATGCAGATATACATGCAGACAAAATGTCCATATACGTAAAATACATAAATAAAGAATTTTTTTAAAGAAATTCCATTGAACAACAAAAAAAATGAATGGCATGTATAAAATCCAAATGGCTTTTTAACAATTATTCCAGTGTCCAAGAATTTAAAAAGTTTGGATAGCTGGACTTATTTCTTTTTAAGATTTATTTCTTTTCTTTTGTGTGGGGGTTGTTTTGCCTACATAGATGTCTGTGCACCATATATATGCCATGGTGCCTAAGGCTGGATTCCCTGGAACTGGAGTTACAGATGGTTTTTTGCCACCATGTGGTGCTGGGAATCGAACCTGGAGCAGCAAGTGCTCTTAACTGCTGACCCATGTCTCCAGCCCTTTCTTTTATTTTTAGTAAATAAATACAGTAAGAATCCCAACCTATTGTATCTACTTTCAAGAAATAACACAACTTAAGGTATTCTGCACTCAAAACATTATTTCTTTCCAAAACAGCTGTGTCTATTTTCTGAATGTACGGTTTTAAGCATATCAAATATGTCTGTGTTATTGTCATTCATTTATTTAGTAAACCAATAAATACTCAGTGGATACTTATTAAATGTTAAAAGGCAAGCCAAGTGTGGTAGTGCACACCTTTAATCTCAAAACTCAGGAGGCAGAGGCAGGCACATTCCAATGAGTTTGAGGGCAACCTGGTCTACATAGTGAATTATAAAACAGCCAGGACTATGTAGAGATATTCTGTCTCAAAAAACAAAAAAGAGAAAAGAAAAGAAGGAGGGAAGGAGGGAGGGAGAGAAGGAAGGAAGGAGGAAGGGAGGGAGGGGCAGAAAAGAGTGCATCATGGAGCTTAGCACTATCTGGAAATGGAGCATGCACCTATTTGAATTATAGCTACTTGAGATGGGTAACACTTGGATTATACAGAACATATCTACCCACATCTGTGAGCTCAGAAACGGTATCCATTACTACATGACATGTCAACTAAGGCAATAAGGAGGACCAGGAACTAGAACAAGATGGAGATGAAAGCATGCACAAAGGCCATCAAAGGCCATCTGGATGGAGACACAGACAATGTGGCTGGAGCACAAGGAGGAATCAGCTGCAAAGAACAACAAAATTAAGAGTAAATGTAGGGAATTATAAGAGCCTGGAAAGTCCACAGAGATCAAAAGTCACACTGCACATCTTGAGCACATACAATTCCAATTTGATTCTAATAATGCAATTAACAATGGGATACCCTATGAAAGAAAAGGAGGCAACCAGGGCTCTGAGATCAGGCTAGCTATTCACGGAAAACTAGAAAGGAAGGGAGGAAAAGGAGAACAGAAAACAGCTCATAGCTGGTTACTGTGCTCCACGTGTTTAAAGACAATATTCCAAAGAAGGTGGAATGAAACTCTTAAGCCAAATGTAGCGCTAGCCTGGGGTAAAGACTTTCCTAACACATTATTTGCTGGAGAAACACAGCTATAATCAGTTCAAAGGAGAATTGAAAGAGATTTAAGTCTGCAGGCAGGAAAAAGAATTAAATATATGTGCAAAAATGCATAAACTGCTCTACGGGTAATAATCAATTTCTTTCCAGCTAATTTTCATCTTTATGGATGAGAATAATGTGTATCGTCTATTTTCTACAATGTATAGGGCCATAAAGTAGCTTATAAATAACAAAATGTAGGACTGAGGATGGGGCTACATCGATAGGGTGCTTGCCTACCATACATGAAGAGTTAGGTCCAAACCCCAGCCCCTCACAAATGGGGTGTGGTGTTTAAGGTCATCCTCAGCTACATAGCAAGTTTGAGGCCAGCCTGAGATCCAGGAGACCCTGTCTCAAAATAATAGTTACAAATAGTAAAGATAATAATAGTAATGATGGTAATAGTAATAACAAGAAGGAAGAAGAAGAGGAGGAGGAGAAATCAAATTAACAAGTAATAGAAGGTAGAGTTAGTCCAGATGGCTAAGCTGAACAAAGTATCTACTAATATTTTTTCCCAATTTTACAACTTTGACGATTTTTTCTAATATACATAATAGTGACTTAGAAAAGGAAGGTGTCAGTGAAGACAGAGAGTGAACAAATACTGGATGCATGCATGTGTAAGAATTAATAAGATGCCACTTGTTATCTGATTGATACTCTGGAGAGAGAGGGGGCCAGGAATGAAATGTCCAACAAGATGTCTGATTTAAAACAAATTCCTAAATGGCAGAAGATGCCATTGATGTCTGTTTGGATTTCTCATCATGGGGTCCTATAGTGAAAGGAGCCAGCAGACACACAAAATAATATTTCAGAGTTCATTGAAATACTTGCCAAAAGGCTTAGGTAAAAAGAAATAAATAAATAAGTTTATTCTCTTCAACAGGACTCTGTGTATATACAGGAGATAGATAGATAGATAGATAGATAGATAGATAGATAGATAGATAGATGATAGATAGATAGTTGATGGATGGATGGATGGATGGATGGATATATGGATGGAGATAGATAGATAGATAGATAGATAGATAGATAGATAGATAGATACATACATACATACATACATACATACATACATACATACATACACCTCAGGATTACCCAATGAGGCTGCACAGGCATGGGAATGCAACCTTTCCCAGCCCAGCCAGAGTTAAGCTGCAAAGGAATCCATGGAAATCTCCCTGTCTACAAACATGTTGTACCCTCTCTACCCACCCGCAGACTAAATCCAGCAGAAGGAAGGAAAACAGAACACGGATGAAGTCTATGGCTCCATCCAGAATTCTCCCTCGTTACATTCACATCTTCATCATGTCTTAGATAAATTCCTTCCAGGCTTTGATTTCTTGCTAGAAACAATCTACAGAGGAAGTTTCCAAGGTCATCCCACTTTTGACCCTTTCCCTAAACAAAACAAGACTTTGCAGCTTCTCTGAGAGCACAAGCCCAGCATGCTAAGCGCTGTCCATAACCTCTCTTTTCCTGGCAGGAACTATGAACACCCCAGGACAAATAGATGAGATTAAAGCCCCCTTTGATACTACAAAATAATAACACAGTTCCATGAGGTAGAGAGATTTCTGTACCTTCTTACAAATGCACATATGTAAATATCAACTTCATTAAGTAACCTGTTGCCCTCCTACTAGAACCTGTTATTGGGGTTTCTGAAACTGTCAAGGACCATCAACAAAAAAGTTTCTCTTCCGCTATCCATTCCCAGATGTCCCTATTGCCCTGCACCTCTTCCTTGTTTCTTTCACTGATCTGACTGCTGCACCCCGTTCTCAAGGAATTCACTCAGTGTTACAGGTTGCCTCAACCAAGGTCTCCCAAGACTTTGAAAATGATCTCTAACATTTAATACTACAGCAATTCTTTCCCTAGTGAGTTCTTGATGCTGTTGAAAAAATCACACCTGCCTCACTAGTTCCAGCACAGAAAATAACCATGACCTCAGGAATAACCAGGCTGGATGATCCCCACACGTGAGCTCTCATGAGACTGCGGAGAAGCAGCTCCACCAGCTACACCCTCTCGGCCGCTAAAACTGCTGAGAATGTGGCGCATGCCCACACGGAACTGAATGCTGTCAAGCCCATGCCCGAGGTTCCTTGCAACTACAGAATCAAACCATCTAAAATCTACCCAAAAAATGACTCTCAGTATACTTTAGAACAATCTGATACATGGAACCGCCAGCCATGAGGCACCTCTATTCTGCCATCACTCTCTAAATTCGTTTTTTTGTTTTTTTGGTTTTTCGAGACAGGGTTTTCTCTGTGTAGCTTTAGAGCCTTTCCTGGAACTCACTCTGTAGACCAGGCTGGCCTTGAACTCACAGAGATCCACCTGCCTCTGTCTTCCGAGTGTTGGGATCAAAGGTGGGTGCCACCACAACCCAGCCTAAATTAGTTTTTATGTATAATATATGAAATCCTCACATTATGCCTCACCGTTTTGCAAATGATCTCACAGAGATACACACTTGCTTCTTAGTGACTCATTTAATTGTGTTAATTTATTTATTCAATTATTTGTGTGTGTGTGTGTGTGTGTGTCTGTGTGTCTGTGTGTGTACCCATGGGCATGCAGTATGATTGAGGGATGGGAGGGACATGAACATGTGGCTGTCAGAAGACAAATCTGTGAAATCCATTCTCTCCCTCAACCATGTGAGTCCCAAGGGATTGAACTCAAGACACCAGGATTGACAACAGATAATCTTTGCACACTTAGTCATCTCCCTGGACCCCTAACTCTACATTCTTCACTCATCTATCAAAGTCTGTTTTCACATCTTTTACATTCTCAGAGGCAAGAAAATAATATCCTTCAACCAAAAGCCGTAAAACCTAAGAAACGCTGCAGTCACGTGATCAACTATAAATCTGGAGATGTGCCATTTTGTCTTTGACAGACAGGGTCTCACACTACACTGCCTAGGCTGACATCAAACACCTGGGCCTAATTGATCTCCTGCCTCAGCCTCCCAAGCATCATGAGCCACTGCACCTGACATGTGCCATGTGGGGCAAGGTTTCATCTGCACCACTACTTCAAGTTACCTTAAAATAGCCTCACTTTTCCTCAGAGAAATACCAGAGCCTGGGACCCTGAACTTTACAACTTTAAATACAAAACATTTTCAAACACAATGTTTGTTTGCTTGCTTGCTTGCTTGCTTGCTTGTTTGTTTGTTTGTTTGAGACAGGGTTTCTCTGTGTAGCCCTGGCTATCCTGGAACTCACTCTGTCTACCAGGCTGGTCTCGAACTCAGAGATCCACCTGCCAAGTGCTGGGATTAAAGGTATGTGCCACCACCGCCTGGCTCAAATACTACTTTTAATTGAGAGGTTTCAAAAGACGAGAGAGATTGCTCCTCAGATAAGAGCACTGGCTGCTCTTACAGGAGACACAGTTGGGTTCCCAGCACCCACCCACATCGTGGCTCACACTGTAACTCCAGTCCTGGGGACCTGATGCTCTCTTCTGACCTCGGAGGGTACCAGCATGCCCACGTTGCACAAACATACACACAGGCAAAACATTTAAAATAAAGGAGCATTCAAACTACTTTAAAGACAGTCAGAGAAATCTTCCTTCTTCAGCTTCCTGTGGTAGAGTCCCACAATCTATCAACCCAAAGGCTGTTCCCATCAAGACTTGGGGAAAAAAAAAATCTACCTTCTCTAACTATTGGCAAATCAGTTACATTTGGAACCAATGTGAAACCTCTCACTTCACCATGCTCTAACAGCCCCACCCCCACCCCCCAAAAAAAGAAATACTGAGCATGGTGCTGATTATTCTCCATGGTTAGAAATGCTGAGAAAGAGCAGATCTCTGAAGGAAAATGAGGAGGGATCATGTGATTTAGCCACGTTCACAGGTAGAAAAGCCTACTGTCGCTGCACAGGGCAGAAAGGCTGCCCGAGTTTTAATGGTTAACTGTGCTAAAGGAACTGGCCATCCTTTTCAGCCACATGGACACAAGTCAGAAGGAGGCATTGGCAATGCAGTAAAATCCACCTAAGTCTCTGTTACCTTTGAAAATCGAGCGTTTATCCATTTGGTAAAGGTTTTCTTCTGAACGTCATTGTGTTCATCTGCAAGAGAGAAAGAGAAAAACGAAAACCGGATGAGTGTTTATACGGCTGGAGGGTGTGATAAATACAACCATCTCCTTCCTGGGGAGCTTAAAATAGACGTTTATACGGCATGGGGCAGAGGACACAGCTAATAATGAACCCACAGATGGGGCCCAATGTCCACAGCAAAGTGAGACTCAGTCACCTCTCCCAAAGAATCTGGCTGTCCCTACTAAACCCAAGTGGCTCACACCCAGTTATGAGACCCAGGATTGTGTAGTATAATCCAGACCTTCCTTCACAACTATACAAGTAACATTTTCAGTTGCATTTTAAGTATAATATCAAACATGATAAACACGTTAACATGTATGATGGTTGGTTTGAAATGTCAGTGTGCCATAATCTTGGATCATCTGGGAAGAGAGTCTCAATGAGAGAGTATATACAACAGGTTGGCCTGTGGGAATGTGTGTGGGGAATTGTCTTGATTGTGCTAATTGAGGTGGGTGCTGCACTGTGGGTGAACGGCATCATCCAGTTTGGGGTACCAGACTGTATAAAATTGGAGACAGCATATTAAACAGTAGACACGTGGGCATCGGTTCTCTCTCTTCTCTTGACTGTGCATCTTGTTCGGCTGCTTAAAGCTCTTGTCTGAATCCCCTGCCTGTAACCAGGAATTGGAAGTCAAATAAACCAGGGGCAGGAGACCCCACAGAGCATGGCATCTGGCTTGGATTCCAGAGTGTTGCATCTGGCTTGGAGTGTTGGCACCTACCTAGGCTTTGAACTGCCTTCTGGGATGTTACCTTTTGTTCCTGACACTATTTGAAGTGTTTGATTCTTATCTGAGTTCTTCCTGAAGGGGTCAAGGCCTTTGTAAACTTTGTTGTTAGAGAACTGGGAAAACCAAGAGGTCTCCTGACTGAGAATTGCTCAGGCCTTTGGTTCCTTCAAGGGACTCCAGGTAAGAGATTTTGGTATGCAGAAATTGACTTGCTAAAGTGTGAACTGTATAACAATAAAAAAGGCCTTTTACAAAGAAACAGGCAATCAGTTCACAAGAAGCAAGCTCCCCTGCTGCTGCTAAGACAAAGTTCATCCTGGAGTGACCCTAATTCTTCAAAGGACCCACACAAAACAGAACAAGGACACAAACCCTTCCAGGCAATGAAGTTAGACCAACATGTCCCCCAAAAGGTTACCCAATAAAAACTTAAAGAGTTCATCACTATTCCTTCTTCACAGAATTCCTACACCTTCTAGAACAAAAGGGAGTGTAAGATTTCTAGTAAGTTCTCTAACCCATTTTCATACCCCCCCAAAAAAAAAATTGACATGGAGTCATGGTGACTTTAAGCTTTATAAATATTTTAACATTTAGTTGTACTCTGTTTAGCTATGTGTGTCTATGTGTGGGTATACCCATGTGAGTACAAGTGCCCAAGGTGTGATACCTCAGTAAAACCCCCCACTCTATCCCCTACAGACAAAGAGAAGCTTAAACCAGGATTCCTAAGTGTAGATAAGAACTTAGACCCCTTTTCCCCAGGTGGCTGTATCTGCTACAGGGACTTTGGAAAACAGTCAGGATATTCGACCAAAAGACTAAAAAGGGAGGCGGGTTAAAATAAATTATATGGTCTGTGCCTTTAAGAACTAGCCTCACAAAGAAAGGGGAGGGCTCCTTCCCACCTCCCTGCTGTGAGTGAGAGATTTGGAAGAGCCTCCCTGGAGACTTGTAAACTTAGAAAACACCTTACTTTTGCATTCTGTACCTAAAGTCTTCAGTGGCGGCTTTGGGGACTGTGATCTAGGCCAGGCCAGTTTCAAGTCCCCAGAAATGATGGTGCCAGCCCCAGGAACAAAAGAACAGAGTCAGGATGTCTGATGGTAACCAATTAACCACGAGATGCCCCTCTCCAGAGATAACAAGACCAGACCCCGGAGATGAGTTGTAAAACTCCTGACAGGGCAAACAGATAAGATAAAGTCCAGGCCCGGGAAAAACTTGACCAATCAAGGATGGACCCGTACTAACCCCCTCCCCTCTAAGAAATTTTATGGGTTTTGCCTATAAAAACTAACTTCCCCAAGAAAGAGGACTCCTCCCTGCCTCACTGTATTGGGTGTAGGAATGAGTCCCTGTCTAGACTTGTATCTGCAGAATAAACCTTGCTGTTGCATTCTGGACATCCAAAGGTCTACGGTGGTCTCTTTGGGGGGTCACAATCTGGGCATAACAAAGGAATCCAGAAGAGGGCCTCAGATCCTCTGACGCTGGAGTAAAAAGGGGTTATAGCCACCATGTGGGGGCTGGGAACTGAACTCCAGACTGCTGCAAGAGCAGGGTGTGCTTCTGTCTGCTAAGCCATTTCTCTAGCCCCCTAGACAAACATTCTTACGAGCAGAGAAACCAGAAAATTTAAAAATAAATAAATAAATAAATAAAAGTTTTCAACTTTGCTTCTCATTACAAATTCATTGTGCAAGGCAAACAAACTTCAAACAGCTAGAGAACCCCAAACTCCTTGAAAATGAGCAGAGGGGATGAAGTGTGTAAGGAGACTACACAGTACAGCAGCAGCAGCAGCAGCAAAAACAAAGTGCCTTAAGGCCAAATAAACCGCATCCCCATCCACTTCTTCTGTGACATTGAGTCAAGTATCACAGTGTCATCCAGCCCCAAAGTCCTTGTCTGTAAGACAGAAATAAATATTCACTATATTGTGAGGGGTTATGCTGATAAGTGAAACTTTTCAACAAAGACTTGGCGTGGAGGTCTGAATGAGAATGGCTTGCACAGGCTCGTGTATTTGAACGCTGGGTTCCCAGTTGGTGGAATAGTTTGGGAAGGATGAGGAGGTGTGGCCTTGTTAAAAGAGGTGTGTAACAGAGGGGCAGGCTTTGAGGTTTCAAAAGTCTATCATATACCCAGTTAGCTGGCTTGTTCTTACTCTCTTTTGCATTCTCTCTCCTCTCTCTCCCCTCTCCTCCCCTCCCCTCCCCTCCCCTCCCCTCCCCTCCCCTCCCCTCCCCTCCCCTCTCCTTTCTTCTTCTTCTTCTTCTTCTTCTTCTTCTTCTTCTTCTTCTTCTTCTTCTTCTTCTTCTTCTTCTTCTTTTTCTTCTTCTTCTTCTTCTTCTTTTCTCTCTCTCTCTCTCTCTCCCCCCTCTCTCCCCCCTCTCTCCCCCCTCTCTCTCCTCTCTCTCTCCTCTCTCTCTCTCTCTCTCTCTCCTCTCTCTCTCCTCTCTCTCTCTCTCCCCCTCTCAGTCTGCCTTGGGCTTATGTTTCAGATGTAAGTTCTCAGCTACTATTCCAGCAACCATGCCTGTTATCTGGTCCCATGTTCCCTGCCATGATGGCCATGGACTCTAACCCTCTAAAACTATGAGCCTCAAATTAATGCTTTCTTTTATAAGCTGCCTTGGTTATAGTGTTTTGTTGCAATACTAGAAAAGTAACTAAGACACTTGGTATTTAGTTTATCATTGTCACAATGATGATATAGCTTTAAACAAACAGGATAACACAGTCTGTTTTTATCACTTCCAATTATATCCTCTTTAATCAATCTCCAATTATCAACTTGAACTAACAAAAGTCATCATTGGTTGAACACCTACAAAGTAGGATGTTAACTACCTGTAAGTAGTTCTGAAAGCTGTCTATATTTGGAATAGATTAGGATGTTGTGGGTCCATCTAAGAGCCTGATCTACTTGCTACCAGCATACAGCCAGGCTGCAGAGGAAGAGGCCTGTGTGTTCTACCAGCCATGCACACACATCACATCCACCAGAAAGGGACTGCCTTTTCTTGGCAAATGAGGACCCTCTCTCTAATAAATAAGACTGCATCTAGTGCTATAGTTTGGGTAAAGAAGGTCCACTCAAAGAACCATGTACTAAAAGACTTCCTTCCCTTTGGCTGCATTGGGAGAAGCAGAAGGTTCAACAGAGCGAACTTTCTTATAGGTCCTTGAATCACTGGGGGGAATGCCCTTGAAGGGAATGACAGGACCCCCTGCTTCTTCCTCTTCTGCTCTCGACTTCTTTGTCATTTGCTCTGTCCCACTCTCCTGGTACAGAAACTAGAGGTCCAAACCTACAGGTCTACTCAATGACAGACTAGAATCTTCAGGTCTGTGAGGTCGCATAAACTCTTTCTCCTATAAGTTAACTATCTGTCCTGGTTTGTACTTTTGTCAACTTGAACAAGGTACAGTTATCTGGGAAGAGGAACCTCAATTGAGAAAATGCTTCTATCAGACTGGCCTATGTGCAAGTCTGTAGAGCCGTTTCTTGATTAATGATTAATGTGGGAAGGCCCAGCTCACTATGGATAGTATCATCCATGGGCAGCTGGTTATGGAATATATGAGAAAACAAACTGAGCAAGCCAGTAAGCAGCATTCCCCCATGGCTTCAACTTTAGTTCCTGCTTTCAGGCTCTTAGCTTGAGTTCCTGCCTGGACTGTGACCCAGAATATGAAAGCCAACATTGTTTTTGTTCATGGTGTCTTTAACTTTATTTCATAGTTACAGATAATACTGGTTAACACTTCAACTTTGTGATAAACTTGTGTTCTAGCAACTTATAGAAGGTGTAGTGATTAGAATTAAAATAGTCCCCCATTGGGTCAAATGTCTGACTACTTAGTCCACAGTTGGTGGAACTGTTGGGGAAGGATTTGGAGGTGTGGCCTTGTTAGAGGACGTGTGTCATTTGGAGATGATCTTTTGGTTTCAAAGCCCCCATCATTCTTATTTAGCTCTGTCTGCTTCCAGTTAGAGATAGGAATGTAAGCTCCCAGACACTGCTCCAGCACCATGCTGGCCTGATGCCATGGTCCCTGCCATGATGGCCGTGAATTCTAACCCTCTGGAACTGTGAGTCCCAAATTAAATGCCTTCTTTTATAAATTGCTTTGGCCATGGTGTTTTGTCACGGCAACAGGAAAGTAACTAAGACAGAAGGATAATTTATAATTAAAAGGCCATTCCTGTGATAAATATAACAGCTCTAGAATGGAGTGTAAGTTTACAGATCCATAAAGGAAATTGGAGACCAACCCCAAAGCACAAAGGAAACAACAGTATGAGAGGACACTGCTCTCTAAGAGACTTCTTGATGCTAATGGTGTTGAAAGGTGACCTCCCCTCCCAGAAAGGACAATGAAGACAGCCACCAGCCCTCATTTCAGCCTTATACATTACCTGATCAATGCCCCATAGTCATTAACAAGAAGGCTTGCTTACACATGCAGAATGTCCCAGCCTTTATCATAAAACCCCAGAAGGACAGAGCGGACAACGTAGCCAGAGCACAAGGCTATATGGGATATATCTACCTGCCAATGGACACTGCATAGGCCTGGCTGAAGGAACTTAACTTTAAACATCTGTATGTAGGGCACTTTAAAAAAACCTAGTAATTTGTTCCACGGCTCTGAAGAAGGTTGAGGTTTGTAAGTTTTGTTGTATCCACTATCGTTTAATCCTATAGGAAATAGAAAGCTCATAAATAAATTTTCTCTTACTTTTGTAATGTCCACACAAAGTAAGAACCCTTGACAAAAATAAAATGAGAAAAATACTAGCAGAAATATAACTGCGTTTTATTATTTAACATATTTTGAAGTTTCAACTTTCACAAACATATTCAGTCCAGAAACACAGCCCAGTGGTAGCAAATGGGCACAGTACAGCCAAGGCTCTGGTTCCAATCCCCAGGTGGGTAGGTGATGGGGAGTAATTAAAGTATCTAATAATACACAGTTTTTCTCTATAGGTTGGCCAAAGAGAGGATTACCTGCCACTTTACCTTTCTATGTCATCAGTCACAGAATAAAATTAAATTTAAAAACAAAGTCCCACATTAAGAGCCATAAAAATAAGGCAACATTTCTTCTAACGTAGGCTATGACATTTTGGTCAAATCAACACCAATATACACCTCAGTACCTGATATGAAATGGAATGTATGGCCATCAAAAATAACATCCAGATGCTCAAAAAAATACTCCAAAAATGTATAAATATTCTTTTGTATTTATCTGTGGTAGTTTGAAAGAAAATGGCTCCCAAAGGGAGTGGCACTATTAGGAGGTATGGCCTTGTTGGAGGAAGTGTGTCACTGTGGGGGTGGGCTTAGAGGTCTCTTTGGCTCAAGCTTCCCTCAGGGTGACAGTCAGTCTACTTCCTGTTGCCTACAAGATGTAGGACTCTCAGCTACTACTCCAGCACCAAATCTGCCTGCACTCTACCATATCCCACCATGATGATAATGGACTGAACCTCTGAACTGTGAGCCAGCCACCCGATTTAAATGATTTCCTTTATAAGAGTTGCCATGGTCATGGTGTCTCTTCACAGCAACGGAAACCCTAACTAAGACATTACCTAAAACAATTAGAGGAGAAAAGAAAAGATTTTCATTCAATACACCTGTGAGTTATCTCCCTCTCCCACCCTCTCCTCTCCCCTCCTACTCCATGACCTACAAAGATTCAGTAAATGAACAAGAAAAAACCTGTAGCTATTCAATCATAAGATGAAAATGTAAAACATGCAGAACAGGGAGGGCCCTTCCAGAGGATGTGGGATGGATTCACAACTCCCATGTTGAACAGCTCAAAACTGCTTCCAGCTCCAAGGGATCATTTGCCTTTGGCCTCCTTGGACACCTGTATTCAGGTACACCTACTCATACATACACACACACAATTAAAAATAAAATACTTTTTAAAGAAAAAGATGTAGAGCCATTGCTAATACAGTAACTGCCCTCCGCATCACAATTTACTAAATAATCCTGTCCCAAATTCCTCATCAGCAAGAGAGACTCAGAAACAACCAAAAATCTGTCATGAATGTTTTCATCTATCCTTCATCTCCCTAGAAAATTACACAGAACCTGAAGAGCCTCACTGAGGACGTAGTCTGTGGAAGAGCGATGGCCGAGCATGCCTCAGGATCCAGGATCAACTCCAGTTCCACAGAAGAGCATAAAAGATCTGGAATAGTCTCAAACTGAGCCTGGGAAGACACCTCAGTGGGTAAAGGTGCTTGCTGCCAAGCCAGGAGATCTGAGTTTGATTCCTCAGACCTATGTGCCGAAAGGAGAAAACAGATCCAACTCCAGCTTTAGGATATCCAATGCCCTCTTCTGGCCTTCATAGGCACCTGCATACACATGGCACACACACACACACACACACACACACACACACACACACACACACACACTAAAAATAAAAAATAAAAATAAACCTTAGAAAACATTGTAAGCAGTTTCAGTCTATTACAGTTCTCATCATCAAACAAGCTAATTGATAGTTTTAATTCAGAAAAAAAACTGTACAAGAGCACAACATAACCCGCATCTAATTAGATTGATCACCAACTGACGGAAGTAATGAGAACAATGTATGCTGATCCACCTCCTCAGCATGTGTTGTTTCAGGGTTCCAGACCTAAAGCATTAGACAGGAGCTTGAGAATTCTCTTCTGGGAGCCTTTGCTGTCCTAGCAAATCTCATCATTGGTGACCTTTCTCCATCAGGGGAAAAAGCACGGGGCTGAATTAGAATGTGTTAAACCCCTTACGGCTGCTCTTCCAAATTCTTCTAACTATTTCGCTCTTCTTAAATACTCCTGACATGCTCATACAAATCCAAGGGCCTTTGATGCTGCCTGGCCTGGAATTTTATTGCTGTGATCCAGAAGAAAAGTGAAAAAGAACATCAACCAAACCAGTCAAGTCTTCATGGTTTAAAATGGTTTCACGTCCCTAGCTCAAATGTATAATGAAATATCTTTCAATAGAACTTTGCAATGAGGGGCTAGGGAGATGGCTAAGGGGTCAAGTGCTAGCCACAAAACAATCAGGACCTAAGTTCAGATACTCAGTATACACATGAAAAGTCAGGCATGGTGGTACGCCCATAACCTCAGTCCTAGGGAAGCACAGATGCGATCCCAGCGGCTTTTATAGCCAGACAATCAAGCTGAATCAGTTAAGTTCTGAATTCAGTGAAAGATCCTATTTCCCAAAAAATAGAGAGTGACTGAAGAAGACGCTCAGCATTGACTCTGGTATCCCAAAATGTACCCATACAAAAATAAAGCAGTCTCTCTTCTCTTCTCCTCTTCTCCTCTTCTCCTCTTCTCCTCTTCTCCTCTTCTCCTCTTCTCCTCTCCCCTCCCCTCCCCTCCCCTCCCTCTCCCTCTCCCTCTCCCTCTCCCTCTCCCTCTCCCTCTCCCTCTCTCTCTTTCTCTCTCTCTCTCTCTCTCTCACACACACACACACACACACACCTGTATACAGACACACAAACAGAAAAGCCATCATGAAAACCATGAACATGAAAAGGAAAGAATTATCCCCTAACATATCATTCTGAAGCAATTTAATAGTGACCAGTGGGCTGGCACTAACCTGAGTTCCACAAAATGCCAGCCTTCCGAAAAGAGATGTGGACTATAAGGAATGTCTGGCTGGATGCTTTAGAACTCGGACTGACTTTGTTGATTAAAGCCTCTTTAACAAGCACAAATTTAACACAGACTAGAAAGTGAGGATAATTGCAGAAGCAATAAGAACACTCAGCCAGGCCATCCTGAGTGACCCTTAACACACCAGGATGAAACACAGACACACCTCCTACTACTCTCTTGGGATTTGTGTGTGTGTGTGTGTGTGCTCTCTAAATCAAATCAAGTCATTTATTCAAAGACTATGCATTAAAATATAATATGGAATTATTATGTATCATCTAACAATCTGTAACATAGTATCCATCTACAGACATAGAACAAACCAACAGGAAACAGACGCCTCCCAAGCAGAGTGACGGGAGACTCTGAGCATACCCTCAGAGAACCAGGAAAAACAAACAAGAAAAAAAAAAAAACAAAAAAAAAAAACTTGAAATTAGAAGTGTAGCCTTCAAAATGATGCAAACGAAGTAGTGAAACGTTGAAAAGCTGGGTGTGTGTTGGGTGTCAAGTCAGAACAAGGACAAACACAAAACTGTAGTTTTCCTGTTTCACTCTCTGGAGCCCCCAAATTCACTTGAAAGAATGTCTAAGATTTACAGGGACCTGACATCGCCATAAACCTCCTCTCTAAAGGTGCATTTTTTTGAAAGAAAAAAATTCTTAAGGCCTTAATTATTGGGGGGTAGGGATTCAGCTTACGGGTACAGTGCTTGCTAGAATGTACAAAGCCCTAGGGACAATCTCCAAGACGGTAAATAGTAGAGTATGTGTGTTACAAGCATAATACAGATGTTGTAAATGCTTCACTTTGGATTTTTGTCCCGGGAGTGAACTTCAAAAAAAAAAAAAAAATCAGTTGTTATAGCATAGAATGACAAAGGGTTACTCAGGGAGAGTGAGTGACAGTGAGAAGTCACTGTCAGGGAACCCCCTAGGAACCTGATTTTTTTTAATGACTGATGAGAGATTAAATTATCTCATGAAATAAAATTCCTATGAAATTGGATTTCTCATGTTACCTTTATTCTTATTAAATAGGAAATCGCAAGGAAAAGTAACAGTTTTCATCAACAGATAATTCTTGATTTATGGAAACTCTGCAAATGAAAGTTTTAAAAATTTAACACAGAAAACACTCGTGATCTACCTTCAGCCTTTATCATGAGTTCTGCTTGTCAACAACAAAAATATATCCTTAAAAAACTCAGGCATTCACAGAACAGTCTCATTTCAACTGACTTATTTTATTACTTTTCCCCATACTGTGAGGGATCCTTTCAACTCTCCATAAATTTATACAATAGCACAATAAAACTTTTTCAAAACTTCAGCATCTCTCACAAAATCTTGGAGAGGCAAGCTCAGTGGTACAAGCCTGTCACTATCACTGTGGGGGGAAATGCAGAATGTAAGGGAGTAAGCTTAAAGCCAGACTGGACCACCAAAAGAGGCTCTGTCTCCAAAAAACCCCAAAGCTTTAAAAAAGAGAACAATATTATCAGTAGCCAAAAATCTCACAACATGTCTAAGTAGCAGCAGTATTATTTTTGTCTATAATTGATGTGCAAAACTTTTTTTACATTTGTTTTACCTTTATTTTGCGTGTGTGTGTGTGTGTGTGTGTGTGTGTGTGTGTGTGTGTCAATGTGTACATGCACACATGCACCACAGGTATGTGAAGGTCAGAGGACAACATGCTAGAGCAGGTTCTTTTCATCCACCATGTAGGTCCCTGGGATCGAACTTAGGTTGTACGGCTTAGTAACAAGCACTTTACTGGCCAAGCCATCTCACCAGCCTATAATCTTTTTTTGGTTTTGTTTTTGTTTTTGTAGACAGGGTTTCTCTGTGTAGCTTTGCACCTTTCCTGGATCTCACTCTGTAGCCCATGGTGGCCTCGAACTCACAGAGATCCGCCTGCCTCTGCCTCCCGAGTGCTGGGATTAAAGGCGTGCGCCACCACCGGCCGGCATAGCCTATAATCTTTTAACAACAGTCACACCACTGTGCTAATCATGGTCCCCCTGCAATAAGACCAACACCAGCGAAGTCTGCACCTTTCTGCCATTTCTCTTCTGAAGATCATATCACATTTTTTGCCTTAACACCTGTCTTAGTTATGGTTTCTACTGCTACAATGAGACACAAGACCAAAAAGCAGATTGAGGAGGAAAGGGTTTATTTGGCTTCCATGATACTTCGATATTGCTGTTCACCTTCGAAGGAAGTCAGGACAGGAACTCAAACAAGGTAGGAACCTGGAGGCAGGAGCTGATGCAGAGGCCATGGAGGGGTGCTACTTACTAGATTGCTTCCCCTGGCTTGTTCAGCCTGCTTTCTTATAGAACCCAGGACCACCAGCCCAGGGATGGCACGAGCCCAGGCTCGGCCTTCCCCCTCTCACTAATGGAGAAATTGCCTTACAGCTGGATCTCATGGAGGCATTTCCCCAACTGAGACTCCTTCCTGATGACTCTAGCTTGTGTCAAGTTGACACACAAAACCAGCCAGCACAACACCTCTGTCTGCATCAGGTCTATCATATAGATTAGGAGATCTCAGCATGCAAAGCACAGTATTGTGTGTCTGTTAGTTTAAGTCACAGGCTTGTGTTCAAGCATCTCAAGGAATTCCCACATTTTTAAGTTGACAACTAATATTTATCACAAATTTGAATAGGCAAAAATATGTAATTTCTAGCTGCAACTCTTTTCTCATTCAAATAATAGAGGAGACTCTTCTATTCCCTAACTGCCAAGACCACTCTCTCCTGTCAAACTAATCAGCTACATCATGCTTGAATCTCTGGCAAGAGAAGGCTGACTTCAGTTTTTTATTTAAAAATCACATTGATGTATGTCTCTGGGGGGAATAGCTCACATCAGAATCCTCTCTCCAGGATAGATAGGTGGGTGGGTGGATGGATGGGTAGATGGGTGCATGGGTGGGGAAATGGGTAGGTGGGTATGTGAGTGGATGAGGGGTGGCTAGATACAAATCCTTTCCCAGGATGTAATAAGGCCCTGGGCAGTTGAATGATTTTTAAGGGAGTGTTCTGAATGTTGTTTGTATTGAGTGCCTGGCAGCAGTACATTGCGGCGTGAGTTGGGAATGATGGGAGGGATGCTTTCTATCAGAAGACAGACAGACAGGAGACAATGAAAGGTAGACAAAGGGAAGGAAAGTGTCTAAGACGTGCTTCGGATATCACCAGGAGAGGGTCCATGGCCACAGAGGACAGAGTCCAGGAAGACTTAAGGGTATCACAGCTGTTCCAATCTACCGCAACAGCAACCAGAGCCGAAACTACAAAGGAAACCATTTTATTATCATCACCATCAACAGCGGGAACTTTGTTAAAAAAGCTGATGACTGAGAGAAATGTGTTCTTACTGCAACTCCAAATGAGCAAAGTCAGACTGTTAGAAAGATTCCCGTGTTGAAAAATTTAAAGTTCATCCATGAACACGAATTGGTCACATACATTTCCTAGGCATCCCACTCCATCAGTTCAAAAGCAAATAATCCCTTCAGTCTAGAAGCTAAGCCCATGAGGGCCCTTTCAGCCACTAGTTGGAAGGGTTCCAGCTCTCTGATGCTGATTACAACACCCTAAGACTTTGTGGTCCAATGTGTCTTTTATTTCCAGTACCTTCTGCATCTGGATGAGCCACGGAGCAGGTGTCCAACAGTCAGTGCTATGGAAGGTCAGCTCAGCTCTAGAATATCTTTGCATGTACTGTAACTAAAGCCTTCGTGTCCTTCAAAGGGACAGAGAGGAACAGCTTATCTCTCCTGCTAAACAGGCTGTCTGGCTGCTAAGGAGCCCAGTGCCGATATTGATTGTTTGGTGAATGCCAATGTTCGTGGTGGCATTTTATCTAATACTTGCCTCCACTCTAAACCTGAAAGGGTGGATACTCATATCTCATTTTCAGTCACTTGGAGCTAACATTGTCAGCCAAAAGTAAAAGAAAATTTAACAACATGAAGGATTATTTTGGCTTAGATCATTTTATAGAACTTCTGCTCCAGCAATTGAATAGACAAGAGAAACTTTTCAGTGGCCAGTCACAGTCTTGTCTCCTACTCAGTTAATGGCAGTTAGCTGTAAACCAGTTCAGAGAAAACAATATACAAAAGCCAAATAATGACATTTACTGAGTGTCTTACTAGTGTTCTATTGCTGGGAAGAGACACCATGACCAAAACAACTTTTTTTTTTCCTTTCCAGACAGGGTTCCTCTGTGTAGTTTTGGTGCCTGTCCTGGAACTCACTCTGTTGACCAGGCTGAGATCTGCCTGCCTCTGCCTCCTGAGTGCTGGGATTAAAAGCGTGTGCCACCACCGCGCAGCGACCAAGGCAACCCTTATAAAAGAAAGCATTTAATTGGGTGCTTCCTCACAGTTTCAGAGGATCCACTGTCATCATGGTTGGGAGACCAGTGACACACTAGTTGGCATGGTGCTGGAGAAGTAGCTGAGGGCTACATCCCAATCCACAGGCAGAGAGAAAGACACTGGGCCTGGCATGGGCTTTAGAAACCTCAAAACTCACCTATGGTACCTGCTCCAACAAGGCCACATCCCCTGGTCCCTCCCCAACAGTTCCACTCACTTGTGACCAATCATTCAAACATATGAGGCTATGGGGACTGTTTTCATTCAAATCACCACACTGAGTGTCTACTGTGTATGATTCCCAAAACAAGCACCTGCGTAGCACTTTCAAGAAAGTAGTGTTCTTGGACTTGACAGATAGCTCAGTTGGGAAGGTACATGTGGTAGAAAGCATGAGGACCTGAGTTCAACACCCCAGAATCCACATCAAAAATCCAAGCATGGTGGTGCACACTTGTAATCCCAACATCAGAGAGGCGGAAGTAGGTAGGACCTTGGGGCTGGTTGGCCACGCTGGTTGGAAAGCTCCAGGTCTCAGAAAAACAAAGTGGACAGCTCCTGAGGAATGGCACCCATGGTCATCCCCCGACCCCCACATGCATATGCTTCTGCAAACTGTACACACACACATATACATGCACACTCATACACAAAGAAGGTACGGTTATTACTGACAAAAAGGGATAAGACAAGTGTTTGAAAAATAGGCAGTTTTAACTAATATGTTAGGAAGAAATATTTTCAGAAGTATATAGGAAAGGTATTTCTGGATGCTGCGAGGAAGAAATTGGAGAATAATTCTAGGGATAGCTTGCATTTGAGGCAGGCCCTGCTATGTGGAACATAATTGCTGATTGAGCATGTGAAGGGGTCAGAACAAGCATTTGTGAAGAAGCGAAGGGCCGCAGGCAAGTCCTAATGGATGGAAGCAGGTGAAATGAGAGTGTTATAAGCCATTCGCTTTCACTGTACAAGCTCACGCCATGATCGAAGGGGGCTTTAGTGAAACTGATAGGAAAAAAAAGGATTCAGAGCCATCCATGGTAGACCTCTGAAAGCACGCCAGGCTGAGGAGAAAAGGGATGAGAAAGGGGGAGACAGAAGCAATCGAAACCGAATCCTTGAGGTATCATATTTTTCTCCTTAAACATTGCACACATGCATGACTCCAAAGAAAGAATTAAAATAACCACTGTATTTCTAAGACGATTCTAATTCTCATACTCAGTTATTTTAATTTCGAGATTTTTTTTCAGTTCTATAAAAAATGCATACTATCATATCTCAAGGTGTCCATCCTTAAAAAAAAAAAAAAAAAAAAAAGTGTGTTTTCTTCCACTTCCAGCTTGACAAATAAGGAAGAGAGGGTGGTGGCCCAGAAACAAACTGGGCTGACAGGTCTGCCTGTCTATGTTGATGGGGGATGGTGAGAAGGTGAAGACAGCCCATTTGTATCTGTAATTACAGGCAGGGAGGATCTAGATGGGAGGGAGATAGGTCGGTGCCAATAGGTAATGAGAAGGGCCACTGCGGAAGCCAAAAAGAGTATTAGAAAGCAAAAGATGGGGGCTGGAGAGATGGCTCAGCAGTTAAGAGCGCAAGCTGCTCTTCCAGAGGACCTGGGTTCAATTTCCAGCACCCACATGGCAGCTCACAACTCCAATTCTAGAGTATCCAACACCCTCACACAGACATACCTGCAGGCCAAACATCTGTGGTGGTGTGAAAGAAAATGGCTCCCAAAGGGAGTGGCACTTTTAGAAGGCATGGCCTTGTTGGAGTAGCTGTGGTCTTTTCGGAGGAAGTGTGTCACGGTGGAGGCGGACTTGGAGGTCTCATACGTGCTCAAGCCACACCCAATGAGTCAGTTCACTTCCTGCTGCCTGCAAGATGTAGAATTCTCACCTCTTTCTCCGGCACCACATCTGCATGCACACCATCATGTCGCACCATGGTGATAATGGACTAAACCTCCGGAATTGTAAGTCACCCCAATTAAATGATTTTCCTTTACAAGAGTTTCCATGGTCACAGTGTCTCTTCATAGCAATGGAAACCCTAACTGAGACAACATCAATGTACATAAAAATTAACTAATTAATGAAAAGAAAGGAAGAAAGAAAGCAAAAGATGCCCCTACCTTGTTTTATGGCGAAGCTCATATATTTGTTAAACAGGAACTCACCAGATTTAACTGCTTGGATTTGCACCTGTTTTTCCAATGGGCTTTGCACTTCAGTCTAAAGAGGTAACTAGGTATAAAACAATCGTGCCTATGGAAAGCACATATCTCCAATCAACTCGGTAGAGAAACATGGTGTAAGACAGGGTCAATTCACTCAACACACATCTTTTGCAATAAACTCAAGTACTAACGGACAAAATGACAGGCTATCAGACACTTATGGAGAAAATAAAAAAAAAAAAATTATATACAAGAAATGCCATGCAGCACAGTCGAGTTGACCCTGTAGACAGGAAAGCAGGGGAGCCAGCCCTGAGGGCATGAGGGGGCAGAGCTGGTACCATCTCCCTCATCTGCAGTGTGGTGGGGGGTTGGGGGTGAGGGAAAGATGCCCTCCCCTCATTGCCCCTACTGCCTCCATCTGGTGAGGGAGCTGACCCTCCCCTTTAACAGCTGCAACCACTCCAGGAAAACATGCCCTGCACCTCGTCTGGGCAGGATACTACAGCCAACTCTGTTGGCAGAGGTGTGGGTGAGCCAGACCCAAAGCAGTGTGGGAGAGCTGTTCCCAGTGCTCTGTCATTCACTGTCCCCAGTGCTCTGTCATGCAGGGAGCTGACCCTCCCCCTTACCAGCTGCAACGCTCTGGAAAGTGGATCCCTGCCCCTTGACTGGGCAGCACAGTAGAGCTGACCCTATTGACCGGCTGCAGGTGAACTGCCCTAAGAGCATGAGCATGGGAAATCCGGCCGGCCCTGCCCCTCATCCGCCATATGGAGATGTGGGCAGGGAAGAGGTGCCCCCCCCCAACTCCTCACTGCCTGGGGCAGGTTGGAGAGCTGGCCCTGAGGTCATAAGAGCAGGAGAGCTGTGTCTGCCCCTCACCAGCTGCAGCACTCGGGAGTGGCCCCTACACCTCACCAGGGCAACACGGTAGAGCTGGCCCTGAAGGTGTAGGTGTGGGAACACTGACGCTGAGACTGTGAAAGCAGGAGAGCTGGTCTCACCCCTTGCTCATTGCTGCAAGGGGTGAATTAGCAAGGGCATTGCTCGAGAGTTCACCCTTGGTGGTGAAGCCAGGGGTCTCCAGACCTGGTGGGCTAACCAACCCTGCAACTACCCAGGCCCAGAACCAGGCTTATGAGTTGGCCCACCCTAACATCCACCCCATCTGTGATCTGCTAGAGGACGTGAAGGGACCGGTCCTGCAGACCCAAAGCTGCAGGATCTCCAGGACACAGTGCAACAGCAGGATAACCAAGAGGAGTCCTAGCAAGGGCCCAGCATCAAAAGTGTAAAAGAAACCAGAGGCCTCGAACCAGACCAATGACTCTTTGTAATGAACACGTGCAAGTAAAGATATGTGGATAGCTGGGCGGTGGTGGCGTGGTGGCGCAGGCCTTTAATCCCAGCACTCGGGAGGCAGAGGCAGGTGGATCTCTGTGAGTTCGACGCCAATCTGGTCTACAGAGCAAGATCCAGGAAAGGTGCAAAGCTACACAGAGAAACCTTGTCTCGAAAAACAAAACAAAACAAAAAAAAGATATGTGGATAAAAAGGTCTACTGTGTGACTCACCATGTGACAATACAGCTTCTATGACAAAATTTTTTGCCTTCACTTTTTTTCTTTACTTCCTTTCTTTTTTCTCTCTCTCTTAAATTTTATTTTATTTTGGGGGAGGAGGTTGCAAGGGCAGAGAGCAGATACGAAGGGACAGGAAATGAATGGGATCGAGATGCATGATGTGAAAGACACAAAGAGGAAATAAAAAGAAAGCCTAAAAAATTAAATGGAAATTTAAAAATAATTCATAAAAGAGAAAGAAAGTAAAAGAAATGGCATAAACAGATCACAGCTAGCCCCCAGATTTTCTCAAAATCCAGAGATTTTATTACTTTCAGATGAACAACACAAATCTGAGGGGAAACAAGACATGTCTGACATTTGTTCATGTACTTTAAAGACACACCACCTACTACAAATGTTTAAATTTTTAAATGTGGCCTATATACATTCCTTTTCTCTATTTGAAGGTTTTTATGTCGGGTCATAATTTAAAACCAAAACATAATGCCGTAACTATGAAGAAGGATTGGTAAGATGGCTTGGGAGGTAATGGCACTTTCTTTGCAAGCCTGACGACCTGAGTTCAGTCCCTGAAACCCTTATAGAGGTGGAAGCAGAGAATCAACTCCACAACGTTGTCCTCAAACCTCCACACATGCACCATGTGTGGAGAAGAATCATTCCAGTAACTAAAACTTCAAAAGAGCAAGTCCACTAAAATGCAATCTATTGTCCAAGATAAACACTTAGAAGAAGCAGGATGAAGTGTCAGGGAAGAACACTTTGTTCCCCCTTCAAACGTCAAGGGGAAAACATGAACTTCTTCCCACGAATCTCCTTGAGAAAGCAGCCCATCTAACACAAAGTCCTGCGTTTTAAGGAGGCAGCACACAATGAGATGTAAAGCATTCATGGGAGCTATCTTTTTTTTTTTTCCACTTGAAAAGCATATTCTGATAGGACTGGGCAAGAACAAGATAAAATCTACAGTGCGGGCAAACCTTCATCCCACTTCAAACTCAAATCATTCCCCTAGAATGCTGATATTTATCTATTATCCTTTACATCACTGTCACAAATCAGAGCTCTCAGCTAGGATCTGTCTCTGTTGGTACAGTGCTTGCCTAGCATGAACGAAGCCCTGGGTTCAATCCCCAACCCCACATAAACAGGGCAAGTCTGTAATCCCAGCACACTGATGATAAGACACGGGGATCACTGCAAGTCAGAGGCTAGCATGAACTAAACAGCAAGACCCTGTCTCAAAAAACTAAGTGAGCACATTTTACAAAATTACAGGGCTGGAGGGGTAGCTGAGTAGTTAAGAGCACTGGCTGCTCTTCCGGAGGACCCAGGTTCTATTCCCAACACCCTCAAGGCAACTCACAACCATCTGTCGCCCCTCTTCTAGAGGATCCAGAGCCCTCTTCTGGCCTCCAAAGGCCCTAGGTACATCCATGGAGACACAACCCTGGTGCACATAAAATAAAATTATAAATTTAATCTATACTAAGGTTCTCAACCTGTGGTTCGTGACCCCTTTTGGAGTTGAATGACCCTTTCAGAGGGGTTGCCTAAGACCATCAGAAATATCAGATATTTACATTATGATTCATAACAGTAGCAAAATTATAGTCATGAAATAGCAATGGAAATAAATTTATAGTTGGGGGCCACGACAACATGAGGTACTGTATTAAAAGGTCCCAGCATTACAAAGGTTGAGAACCACTAGTTTATAGCATCACAGAGAAGAGCAAATTTGATAAATTTGTCTTCAGCATGCAATAGCTCTTTCTCCTCACCCCCCCAACAGATGCCTCTCTAAAGCATCAAAAAGTTCAGCTTTGTTTCATAGTTAAAGATTAGAAAGCCATGTTTCACGGTTGCTTTTCTGAAATTTGTGATCTTATAGACAGCAATCCTCTCCAATTTTTTATCTTCGTAGACTGAAGAAGCCTACCCATCTGAGTCAGTTTTCAAGAGTAACAAAAGCCTTCGCTCTAGGGCTGAGGTTTCCTTCAAAACACTCTCACTGCTAAATCGTTTATGCAAGAGAGCAGAACCTCAGTCAGCCATCCAGGCACACAGCAACACGGCTGTTCAAAGGGCGGAAATGTCCAGTCTCCTTTCCCATTTCCTTCCTGATTAAATGCCAAGGACCCATGTTCTTCTGCACCACAGCCCTGAAATGGCCAGTGCCTTCTGGGAACACTACAATCTCTTTATTTCCTTCCTTCCTTCCTTGATCTCCTAGATTGTATCAAATACAATTCAAATATGATTCATAATGAAAACTTTTTTCTTGCTCGAATAAGTGACTCTCACGAAAAGATTTGGATGGATAATCCTTCATCAGGGTTTTAGCGCTTTTTGATGGATAAGGGATACCCAACCAACTTGACTACAGGGCTTGGACAAGGCAGTGGACGGCAGGCTGGGATACATAACACAGCGCAGTCTCCAAAGCCCAACAACAATGGCAACAGCAACCCCAAAAGGTGTGAGAAATAAATACAGGAACTGAATGAAAGCAGATGCTCAGGTTTTACACATTCATGCTTGGTGCTTGCTAGTCACGATATAGCAAAGGGATCAAACCAACAAGACGTCAATAGAATTAGCAGGCACGAACTATTACAGTCTTAACAAGGAACATGCTATGACATATGTTCCACAGGGATGAACACTTGGGTCATCAGAGCAAATGACACATAAACACAGCTGTCCTGCAAATCCACAATCAAAGGATTTGTCAAGTTCCTAGGGACAAACAGTGGAATGGTAGTTTCCAGGGGCTGGTGGGAGAGTTGAGTGAGGAGTTAATTGTTCCATGGGCATAGAATTTAAGCCGTGCAATATTAAAAAAGAGTCTGGAAAAGATGATGGTAAGATTTGCATGTTCCAATATGAATATGTACTTAAAAGGGTGAGTGTTACAGACATTTTACCAAACTTAAAAAAATATATAGGAGGAGAACACATGCAATAAGTATTTTTCATGAGTGTCTCAGTGTGATTTATTTTGTTTGGGTTGGTTTGGTTTCTGTTTCCTGAGACAGAATCTCACTCAGTAGTTGAAGCTAACCTAGAACTCACTGTGTAGCCCAGGCTAGCTTCAAACTCACAACAATTCTCCTACCACAGCCTCTTGAGTAATAGGATTATAGATGTGAGACACCACACCAAGCTCGGTATGATTTTTTAAAAGATTCCTGTTCATAATTTTAATAATGTGGGTATTTGTGTGAGTGGGTGGGTGGGTGGGCAGATGGATATGTGCACATGAGTACAATACATCTTGCTCAAGAGGAACCTATCTACTCAAGGTCACTGTAGTGAAGTGTGCTGGTTAGCAATACACATGTCCTTTCCAGTTTCTCATTTACGAGGTTACTCTCAATTTTTGCCCCTCCAGCAAGGTGAATGGTTAAAACACACACCTGCTCTTGCAAGCAGGGATAGCTGCCTGGAAGTTCTGGCCAGAGGCAGAGAGACTATGGACTGGACTCCCAGGAGGGCCACTACCTCCCTGGTGACAGGAAAAGGAACTGGGTGACAATGAACATCTTGCTGTTGGCCTTCTTCCTTTTGTCCAAGAAGACAGAAGCAGCCAGGTCCCTTAGCAAGTAGGCAGCCCTGGCTTTCCTATCTATAGACTGAAGTTGATTTGAGGAAAAAAAAAATCAACTCCTTCTTACATAACCCAGAGAAATTCTCTTACTTCCTACTAAACTCAATCATAACACCACTGAGGTCAATTCAAAGGAAGAAATTCAGGAATACTTCTGGAGTGCAAGATGAAGTGAGAACACTCCCCCTCTCTAAAACTGACATTAATAAGAATGAAATGTAACAGCCCACGTGATATGTCCATCATACTGACTGAAGAAATACCAAAAAGACAAAAAATAGAAATGATGAGATGAATCCATGGACTAAGAAGTCAGAGGCTCAATTCACAAATCATGTCTTCTCATACTAAAACCAACATTTAGTAACCACTCACTGCATGCCAAACTTTGGTGTGTTCATATCATACACATTCCCATTCCACCTTAACTATCTTTTAACAAAGAATCCACATTCAAAACTACTTTAGGAACAGGGTTTTTAATGACTTTTTTTATCTACTCATTTGTGGCTGTGTTTGTAAGTTTCTGTATGAGTGTAGGCACACATGTATACATGGGTGGTATATGCATCTGTGTGTAAATGGAAGCCAGAAGAGAGTTACCTTGTAGTTATAATCACAGCTGTGCATGGATGCTAACATCTGGACTTCAGTCCTCATGACTTCAAAGCAAGTGTTCTTAACCACTGAGCCATCTCTCCAGGTCCAGGGACTGTTTGTTTGTTTTAATTTTTTATATTAATTTATTTTATGTGTTTCTGAATGTTTTCCCTGTACCTATGTATGTACACTATGTGCATGTCTCAAGCCTGAGGATGTCAGAAGAGGGCATAAGATCCCCTGGAACTGAAGTTATAAATTGTTGTCAGCCACTACATGGGTGCTAGGAACTTGAACCTTAGTCCTCTGCAAGAGCTGAGCCATTTCTCAAGCCCCAGAAATTGTGTTTTGATGGCCTGCAGGCATGTCCAATTTGAGGCCAAACCTAAAATTGCAAACTACTTATGATACAGCGAGAAGTTTTTTCTTTGTCTTTGTGTGTGTGTGTGTGTGTGTGTGTGTGTGTGTGTGTGTGTGTGTATACGTACTTCTCAAGCATGAACTCTGTAGATGACAACATGTCACCATATCAAAAGGTTGGACAAACCTGCATGTTTTAAACCTACCTGCTCTGATTTTCCTCCTACATACAAGGGAAAGAAAAAGACGATCACCCAACAACAGCTATGAGAATAAATGCTAACATAATCTGCATGCACATAAGCATTAATTATAAATAAAATCTGTCACCATCTGCTAAAGGACGGTGTACTGCAGATTCCCAAATTCAGTGGACATCAGTATTCCATGAAGAATTTTCTTAAAATAAAAGGTCAGGCTTGAGTTAGGTGGGGCCCAGTCAAGTAGATATGTGGAAATCTGGTCATTGAGAATGCCAACTACTGTCTTCTCAAGGCACCATGAGCTGCCACATTGTTACCCCAAGTGATGAGAGGATTTGTCTTCCTATGCCAAACAGCAGGACAACCTTCATCCTGCACAATGCCACCACACCTACCCACTCTCCCCTCACTAGGACATGGGAGCATCTCTACAGTTCTAGTGAAATTGTTTCTGGGGGCAGCAGCCATCACCGCTTCTCACTCTGGGTGCAGCTAAGTAAGCTGTCCTGAGAAGTCACAGAGCAGCTTCCTAATGAACAACAATGCTAACGCATCAGCTGGCCTAGCAACTCCATTTCAGCAAGCTGAGCAACTCAAAAGTGCAGAGCCAAGGTTCCTACTGCATATTTCCTCAATCAAATTTTAAAGATTGGTATTATCATTTCATTTTGATTTGAAAAACTATGTGAAAATATATTACACAACTAACCGTATTTATGAAGACTTACGCAAACAAAATAAAAATGCAAACTATTTTCTGTCCCCGTAAAAGGAAATCAATATTAACATATTTGCACAGGCTTCCAGACTTTTTTTTCACCTATTTTATTTTTTTATCAAAATGAAGACTAATAGTAAATATATCTATTCAAAATACATTATGAACAAGCTTTCCATTATAGAAATATGCTTTAATATCATTTTTTAAAGATTTATTAATTTATTATGTATACAGTGTTCTGCTTTGATGTATGCCTGCATGCCAGAAGAGGGCACCAGTTCTCATTAGAGATGGTTGTGAGTCACCATGTGGTTGCTGGGAATTGAACTCAGGACCTCTGGAAGAGCAGTCAGTGCTCTTAACCTCTGAGCCATGTCTCCAGACCCTTTAGCACCATTCATATTTTGTTACCTGGAAATTAATGTATTTACCACTACCCCTATCTAGCTATCTCTCGTGTGTGTGTGTGTGTGTGTGTGTGTGTGTATGTGTGTGTGTGTGTAGAGTTTTGTGTTTTGTTTGGTTCTATTTTTGAGATAAGGTTTTACCCTGGAGCCCAGGTTAGACTGGAACTCACTATGTAGTCCAGGATGACCTCAAACTCATGGGCATTCCTCCCTTAGTTCTGAGATTACAGGCATGAAACAATTGAACACTGAGAATTCACACACAGATTCCATGCAAGTGAAAACCCACTTTAGAAAGAAGTAGCCCATGACCCGGATTATTGTACACTCTTAATGTTTCTTTCATTTATCTAATTTTATAATCGTCTCTATAATAAATTTACTCATAGTTAAATTTTTTGGACATACATGTTCCTTTATTCATTGAAAAACAAAATGTTTGTTGTTATTGTTGCTTGAAACAAGGTCTTACTCTGCATGCCAGGATGGGCTGGAACTCACCATCCTCCTGCCTCCAACTCTCCACTGAATAGAGCCACTCATCACCATGTCTTTACAACAAATTCTCTAAAGTGACAGCCAAAGAGATACACAGCGAGGCTTCTACACAAGAAAGAGCTTCCCTTCTGAGAAACATCCCTCTTGTCTTCCTAGATTCGGCTTCCTCGTCCAAAATCCTGTGGTTACGGGCTTCTTCTCTCTCCTGTAGTTTCTCACTTGCATAGAATCTGTGTGTGAACTGCCAGGGTTCAACCCTGCCCAAATCTCTGCTATGAATTACAAGATCATGTGAGTTGGCTCTAAGGTATGTCCACATGGTGTTCGGTGGTCCTTATTTGGGCAGTGAGCTTCATTCCCCACCTCTGAGTGGGGGTGGAGTAGGTGACTCACGTTTGACAAAGACAATATGGTAGATGTGGAGATATGCAGGGCTTCTGAGATTGCCAAAGACACCTGCAGGTTTCTATCCATGCTCTCTCCTCTCCTTGGCTCTAGAAGAAGCCAGCAACCACATTGTGAGGACTGGAGTAGCTGTCCCTCAAAAGGATAGAAATGGCGGAACTGTGGCCTCTCCACCTGACAAGAACCTAAAACCAAACCTTCTTGCAGAAGCCTCATACACAAGCCATCTTGGGAGCAGATCCTCCAAACTCAGTAGAGCCTTCAGGTGATGTCAACCCCAGCCAACATGCGTCATGCAGCCTGCTCAGATCCTGGGACAGAATGACCTGTGTAAGCCACTGTCCAAGTCCTGAACAGAAAACCTGCATGACATCACAAATATTTGTTGGGTTTTCTTGTCGATTTTTTTTTAATTATTTTACTTTTATTTTATGTGTATGGGTGTTTGCCTGCATGTATGTTTGAGCACCACAGGTATGCAGTGCCCAAGCATGCCAGAAGAGGGCGTTAGATCTTTTAACTGGAGTTAAAAGACAATTGCAAACTGCTATGTCGGTGCTGGGAATCAAACCTGGATCCTCTGGAAGAGAAGCCAGTGCTCTTATCCACTGAGCCATCTCTTTAGACCCAGATACTTGTTTTAAGCTGGTAAGTCCAGTAGTAAATTGTCAAGCTGTAAGAGACCACTAATGCGGATTTGCTATTAAATTTTATAATAAATTGTTTTGCATCCCACGTATTTGTTAAGATGAGAAATGGCACGGACGTAAGGCACTTTGTTATGACTGCTGCTGCTTTGAACTTACAAAGAACCGAAGCCTACCCAGCCTTGACTTGATCTATGGTACTTCGCCCACTTTCTCCCCTAAAGTTCTGGAACTTTCTCTGCCCTCTCCTTATGAGACACAAAGCAATTCCTGGGCTTAGCAGTCATGAGCCCTCTCTGTAGAATTCCATCAGCCAGAGCTGGCTCCTACCCACCACAGACGCCACGGAAGCTGAAGGTCAGGTCCACGTTCACCTTCTAGAGATTTTAGCATACCCTGTCATGCATTTGACTGGGAGCTGCTGAGCAACATCTACCTAAGAAGACACAGTCCGTTCTGCCTCACCTTCCCTTACCCACCGCCATTTCTCTTAGCAGCTCCTGGGGCTTTGTAAACTTGACTTCTCGGGCTTTCTTCCCATCTTATATTTTATGTTGTTGTCATGTGCATGGATATATATGTGTGTGTGTGCATGTGTTCTCCTGTTGATCTGTCAGCTGTCACTTTATCTTATATAAACTATAGTCTCTAGAGAATGGAAGGGAACTTCCTTTAACCCTACAGACCAAGCACCTTCCTGACATTGTCACTGAAATATATAGCAGGGACTTGTCTCAAATTAACACACTGACAACGGATGTTCTCTCAAATCCACCTTCCTGCCTTTACCCGTTCAGTTCTTCATGCCTGGACCCCGGATCCTTGACAGTGTTTCCTTCTAATATCACAATCCAGTGTCCCTAGCCCTCAGTACAGTCAAAATCGATGCACACCTCCACTGTTTCCTCCTCTGATGATCGGTTTTATTTGTCAACTTGACACAGCCTAGAATCACCTGGAAAGACAGTGTCAGTGCAAGATTGGGTAGCTCAGGTCAGCCTGTGGGCTTATCTCTAAGGGATTATCTTGATTATGTTAATTGATATTTGAGGACCCACTGTGGGTGGCTCCATCCCCTAGTCTGGGATCTTGAACTGCATCAAAGCACACAAAGTGAGCTGAGCATGAGGCATGCTTTAATTCCATCATCTCTGTTCTGGCTTACATGGGGGCGGGGGGTGGGGGTGGGGGGTCACAGCACATTTTACCACCGCAACAGGAGACAAAACTAAGACATCCATCGTCCTAAGCTATTGCCGTTTCTCACTTCTCCCCCAAAGCCAACAACCTTCTATCACTGTTTCCTAAATTCTATTCCTGTTCTTCTCAGATGGGCTTTCTAAAGAGCAGTGGGCTGGACAGAAAAATTTGCAGCAACCAAATTAACACAATTTACAAAGCTATGAATCAACTGACTGCTTCCTCTTGGTGTGCTCCGGGCCCTGGCCTTCCTGCCACCCAGATGGACCCAGCCTTTCCTGCCCCAGATATCTCTCTACTCACGTTGCTCTGCCTCCTACACTAGTCTTCACCCTATGCTCACCCTCTCTGGACATTTTAATGAAGATTTCAGATGTCATTCAGATGCCCTTTCCTCATAGCAGATTCTAGGCTCCATCCTGTTTTTTTTTCCTCTAGTACTCTAGTACTTACTTTAGGTTGATAACATTGATGAAGGTGAGTCCATGAGGTCAAGAAATGTCTAATTGGAACATCATAATGGTTGTAGTTCCTGATACAGATTGTCAATCAAAACTTACTGAATGAGTTTATGTAGTGTGTGCAGTAACTCTAAATGAACTACATTTACCAAAATTTCATCTCAACTGCTAATATGTATGCTTCATGCATATATGCATGAATTCATTATGCATATTACCTTTTCATACTTGTACAAATATTTTAAAGCATAAACATCAAGAAAACCTGCTAACTTTCTTTCTCATTCCATCTATTCATATGTTTGAAGATCCTTTCTTATTATTGACGAAGATAACAATCTGACTCTGGCAACATCCACAGCAAGAAACTCAGGTATAAAAATGGTCCCTAACGGCAGGCCGGAAAAGCAGTTCGAAAGCCCATTAGGAAAGGACATCGACCTCTGATTGATCTAAATAGGAACATTTTATTCTAGGCTTTCAGAGTTTTGATGAATCATCATTCCCAACCCAAAGCCCAGTGTGCATAAAGGCAGGGAGGATCCTGATTCAGGGCAAGATTATTCTGTGATGAAGAAATCAGAGACCAGTCAGTGGAAGAACCAAGAAATACTAATAAGGGCAAGCCAAAACACACCACCAGGCAGTGGTGCCCAGCTCTACTATGCCTGCTTGTAACTAGAGATGAGTGACTCTGAGGGTAGATATTGTGGGTTGTGGGGCCACACACAGGCAGTAGCCCCACAATTACCAGAGCAACGTAAGTACCCAGAAGAGAAACTATGCATGGCTCCCATGATGGAAAGTCACAGAAACCACCCACACTTCCATCTTCCCACACTACAGACACCAAGATCCAAGAGCTTCATACACACCATAAGTACACACTCAGCATAAGTACACACACACACACACACACATATATATACACATATATACATATGTGTGTACGGATGTGTATGTGTGTGTATGTGTGTGTACTTATCCTCAAGTTTACAAGCCAAGTCATAAAGTTAGACCACTTTAACTTTGACAAATTATTCAGAAAAATAAATTTATTGTTTGTTTGTTATTTGTTTGTTATTGAGATTTTTGAGATAGGGTCTCCCGTAGCCCAGGGTGCCTCAAGCTTGAAATGCAGCCAATGGCCTTGAACTCCTGATTTTCCTGCCTTCACTTTCCCAATCATGTGACTACTCCAAGGTGGCACCAGACACAGCTGAAAGTGAAATCTTAATAAAAGAACTGGACCACAGCAATTCACAGCAGTTGCATACAAAATTCCTTAATGTCTGCATTAGCAGTATTTCACTGAAACCTCTTAATTCTAAATACTACGAAGAAAACAAATGCCATGTTTTGAATACAATCATAACTGTCAAAACATTCAAAGCAGCATGACACTGGATATCAAATCAACAACCATTTGTAAATCACATATAAGTAAACACAATTCGGATACTAATTAAACCTACTCTAAACCCCCAAAAGCTACAGCCACCTAACCTGGAGAAAGCATGACATCAAACAATCAGGCCCAGGGTGCTGATTTTCAGAGATGAGCCTGTGCACTGACCAGAAGAGAGGTACCCCAGGCAAGCGCCAGACACAGAGGAAGAGCAAGGAAATGCGGGGCCTTGCTTTAGGTCCCTGCTGTGTCCCCTCTCCCCAGAAAATCACACTCAAGCATCACCTGCCAGGGACAGCCTGGCCCAGCCACCAGGTCGGTCCCCTACAGAGACACAGAGACTCATATCACAGCTCTATCAAAGGTCAAAAGGAAATATGGAGACTCCGTGGCCAGGCAAAGGGATGGGTTGTACAAATACGCAGAAATCAAAGGCAAGTCATGCAAGGTCCAAACAAAGCCCTCAGAGGGGTCACCGTGATGCCTAGCCACCAGGAAACTGTGATATAATCTCGGTACTGTTAATATTGAAGTTAGAATACCCGTTAAGCCTAAAGAAGAAAACCCCAAAGTGGAGGTTATGGCCCAGATTAATTTGAATCTATAGCACACTGCTACTATACATTTCCCTACACATTTATCCACAATGACTTATTAACATTACACTTTACATGTGCAGATACACTTCTTAATCCTTAAAGTCCTGAAATACCCCCCACAAGTTGCATCTGTTAATAGTTCAGTCAGGATCGCAGGGTTCAAGACACATCAACAACTTTTAGCAAATTGTACAACCATTGATGGAGATAACCAAGAATTGATGTCTGACCTGCATTTTATGTAGGAGACCTCAGGTGTGATCATCAGTATACCAGGCCGCTCCAAGTCTCACACCATAATCCTTTTCCCAAAGGGAAAGTTCCTTGTTCAACTGAAAACATAATTTCCATGAAGACTGATGAATCCATGAACTATCCCAACCTTTGGTTTGGGGGTTTTTTCCCCTATTTCTCTCCATCACAGGAGTTAAGTGTCCCATCTGAGAAATCAAATCAAAGTGAGCAAAAGGAGAAAAATCTATAAATGGCGTATCACCTGCCTTTATCCTATAGTAAGAAGATGCAGGGTGAACAAGCAGGGGGTGGGGAGACTTGGGGGGGGGGCAGGAGGGGACACAGGAACCCACGATAATTGAGCAGCATTCCATCTCGGGACTTGCTCATAAATGCAGACCTTCGAAAACGCTCAGGGACATCAAATTGCTAGTATTTGTGTAATTTGAAGAAAACAAGCAAATGGCAGTCACAGAAACACATTAGGAGCTATTATCTTTTTAAGACACAAATGACAAGCAGAGAAGTGGAATCAGCTAATGGACACGGTGCTTAGCATGGCCGTGGTATCACTTCCTGGGTTAAATAAGAAAAAAATTCACATGCTGCAAAAATGCATCTATCTAAAAGGTACAATTTAGTAGTAAAAGGTACAATTTAGTAGGTTTCTGTACATTCACAAAGTTCTGCAATAATTACCACTCATTTCCGACATGTTTCACGATCCCTAAAAGAAACCCCATACCTGAGCGGTCATTCTACGCACTAGGGCCACCAACCGCTAATCTCCTTTCTATCTCTGTGGACTTACCTACTACTATAGACATCCCAATCAGTAGAATTAGATGGTGCATGGCTGGTTTTACTGGCTTCTTCCACCTAGCAGTATGTTTTCAAGGACCACACATATCATAGGCCTGATGAGGACTTCATTTCTTGTTGTGACCAAGCCACATTCCATAATTTATTGAATCATTTGTCAGTTAGCAGGCTAATTTTTGTTGTTCCTCTGCTGCTTAAGATGGGCAGTTGTTTCAGGCATCGGTGTGTAAGTTTCTCAATGAACTTAGGTTTTCTTCTTTGAATGTATAACTTAGAGGGAAATGGTGGTGTTATCTGGTAACTCAACATCTAACTCTCTAAGGAACTGAGAGGCAAAACTCATTCCCACCAGCAGGATAAGCTTACCACTTCTCTTCAGTCTTGTCTACTCTTGTTCTCTGCCATTTTTGTTTGTTTATATGTTTGTTAAAATCATATCCATCCTGGTAGGTACAAACTGTAACCACCATGGTTTTGATTTGAATTTCCATAATGGCAATAATCATCTTTTCATGGGCTAACTGGCCATTTGCATATCCTCCTTAGAAAACAGCTATTTCTCTGCCCGCTTTCCAGCTGTGATGTGATGCTTGCATTCCGGTTGTTGATGTGTAACAATTCTTTACACTTTGCATTCTAGACTCTAATCAGATGCGATGTGCAAATGTTTTTCTATGCAATGTCTTTTCTCTTATATTATCTTCTTTTAATCCTCACAACAATAGAGAGGCAGCCTTTGGGCAGCCTTCCTGTTACAGAGGCAATGGCCAGTCTATAAGAAGTGGAGCATACACCTCAGTCCAAGCACTCTGCCTCCATCATGAGTGGGATACACAGCTCGTCCTCTCTGATCCAAAGGGCCACATCTACAGATTCAACCAGCTACAGGTCAAGACTTTGGTTAGCAAACCTTGCATCCGGACTGAATATGTACAAACAGACTTCCTTGTCCTTATTCCCCTGAACAGCTATTTGCATAGCATTTACATTTGCACTGGGTGTTACAAGTGATGTCCAGAAGGCTTAAATGACACAAGAGGATGGCCACAGGTGATAACCAAATACCATACAGCTTCACATAGGCAACGTCAGCAACCCCGGAAGAGGGGTTTTAGATGCCACCCTCTGTTGATACTGGACACGGATGGCTGCTAAACTGTCTCAGGCATTGTGTTTGCTAGATGCTGTAGCAAAAGCATTAAAGAAATAAGTGGGATTCAAAAGTCCTTACTTAGAACGAAACAACAACAATGAAGTTGTGCCGAGAAATACCAGTGGGCCATCCGCCCGCTTGGCTTCTTCACTTGAGGAGGGCGAGATTAAAACAAAGTGCATTTAGCCTTAAAAGGCAACACTTGGATTTATGCAGCTCTGTTCTTTTCAATTGTAGGAAACTTTCTTTTTTTGTTGAGTTATGTTGTTGAAACAAAAGAACTCAGAACACAAGTGGTACTTTTGCTGAGACTCAAACATTGCAAATAGTCACAGTGGGTGTTCTGGGTGGTGGAGGCTGATTTCTTAATCAACAAACCCCCCCCCTCCCACCACCGCGGCCTTTTTAAAATGTATGCCTCCCCCAGCCCCGCCCAGGCACTCACTGGCATGAGAACAAAGTGGCCTCAGCAGCTCAGAGGTCAGGCTGACCACTTGCTCCTTCTCATTCCAGCCACTGGCTATGCTGAACAGAAAAGTTCATCTACAAACCCTTTTCCTGTGACTGTAAAGTTACTTCAGGCTACACAAAGCATAAAGTAATTAAGAGCATGCTAAGGATACATACATATCTGAAATGTCACACTTGTACTCCATTCCTATGTACAATTATGATGCACCTTAGCAGAAAAAAAAAATAAAAGTATTTAAAATTTTTTTTAAATGGTGACACGTGCTTTTTATAATCCTAGCAAGTGAAGGCAGAAGCAGGAGGATTTGGAGTGTCGTGAGTGGTGGTAGTGGTGGTGGTGGTGGTGGTGGTGGTGGTGGTGGTACAAGTCTGTAATCCCAGAAGTCAGGAGGAAGAAGCAAGACGATCAGGAGTTCAAAGCCACCCTCCACTACACAGTAAGTTAGAAGCAAGCCTGAGCTACCCGAGATCCTATCTAAAAGGGGAAGAAAGGTAGGCGCTAGGGACCCACACTCTAATAGGAACGTTACAAACACACACAAGGTCCATGTAGACACTAGGTCCTCTAACCTCGCACTTCGTGAAATACTGAACTAGAAATTAAAAAATGAAATAAGTCAGACAGCAGTCCCCAAGGCAAACACGAGGGTTCCCTTCCAAATCAGGAAGCAACCCCCGCAGTCTCCAGGTCCAGCTCAGTGGTTCTTAGGCTGACACCAAACCTGCTGTATCTTTTGTTAAATGTATTATTTGGAGGGCCGAATGGTGATGCTTGTTTTTCCTTAATATACAATGCAAATTAATTTTCTAAGTCAAGAAAAGAAGCCAGTCCTATAAAAAAAAAAAAAAACCCACCTTAACCACAGAGAATAAGTTATTGAGGTTTTTTGCTTTTAAAGTCTATTTGTATTAATTATCCGTTATGCTTCAGGCTCAGTGTTCTTTGAGATGATAACATTCTTCTGTTGGAAGCCAGACTTTTCCATCTTTATTTTTATATTATAAAAAATTTTTTAAAAATCTGGGGCTGCAGAGATGGCTCTGTCCGTAAAGATGGCTTGGCTACAAACATAAAGACCTGAGTTCAAATTCCCAGACAGGCCTAAAAGCCGGGTGTGGTAGCATTAGTAACCTTAGCATGGGAGGACAGAGGCAGACACAGCCCCAGAGCTCACAGATCTGCTGAGCTAGCCAAGTGGCGAGCTCTGGGTTCAGTGAGAGACTCTTCCTCAAAGACTATAAGGGGAGAGCTGTAGCTGGAATTACCTCCAGTCCCGCCCAGGGCTGGCAGTCACTCAGACTCATATAAACACACAGACACTTATTTTATTTAAACTGTTTGGCCTAATGGCTCAGGCTTCTTGCTATCTAGTTCTTATATCTTAAATTAACCCATTTCTACAAATCTATACCTTGCCACATGGCCCCTGTCTTACCGGTATCTTATATCTTACTTTTCATGCTGGCAGCTGGCAGCACCTCCTCTCAACCTTTCTGTTCCCAGAATTCTCCTCTTTGTCCCACCTCTACTTCCTGCCTGGCTACTGGCCAATCAGCTCTTTATTTATTAACCAATCAGAGCAACACATTCACAGCATAGAGAACAACCCACAGCAGAGAGCAACAGAGGAAGGCCCTCAAAGTTGGCCTCTGGCATCCAAATGGATGTGTACCTACCTGCACCAACGCATACATGTAAACACACACACGCATACACACACACACACACACACACACACACACATGCATACATACACACACACACACACACATACAGATATGTGCAAAAATTTTAATTAAAAAATTATTTTTTTAGAAAAGCTAAAGGAACAAATATCTAGGCTTAGGCTATATTAAAGGTCCATGTGGTGACTCTCAACAATCTATAGAGCGGCTCTTTGTGAGAAATTAAAACAAAGTGAGGACAGTTTGTAGGACTCCAATTCTTAGATCATGAAAGACAATTTGCTGATGAACACAAATTCCTCTTTATTTGGGACTTTTGGATTCTTAGACTCTTCTTCCTGGCTCTCACCCAACAAATAATAATTTTCTTGAAGAAAATTTTCTCCTCGAAAATCAGAAGTGGGGAGAATTTATCCATATGAAGACAAAAGAGATGGCACATTACCACACTGCCAGGACACGTGTCTGTCTATGGAAAAGCATACTGTCCTAACGGAAACCTGAGTCTTCCAGAAATATGTTTTCCAAAACAAATATTCTAAATATTAGTATTCTAAATTTTATAACAGTACATTCTAAACTAGTTAAACTCTTTTACAAGTCTATGGGGATAGGGGAGGGCAAAGAAAAATGTTTTATCCCCCAGAATTTAATTCACACCTACAAACGAACAAAAAGCGGCAGGTTTAAGTGACTGTTACTGTCTTAGAGGAATTTTCAAAACAAATCTCTGGCTCACAGATGATCTCATCTTAAACATGCAGGTTGAAATTCCCCGTGACACCACTTGTAGGCATACTCATATTTTCCGTGGTAATCACAAACCATACAATTTTTATTTTATTTATGTTTTGATTGACACGGTGCGCTGGGTTTTATTTTCAGAGAGAAAGGCTCACTATGTGGCTCTGGCTGGCCCAGAACTCAGTATGTAGCCCAAACTGACCTCAAAAATTCAGTAGTCCCCCTGCCTCTGCCTTCCAAGAGCTGAAATTACAGGTGTGCACCAACCATGCCTGGCTGAACTATATCACTTAAAGACGTCATTTTTTTATATTCATATGGCAATTATACAGTCTGAGTTGTTAGGTCAGAAGAAAACTCCAACATACATAAAATCTGTACCTGCTGTCATATAAAAACAATTTCCTGAATTTGAGAGGCTGGAGAATGGCTCAGCAGTTAAGAACACTTGTTGCTCTCCAGAGAACCTGGGTTCCATTCCCAGAACCCACATGGCAGCTCACAACCATTTGTAACTCCAGTTCCAGGGAACCCAGTGCCTTCTTCTGGCCTCTGCAGGCACTGCATATATATGGTACACACATATCCACTTGGGCAAAACATTCACACACATAAAATAAAAATAAATCTTAATCAAAATTATTTTAAATAAATTCCTTCCAGAGGCCAAATTCTCACTAAGTGCACAGATAATTGTTTTAGTGCCTTGTTATCTAACCTCTGAACTTCTGCACTTCCCTTAAAATTGGAGTCATTTACGTTCCACTGTTTGGCTGTTCTCTTGTTTTCTTCCCAAACACGCTTGAACACTGCTGGATGCTCTCGGTGCCAAATAACCCTGAGAGAAAACTACTGAGAGCAGTTTCAGTTCCAATAACTCAAGCATGTGGCTTCAGGAGAAAGTAGACGGCAATGACTGGTTCTCTTGTTTCTGTAGAGTTAATCCACCTCTATAATGTGTGCAAATCAACATCCTACTGTCCCTAAAGTTGAAGCAACTTGAGATGGTCCTTCCCCTCCCCTATCACCAGACAAGCAGGCATCTGCTACAGCAACACGCAAAAACTTTCAAGAAAAGCCCCAGGTGTTGTTGTTTTAAATAATAATAATAATAATAGTAAATCAGTTGCTAAAAAGGCATGATGACATTAATTCCAGACTTGCAGAACAAAATGAGGAACTACTCCCAATTTAAATTCTTTGTGCCTATGTTCCTGTTACAAAGAAATGATGATCAGAAATTCCCAATATGGTAGACAAAACATTCTACCCACCCAGTCCAGTCTCCCCACAAAAGACCTCCATGTCCTGATGGTGAGACCCTGTGACAGCGTTTGACTACATGGCAGGGGAGACATGAAATAGCATGTGAAACTTAAATTGTCAATGAATCAAGTTTTAGAATAGGGCAAACATCTTGGTTTATCCCAGTATGTCCAACGTCAACACAAGGGTTTCTACAGTCACAAGAGGAAGGCAGGACCGTATCAGGGTCAACGATGTGTCAGAACCTGACCCATTATTGCTGATTTTGAGATGGACGTGGACCATGAAGGAATGAAGCAGCCTATTGAAGAAGGGCAAGACAAAAAACTAGACTCATCCTTAGCACTTCCAAGAAGGGTATAACCCATCCATATCTTCATTTATCCCAATGGGATCCATAACAGAACCCTACAACTGGAAGATTAGAGATGGACTGTGAAACTAGAAAATCAACACTAATGGGACATGTCTGGCAGCAAGAAGAAACTGGCACAGCCACCACAGAGAGAGAGACAAAGACAGACAGGGAGACAGAGAGCACACAAGTGCAGGTCTCAATCACTCAATCACTCATCCATGCATATGAACCACAGACTAGAAAACCCAGCAACCCAAGTAGAAGCAGAAAGCAGCAAGGGCCTTGCCCTATAGCCTGAGCTTCCAGCCCCAACCAGGCTTAATCACACAGGTCAGCATCCCCACACACCATCCACACAGGGACAACTCCAATATGTACAGACCTGAAAGATGGAAATGTGCCCCCCACCCCCACCCCCACGCCCACCCCACAGGCTCTGTTTTCACCAGGGGACATACATACAGGAGAGTGTGGGAGAAGCAGATCACGGTGAGAAGTGCCTTCTGCGGGTACCAGCTGAGATCCAGCCTAGAAACTGATGGCGCTGATGGATCCAACAAGGGGGCATTTCATCCCTTGGTTGCGGCCACACGCGGAGGAGCAGTGAGCTCACCTTTTGGCAGCAGAATCTTCAATATTAAAACCCATGCAGTGAGCTTTGCCATCACTCACTTTAATCACTCAGCGGAGCCAAGATAATCATGCCCAGACTACCAGCCTCAAGAGAGAAGCCCTCTCTAGCTTTCCCTTACAGCGTTGCCATGGGCCCCATGCCATCCCTGCTCCCACATGCATGCCCTTGACCTTGAAATCCTGCGCCCAGAACCTCCAAATGATGCTCACTGCCTTCAAAACCAGCGGTACCTCTGCCAGCCCTAACAATTCAGGCCCTCAACCTAGAGCTGTTTCCCTCCAACCCATGTTCCCATCAGCCCCCTCTTCTTTTCTTTGGGGGCAACATAGAAGTTACACTTATGATTCAGCCCAGCGCCTAGCATATGCCAGGCAAGCTCTCCACCATTCTGTCTGAATTAGTCTGAGACAGGGCCTAATTTTTCCAGCTGGTGTTGAAGTCAGTCTGTAGTCTCAGGCTGCCTGAATTTAGGATCGGCCTGCCTCAGCCTCCCAAAGAGATGTGACTCCAAGTGTTTGACACTTGTGCCCAGATGCTCTCAGCTTTCATGGAGTCTTTAGAGAAAGATTATCCCTTAGCAATGTACCCACTCTATCCTCTCCTTTTGAATTTATACAGTACTTAACTCTTTATTTACAACAAAATGCTTTATATATCCATGACTGGAGGATCCACTCTTCTAATGAAATTCTTAACCCTTGGAGGAAGGAACAGTCTTATCCCTTCACTGCTTTTCCATAGTTCTTTACACAATATAAATACACAATAAATATTTATTCAATTACCAAAGACACAGCTTGGTGTATCTTGGTATAGTGTATCTTTAGAAAGAGGGAAGAACCTTGGTATGGCCACTGGTTAAGGAACCTGTATTCATTTCTTTTCCTGTTGCTATGAGAAGACATTCAGACAAAAAGAACTCAAGGGAAGAAGGGTTTCTCTAGCTCACAGTTCCAGGGAGGTCACTGACCATCATGGCAGGGCAGTCACAACCGCACAAGCCTAAGCCAACTGCTCACATCACATCCACAGTCAAGAGCAGGAAGTACTTAACGCATGGCCGCCAACGCTGCGGGCTCTCTGTTTCCTTCAGTGGAGGGTCCAGTCTATGAAATGGAGCTGTGTACAATCTTCACACTTCAACCAACCCAACTATGAAAAGTCACCACAGGCCAAACTAATCCACACAACTCTTCACTGGGAGTCCCTTCCCAAGTGACTCTACATTGTGTCACGTTGACAATCAAAACTAACCACCACAGTGCCTGTGCTCATAAAACCCTAATGAACCTCATCAGGTCACCAAAGGAGAGCGAATCAGAGACTGGGGCACAGAGAGAGACAGAGAACAAACATAAAAGTAGATGGAAGACCACCTGGGAAGAGAAAGGGGATTAGCAGGAATGAGGAAGAGACAAGAGAAGGTAATGGGAGGTGAATATGATCAAGATACACTATAGACATGTAGGAACATGTCAAAATTAACCTCATTATGTGTAATTAAAATATGCTAATAAAAGCATTTCCATACATAGTTCTATCAGATAGATATTGAGTGTTCCATGTACCTAATCTCTTTGTTTCTATATATAAGGGCTGCTATGTATCCCTATGTATCCATCAATTGTTATGTTTAATTAATAAGCTATTTTAAGAACAATGTCATTGAAAGTGCTAAGTGCTGAGAAATATGATTCAAATTGTAGTTCAAGGGATTGGCTCAGTGGTGAAATGCCTCCCTCAAATACACCAGGCCCTCAGATCTGTCCTCAGCATTTAAATAAAATCCTACTTCAAATATCAAACCAAACTGATACCAAACTCAAAAATGAGCTATTACCATAGCAGAGATACTTGCAGCAAATCATCTACCGCACTTCTCAGCACACAGTAGGTCCTCAATACACTTTTGTTTTAAAGTTCTAACTCCCAGTGCCAACTCAAAGGTCACCCATGGTTAGGTCTTAACACGTCACTGCATCAAGCTGCCATTAAGTCTCACGTCACATAGAGAATGGCACATCACTGTGTTTTCTGCCCCGGTCAACTATTGAGGTGTGGATGCAGGTCAGTCCACCACATCTTGCCAAAGTTTAGTTTGCAGGGGCAGTGTCTCATGACCTTGAACTTTATGCTCAACAATGAAATCCTTTGGCTTTCTATCCCACCAAGTTATTAATCACAAACCACGTAGGAAGAATTGTCCCTCGGAAACTGTGAACCTCCGCTGGCCCACATCTTCTCAGGTTTGTGGGTTCGCTTCCAGTGAAGGTCACCGAGAACTGTGCAATGACCTCAGCAACGCGTGCAGTGACCACGGCCTTTCTGAAATCCCACTCCGCACTTGGCTGGAGAGGAAACAGAACAGCTGTATGACTTTATAGCAAATGCTCTTGGAAGTTTGGAGGCTGGACAGGGTGAGCTGAGGGCGAACAGCAGAGACTGAGCAGAAAAGCCGGTTGCGAGGCTGTGTGAGCCCAGCACCTGCCCTCCCTGGTAGGCCTCCTTCCGTCTATATATGAAGGAAGAGCGTTAGATGCCAACATCAACTCTTCTTCAGCATTCCCACTGCAGCCATTAAAAAATAGTAATAAAAGCCATTGTATTAGCTATGTTAGCATAACTGTGGCCAGTACACCCGTCAGGAGCAACTTGAAGATGGAAAATTTCATTTTGGCTCATAACTGAGATTCTTTCAGTCTGTCATGGCAAAACGGAGGATGTTATGGTGGCGGGATCACATGGGAAGGCTCTTGCCATCACAGCCAACCAGAAGTGGAGTATAAAGCCACAACTAGAGTTGTGTAGAACCATCAAAGGCCCGGACCTATCGACCTACCTGCACCAACTATGTACCGCTTCCTAAGGGCTACACAGCCTCCCAAAGCCACACTGCCACCCGGCAAGCAATGCTCAAGACATGAGCCTGTGTGGGGCACTTCAGAGCCAAAGCACAACAGCAAGTTTTACTCTCACCAAAGATGACTTTTTAGAAATGAGCTCCAACGAGCTGCGTTTTCTTCTTGTTGTTTTAACAAAGGAAATATTTACAACAGGTTTGGGTTTGTTCCCACAATGATCGGTGGTGATGGTGGTGGTGATGGAAGTGTAATGGAAGAATCTGGCCTGTGTTTTTAATTTCTTTAAATATTAGTGACAGTCAGGCAGTAGGGGTGCACGTCTTTAATCCCAGCACTCAAGAGGCAAAGGCAGGCAGGTCTCTGAGTCTGAGGTCAGCCTGGTCTACAGAGCAAGTTCCAGGACAGTCAGGGTTGTTACACAGAGAAACCCTGTCTCAAAAACCATAGATAGATGGGTAGGTAGGTAGATAGATAGATAGATAGATAGATAGATAGATAGATAGATAGATAGATAGATGGATGGATGGATGGATGGATGGATGGATGGATGGATAGGACAGATAGACAGATTAGATAGATGATAGATAGATAGATAGATAGATAGATAGATAGATAGATAGATAGATAGATAGATAGATAGATAGATAGATAGATTAGATAGACAGATAGATAGGTGGACAGACAGACAGACAGACAGACAGACAGACAGACAGACAGACAGATAGATAGATAGATAGATAGATAGATAGATAGATAGATAGATAGATAGATAGATATAAACAGACAGATAGATAGATAGGTGGACAGACAGATATCAGTGAGGAAGTGGTAGTGTAATGAGTGTGACCCCAGGAACTGCCCTGTTCCTGTAATTAACATGCCCAGCTTTTTCACAGCCCTGCACAGCCCCTCTCAGCAGCCAGTGCCAGAACCAGAACCATCTGCTCTTCCTGAAACTCCTGTATGGCTTTCACTCAAACACAGCCCTCTGGACTAAGCCCGCAATTAAAACTAATATTGTCCTGCCTGCGAAGCTAATTTTTTTTCCCCATGGCATGAATAATTAGCTGAAAATGAAGGACAAAATTAGAAAAAGCGATAAAGGGTTCCCTCCCATTTCCTAATATTAGTCATGTTCTAATGTGGGCCAGGCCACAAGTGAAAACTGTAATCTCTCCGAAATCCTCCTGCAAGGCCCCCAAGTCAGTCTATGGTGTGAGGCAGTGGCCAGGGTGTCACATCAAGTGAGGGCACTAAATTTCATCCTGCCATGACTTAACCCTGTCCTGTAGACTGGGGTGTGGCGGGCAGGGGGGGGGGAGGGAGGTCTTCTCAAAAGTTCCTCCTCCTACTTCCATCAGCTGAGGTCATGGGATGAGCTGTCTAACATTCTACTTTGGTTTTCCTTGCCAAAGCAGATACGAAGGCAAAGAGTCAAGTCATTGCCATTTCTCTTGGAGGCAGTACCAGGAAATACAGCAAGTACGAAAATGTGACAGGAATTGTCCTACCTAGGGTTACTATGACTGTACTGAAGCACCATGACCAAAAGCAAGATGGGAGGAAAGGGTTTATTTGGCTTACACTTCCACATCACACTTCATCATGAAGGAAGTCAGGGCAGGAACTGAAAGAGGACAAGAATCTGGAGGCAGGAGCTGATGCAGAGGCCATGGAGGGGTGCGTACTGCTTACTGGCTTGCTCTCCACTGCTTTCTCAGCCTGCTTTCTTATAGAACCCAAGACCACCAGCCCAGCCCAGGTGAAGTGGATAGCTGTTCTGTCTTTGACCTTGTAACACGGCCCCTAGAGATATAGCAGGTAACTGCTCCCTACCTGCCTATGACCTTGAGTAAATGCCCCTGGGGTGTGGCTCAGGGCTACCCTTAAGACCTGAGATACATGCAAGTAGGCCGCTCTCTTCTCTTGCTCATGGTCTGGATGGTGCGGACCATATCAGCAGCAGAACAGCATTGGACTGAACCTCAGCTTTCCAGGACCCTAAGATAAATCTCCCGTGCTGTAGTGAGTTTTCCCCCTAATAAATTACTTCACCCTTTAAGCAGACTCCATGGATTTCTCCCATTACCCAAATACTCACAATGAACTGGGCCCTCCCTCATCAATCACTAATTTAAGAAAATGTCCTACAGATTTGCCTGCAGCCCAAGCTTATGGGGAGGCATTTTCTCAACTGAGGTTTCTATCTCTCAAGTGACTCAAGCCTGTACCAAATTGACATAAAACTAGCCAGCACAGAGATAAACAGTTGGCCAATGGAAGATCATTCATTATCAAACAAGTTACCATTGATTTGGAACCCTGGGGCACATGGAAAACCACGTTGAACCCTTCCTCTCAAAGGCAGACCAAGGATAATAAAGAGAGATGGAGCAATTACACTTCAGCTCTTCAGGTCTAGGGGTTCATCAGAACTGGAGCTTCAGGACGGCTCTGGGTGCAAGGTTATCCAGCCAGAGGACACACATAGCTATTGACTGCAGCTGGAAGTCCCAGTGTAGGGAAATACCACGTAAGGCTGAGGCACCAACAGCCTTGGCCACAAAGAAATATTTAAATAAGAGGCCACCATGTTTATACAAGGACACGTTTCTCACAACACAAAACTGAAAATTTCTCCCACACAATTATCCTCCAAATAAGAGGATATATGTTATACCTGAATGGTGGGGGGGGGGTCTCATATCACAGAACATATTCAATGTCTGTTGTCATGTGAAGCAAGGGTACTATCGGGGAAAGATACAGAATCTGTGTGGACCTCCATCAATGTTCTAATTGGAATGCCTTTGAAACACGGACCAAAGATGTTTAATCCCGACTCGGTGCCTGGATGGAGAAAGTGATGAAAGGTGGTAAGACTAAAAGGAGACGGGGTGGTAAGATGGGCAAAGGTCATTAGCAGAATCTTGACACAGAGCAGCTAAGAGGCAAAGGAAAGAAGATTCTATTGACAAATAGCTACAGAAATTCAAATTAAAAATGTCTAGGGCCAGGGCGATGGCTCCATGGGTAAAAAGCATGTGCTATCAAGCCTGATGCTGTGAGTTCAATCCCCTGGACCCACTCGTGGGATAGAGAGAAGTGACTCTAGCAAGTTGTCTTCTGATACCCACGTGTGAGTTATGGCATGTGCGTATAAACACAGGCACGTGCAGACACATACATACAATAACTAAATAGATGTGACTGTTTTATGGAGAGAAGCTGGAACAATAATAGCTGAGTAGTTAAGAGTGGTTGCTACTCCTTCACAACACCAGAATTCGGTCTCCAGCACCCACACGGGCCATCCCATCACCTTGGGTAACTCCAGCTCCAGGGGATTCAGCTCCCCTTTCTGGCCTCTGAGGGCCACCTATCCCCATGACCAGCAGATACATAGAGGTAAATTTAAAGATAAAGTTACAAATCTTTATTTGGAAAAAAAATGGGCTGCTGGCAAAAGAGCTCATCAGTTAAGAGCACTGCTCTTCAGAGGACCTGGGTTCGATTCCCAGCACCCACAAGGCAGCTCACAACTGCCTCTAATCCCAGTCCCAGGAGATAGATCCTGGCTTCTGCTGCCATGACAGATGCACATGCAAGCAATGCCCATACACATAAAAATTAAAAACCCTGGGCTGGAGAGATGGCTCAAAGGTTAAGAGCACCGGCTGCTCTTCCAAAGGTCCTGAGTTCAATTCCCAGCAACCACATGGTGGCTCACAACCATCTGTAATGAGATCTGGTGCCCTCTTCTGGCATGCAGGTATATATGCAGACAGAACACTGTATACATAATAAATAAATAAATCTTTAAAAAAAATTAAAAATCCTTTAAAAAAATACAAATAAACATCATATAATACAAACAACTAGATACTGGCTGAAAGCAATGTTCTCAAACATACTAACCTTGACTGAGTCCCCTGAACAGCACTTAATCATGTCAATAACCCTAAAATTAAACTTATCCCAAAAGTTAGGTCCCTAGGAGATTATGAAAAATAAGTAACTAGAATCCAGGAAGGAACCAGAGACAATGATAATAACAAGAATAAGCCCAGCAAAATGTTTATCTAGTTCTCTTTAAGCAGTGCTTGTGGTCGGGTGGGATCCACGCTACCACCCAGAACAGTGTGGTGATGGAGGCGTGGACTCCCAGCCCTTGGGAGTAGGAGGATCCAAAGTTCAGGTCATCTTCAACTACCAACCAGTCTGAGGCCAGCCTGGGTTTTAAGAAAAAGGAAACAACAACAGAAACTTTCTAATCGACCAATATTGGCAAAATACATCTTAGCTAAGAAACACAACCCAGTCAATTTAAGTTAAAGTAAGGCTGCCCACATTTCCACAGAAGCACTGAGATCAAGGGTGCCTGCGTGGGACTTTCAGCTGATGCTCCTGTCTGTGGACTGTTCTATTTCAGTGGATCAAGTATGGTTAAAAAAAACAAAACAAAACAAAACTCATTCTATTAACAGAAAAATGGCTACCCAAGAACACGTAACAGAAGGACAGTTTAACAATGGACACTTCTGTTCTAGAACTCTGAGGAGGACCGGAAGGCCAGATATAAAACTCCGTTTGTCGGTATCAAATCGTTGGCCTTCACCGTCTCCAGCGTGGTTGCACCCACCCGGAGCATACATTACAAAATGAATTCACAGACGAGATCTTCGTAGAATCCCCAAGAGCAGATTAACTTAACAAATCACAGGGATCAAGATACTAATAACATATCATCACGGGGAAATGAGGGGGATTTGGCAGGAACCAAAGTACAGGCTCCCAGCCTGCTGCTGTGATCACTGAAAGCAGGAAGTGGGGGGGGGGGCGGTGAAAAGGGGTTGGGAGCCACCGGCCTCAAATCCCACACCTACTTGTCCTCTCAATCACCTTCTCTTCCCACAGGTGGCAGAGGGGCCGGGAGGAGAGCAGTGAACCAAGGAATCTACACACGTCTTCTGCCACAGTGTGCTTCACTCACAAAATCTGAACTCCTCAAAATACATCCCCTTTTTTTAAAGATAAGGACTCATGCAGCACAGGCTAGCCTCCAATTCAAATTCTCTATGTAGCCAAGGATAACAGTGGGTTCCTGATCCTCCATTCCAGAAGTGAGGTACCATTCCTGACTTATTCGGCACTGGGGATTGAAGCCAGGGTCTCATCTCCTACATGATGAACAAGTCCTGTGCCAGCTCAGCTGTATCCCCAACCCAAAAATGTACTCTCATCATAAAAAAATGGAAACTTATGTTTATCTTTTTAAACAAGTTCTCAGGTTTCTTTTAAGTTTTTTACTTAATACTCACCCGCACGTGTGTGTGTGTGTGTGTGTGTGTGTGTGTGTGTGTGTGTGTGTGTTGTGTATATAAATGCACAAATCAGAGCACACACATGGAAGTCAGAGGACAACTTGCAGAAGGCAATTCTCTCCTCCCACCATCAATTCCAGGGACCAAACTCAGGATCGCGTAGCAAATACTCTACCACTGAGGCTTCTTGCTGACGTGGAACCTCATTTTTAACACATGGTGACTTATCTCCTGATGTCCCACTAAGCTGTATGTTTTAAACTGATCAGAAATAACTAAGAAGTGAAAGAAGACATCAACAATGACAAATATTTACACAGTACTCACTGTCAGCAAGCCTGGCTGCTATCATTGCCTTACATCAGGGCTCCCAACTGAGACATACAACAGTGTCTAGAGATATTCATAGGGCACTCTAAGTTAGCAGGGCATTTATGAGCTGGCATCTTTTCTCATCATTTGGTCAAGGGCTGTGTCATACCTGTTAAATATTTTGAATGATAATTTCTGCCTGAGAAGGCTGTAAGTAACTAAAACAAATATATAATTATATGTCTTATGAGACCTAAGGTGTTGGTAAGTAATTATTTTCATTACTACAGAGGTAATTCAAAGAAATTAGACACATAATGGCCTTTAAAATAGCCTTCTCTTGCCGGGCGTTGGTGGCGCACACCTTTAATCCCAGCACTCGGGAGGCAGAGCCAGGCGGATCTCTGTGAGTTCGAGGCCAGCCTGGGCTACCAAGTGAGCTCCAGGAAAGGCCCAAAGCTACACAGAGAAACCCTGTCTCGAAAAACAAACAAACAAAACAAAAAAAAAAAAAAAAAAAAAAAAAATAGCCTTCTCTTCACCAGGTCCCAGAAGGCAATTAAATAGATACATACACTCATGTCACAAGTATCCACCTGTTTGTTTTGTGAATGTGTTGCAACTATGACATGTAAGGAATCAAAAGTACTGAGCTTGAGTACACTCAAAAAGAATTCAAATCAGAATTTGATATGTTAGAAATATCTCAGCTATAAATGTTAAAGAAAAAAACAACAATAACTCGAGGAAATTTTTTAATTTGTGTTAATAACTTCATGAAGGATATATAAATAGCAGTTCATTTGTTTAATAAACATAGCAAAAATGTTAAGGTATTAACTAAGGTAGGAGAATGGACTAGCAACACTCTCAGAACCATCTTTACAATTTTTCTGTAAATGTAAAAATCATTCCACAAGCCGGGCGATGGTGGTGCATGTCTTCAATCCCAGCACTTGGGAGGCAGAGGCAGGCGGATCTCTGTGAGTTCGAGGCCAGCCTGGTCTACAGAGTGAGATTCAGGACAGGCATCAAAACTACACATAGAAACCCTGTCTTGAAAAAAACAAACAAAAAAAAAAAAAAACAAAAACAAAAACATTCTACAAGAATCATTCTACAAGAAAGGTGAAAATGCAGACTGGCAATATGTGCATAAAGTTGTTTGCCACTAAGCCTGACAATCTGAGTGCAATGTCCAGAGTCCATATGGTAAGAAAAGAGAACTCTTCCCTACAAGTTGTCCTCTGACCTATTCATGTCTGGCCGTATGCATACACATACATACCACACACACACACAAAAAAGTACAATGAATAAAAAAGTGGAGGAATGAAGAAATGTATTTTTAAGGGTTAAAATGCAAATAATGAATTACAGTGAGTTTTTTCAAACATACAAGGAAGCAAGAACTAGTCGTGGTGTGTTCATATTGAAGTCTCCCATACTACTGATCTGTTAGACCAAACAATAAAGTTAAATGGGCTGGAATTCCTCAGATGGCTTCATTCGATGTCTGGATTCCACCAGTACCCTGGCTGCATTCACACAATTCTGAGTCAATTCTGTCTTGTGCATTGGTCAAAAAAAAAAAAAAAAAAATTCCCAAGCAACCAAAATGACCCTGGAGCTGGGATGTCAAGCCATCCAGACTCCAACTCAGAGCCTCAAGGGGATGTTTATCAGATATCAGTGAGAGGCAGAAAGATGTTCCCTGGTCCTACTTGGCAGAGACAGGCCAGCTTTCAATTGCACAGATCAACAACATCTCTCATAAAGGCAGTGTTGAGAAATATATGGAGGGATATTTGAACTCGATCCCAGGGAAAAGCTGTAGATCAGAGAAGAAGGAGGTCCATATTTAGAAGTTAGGGAAGAATTCTTGGACAAGGTGTATTTCACCATCACAGTAGAGAACTGTCCTAAAGAGCAGAGTCAACTGTGAGGACACGCCTGGCTTCCAAGCAACCACCACCAAGCACCCAGGCTGGAGGTGTAACTGAGGTGGCAGCCTTGGGTTCAATCCTCGGCACTAGAGAAAGTAGGCATGGTGGTGTACACCTGTCACCCTGGCGTTAGGGTCAGTAGTTCAAGGTCAGACTGGGCTCCAAAGAAACGCAAGCATTGCAGTGCTTCTCAGCTCCAATGTGCCAGTCAAGCAGCTGGAAGCCAGCAGTGCAGATGTGCTCAGCTCCAGCCACAGCCACGGCAGAAAATGGGGGATTTGCTTTTACTCTATTTTGGTGGGACAAAATGAGAAAACATGATTTTTCAGGCTGAATGGGTGTTCCAAATCGGGAAAAAAAAAAAAAATCAACCTGCTCCCTTTCACTTACAGTCATTTCCCCAGAAGAGCCTTTTCACATGCTAATTATTTTTCCAATTTTAACCTACTTGAACAGCAAAACAGTGCCCTCTTGACCAGGTTGCTTAGAGCTGCAACTATTTTTTTCCATCCCCTCTGCAATCTGCCTGTTGGCTGGCGCATCTCAGCAGGGTCAGGATGTTGGTGTGAGAAGCACTAACACCCACTTACCTTCCTACCAGACTGATCTAGATCTCAAAACCAACACTCGAGTGTGAAATGAGGTCCTCCTGCACCTCAAAGATGCTCCTGCACGGCTAACTCAGGACAAATGCCTATCACTCGCTCTGTGCACTGTCTGTAAAGGGTATGCTGTGACCAGGGAGTAGAATCAATACCTTTAAACTAGATTTAGGGCCAGAGACTCGGCTCAGTTGGAAGAGTCCTTGCCTAGCAGGCAGAAAGCCCTGGTTTTGATTCCCAGTACCACTTAAACTAGGCAGTGCATCATGTACCTACCTATAATCCCAGCATTCTAAATATATATGAGACTCTGTCTCAAAAAAATTCAAAAAGAACAACAACAATAAAAACAATACAAACAAAAAATATTAAAAACACTTCAACACTTCCACTGTCTTAAGACCAAGGAAACAGCAGGTACTCAATGCATGTTCAAAAGATAGATCATTATTTTTTTTTCCAATTCTTGACCAAGTGTAGTACAACTCAAAAAAGAGAAGCAGATGAAAAGTGTAGAAACTTAGAAACTAATGCTGACATCCTTCCCAATGCATACTCAAGAGGCTAGGAATTACTCATCCTAAGAGGCCAGGCCAACACTACTTCCTGGCACGGCATGCAGACACACCCTGACTATACTTTTCCTTTTGTACACTAGTGACTCAGAGTTAGATAATAAATACACTCTTCTCTTTCCTTTCTCCCTTGCATGCTTTCAACTGGATCTCATTATGTAACCCTGGCTTGCCTAGACCTCACTACATAGCCAGGCTGGCCCGCAGCGATAGCTCTGCCTCTCCCTACCAATGGCTGACATGAAAAGTATACACAACCGTGTACGGCTTTCATATTTACAACTATCTTAACTAATTCAAATGGCTCTCAGATGACTAGCAGATGCTACCCTGCAAGGGTGAGTTTCTGTAACAAAAGAAAGAGGATCTACTAGAAGTGTAAGCATCCTCAGCAAAAGAATCCAAGAGCTACAAACACCAGAAAAGGGGTTAGTGCTGTGGACCAAGCAGAAGCCGAAGGCATGCAGTCCTGAAGTCAACAAGAAAATAGGCCAGGTCAGAAGCCAGGAGATCAACCTTGGCATCCAGTTCTCAACAAGGAGCTGGCTGTACCAAAAGAAAAGAGACGGTGCTGGTGTGATAAGAGGGCCTTCTTCTTGGAGGGTCAGGCAGATGGCTATCTGGCAGTATTTCCACTGATGATGTATGTGCAAGCAAGCTGCAAGAATCTTCCAAGCACTTTCCTCCTACAGTATCTGGAGCAGCAGCATTCAACAGCATCCATCAGGCTTCTAGACTATGGTGACAGGTCTCCTCCAGTTGGAGAAATAACCCTCCCTACAGACTAAATAAAGCTTTTTATACAAGGCACCAGAAAGCAAATAGGTCATGTAGCAGAGAATGCCATGGGCGGCTAGGTGCCCAGTCTCTCTGCTTGCCTGCAAACCTGCAAATGGAAAGAGAAGGGCGGGGGGGGGGGGGGGGGGGGGGCCTTTCTGAGCAAATGAAAGTGAACTTTGAAACCAGCAAAAAAACACTTCGGGCACCATGCCACGATCATGTCCTCCAAACAACTGCAGGCCACTTGTCCTGTACGGCTATGTTTCCTGCCATACAGAGCATCAGCAGTCAAATGAGCCTAAAATCACAGCTCAACGCTTTGCCGTGAAAAATCCCTCATGGATCTGGAAGGACAGGAACAAATCAGTGAATAGTGAATATTGAGAAACATGGAGCCTGATTTAAACAAAAGTCTCATCTTCCTTTAATACCCAGACATACCTTTTCTACATTAGCTTTCTACATTGAAAGACTCCATTATCATAAATGGTCACCATTTGTTGTAATACTTTCCTCAATTCAGCTAAGACAAGCAACGTGTATATATGCATATACCTTTATAGAACAAAATGAGCCTTCAAAGCTTTATCTTGAAATTTTTTATTAATTTATTGTATTTTAGGTGTGTGTGTGTGTGTGTGTCTGAGTGTATCTATATGTATCAGTGTGAAGGCACTTTATAAGGTTCGAAGAGGTCATTGGGTCTCTGGAAGCAAGAGTTATGGATGGTTATGAGCCACCACATATGGGTGCTGAGAGCCAAACCTAGGTCCCCTGTAAGAGCCTCAAGGGATCTTAGCCACTGAGCCCTCCCTCCAGCCAAAAGCTTCACAGAGCTCAGTATCAACAGAACCGGTATTGAATTTCAAGACCCACCTCACAGCCTCCTTCTCATAACTCTAACAGGCTCCATAATCTACAGAAAGCAGACCTGAAATAATTCTGGGTTTAACATCCATATGAAATTAATTATCAGTATATGAAAAAATGTAAGAAAATATTGAGGGCCCCTAAATAATGACTAGTCTCGGCACGGTTTAGGATGACAGCTGTCCCCACAGCCGCCAAACAGAAAGGGGAAAATGTGGGCTAAGTCCAAGAACTCAAACCTCTATTTCAGAGATCAGCAAAATAATGCCTATCCTTTAAGTTAGAGGTTAACCATCTTAGAACTCAAACGAAATTAAAGCAAGTTGCTCAAAAAAAAAATCTACCATTTTCTGTAGAAATTTCTTTTGGAATCAGTAAGCATTTCAAAACCAGAGATCCCAGCATCAGAAGAAAATGGGCATCAACGTAGGAAAAGACAACTGAAGGATTTGTCCAGAGAACCAATAAATATGCACAGAAATTCCACTTCACAACAAAACAAATTCAAACACTCACCTACCCTCTGTGGGTGGCAGATTAATAATAATAGCACACTTGCTCTCACAGTAGCCCATGAGTTAAGATATATGGACCCTGACATTCGTAAAATTCAGTTATTTGTTTATAGTTTAGTTTTGCTTAGCTTTGTTTTTTGTTTGTTTATTTTTGTTTTTTCAAGACAAGGTTTCTCTGGACAGCCTGTGGCTGTCCTGGAACTTGCTCTGTTGACCAGGCTGGCCTCAAACTCAGATCCTCCTGCCTCTGCCTCCCAAGTGCTGGGATTAAAGGTGTGTGCCGCTGCTGCTGCTGCTGCTGCTGCCGCCGCCGCCGCCGCCGCCGCCGCCGCCGCCGCCGCCGCCGCCGCCGCCGCCGCCGCCGCCGCCGCCGCCGCCACCACCACCACCCAGCTACTTAGCTTTGTTTTAACAGCATGCCACTGACACACAAGGCTTTTAATTTTGGTACAAAAAGGAAATTTTGTGCCTGTGGAAACTTTATATTTTTATATTCATAGCAAAAAGGTTAAGCAGAATACCAACAATATTAACCATGGTTGTGGGGAGGGGATAAAGTGAGGAAGACAATTTTCTGTTTCGTATAATTTTGATTCTGAATTGATTTTATTTCAAGGAATCTGACTCCTTAAGATTGTTTTAAAGTGTTATTTAAAGTTACATTTTTAAAGTTTTTACATATTTAAAGCTTGTTAAAATCACATGTTCCTCCAACTTGAGAGCGACTCCCCCAGCACGGCCACTCGAATCCCTCCGGGGCTCACGGTCCATGTGTCACCTACTCTGGCTTACACAAAACTCCTGGCCTGTGTTCCTTAGCCCTGGACTAGGATTTCACCTCACACAATGGTAGAACTAGGCTATGACTCATCTTCCTCCACCAAACAATCCGAGTCCTAGTACAGTGGGGGAAAAAAACTACTTTTTTGAGTGGCCAGTTCACTCAACTGTTGAAATTAAGGTCAAAGTGTTGAGACAGGGGTGAGGGCGCCACCGGACCCAGATCCTATCAAATTCCCACACCGTCCCTAACATCGCTTTCCAACAAGTTCTGAACTTGCTAATGGTTGAAACAGGAAGCACCTGGTGCCCTTCAAGCAAGGGTCAGAGAAGTGAAGGGAAAACATAAAACAGATCCAGGACCAGCCGCACGGGCACCATTCAAGTGATGCCAAGGAGAAAAACACCACAAGATGATGGGGCCCAACACTTGAGCCTGAACATTTTTCAAGTACCATATGTGATGTTCGATTTCCTCTTCCTACGCGTTCAACAGCAAGCCCAAGGCCATTATCAGCCGACTCATGTGTTCATCAGTTACACAACTTACTCTTTTTATTTAACTGGTGCTATTATTGTATCTTGCACCGTACTTAAAAACATGCAAATCCTAAACACCATCCCTTGGGGAATCCTGTTGGAGAGACCTAGTCACCAAGATTCAGCGATTCACACAGTTCAGGGCAGGGGCCTGTGCCATCCGGGACTCCAAACAGTCAGTATCGCCTTCTTCTTTTTTTGACACAGGGTCTTACCATGTACTTAGGCTAGCCTTGAGATTGACTTGTTTCTGTCTCTGCCTCTTGAATGCTGAGATTAAAGGCTTGTACCTGGCTCTTGTGCTTCCTAATGCTGAGACCCTTTAAAACGGTTCCTCATGTCATGGTGACCCTCAACCATAAATTATTTTGTTGCTCCTTCATAACTGTAATTTTTCTACTGTTGTGAATTGTAAATATCTGATATGCAGGATATCTGGTATGTGATCCCTGTGAAAGGGCAGTTCAACCCCCCGAAAAGTGGTCACGATCCACATGTTGACAATCACTGCTCCAGTGTCTTCTTGGACACATCTCTCAGGTCACTCTCGCCTTTCCTCTCCCAGATTAACAGGTATTCTTGTGCCTTTATAGATGATAGCCTGCCTGGTTTTCAGAGCCACCAACTCCTTTCTCTATAGACATGAAAATTACAGAGCCAACGCACGGCCGTAACTCTGCTCTCAGGTCTGTGCTCCTCAATGAGGTAAGTCCAACAGCCAAATACACAGGGAGACGACTTGTTCCACCCTCCTACCCAGCACCAGAGTTTATTCCTTGCCCCATACAGGCCATTGTTAGACTCTCCTAAAGGACAGCCTGTACCAGGTGACAAGTGTTAACTAAATACAGGAAAGAGTGAAAGAAGCTAAAGAAGACTTCAACAGCCATGAGGGAGTCTAAACTGTCAGGCTGACAACCCAAGCACCAGAATGAGCCATTGCTCAAGAGAACCTCCTAGTAATGTTTCCAAATCTCCCTCCACTCTCTTTCTTACACACACACACCCACCCAACTCCTGATGAAATTCCTATTTCTAAAGCTCCCAATTCACCTCATTAGAACATTCCAGTGACTCACCCATTCCCTATGACCTTGTCCTTGGGCTTCTCCCTCCCCGTCAACAGTCAGTCTCCCACACCACACCCTGAACATCAGCATACACTGTAAGCTAAATCTCGGCCTGACCCTACCCAAGGAACTCATGCCTCTCTCCACAGCACTATGGGGTACAGAGGAGATAATTCCTTCTTCTTGCCCATCTAGGGTAGAACCATCAGTTCAGTTGGGGCAAAAGACATCAGCCCCTAGGCCCATTCACACAGCTCCACCTGGGAGGTATTGAAAAGAGAGCTATTGAGAAGACAAAGGTCACATTCCAACTACATCAAGGCCCCTGGAGAAAGTCTTAGGACAGCAGTGGCTCCAATGGACAGCCAGAGCCCTGAATCTTCTAATCCATCCATCTAAGAAGGAAATGTCCATGTAGACATAGGACAGCAGGAAGGGCTGCAAGATAAGCAGGCTCTCCCAAAGTCGTTTCCTGGCCAGGAGAAAGCGCAGTCCTGTCATCTGGTCATTCGCAGACGCCTATGTGCCCCCAGTGGCTTTCAAATCATTTTTGTACTTCACAATTTTTGGTCATTTTTTTTTTTTAAACTTTGGTCTTCTTCCCTTAGAATATTAGCATCCCACCATAATGCTAGTTTGTTTTGTTGTGGTTTGTTTGGGTTTTTGGTTTTTCAAGTCAGGGTTTCTTTGTATAACAGCCATAACTGTCCTGGATCTCGCTCTGTAGACCAGACTGGCTTTGAACTCACAGAGATCCACCTGGCTCTGCCTTCCAAGTTCTGGGATTAAAAGTACACACCACCACCACCTGGCTCATAATGCTAGTTTTCACAGTAACTCTACCATCCATACTTCTATCAAGCTCACTAAAGAAATCTGCATTACAAAACAGCAATAAATCCAGCTCAAGTTAAAAGATGAGATGCCGAACCCCTTTAGAATTTGGGATCAGGTACATATTGGTTTTCAATTTTTATGAAAATAACAACCTTGAAATATTTCTATTAAAAAGAAAAATGGTATTTTCCCAAAGCCTTTAGAGTCGCCAGAGCCAAGGGAAGAATGCTACGTAAATAGACCAGCCCTGGAAGGTATTGTGATTGTATGTTGGGACCTGATAGTTGTTACTCAGTAAGAGAGCAGAGAGAGAGGAAATGTGGAGAATCACAGCACAATGACACCCCATGGCACTTGGCCAAGAAAGCTAATCACTACAAAAAACACAAGCTAGCCCACTCAGTAGGCTGCTTGCAGTATGAGCCTATTATCTTGTTCATATGCTACCCCTCCTGAAGCTCTGCACTTCCCCAGACAAGCCTGTAGCAAACAGAAGGCCCTCGTTTCTACCACCCACCCCATGTAATGTTTACTTCTGTGCCTCCCCGCCCCCCACCGCCCCTGCGCTGAACTACACCTGTGTTTTAGAACAAGATGCCTTTTCTGTCAACACGGTAGACCGAATATAACACAGAATCAAGTCTGTCAATATTCAACACCACAGCGTCAGATGTGGTGCTGCATACCAAAAATCCAGCTCATAGGAGGTGAGGCAGGAAGATCTAGAGTTCAAGGCCAGCCTGGCCAACATTAATGATTCTCTGCCACAGAGAAAAAGGTTTCTTTCTAAGAGTAAGCAGTCAACTGGGTGGTGATGGTGCATGCCTTTAATCCCAGCACTCCAAGAGGCAGGGGCCAGTGGATCTCCAAGTTTGAGGCCAGCCTGGTCTACAGAGCGAGTTCCAGGACAGCCAGAGCTGCATAGGGAAACCCAGTCTCAAAAAACAAAAGAGTAAGCTGTCAAAGGGCTAGAGAGACGGCCCGATGGTTAAGAGCACAGGTTCAATTCCCAGCACTCACATGGCAGCTCAAACCTGTCTGTAACCCCGGTTCAAAGGGATCCGACACCCTCACACAGACATCCATGCAGGCAAGACACCAATGCGCATTAAATAAAATCAAACAAGAGTAAGCAGTCAACACTGAATGAGCCGCCTTGAATAAGGTGGGTAACGTTTGACACAGTGAAGTTCATTAGCTTCAGTCCAAAGAAATCAATCACCTGGTGCAGCAGCCACTGTGTGGGCTCGCTCAGGCTCCACAGCGACCTGGCATCTGGAGGCACAGGCCACCTCTGCCTGTCACCGATAAGTGCGGCTTTTCAGCGGCTGCCTGACTCACAAAGCAGACCTAGCCAGTGACAGGGAGGTTCTGCCTGCTCTCACACCCTCTCAAAGCCACCTTTACCAGGTGTCACGCAACTGGGAGACTTACCTGGGGATCTCTGGCAAGCCTGAAGAGACACCTGCCCAGGCAAATCCAATCTGCACTTTTTCCAACGAAACGTGGTGGCTGCCAGACTGCTCATCACCCACGGCGGGCGGCTGAGAGGACTGAGGGAAACGGTGGAGGAAGTCAACACAAAAGCCGCCTGCGAACTGCACACTGGGATGTCCTGTCGAGTTTTTTTTTAAGCCCCTTTTATTTTTCCCACAAGAGGATCTGACTAAATCTAACCCCACCTCGCCTCAGTACCAGACAGGAAGTTACGCTGTGCAGTCAGTGAGAACTCCTGAGGTGTACTCTGGGGTTTGAGTTTGTTTTGGTTCTTCGGTTTTGCTTTTGTTTAATAGTCACAGCTAAGGGCCTTTGAATGTTCCAGCTCAACTAGAGAGATGTTAACTTTTCTTCTTGTTTGATGCTGTCTGAAGGCAAGGGCTAACACACACGCTACCACACACACACACACACACACACACACACACACACACACACAGAGTGCATACACACACGTGTTTACCCTGAGTAGACAACAGAGCTGAAGAGTTCAGTTACATATTAACTATACTATAAGGAATAAATTGGAGTTGGTGTCTCAGTTTTGCATCCCTGTATGCCTTAAGGAAATGAGATACCAAAATGAATTTCTTCTTAATCCCTTAGAAACTGTCATGAGGAGACAGTAGTGGTTGGCACTCCTTTATTCCCAGCACTCAGGAGACAGAAGCAGACTGGTGAGTTCAGAGAGGCCAGCTTGGCCTATAGAGAAACCCTGTCTCAAAAAAAAGAAAGAAAGAAAGAAAGGAAAGAATGAGAGAGGGTGGGAGGGTGGGAGGGACAGAGAGAGAGAGAGAGAGAGACAGAGAGAGAGACAGAGAGAGAAACAGAGAGAGAGAGAGAGTAATATGAAGGGAGGGAAAAAGTAATAACCACAAAGAATTATCAGAGGTAACTATTTCTGACTCTTTTTCCAGACTTCTATTTTAGATGTTTGCCTTATTCTCTGGATGTCATGTGTGTACATGCTATCCACACACATGCAAGGAAGAAAGAAAAGCATTTGTACTGCCTTAACTACATTCTTAGTATTGATCTAATATTTTCTTCCCTCCTCGGAAACAGAAAATCTGTACTCAGTTATAAGATTTTCCACAGAGTATGTAACCCTTTCAGAATCCACTGGAGTTTCAACTAAAAATAACCTGTCTAGATCAGAAGACCATAAACCTGTGACTCTGGGGGAAAACAAAAACAAAAACCTCCTCTGAGCCTCCTTCTCCAAATGTATAAAATGGGACCTGACGGCAGAAATCAGAATGGTACAGATTATGTCAATTAGTCAAAACCCAAAATAAGTGACCATTGTACTGATATGTAATCCACGTAGTATGAAACCACAAATGCAGTGCCGGGTCAACCGGTACCGGTACCCTTACAGAATTTGTGCAACCAACCCCACCAGCAACTGCACAGCCTTTTCCACCTCTACATACGGCAGTCCTTCTCCACGCCCTTCTTTATCCAGCCCAAGGCAGCGACTACCATCTACCTCTGGTCTCCAGAGATTGGCTGGTTCTAGACACTTCGTATCCATGCAGTCAACAGAAGTTGATGCTTTGTGTCTGGCTTCTTCTAGCTAGCATTTTCCCAAACTGTAGCATATATCAGTATTTTATCTTTTGAGGCAGCTGACATTCTATACTGCATGGATAAAGCACGTCACATTCATCAGTTCACAGACAACTGCATCGGTTCCACCGTTGGCCTATTATTCGGCTCTAAACATCCACACGGAAATGATTTATATGGACACATTTTCATTTCTCTTGGAGACATATAAGTCCCCGGGAGTAGAATCACAAAGGAGCTTTATAATAAATGGACTGCAGGACGGTCACAAAAATTTTCAAAAATGGCTGCACCTTCTTACATTCTCGCCATTGGTCCACAGTGGCTATGGCTAGTCACTGTTGATCAGTAAACCAAAACGTCTCTGTTCCCATAGGCAGAGCTAAGCAGTCAAAGTAACAAACGAGAACTGAAGCATGCCCCTCGTGTAAGCAGAACGGAAAGAGGATCCAGAGGCATCCGTCTTCAACAGGAATGGTTTTCCAAGCCCGACCCGTGAATCCCATCACCTTTACGGCCATAGTTGTGTGGCTTCCCGCTTGCTACACTTTGTCTTTTTAGGCAGACGTAGACACAATGATGGCAGGCTTTGGTAAGCAAAGTTATAGTGTATAGTTATTCTTAGAAAAAGGAAAAAAATCAAAAAGATCTTTTGTAACATTTATTGATGTGAGAGGGGCATGTGTCAAGCCACGTCTTGTGGAGGTCACAGGGAAACCTTCAGGAGTGGGGCCTCAGACTTGAACTCAGGTTGCCAGGCCAGGAAGCAAGCCTCATTGCCTGCTGAGCCATCATGCCAAGTCCAGATCCAGACAGTAACAAGAAATTACCTTTCCCTATAGAAAGCATTGGCCTAGGAGAAGACTAGCCAAAAAGAAGTCTGATTCAAAGGCCTGATCATTTTTCCAAACCTTATCATGTCTGAACAAATCTATGTAGGACAATATCAGTTACCTCTTTCAGTAACATCCTACTTCAGAATGTAATTTTTAACCCTCCCTCATAAAAACGAAACAGAACAAAATCCATATAAAGAGAATAATACCACAAGGCCGTGGCTTAAAACATAAACTAAAACTGGGGGCTGGAGAGATGGCTTAGTGGTTAAGAGCACTTACTGCTCTTACAGAGGACCAAGTTAAGTTACAAACACCCACATGGCCGCTCACAACCACCAAAATTCCAGTTCCAACAGAGCCAACACCCTCTTCTGTCCTCCACACACAATGCATGCACATGGGGTACATACTTGCATACAGGCAAAATAATCATAATACAAAATAAAAATAATTCTTTGCTCCAAAGAAAGAAATAATTTTAAAAGAAGAAGAATGCCATTTTTCTTTGTTTTCCAAAGCAAGTCCTCAAGCCTCGCAACCTGTATTAATGACACGAATCATACATCTTTTAAAATTTTCCATGTCCCGAGGCTGCACTACGTAATCCATTGTTTTAGTTATTTCTTGGCACACAACTGACTCTGCAAGTGACCACTGAACTTTCATATGTCCAAGAGAACTTTCCACTGTGGGAAATTTCTAAAACAATCTCACTGGGCTAAGCAGAAACGTCATCAAAGATCAAAAGCAGGAAAGGCTTCACACCAGCTTCTCTGCAGGGCCAGTGAGGCATGGAACACACATTAGGCAAAGCATCATGGCTGCCCCAAACCCTGGGGGAGTGCGAAGAGAAGATACTACCATCAGTTTACCAAAGTCGGCAGAAGGAACTCCTAAAAATCTCCCACTGGAGGCCCTTTCTGAAAACTCCTCCGGACTGTGGACATCTGCTCCTCACCGATGTTTTTTCTGCTAGATTACACCGTGGCCTCATTCCTAGCTTGTGTGAAATCAACAGGCCATTTCCGTCAAAAGTACCTGTCCAGTGTATGCACTTTCTTACGCAATCTGATGTTGAGACAGCTGTAATCAAATGTGGTACACACCACCCGCTTTTGGCAGCCCACCTAGGTCCGTTCTCAACAGGAGGGAAGGACAGGAACGGCGTGGAAATAAAATATAGAACCAGCCGAAACACAGGGGGTGTAGCAGAGAGAGACAAGTAAAGATATTCAGACATTGATCCTCTGTAGAAGAACATATCCAGCATCATAACACACATGAATACACACACAAACATATGCACATATATAAACACACATAAGTATGCACAAATATACAAACACAGACATATACACGTATATAAACACACATAAGTGTGCACAAATACACAAACATAAACACAGACTATACACAAGCATATACACATATATAAACACACATAAGTATGCACAAATATACAAACACAGACATATACACATATATAAACACACATAAGTATGCACAAATACACAAACATAAACACAGACTATACACAAGCATATACACATATATAAGCCTACACACATAAGTATACACAAATACACAAACATAAACACAGACATATATACAGATACATATATGCAAACGCACACACATATACACATATACAAACATATATATAAATATGCATAAATATAAACACACACACACACATCCCTTCAAGCCCAGGGCCACGGAAGGTACAGTTTCTTTATCCTGCTCTGGGCCAACCCTCATATTATAACTGTCAGTCCAAACTAATGAACCCACACACCTGACAGTGCCAAGCAGCAGGTAAGAGCTAGTGCCAAACCACACCCCAACACCAGGGAGACCAAGGGGGAGGAGCCTGGCTCGCCCGCCTCCTGCCGACTCTGCACAATGCCGTCCTTGGCCACCAACTCTTTTCTTTACTGCAGGCACTTAAGCCGAAGCCACGCTTTCGTGTTTTTTCTCATATCAGGGAAAGAAAGAGGTTGGGCAGGATGTGGCCCTCCAACTTTGAAATAACACCTGACTTGAATTTGCAGAATTCCAGTTTCCTAAGACAACCAGCCCCCTTGCTGAGAGACATTCTCCACTTAACAGCAGTGGACAGGATACTGCTCTCTGATGTGGAGTCTTCTCACTTCTGTCTAGCCTTTCCATCTTGAAATAATCTGATGACCGTTTTTTGCCTCATACCCTTATAAACTTTCTGTCTTGAAATAATCTTAGGCTTACAAAAACCAAGTTGCAAAAATAGCATATAAAATGCACTCAGGTCGCCTCCCAAAATGTGAATATCTTACCTAACCAGGGTGTAATGATGGGAACCAGGGGTTAAGGGTTGATGCAAACAAGTCTACAGATCTGATGCAGATTTCCCCATCTGTCCTGTTTCTGGTCCATGATTCCATCAAAGATCCCACGTATAAACAAAGAATCAATAAACCATGCCCTATCTATGACTGTCTGATCCCCACCCGAAGTTCTGCTTTGCCTCGTGCTAATGAGCTGGTGTCATCATTAAATGCTGGCACTCAGCCCTCTCCAGGTCTTCGCCCCTGGATTCATCTGTCCACTTGTCAACAGAGTTTCACGGTCCCTGTCCCCACCTGCATTAACCAAAGGGTTGCCAATGAGAACTCCTCCCCCCGGAGAAAAACTATACATCGAAAACAAAAGGAAGCAAGGTCCAGGGTTATGCCCTCAAAATAAACCCATTCATTCAGCAGCAGACAGGCCTTACGAGTGGTGAGTAGAATTAGAAAGGATTTTGAAAGAATCCCACAAGATTGGGTTAAGTTTCCCCCACCGAGTTTTGGTCAAGCTCGGGTCTAATTTCAAATGCATTACAAGGGAAATATTACAGCTGCAGAGGAAGGATTGTGACCCCGTACCCAAGAAGTCCACAGCCTCACCAAGCCCCCCCCCCACACCCTTCCCACATTTCTGTTTACCTGGTCTCTCAGCGCAACACACCTGCAAAGCTGGCCCAGCCACCACATTGTCTCCCCTCTATCTCTCCCTCCCATGGAGCTCCCAAATGGTCTTCCTACAGTATTCACAACTGCATAGCCCAAGCTTCCCGTGTAAAAATGGACTCCAGTCTCCACCAGGTTCACCCACCCCACAATCTGAACCACATCCTTGGCTCTGCTAGCCAATCTACATCCCTTACACCCAGGAATACAAACATGGAAGAGACTTACTCTGTCTTGAAGAGTCTCACAACCTAAGTAGCATTTTTTTCCCCTTGTGGGACTAGGAGTGGAACCTGGGGCCTTGAGCATGCTAGCCAAGTGCTTTGTCAATGAGCCACATCGTCAGACTTCCCTTTGATGGTTTTTCATCAGAGTAGTGCTATTGAGGACACAGTTCTCTTCGAACCTGGAAGGAACTGGTTGTAGGCCTGCCTGCATCTACCAAAATCCAGAGTCAAGTCCCTTACAGAAGATGCCATAATATTCACATATACCCCCCACACCCATTGTCAGACGTTAAATCATCTCTAGAGTACTAAAAATAACTACCACAGTAACAATGTAAGAAGTCCTAACTCTATCTTATTTAAGAATCAACATCCTGAAAAAAATGTCTGTACATGTTCACTATGGAGGCAATTTTATCCCACATATTTTTGAATCACAGCCAGCTGAATCCACTTACGTAGAACCCAAAAGAAACAGTACTTTTCCGAATACTCAAAAGACATTCCAGGGTCTCCTTAATTCATTCTTGTCTAACCATGAAATTCTATCTTGGCTCTTAATCTCATTAAAGATTATTAGCAAAACCCTAAGTTAACAAGAAAAGAATTCTTCACACGATGTTAACAACACATGATAAGAATGTTCATATTATTGTTGATGTGATTCAACTACAAAAAAGTCAACGCCAGGAAAAACTCTTGTAAAAATAAGCAAACCCAAAAAAAGCAAAGCCAAGGATGGTATTTCACGGGCGGAGTAACTTCTCATCAGATTATTTTTCCAAAGCACCGAAGATATAAATAAAATCTAAAATCATGCCTTTATTACCATATTAGTATAGTAATGGAATTAAAGGACATTATTGGCAAAACCAAGCTACAGAGAGTCAAATCCACACGCCACTTTGAAAGGTAAGAAATTATCCCCAACCACACAGAGGCTAAGAAACATGCCCACCCCCGTGTGCTTGAAGAATTAGTTGCGTTTTGAATGGTAAGGACACTAACTTGGAATAATGAAGTGAGGGGAGACTCCTAGGAGTCATGTTTGAGATGAAAATGATGACTTTTCTCATGATTAGGAGAGTCACAGAGAAGTATCAGGAGCGAGAGAAACAAACCTACCACATCCTTCAGTGAGGAGGAAAGGAAGTGAGCATCACAGCTGTGAAGCCTTGAGGGCAAGCTCAGGGCTCTAAGGCCCCAGGCCCTCCTCTCACAGCAGGGTGTGCATGTCTGTATAAGAAGCAGGCTTGCTTCTCTCTGGCCAATATTGCTTTCCTGTATAAGTGGTGACTGTTTTCACCCATGACAGTGAGACAATCAGTAGCCCACCGGGATCTGCGGCAGAACAGACCCACACTCCAGGATGCCAAGTGAGAGAAATGCCTTGCAGAAGCAGGATGGGCCTGCCAGAGCCATGGGAGAAGTCCAGCATGGCTGACTGCTTAGAGCTGGAGTCACTGGGAAAGCTCCTCCCACTAGAGGCACCTTCCCTAATGGCAGGAAGGAAGGCCATTGCCTAGGCTCTAAAGGGTGGCAAGAACAGTGACTTACAAAGACAGCCAAAGATAAACCAACCACAAACTGAAAAAGAAAGAGGAAATTACAAATACTATGTTCAAAAAAGGAAAGGAGAGTTGATTTTTCTGAACTATCTACATAGTTTTGTTTTGATTTTTATTTTTGTTTGATTTAGTTTAGTTGGTCCCCCATCAAAGATTTGTTTGTATATGGGTGGGTGGGTGGAAGGTGTGTGCACATAAGTGCAGATGCCCACAGAGGCCAGAAGCCAGATTCCCCTGGAGCTGGGTTGCAGGCAGTTGTGAGCTGTTCACCATGGTGCTGGGAACCGAACCCAGATCCTCTGAAAGTGGAGTACATGCTCTTGACTGCTGAGCCATCCCTCCAATCCCAGCTTGGGTTTCTTTGAGATAGAGTCTCACTCTGGAGACCAAGCTACAGTCAAACTTGACAATCAATCCTCTTGCCTTAACCTCCCAGTGCTGAGATTCCAGGCATGTGCCAGAACATCTAGCATTACATGTTGTGTTTTAGAAATCTGCAAGCAAGCTGGGTGGTGGTGCACTCCTTTAATCCCAGCACTTGGAAGGCAGAGGCAGGCGGATCTCTGTGAGTTCACGGCCAGCCTGGGCTACAGAGTGAGTTCCAGGAGAGGCTCCAAAGCTACACAGAGAAACCCTGTCTTGAAAAACAAAAACAAAAACAAAAACAAACAAACAAACAAAAATCTGCAAGCAACCTGCAGATTGTGGAGCACAGTAAGCGACTTCTCTTTAAGTACATTTGTTGGCATTATGAAGAAAACTTGACCAATCTCTAGAGGGTTCTAGAATGATCAAGCTTTATGGTAAGGTATGAAGAAGATATCCAAGAGGTTTTATTTTACTGCCATCAATAGCAAAATCCAATGGGAAAAATACCCAAATGGTGCCCACCAGCCTACGGGTTCAGACAGGGTTGCTCAGAACCCTGCCCCATGATCCCCCGTCACTGCGTGTCTTCCCACTGACTCCCTGCACCCAAAGGTACTGATTTCCCTAGTTCCTAACTGCTGTCACCATCTCAGACTGCCTGTGCAAACACTCACGTGTGGCTCGGTGTCCCAGCCCTATCAGCTGTCCCCTCTAAAAGGCAACACTATCCCTGTTTACAGACCGGCTTCCATGGCACCACCTACTCCAGTACGCCAGACACACTTGTCTGCATTTCAACCCTGACCACAGGACTCCGGTTCTCTCCCTCAGCAAATATCCTCAGGCCAGTGTGAGGGGACTCTCTCTTCAGAAGATACAGGGATTAACGCATGTGAGTCATCTGCAGATCCAGCCCGCAGCTGCTAACGCACAGACATCTCGTCCAAACATGGACACACCACCCACTCAGAGTCTCGTGTGTCATCTCTCTCCACTGAGAGTGAGATAAGCATCTATTTATGACAGTGAGAGCCAGAACTGTGGAGAAAGTGGAAAAGCCAGGTAATAACTAGACAGAACCAACCCTGAGAAAAGAACTGGAGGCATTTGCCACTCGGTAGTGTGTGTGTGTGTGTGTGTGTGTGTGTGTGTGTGTGTGTGTGTGTGTGTAAATGTGCATGGCTACATGTGCTTGTAGAGGTCAGAGGTCAACCTCTAGTGTCTTCCCTCGTTTTTTTTGTTGTTGTTTTGCTTGTTTGTTTGTTTGTTTGTTTGTTTGAGAAAGGGCCTCTTACTGGCCAATTTGTCTAGGCTACCTGGCCAGTGAGCCCCAAGGATCCTCTGGCCTCTGTCTCCCCCACACTGAGATTACAAGTGCATGTCAGTACACTCAAGGTTTTTTTTTCACATGATTTCAGGGAATTAAACTCGGGACTCCATCACAGCAAGCACTTTGCTGACTATCATCCCAGCCTGTGGCTTCACCGTTTCTAACTTAATGTGGAAGAGTCACAGGAAAGAACCATCATGAGGGACAGAAAGGACAAACGTTCCTTCTCCCCGCATCATCTCCAAGTCAGGACGGACACTCAGCAGCAACAGGTTCCCAGTGTCCAGGTGGCGTGGGCCCATCCTCTGACAGATAGATTCAGGCGGGAGTACTCTACAGCCCTGAAAAAGCTGGCCCCTGGGCCAGCCAAGTGATTCAACAGGCAAGCTGCTGATACTATGGCCCCGGCTGTGTCTCCACGCCAAGGATCAGTTCAAGTCCTGCGGCTGGCCAGAGCATGCCAAAGAAACAAGGAAAGGCGGGGCCCGAGAGAGGCAGATTGGAACGAGCTCTGCCTGTGATTGCAGTGTTCTTCAGCACAAAAAGGGAGGCAGGTTAGAGGAGTGAGCTCAGAAACAATGTCACGTAGAAACACAGCTCCAGGCCCTCCGGGTCCAGGGGCAACCTCTACAGTTAGCAAGCCATTCCCAAGCTGGCCAGTCTATAACCTTTGTCAGAGAAGCCTTGTCCTCTGGGGAGTATCCTTGGGTACTCCCTAGCCAAGACTGCCTAGCCACAGAAGTGTAAGTATGATAAATATAACAAAGCTGGTTTTTAAATTAGCAATATTGGGCTCGAGTAACTTCCAGCTGGATGCCAATTCAGTGGCAAGCTACAGCAACACATGTTCGCGTTCAGGCCTCGGCACGTAATCCAGTCAGTATCCACTTGGGGAGATCGCTGGCCTTCATGGTTCATTCACACTGGCTGCCATCGATGCCCGTGGCACTCTTACAGGTTACACCATGTCACAATTCTAAGTCCCTACTTGGAAGATGAGGTAACTGACATTCCATGACAGCAAGGAAAACACCAAACTCATCCTGCAAGTGCTCTCTGGACTTAGATTGTGGCCCAGCCCAATACAGTTTCCTTCTGCTGGAGCGGGTGCCCTCTGAGGCAGCTCCCTGGCTCCAAAGGCACTGACCGGACCCACAGGAAGCCCGGGAGAGTTCAAAGCTATTTTTATGAAAGTAAATGATACTATACAATACTTCCTTTTCCTCACAGTCACAGCCAAAACACATTTGATGCCAAGAGGAAATACGCGTTCCTCAAAGCACTACGGTTCCAGGTGTCAGGTAGCAGCAGCAGCTGCCAGAGCCAGAGCCACCTCACGCCAGTCCTGAACTCTGGCACACACAAATACATGCCATGGACTCACAAGGCCACTGAGATGTGACTTTCAATGAATGCACCGAAATCACAGACCCGAGGGACCGGTGAGGTTGGCTACTCTCCAAGTCACTCTCTGACATCCCCAAACCTACCCCCACCCCATGACTGCACTTGAAAGAGGGGAGGGGGGAGAAAAAGGAAGCGAAAGAAAGTGACTCCAGGCTGTGGATTTCATATTGCAGAATAGTCAGCAACAGGTGCATGGTTCTGGGGAAACAGAAAGCCTCAAAATGCCTTTAACCTTGGCAGGGCAAAGGGCCAAGCACAGAAACCTAACATTAGGCAACGACGTCAGAAGAGAAAATCATCACCATTCTCCAGCCACACCAAACAGACCACAATGTAACTTCTCTCTGGGAGCCTGCTTGAGACACACTCAACGTAAAACAATGGAAGCGCTCGTCATTGTACCCATCTTTAAGGCCTCGGGGCTGGCACACACGAGCTAGGCAATACATTGGTACCTCATGAGTGAGTGAATGGGGACTGAGACAAAGAGGCAGGCAGGAAACTCTTTTCGTAAATAAAGAGAGCCAAAACCTCATCCCCAAGGTAGTAGGTAGATGTCTTCTTGGAGAGCAAGAAGCTGGAGGAGTCAGGAAGTGGAGTGGATCTGGGAGGGGTTGGGATGAGGAAAATCATCAAAACACACTGAATGAAATTCTCAAACAATTAATAAAAAATATTTTAGGCTCCTGGATGGCTTTTTATTTGTTTTTCCATTTTCCCAAAAAGAGAAGCAAAACTGAGAATCAGATACCAGGGACAAGAGGCATGATGGGAAGCAGACTCTCCCTGGGGACTGTGGGTTGACACTTCCACGCAGGGACACTCGCATCAGAAAAAAAGCCAAGTGACAACATCACAATCACTAAGCAATCTACTTTTAGTTGTTCCTTTCCTTCGCTATGCCGTGGGACAGAACGTTTTCCACCTCCCACTTTAGGACATATAGAATAATGTTGGTTCTGTAGTCTGATTCCACGCTACGGAACAATGTCTTGAGCTGTGCATGACATATGTAGTAAGGAAAATATGGACGTGAATAAAACACTGTAGAAACGAATGTGTTGGGTGAGATATAAAAACCGACAAAGCTGGATGGGGTAGCATGGGTCTGTAACTACAGTACTTGGGACGGTGAGGCAGTCACAAATGAAGGCCAACGTAGGAATATAGTGAACTCAGCCTGAGCTATACAGAAAGAAGAGCTGGCCTCAAAATACAAAAGGAAGGGAGGGAGGGAGAGAGAGAGGGAGGGAGGGAGGGAGGGAGGGAGGGAGGGAGGGAGGGAGGGAGGAAGGAAGGAAGGAAGGAAGGAAGGAAGGAAGGAAGGAAGGAAGGAAGGAAGGAAGGAAGGAAGGAAGGGAAAATGACGGAAATAGTGGAGAACAATGATGATGGAATTGAGCCCACAGATGTGTGTTACTGGGATAAAATAATTCTATCAGTGTGAGAACATGACCACTGACTATGTAATTTAAAGGGTTTAAGTAGGTTGAATTATAATGATATTAATTATATGAATACAGTGTTCAGAGCACAGATAAGAATAATTCATCGACATCATCAGGACACATCAGAAAACTAAATAGTATGTGAAAAGTAACTATAAAATATTAGAAAGCATGATTGTATCTAAAGATACTCACCCCTTATAAACTGTGAATTTCCCCTTTCGTTTATAACAACTATTGCACACTATATTTCTCCCTTCCCCCTGCATTTGAATTTTTTAAGACTTAGCTTTCCTTTTCAAATTGTTCCCTGCGAAATAACTCCTCTGAGGTCACACCCAAAGACCCCGAATAAGAATAGACAGAGGAAATCCTAAGTGCCTAGGTCAGAAGGGCCTCTAATTTCAAGGACTAAACAGAAGTAACGGTTCATTACAAGTGCTTTGGCTTCTTGGGTGACATCTCTCACTCCTTCACCCCTGGGATGTGTCATCCTGAGGACAGGCACTCTCCAGAGCACCGAGAGCACAATGGGGAATAAGATCTGGAAGGGCCCAGTGGGAAGTAAACATCACAATTAGCAATGGCGGCAATCGCCTGAAGCCATCCAACAGGTAGATGAGGGCAGCCAGGATTACACGGAATTCTGCTGGCTGGGAGTCAGGACAGAGGCTCAACACCCAATCCCAGAAAGAGGAGAGACAGCCAGCCAAGGGCTGAGGATCAGCATACCACACAGAGGAGGAGAGAGAGCACTAACCACGGAGCCGAAGGCCCACCCCTGTGGCCGGATGGAGCAGTGGGCAGAGAGAGCAGGCACATTACCGACCCGAAGCCATCAGCTCACCACGTGATTCATGCTCACATTCGCTTCACCGAAGATGTGCCCTGACCCGAACTTTCCCATAGGCCCGGTATTCTTCTCTTCTAGACTCTTCTTTGCCCTCTCAAAATCTCAGTCTTTGGGAAACGTTCATTCCATGATCACACACACACACACACACACACACACACACACACACACACACACACACACACCCAGCGAGCAGCAGCACTCTGACATTTACCTCTTCCTAATCTGTGCCCCTCCTGACCGCTGCCCCCCAAGCCCCGGTACCTAACAGACCTCCCTAACCTGCCTCTTAGCACACGGCACCCGGCTTCTCCTCCAAAGCTTCTAAGCAGGTATCCTGCTCTATTTGTTTCCAAGCAGCCCATCTCCAAACAGCGCCAGCGCCAGCGCCAGCAGAGATTAAATAACTCAGTAAGAAAACAATCCAGGGAAGAAATAGACAGGTTAAATGGGTGCTTATTCAAGACGCCCTTGTTGGAGACTTAGTGTCGCAGTTAAGCCCCTTTGCCCATTTATGATTTGGGAGATGGGCAGCAAGATCATTACCCCAACATGATTTCCACACAACGGATACTTTTGGACAAACCTTCCATCTCAGAGAAGGATAGACCTTTTTTTTTTTTTTTTTTTTAAACCATCAGTAGACTAGACATTGAGCCTAATCTCTCCACACATTCACCTGGCAGGCGGTAAGAGGCACACCAGGGGACAGCAAGCCTGGTCAACTGACTGAAACACTGTTCTAAAATATCTTCAATAACTGACATTGTCAAATCCTTCCTTTAAAACTGACACATTTCAAAACAACATTGCAGAAATGTTTGTTTGAAACACTGTCCGGTCACTCAAAATCCAAAATCATTTACGATCTGTTCATCAACAGTTTTCATACCAGTTTTTTGTCGGACTGCATCGTGCCTTAGTTTACTTTCTATGAACAAAAATGTCCCAAGTAACCGCACTGCTCTGGGTGAGTCTTCTTTACCTGCCTGTGACTCTCTGCTGGATCCATCTGTGGACTCGGATGTCACTTCCATTTCTCCTGGGCTCAGCATGCCTTCCAAATGTGGTTTCAATTCCCAAACCAGCGGTACATGGCCTGTGAAGTCAGGGAGATATGCATCCCCCCTCGGCTGGAGACCTTGCTTTGATGAAGTCCAAATCGGAAAAACAGGGCCAAAGTATATGGGAGTGAGGAGAGATGAGTCCCTCCCCAACTGCCCCGACCAGATTGGTCACATTCCTGCCTCTGAGCAGAGCCCAATCCCAGTGTGCAGCTCAGAGCCTCTGCCAGGCATGGAGCCTGTCGCCTTAAAAACCCAGATGTGCGACAGCCCTTATCTGCCTAGGCCAGCAAAGCATGCATTTCTACAAACACCACAGCTCTAAGGGTTCAGCAAACAGAAAGCCAAGCACCTCCCGACACCTCTCTCTCCTGACACCTTGGGTTTCCCATACAATCAAGCCAGAGGAGATCTGACCGAGCAAAAAAAATATTAAATAACTTACGAATACAAATACTTTTTCCCTGAGTCTCTCACTCTGGCAAGAGAGTTTGTTACAAATTTTGCAATCTATTCTCTCCACCCACCACCACCTTTTTTTTTTTTTTTTTTTTGGCAATTAATTTTTTAGCCCCTGGTAATCGATATGAATCTCTAAAGCTTTTAGGGCTCCATCTACTAAAGTACTAAATAATACCTGCTCTCTAACTGAAAGGTAAAGATGCCTGTTCCTTCAGGATGAGCGACACTACTATGGAAAATGCCAGGTGAATCTGTCTGCCAATCTCAGCACACAGCCCTGGGCACACTTCACCCACAATAGCTGGCTGTATGCAGGGGTCCCACAGCCTGCACAAACCCAGGCACCCTGAAGTACTGGAGACAATGACTCCTTTAAGGAAGCCTTCCCTAACCTCCACAGCCCACCCCAGACCCCTCGTGATTCGCCCTCACAGAACTACAGAGTATTTATCACCTAGGCAACTAAGCAATTCTCTGTCTATTCTGCAGTCTGACATTCGTTTCTTCTACTACTGGGCACACTCAAGAGTCTACACACCATGATGGTTGGCTTTACCAATCTGTTGCTCAACGCCTGGTAGAGCGTACAGCAAGGAGCACTTCACAGAAGAGTCACTTCCATTTCAGAGAGATATCTCTGTTATAAAGGTTTTCCATAACATTAGGTCGCCATTGCCAGGCTCTGAGCAAGCCAGCACGCACACTCAGTATTATCGTCTTTATCCTGGGTTATCGTCTGGCAGAAGGTCCATGAATTCAGACAGGAGAAAGATCTCATTAACTTCTAACAGGAATTTGCATCTCCTTCTGTTGTGAAGCGAGATCACAAAACACACTACCAACACTATCTGCAGGAATCACCATCAAAAAACAACACACAGAGCTGGAAGACAGCTGGGTAGGTAAAGCTGCTTACCACCACAGCTGATAACATCACACACACACACACACACACTCTAAATAAATGTTTTAAAAAAAAAAAAAACGAAAACACCACATTTTCACATCACTTACAGTTGCATCAGGTAACTTGAAAAATATCATTTGGTTCAGGAAAGCATGGCAATTAGAACAATAAGAGTGTGCTGTTAAATGCGCCAGCCAAGCACAAACACCATCTAGCAAAGGCTTTTTAAGTATTTTGATAAATGCGTGTCAATATAATTGGCTTCTTTTACAGTGTATGAATTTTATTTTGTGCATTTAAAATCCTTTGTCTGGCTTCCCCCAACTGCTAAAATGCTGAATGGGAAAGGGGTAAGGGGAAAAGACAAAGAAAAAAAAACAAACTACAAACCCTAACCACCACCATGAGCGATAAACATTGGATGCACCAAGAAACACTTGCATTATGTTTTCGGTGGGTTGACCATATTTTCACTCTAAGAAGTAAAAAGATTTTCCTAAGAACGATGCACCACTGAGCCATGAAGAAATGGGATTGGCGGGCACACACAGAATCTACTTCTCTTGTTTCCCAGGTCTTCTCCACTCCAGCTTTCCAACTGGAGATTTGCCCTTCCTTATTAACTCTAGAGACTCTGTGGACATCTGCCCAAGTCGGCCAGGGATAGCAGAGGCTTCAGCAGCACCTGATCAGGGGATGCTTTCATCATGGTTCATGCCTACCGCATACCAACAAGAGCTTCGACAAGAATGCAGAAGCCAGCCATGGATGGAGTGTGAGAACCATGGGTGCCAACTAGGGTATGGGTTCACAGGGGGAAAGGTTCACAGAACACCCCAAAAATCAAATTTTGCCACGTCTCCTTGGCAGCCAGTGGGTCCTGGGTGCATAATCTGTGCTGTTTCAAAAAGAGTGCAAAGTGCAGTATTTCTGTAACACGAAGTTAACACACATTCTGGGCAATTCCACTCAGCGCCGCCCGCGCCCCCCCCCCATTCCATTTACTAACTTTCTCAGTCACTCCGACTGAAGGAATAACAACAGGAGGGAAATGACCCCTGCATCCTCCTCCCTCTCTTTCCTCACCCAGTATCCCTGTCTCTGATACTTAAACTCCAAGGCTAGTGTGGTCAGCCTGCTTTAATATACAGGTGTCTCATATCTTCCAGAATATTCATAAGCCTATCCCCAGCCTCACACTGCAGACAGAATCTAAATTCCTTTGAAAGGCACAAAGACCCCAGTACTCTCATCAAAACATCTGTAAACTGATGAAAAACACCTCCCCCCTTTTAGGGACAAACCCACCAGACCACTATCTATAGTAGATGAGATATAAGGGAACTGAGATCCAGGTGCCCAGAGATGCAGAGGGAATGGAGAGCCTGGGACCCAGTCATCTAAGGACAATAGTTTAATCTTAGGAAAATCCTTTCTTCCTCCTTAGCGGAGATTCCTCGGTGACAGAGTCAAGGAAAGGGACCACTAGGTCCCATTGAGCATCTTGTATCTCTAAAATGTCACAGTGTTCTGTGATAACACAATATAGCGGAGGAAAGAGGCTGGTTGGTCCCCTCCATCATCTTACTCCTCTACAATGTTATGGGAGTCTGTGCCAACACAACGTTCACTCACGATTACATCTGACCTGGGAGAGTAGTTGTCAAAGCGGTGTATAAGTCAGAAAACAGGGGAAAGAGACCAGCTCAGAACTCTCAGGTCCTACAGTTGTGTAGCATCACTGGGCAACTAAACACCACAAGTGAAATAATAGCTAACGGAACATTCCACCATCACTAACAACACAAAAAATAACATGTGGGTGTCATGTGAGGAGAGAAACTTGCCTCAAAAAACCCACATGCAGCTCACGGACTCTGGACCAACCGCTAGGGAGCCTACATGGGACCGACCCAGGCCCCTCTGCATGTGGATGACAGTTGGGTAGCTTGGTCTCTTGGTGGGGCCCCTAGCAGTGGAATCAGGACCTATCCCTGGTGTGTGAGCTGGCTTTTTGGAACCTATTCCCCATGCAGGGATGCCTCACCCAGCTTTGATGCTGGGGGGAGGAGCTTGGCCCTGCCTCATCGTGATATGACATGCTTTGTTGACTTCCATGGGAGGCCTGCCCCTTTCTGAATGGAGGAGGAGTGGATGGGGGGATAGACAGGAGGTGGGGGAGGGAATGGGAAGAGAGAAGGGAGGGGAAATTGCGGTTGGTATGCAAAATAAATGAAAAAATTTAACAACAACAACAACAACAAAAAGCCCACATGCACAGTGTGACCATAAACATAATTTCTAAAGCCATGGCATTTATCAAGCCTCATAGTAGAGATACAAAATGTTAGGACATTCAGAATAATATATTGCTATTGGTAAAAGACACCGTAGGGAAAATGTAGGGGAATCATATTATTCACAGAGCTGTATGCGACTGCTAAAAAGTGGTGCTATGTTGTATTTTCTATACTCCCAATACTTTTTTCTCAATAAATTACTTCTAAAATAAACCGCTCATTATATAGTTCTCAGTCCTTACATAAGAAATAAGCACACATAACTTGTTTTTAAATTGTATGTATGTATGTGTACATGTGATGCGTGCCCAGTGCATACACATGAATATGTAAAGGTGCAAATGCCCACATGCACATGTACAGAAGACCACAGCAGGATATCAGTGTCTTCCTCCATTATCCTCCTCTCCACCCTTTTCTCTTGAGACAGTGTTTCTAAATGTTCAGCTATGCTAGCTTGCCAAAGACCCCTCAGGATCTGCCCATCTCCATTGTTCATTGGTAGGACAAAGGCAGGACCCTACCTGGCTTTTTTAGGTACCGGATATTTGAACTCAGGTCCTCACGTTTGAAAGGCAAGCACTCTTACCCACTGGGCCATCTCTCCAAACCAAAGTTTGTTTTTAGTTGAATAAGACTGAAATAAAAGTTAGCCCCAAGCATGCCCCAGTCTTGCTGAGGGGCTGACCTGTCTCCCATGAGCCATCTCTTCTGACATCACAGGGTACATTTCTAAATATTATTATTAAAGTTTGGATCTGGAAAGTGCAATAGGAACCAATTGTTAACGGCTTATTCCCCTGGACCGAACTGCTGAGAGGGAGAGACTTGAATGACAATATCCCCAACAGGCTCCAACATTTGAACCCGTTGTTCCCAGTTAGTGGCCATGTTTGAGGAGGTCTGGGTGGTGCCGATTTGAAGGAGGAAGCAGGTCACTGAGGGTGGGCTTTGAGATCAAAAGTTTCAATCACACTGCTGAGAAGATGGCTCAGTGGTTGGGAGCACTGACTGCTCTTCCAGAGGACTACCTGGAATCACTCACAACTGTCCGTAACTCCAGTTCCAGGAGGATGGAAGTCCTCCTGTGGACTCCATGGCACTGCATTCATATGCTGCACATACAGACCAGTAGACACACACACACACACACACACACACACACAAATAACAATGAGGTGGAAAATAATTCAGGAAGAACATTTGATGCCAACCTCTAGCCTTCACAGGCAAGTGCACATACCATACATGTACACACGTACACACAAGCTCACACACACACACACACATACATGTGTATACGCACAAATCAAAACAAAGACAATGATAAATAAATGACTGTAAGTGTTGCTTTCTTCATTTTATACTTGGGAAGGATCTAAAATCTCCCCAAACGTGGACATGAGTTCCATATGATAACTGAACTGAAGAAAGGAAGGTTCTCATGGCCTCAGATACCAAAGGATGGCCCTTTTCTCTTTTGTTTCTTGTTTGTTTGATTTTGTGTTTGTTTGTTTGTTTGTTTGTTTGGGGGTTTTGTTGTTGCTGTTGTGTATTTGTGTCTCTCGACACGTGACCTCACTCTGTAGCCCAGGCCAGCCTCACTCTTATTGGTAATCTTCCTGTCTCCGCATCCTAAGGGATGGGATTATACCACACTAGACAATACTGTGAATGACCAGCTGTTAACTGCCAATTGTTTTCTTCATAATTGCAGGGAATTGGAAATTTGATTGCAATATTTACAAAAGAGTTCCACAGAAAGAGAAATTTTTAATCATAATACGAAATTGCTTTTTTTCTATTTTCATATGTGAAGCTTTAATTTAGACACTGTTCTTCAATACAGCCAAACTATGGCTGTTATTTTAGGACCCATACAGAGTCACTTTATGTACATAAAACCCTAAATTGTATTAAAATTTTATCAAAATTTTAGTACAATTGATCCCTGAAAATGTAAGCCTAGAAACTCAAAGTTCCTCTGTATTTACTAAATAATCTTTAATTGTATTGAGAAGTAGGAGGAGGGGGAGGGGGAGGGGGAGGGGGGAGGAGGAGGAGGAGAAGGGGAGAAGAGGAGGTGGAGGAGAAAAACCACCAAGGCAGGTTCTATAAGCCCAGTGCTTGGCTGCCTGTGATGACTCCTAACCCACAGAACAGCTTGTTTATGATTCTTGCAAACAGAAGTTATTTCCTGTCTTAGCTAAATGGAGACATGCATGTTTCCGATAGTGACAGACTTAAAGGGAAAAATTATTTCTTCAAGACCAACTTTTGGACCAGAAATAACTTTGAAGCTAGCTACCAGCAGTCCTCCACCAACCCTAGAACACTGTCTGTGGGTGGAAACTTCTCAAGTGGATGAAAAGAGGGTTTTGCAACATGAAATTGCAGTTGTTCCCAAATTACTCTTAGAAGTTCACGCGCAGCCAATTTGATTAAGCCTCTAGACATTCAGGGAAGCTCAGAGAAAACATTTTGTACTTACGTTTGATATATGTTTAATATATCCCAAAACGATACTAAGGAGTAGAAATAAAATTATGGGAGTTTTTTTATTTTTTAAATTAATATTTCTAAGAGAGCTTAAGAAAGAAATTGTGGGTGTTTTCTCCTTCCCCTTTGGAAACAGTCATACTTTGCAGTACAAAGGGGTTTCAAATTCACAGCCCTTCTGTCTCGGACACATTCGTTCTGGGATTGTTGGTATGCGCCACCACTCCAAGTAATACTTACACTTCCAATACACCCAAGCGTTTTCTATGCCACAAGCGTTAGTTCCTATCTCTTGCTATAACAAAATACCAGCAACAATATAATGAAGAAAAGATATTTCTAGGCTCCTTGTTTTAGAAGTTCCCATTCTTAGCCTGCTGGTTCCAATACTTCGGTGCCTAGGATGAAACAGAGCACCACAGCATGGCACATAGGCAGAACCAAAGCTGCTCAGCTGATGCAAAAATCAGAGAGGAAGGAATCCCAATATCACCTTCAAGGAGCGCCTCCCCACCTCCCTGACCTAACTTCCTTCCCCTGGGACTCACCCCCCAACATCTACATCACTTTCTAACAGTGCCACAGGCTGGTAATGGGCCTTGGAGGGCCACTGGAGAACTGAGCCATAACAGTATCTCAGGCAAGAATTAAACAAACACTGAGACAGACATGTGCAAGCATGTTTAATAGGATGACCTAGGGGCAATGAAAATTAAAATGATCAGCTCATTCCAGGCAGCTGCGCCCTTCTAGCCTCTGCCGGAGCCGGCTTACGGGAGTCAGTCATCACCTTCCCACAGCTCATCTCCATTAGTAGGAAAAGGCACTTTTCCACACATAAGAATTCCAGTAAGTAAGGCATCAAGAAAACAGAAGGTGTTAGAAAAGGACTGAATCGATTCAGAAATACCAAGTCAGGTAAATGGTCCCAGCACTCAATGAGGCATATGCTGGTTCGGCAGCAGCCATCTACTACCCCATCTCGCTGAGACTGGCGGGACTGGAAATCACTGGCAGGCACGAATCTCCTTGATTAGCATTTCCCTCCGTAATCCTAGTAGCAACAACTGTCCTTGCCATAGAGGGAGCCCTCTCTCTTCCTCACCTGCCTGTTCCCTCACCTCCTAGACCATGAAATCTCATGAGAATGACACAGTGTAGATGTCTGATCCTCAGGCACATTCTAGCCGACTTACAGTTGTACTTCATAACAACTAGCAAAAATAACCAATTATAATTAATCACATAATTAATAGTAATAACCAGTTGCAGTCTCGTGATTATTGTTATTTATAACACACTGCGGCCTGAAATTTAAGTCCAATTTCATTCCACATGACATTATAAACCGGATTGGGAGGTGTGCCATTGTTCCCCATCAAAGGCATGCAGAAGCGGGCCAGGGAGATGGTTCAGGGGGTAGAGCAAGGCTGACAACCTAAGCAGGATCACAAAAATGTATGTGAAAAAGCCAGATGTGGTGGCACACATCTGTAATCCCAGCACTCCAACCATGAAGATAAGGACACAAAGGAGAGTCACCTGGAAGTTCATAGGCTCAGAAGCTGTCCATCTTGTTTTCTGGGAGAGGGTCTACCCCTGGGATTTGGGGCCTATCATCAGGCTGGGGACATTAGCTGACTAGAAAGTGTCAAGAACCCACCAGTCTCCCTCAGAACTAGGTTTATAAGTGTGCACCACCACACCTGACTTTTTATGTGGGTGTTGGGATCAAACTCAGATACTTAAAATTTTCTTTTAATTAAGAAAGAAAAAGTTTGGATGGTTATACACAATGTTTCAAATACATCTTATGGCACATAAAATTCCCTAAAACAACTCTCCCTCCAAGCTTCCTTATTTACAGTGGTGATCATGGAGACCAGAAGCAGAAGGATACTCACCGGCCAACACATCTCAAGGAATGACCATCTATATCCCAGGACCAAGCCAATGTCTCAGAAAACAATTCGAAGCACAATGTGAATCCCTAGGTGCTAGAGTCCCTGAAAAAATGTGACACGCAGAAACCCTAGTGTGGTGGCTTGTGTTGTGGAATCATCTTATTGTACACTGTGAAGAATTGTCACTCTGATTGGTTTTAATAAAAAGCTGAATGGCTAATAGATAGGCACGATTTTAAGGGCAGAGAGAACACTGGGGAGAAGGCAGAATCTCCAACCAGGCATGGAGGGAGCAGGAAAGTAGCATGGGCAGTACAGAGTAAGGGTGGATAAAGCCACAAGGCAGAAAGTACATTAATAAAAATAGGTTAATGTAAGTTATAAGAACTAGTTAGAAACAAGCCTAAGCTATTGATCGAGCTTTTATAATTATTAAGAAGTCTCCATGAGGTGACTTGGGAGCTGGCAGGTGGGACAGAAAAATCTACCTTCCAGGCTTGAATAGAAATGGCCACCCATAGACTCATGTGTTTGAATTCCTGGCCCATAGGGAGTGGCACTATAAGGTGCGGCCTTGTTGGAAGAAGTGTGTCACTGTGGAAGCAGGCTTTGATGTTGCATATGCTCAAGCCACACCCAGTGTGGAACACAGTCACTCCCTACTGCCTGTGGATCAAGACGTAGAGCTCTCAGCTCCTTCTCCAGCACCATGTCTGCCTGCAGGCCCCATGTCCCACCAGGATGATAATCAACTAAATCTCTGAAACTGTAAGCCAGCCCCAATTAAATGTTTTCCTTTATTGGAGTTGTCTTGGAGCCAGGCGGCGGTGATGCACACCTTTAATCCCAACACACGGGAGGCAGAGCCAGGCAGATCTCTGTGAGTCAGAGGCTAGCCTGTTCTACAGAGCGAGACCAGGACAGGCACTAAAACCATACAGAGAAACCCTGTCTTGAAAAAAACAAACAAACAAACAAACAAAAAGAGTTGTCTTGGTCATGATGTCTCTTCACAGCAATAGAAACCCTAACTAAGACATCCAGCATGACCAACAATAGCATGTGTAAGAGAAAAAGACAGACCCAGGGCTCAACAGCCTGATGGACAGGCACACCTTGGGCCACACCATGAGAGGAATGCAATGCATTTAAATTGAAAAAGAAAAGATAAAGTAGTGAGGAAATGTTATTTTAATTCACAAGTTGTTTCCCAGGTCTTGGTCTTTTGCTCATGACAGGACACAAAGTAATTAAACTAAACAACACTTGGTTTCTTGTTAAGGAACAAGAAGGTGTGTGTGTTTTAAGTACAGGAAGGAGGGGCAGCTGGAGGAAGATGATTCTTGGGAGAACTACACCACCTTTCATCAACGATGGCAGCATCAGGCAAGCTTGGAACAGTTGCCAGCTAGTTTCTGTGTCTATTACAGCTGGTTTGTTGTTTGTTTAATACTAGAAACAGAGTGCCTAAGCCAAAAGTGGATCTCAGAAGGGCCAGTTCCAGGATAGTCACAGTGTAACAGTATCTGTTACACAGAGAAACCCTGTCTCAAAAAAAAAAAAAAAAAAAAAAAAAAGACAAACATGGTTTTTGCCTGCATCTTGCTTATTCTCTGCTGCAAATGGAAGTTCTATTAACATCAATGTTACTAGAGTTGAAGAAGTGGCTTCCTCTATCACTCTCTGTCCCATAGATGAGGTTCTGGGGTGGGGGTGGGGGAATAGGAATTTTTTGGGTCAGAAGCTTAAAACAAAACCTTTCCACTTTGACAAATATAGTTTGGAAAATTGATGGGCAATATCAATCTTGTAACTAATCCTTTTCTTTATTGTTCTGCCCAACAGGACAGATTGGGACAAATTTATACCCCAAGTTTAACAAGGCAACAGGTAGAATATCATCTATAAAAGCAGACAAGATTTTAGATAGCGCCAGACGTGACTTTATTCTCAGCCCTCTGGAGGCAGGGGGATTGAAGTAAGTTCAAAGCCAACCTGATCTACACTGTGAGTTCCATGCCACAGCTACTTCAGGAGATTCAGACTCAAAAATAAAAATAAAGGGCTGGAGAGATGGCTCAGAGGTTAAGAGCACTGACTGCTCTTCCAGAGGACCTGCGTTCAATTCCCAGCAACCACATGGTAGCTCACAACCATCTGTAATAAGATCTGGTGCCCTCTTCTGGCAAGTAGGCATACACGCCAGCAGAACACTGTATGCATAATTAATAAATAAATCTTGAAATAAAGAAAGAAGGAAAGAAATATACATGTTTCTATGTGTGTATATATTCATATATGTAAATATATGTGTGTATATAAAACACATTTTCATATGTGATGTGTGTGTGTGTGTGTGTGTGTGTGTGTGTGTGTGTTTTAAGTAGACAATCTCCTTTTGACCTTAACTTGGTGATTAGATACTTATTTCTTTCTTCTGTATTTTTGTTGGGTTTTGTATTGTTTTCAAAATCATTTAGAATTCTAATAGGTGACAAAAACCTGAAAAACTGACTAATATCGGAAGTGTACCCTTATCTGTGAACCAAAACAACTGTATCCCCCCTACAGAAAGGGAGGAAATGAGACACAATGTCTGTAAAGGCTCAACTCCTGCCCGAGCTCTCTACCTCCCTCTCCTTTTTTTAGGAAATATTTTCTGCATCTAAAATAAATTTCCCTCAGGTGCTCTGCATTCAGCAAGCAATAAATCAGTCCCCATGTTGCTAGCTCTTACACTGTAAATAACTGGCTGAAGTTTTAAAAGTTAATGTATGTCCAGATACTTACCATAAGAAGCAATGACTTCGGCTAAAACTCCTAGACTCATACATCACATGAAGTAAAAGATTAACAGACTGTGTTTAATTTTCAATGAAAGTAATGTAAATGAAGACACCACTAACAAAGAAACTCACAGACTAATAAATGTATCCTTCTAATTGCCTAAACTTTCTTTTAACATAGATGTACATGCCAACTCATAGGGAGTTCACTGTGATGTGACTATAAAGGTAAGAGCCACCAGGCACTGTGTATATCTAAAGAGGAACCAACAGTCGTCTCCTTCTTCTTCTCCTTCTTCTTCTTCTCCTCCTCCTCCTCCTCCTCCTTCTTCTTTTTCTTCTTCTTCCTCCTCCGTTTTTTTCTTTGCTTTTAAATCAATGCTGGGGACAGAATCCAGAGCCTCATGCATGATCTGCTGGGCAAAGCTGTACTATCACTGAGCTACACTCCCTAAGAATGCTCCTTCCACCGTGTGTGTGTGTGTGTGTGTGTGTGTGTGTGTGTGTGTATGTGCGCGCGCGCATTATGTGCACATATCTGTAAGCCTACACTTGCCCATGCCGTACATATGCAAAGCCCAAAGAAAGACATCAAGCTATGCAGGTCCACCTGTCAGGTCCACTCGTTGCCACCCTCCATGCTGGGGTCACAGACACACAGGTTGTCTTACTTTAGTTTCCATTGTTGTGATAAACAGCATGATCAAAAGCCACTTGGAGAGGAAAGGGCTTACCCCATCTTAGGGGTTACAGTCCATCATCCAGGGAAGCCAAGGCAGGAGCCTGAGCAGAAACTATAGAGGAATACTGCTTATGGCTTTCTCCCTCCGGCTTGACCAATTGGCTTTATTCTACAGCCCAAACCCACCTACCAAAGGATGGCACTGCCCACAGGAGGCTGGACCCCCTACATCAATTAGCAATCAAGAGCATGCCCCCAGGAGCTAGAAAGATGGCTTAGTGGTTAAGGGCACTTGCTGCTCTTACAGAAGACCCGAGTTTGGTTCCCAGCACCCATGTGGCAGATCACATCCATTAGTAACTACGGTTCCAGAGGATCCAATACCCTCTTCTGGCCTCCAAGAGCACTGCATGTATGTGGTGCACCTACTACATACATGCAGATAAGACACTCAGTCACATAAAATAAAAATACATAAATCTTTCTTTTTTAAAAAAAACTGTTTCTTAAAGAAAGAAGGGAGAAAGAATACCCCTCCAGACACACACAGAGACCAATTTGATGGAGGCAATCCCCAAATGAGATTCTTTCTTCCCAAGTACATCAAGTTGACAACCAAGATTAGCCATTACATAGACTGTGCCCAGCTTTTACGAGGATGCTGCTGATTCAAACTCAGGTACTCTTGCTTTTATGGAAAGCAATTACCCAGTGAGCCATCTCCCCGGTCCCCTCCCTTCTCCCTGCCCCACCTTTCCCTCACCTCTGCGTGGATTTGAGAAGAAAGTGAAGGAAGAACTACACGGGGGAAAATATATCCTGAAATACCTTAGCTGCCTCTTCTATGTCATGGGACGGAGTATGCAGGGAAGGGTCCTGCTAGGCCAGCAATGGGGCCATTTTGAAATGATTACGAGCTCACAGGGCCACTGTGTCCTCAGCTAGCAAGTGGCAATCTAACAGCTGTTCCTCAGACCTTGGGTGATCCTGAGGATTCTGGCATCCATTAGGGCTTTCTTTCCAGGCAGGTCCCCGCTGGTGCCTAGCTGTCTGAACTCATGAGCAGCAGGCTGGCCCCGGCCCCTGCTGGATTGCTTCCCGCGGTGACAAGGCAAGGCTGAAATCCAGCCGGCACAATGGCATGAATAATAGGACCTCAGAAAGCCGGTGGTACTGTCTCTCCTGCAAGGCAACCTTGTCCAAACGTCCACCCAAAGGGACTGGCTTGGCCTAATATTCCCTAAGAAAAAGCACCGCCAAGCGGGTGAGCGGACGAAGGGCCACCGCCTTCTGAGAACAGAAACTCGAGTTTAGAGTTCACCGGACCCAGCGGCTGTTGCAATCTCAGTCAATGCCCAAGTCCTCCTCCCTTCTACCCACACCCAGCCCCAAAACCCGAGTCCCCTGCTGCCCACATTCTCACCAGGGCTGCCCACACTACTACAGAGCCTGCCACAGCTTGCCAGACCTATCGCCCTGGCAGGCCTCAAGGAGTGACCACAAAAAGCAGCCACAAGGCCAAATGAGGAAGATGGACAGAGAGGCCAAGGACCGAGTCTTGTTTTTTTATCACACTGGATGGTGACGTTCGAAGGCCCTTTCCCAGAGGCCATTGAACGGGAAGCAGCCTTTCTACAAAGCAGGCTCACTTTCTAAAGTTTCCAGGGAGTAAATTGGCAACTTTTGATAACACCACAAAAATGCAGAGAGGATGATTCAGTGTTAGAGAACTTGCCTAGTACGTGGGAGACCCTAGGATTGAGCCACCACCACCAAAAAAGAAAAAAAAAAAAAAAAAAAAAAAAAAGAAAAGAAAAAACTAAGGGATATCAATTTAAACATAATTGATTCCACAAAGCAAGGTAACTAAACATTGCTTTCCCAAGTGAGGTTGTGTAGGCCACTAAACCTCAGATCCTTTATCTGGTTCGGGGTTTTGTCTTGTTTTGTTTAAGGGGAAAGGGTAAAATATATTCCCCCTGGGTCTGCTGGACACACTCCAAATGAAATGTGTGCAAAACTGCCTAAGAAAATAGTTACCATACAGATGCCCCCATACATTTTGTGCAGAACTACTGATGTGTCTAATTTTAAAGGTACTGTCCCAATCCTCTTGGGGAGCGGGGGAGTATGAAACATACAGCACAGGTATTATCTGAAATGGGGGGAAAGTCAATTTTAAAATATATCTATTTTAGATATTGCATTGTTTTAGAGATATCGGTGATCAAACCCAAAGCCTGCCTCACACATGCTAGACAAGCACTCTATCACCCAGCTGCACCCCTAGTCCCAGTTCCAAGAGTTTTGGAAAGGAATTAAGAGTCTATACCATGGCCCCAAGTTGCAAGAGGTATCAGCTTCCTGGTCAACCAAGTAGAGTTTTACAGGCTAGACTTTCGTCAACATGGAAGACTTATCATCAGCAAACTATGGCCATCTTTGAGCACAACAGTGGCTCAAGCCTAGAATAGGTTAGAATGTGTGTCCTGGTCTCTTCTAGCCAGTTACTGGGAGGGTAGAAGGGAAGAGCCACCAGGGTACTCAGAAAGGGAATGCAGAAACCAGACAGGTTTCTCCCAGGACTGGAGCCATCGGGCACATTCTTAGGACTTATGCAGCAGCTTTTCATTTCTAGATTTTTCAGAGTGAATCTAGCATTCACTCCCAACATGAGCTCCCTCTGGTCTGGGCAGACTGCCATTGAATCACAAGGGCCACTCAAAGGTTTCAGTGTTTTTGTCTTAAGCTGTTGAAAACCCTAAGCTAAATAAGTGAATATTCACCAGGCTCCTTCCTTGTCCCTTCCCACCCTGTACCTCTATTAAAATGACATTCCATTTAATTTCAAAGTTATGCTACTCTGGATGGGATAAATAAATAATATGCATACTATAAATAAGTATGAATATTAATGAAATGAAAACATTAGGAAAGTGATTCCATGTGAGAATTGACTCGATCATTTTTCTCTGTAAGGCAAGAAAAGAACCTTGGCCCTACACCCTGCGTGTTAGAGGCCCTCCTTTGGATGCCCTCTTCCCCATCTTGCTCCCAGAAAAACCTCAGAACCCAGAAGACACATGGACCCAGGCCCAAGCACACAAATCCATGCATCTCCTTCTCCAGCGTGCACCTGTGCTCTGCAATCTCTGCTCAAATGAGCCCTGTGCTCACCGCAAAGCTGGGCCACACCAGTACTTGCAAGTGGGTCAGGGGTGATTTTTATTTGCTGTTGTTGTTTGTTTGTTTGTTTGTTTTGCTTTGCTCTGTTTCAGACAGGTCTCACTAGGTAGACTTGGCTGACCTGAAACTCACAGAGGTCCTCCTGCCTCTGGACTCAAAGGTGTGCACCGCCACACCAGCCTCCCAGGTGGGTTAGGGACAGAGAACATGGAAGTTGAAGCAGGTGAGCACAGACGGGTGCCAAGTCCCTCTCCGTCCAGAACTGAGCCACCATGGGAGGGCAAATCTCAAGGATCACAAGCTGGGCTCTGGGGTCAGCTCTGCTGCTGCCATGCGCAGATGTAGAACTCAGATGAGCTGGAGTTTGATCAAGCCTGGCTCACTGACTTGCCATGCCAGTAGATTTGTTATTTTCCACTCTCCTCTTCTTTCTTAGCATCAAAAACCCAACCAACTCTCGCAAGCCCCGGTTTTAACTCAGCACACGGCTCTCTCACCACAAACCACATTCTTCAACCTCGACTGCAGATAAATGAAGCCATGTCAGTAAGCTACAGTCATTGAGACAGCCACCTATTCCTCGATTCCTTTAAAGGGGGGAAATTTCTTTCTTTCTTCCTTCCTTCCTTCCTTCCTTCCTTCCTTCCTTCCTTCCTTCCTTCCTTCCTTCCTTCCTTCCTTCCTTCCCTCCCTCCCTCCCTCTTTCTTTCTTTCTTTCTTTCTTTCTTTCTTTCTTTCTTTCTTTCTTTCTTTCTTTCTTTCTTTCTTTCTTTCTCTCTGTTTAAATTTCCTGTCTTCACTTTTCATGGACTCTAACTTGGATAGAGTTGAAGCATTAGAGAACAGGAAAAAGCCCAGGGGCTAGAGAGATGGCTCAGTGGTTAACAGCACTTACTTACCCAAGCTGGGCAGTGGTGGCCGGGCAGGGGAGGTACACGCTTTTAATCCCAAGAGAGGCAGAGGCAAGCAGATCTCTGTGAATTTGTGGCCAGCTGGTCTACAGATGGAGTTCCAGGACAGTCAAGGTTTCAAGAGAAACCCTGTCTTGAAAACACAAAGAGCACTTACCCTTCTTCGGGAAGACACCAGTTTGGTTCCCAGCACCCATACTGGGTGGCTCACAACCACCTGTAACTCCAGTACTGGGGGATCCAACCCCCTCTTCTGGGCACGCATGATATAGTGCACAGAAACTCACATGGGCACACATACATATACATGAACAAAAAATAAGTCAGTTATTATTTAATAAAAGGAAGAAGAGACCATGACTCCCAAGAGACCCTGCAATCTTATTGGAGCCACAGCACTTTGAAGTTTCTTTGTCACACAGCTTAAAAATCTCTCTACCTAGTGCATTTGCATATGATCTAAATAAACTGCTTTTAAGTTAAATTTAGCAAGGGATATGGTGATATCAGATGCTAGTGATCACAGTCAAAAGAAAAAAGGACCATGCCTCATCAAGTGGAAAGGAAAGAAGAAGAAGAAAAAAAAAGACAGTGCAGGAGAGACACTGGAAGATTAATTCATGGTTTCAAGTCCTTCCAGAAAAATGTATCAAGTGAGTAACAGAAGAAAAAAGATAAAAGAATCTCATATGCAAGTTAGCCAAAGCATCCAAAGTCCACAAAGTGAGCTGAAAGTACTTAATCTTTCTTAGATGCTCCCCTAATTTAAAGGGATCAAAAACAAAAAGGGAGGACCCAGAGTAGTGTGAACTGCCAATATCCCAGCACCCAGGGGGCAAAGGACAGAGATACTGCATTGGAGAGCAGCTTGAACTACATGGCTCAAAACACAAGTCTGGATTAATTAGATACGTTTAAGAAATAAAAGCATGAGATTAGAAGTTAAGCGGGTAAATGCCCTTGCTTTGTAAGCATGAGGATCTGAGTTCAAATCACATAAAAAGTCAGGCACAGGGGCCAGGCTGGCAAGATGACTCAGAGGATGACGGGGCTTGTCACGTGATGACACAAGCCTGGGGACCTAAGTCTGACCCTCAGAACCCACGTAAAGGTGAGAACTAACTCCATAATGTTGTCCTCTGGCCTCCACAATGTGCCACAGCATTCCATCAAAGCATGTGGGTGCACAAGCACATGTGTACACACACACACACACACACACACACACACACACACAAGTAATTAATACAATTTTTAAACTTTTTAGTAATCCAGGCATGGCTGCATGCACCTCTAACCTCAATGGTAACAGAGACAGGCAGACCCCAAGAACTTGGTGGTCATCAAGCCTAGCAAAACATGAAGCTTTCAGTTCACTGAGAGACCCTGTCTCAAGGCAACAGGATGGAGAGAAAAAGAGGAAGTAGCCAGCATCCTGCTCCAGCTTTGGCAAACACCAGGGCGCATGCGTGCGCTCACACACTCGGCCAACACTTCCCCAAGTGTCCTGCCCCAAAAGGAAGAGCAAAGCTCCTGCCACGCTGGTGTTCTTCTGAGTTCACAGGGCTGAGAGATCTTGGAAGTTACTGCAGGGAACATGGTGGCTAGAAGAACAGGAGAGAGTCAGAGCTAAATAGACTATTCCAAAGAAGGAGAGAGGAGAGGAAGCTGCAGAAATTGACAAAGGAAGTAAAAAAAAAAAAAAAAAAAAAAAAAAAAAAAAAAAAAAAGGACGTGAGAATACACTGGAAAGCACTGACCACACCCTAAGCTGCTCCTCAGCAGTGGAATGGGTAGCCGAAGCTGAACCCCAAAGATCAGTCAGGAGATAGACAAGTTGCCCATCTCCCCAAGTCAAGCCCTCAGCCCTCCCAAGACTCAAATCCAATTGGTGACACCGCGATCCCTCCAGCGACAAGCAATGGCGAGATATCCCATTTTGTCACTCTGTCTGGCCCAAAGCGCAGCCGCTAGACACCATCTCCGCAGAGAACCTATTAAAAGCTGAGCTACCTGGAGGCCTGAGAACATGGAGCAAGCAATTCAGGTGTGGGAGCTTCAAGTCGGTCTCCCACAGCCCCAGGGTGAGGAATGGCCCGGGGAGGCCATTGCAGAGAGCAGGAGAGACCAGTTCTGACCGTCTGTCTGTCGGGTGAGACCGGAAGGACGCTGGCTCTCCGGGAGTCTCTACGAGAAAGAGCTGAGCCCACAGGAGGGCTTGATATGGAAACAACTCTTACAGACAAGAGAGAGCCTGTGCCATTAAGATTCTCCATTAATCTGGAATCAGCACTCACTACTGCATACCAAACGAAAACAAGGACTCAGCTCGGCATTCGAATTTGACGGAACTGATTTCCATTTCACGTTAGTCAAAAGTATGTGTTTAGCCGGGTGGTGGCGACCCACGCCTTTACTCTTAGCACTCAGGAAGCAGAGGCAGGTGGCTGTGAGTTCAAGGCCAGCCTGGTCTACAGAGCAAGTTCCAGGACAGCCAAGGCTACACAGAGAAACCCTGTCTCAAAAAAAAAAAAAAGAAGTATGTGTTTAACTTAATTTTGCTATGAAATATAATCACTAATAATATACAATAAATGTTTCCTTGAAGGAACTAAACACACAGGGGGTTTAAAAAAAAAAGTACAAAGTTGGGTTCTGCACCTGTAGAGTGGGAGTGATACAGTTTCTTCTCTTCATACTTACAAAAATGAGGAGACAGCCCTCAGTTGGAAGTCCAGCCACCCAGGAGGTACAATCTGGAGAGCGTGGAGACAGGGAAAGATACTGCAGACCCTGTGGCTAGCAGAGAGTGTTGGGTTCCTAAGAAGGCAAGCTGCCAAGGTGAAGAAGGTACCAGCTGCCATCAGACTCTTGTCCACCGCACACACAGCACCAGCAGACACCATAACAAACAGTCCCCAGGCTCAGCTGGCCATGACCACCCCAACCCTGAGCACAGAGCTTACCCTCCGGTTTCCAAGATCTCTCATGGTTCCAACACTTCATTCTTTTCTGTGAACCTTAATTTCCTTTGTGACTCTTGAGATGGAAGCCCTTTTCTTTTTACTACATTCAGAAGTATTTTTACAATGCTACATTTTTTTAAGAATTTCATGTTTTCAATTTTTTTTTTCCCAAGACAAAGTTTCTCTATATAACAATCCTGGCTGTCCTGGAACTCACTCTGTAGACCAAGCTGGCCTTGAACTCGCAGAGATCCGCCCGCCTCTGCCTCCCACGTGCTGGAATTAAAAGCATGCACCACCACTGCCTGGCCATGTTTTCAAGTTTTATCCTTCTATATATACACCTAATTTTGTCTATACTATTTTGGAGCAGTCTTTTTTTCTTTTCCTCGGTTTTTTTTTCTCCCTCTTTCTTCTTTTTCTCTATCTCATTTCCTCCTTTTTTGTTTGCCTCTGTGCTACACTTACAGTGGCATGTTAACTTGACCACAGTGGGCTTTCCATTTCTGACTCTTTCATCTAATCCATTTTATAGTTGAACTTATTCACTACTGGGGAGATTTCTCCTTCTTTCTTTTTTGTTTCGAATATCCTGCTCTCTTCTCCTCTCCCTCACACTGTCCTCCACTGCACTTCTTAAGTGTTTACAGTACTTGAAGACTCCACCAGGAGACTCTTAGAACTGATAAACACATCCAGCAAAGTAGTAGAACATAGAAACAACATGCTCAGGGGCTTTTTGACATCCCAATAACAAACTTACACACACACACAATAAACAGACATTTTAGTAACCATTTTTTTTAAGTACCTAAGAAAGCTAGAGCAATGACTTGGTAAAAAAAAAAAAAAAAAAGTACTTGCCTTGCAGGCTTAAGGCCCTTATTTTGTTCACCAAAAGGAGAGGGGGGAGGGGGAGGGAGGGAGGGAAAGAGGGTGGGTGGAAAGTGGAGAGAGAAGGGAAGGAGAAGGGGGAAGAAAGAGAGGAGGGAGGGGAGGAGGGAGGGAGGGAGGGATGGAGGGAGGGAGGGAAGAAGGGAGGGAGGGAGGAGAAGGAAAGTCAGGCAAAGTAGCACACACTCATAATACCAGCAGAGTAATAATACCAGGCAGAGGCAGGTGGATCCCTGAAGCTCACTGGCCAGCTAGCCTACTAGTTGAGATCCTGGATAATGAGAGGCTTATCTTCAAAAACACAAGAGGATACCACTTTAAGAACAACCCCTGAGGTTGTCTCCTGGCCTCAACCAACAGAAGACCCTAGAAGATAAAGCAAAGATGCTCATGAAGTGGCAGAATCAATACTGAAAAATAAATGGCTATATTAGTGAAAACTATCTCCAGATATGATGTAATCCCTATCAAAGTCTCAATGACATTCTTTATAAATAACTAGAAAAGCAATCCTAACATTCATATGGATGCACAAAAGACCCCAAAGAGCCCTAACAATCTTAAATTACAGTGCTGGGGGTATTACAATACTTGATCTCAAATTATACTACAATGCCATGTAGATAGAAAAACAGACACATAGAACACAGAACAGAATAGAAGGCCCAGAAACAAACCTGACAGCCATTGTCACCCCATGCAGGACAAAGCTGTCAAAAACTCATAGTGGTAAAAAGATAGCATCTTACAAATTGTTGCAGAGAGATGGATGTCTCTATGGGGAAGAATGAAACTAGATCCCCCGTTCTGAACAAAACATGATTCAAAATGATCAAAGACTCACCTAGGGAAAAAAACTGCCTTCATTTCACTAAATAGGCATCTTTTGTTTCGTGTGTGTGTGTGTGTGTGTGTGTGTGTGTGTGTGTGTGTTTTTAACAGAGCTGAGGACCGAACCCAGGGCCTTGCGCTTGCTAGGCAAGCACTCTACCACTGAGCTAAATCCCCAACCCCGATTATGCCTTTTTAAGACAGTGTCTCAAGGGCTGGCCTAGAACTCACTCTATAGGGCAGGCTGGCCTTCAACTCACGGAGACCCACCTGCCTCTGCCTCACAAATGCTGGGATTAAAAGCATGCATCACCACACCTGGCCAAATGGGCATCATTATGCCAAATAGACTAACAGGAAGTGTCGGCAGGATGGTTGGCATCCATTGACCTCCGTCCAACACACTGCCTCAGTCCTCACCCCATGTCTGGCTGTGGAGAAAAGCATCAAGGGAGCCTTCATCAGCATCCACAAAAGCCAGTCAAAGACGGACATCAAGCAAATCAATCAGTATGTAAAAATACTATAAAGATTTATCTGATATTTGTCTCAAGGATTACCTACTTGTTCGAATGAATAAAAATGCCAATTTGTGTGTTCACTCAACATGCATTCTGAGCATACACTGGGTGCCAAGGGCTTCTGCATACCAGGGACCAACCAGACAAAACACCTTCCCTGCTGCCGTCTGCATTCTCACAGAGACACAGCCAGCATAGGGACACATCACTTCCGGAGTGGGACACAGTGACTGGCATGGGGAGGAAAGGGGTCAGGGTACCATGGTGGAGAGTGCTGTAGTAGGGAAGGTTTGCCGTTTTCACTGAGTGGTCAGGCAAGTCTCCAAAGATGGAGTTAGTCATAGAGAACGGAAAAGCAAACAGGGAAAAAGAAATCCCTGAACTAAGGTGAAGGGCCGGTGAGGCCGAAGAATCGTGGGGCCCTGTCGATCACCTAAAGGTCTTTAGCTTTTATTAGAAATACATTGGGAGCAGGGCATGATGGCGCACACCTTTGATCCCAGCACTGGGAGGCAGAGGCAGGTGGATCTCTGTGAGTTCAAGGCCTGCCTGGTCTACAAACGAATAGAGTTTCAGGACAGCCAGGGCTGTTACACAGAGAAACCTTGTCTCAAAAAAAAAAAATTTTTTTTAAAAAAAGAAAAGAAATACAATGGAGACTCATTATAGAGTTCATGGTCTACTTCTGTTATGGAAAGGATCACATTATCACTGGGTTGAGATTAGCTTTAGTGAGCTGTCTTGTCAGTTTCCTGTTGTTATAAGAGATTACTTGAGACTGGATACTTTACAAAGCATAAAGGTTTATATAACTCACAGTACAAAAGCCATATAAACGAGTATAGCACCGGTATCTGCTGAGAATGTGGTAATGCTTGTTCTATCCTTACTCACTGGAGGGCACTACATCATGAGACAGAGCAGGCATACCAATGAGAACTCACTGTAGCAAAGTGAATGCAGTAATACAACCCAACCCTGGATAATCCATCAAGTCACACATGGAAGACTGTGTAAAGACTGAATGCTCATGTTCATCTCACCTCCAACGACTCCACCTCTAAACACTGTCAACACATGGATTTATGGTTTAAGTTTTCCACACATGAAACTTAGAGGACAATTCAAACTAAGCTAAAGAGAGAAACAGGGGTCTAAGCTGATGCTACTGAGAGACAAAGTAAGATGGTGACTGAGAAATGACCCCTGGAGAAAGGACTATGGATTTTGCAACATGGAGATCTCTAGTAACTTAGCAGCCTGGTAGGGGTGACTCATGATCTGTGTGATTCTAAGACAGAATGAAGGAATTGGAATTGCAACTGTTGGTACATAAAGCTCTTAAGAAATCATTTCTTAAAGTGAGGCAGGGAAGGGTGGAGGTAGCAGAAGACAGATAGGACCAGATGAAGGTCCATCAGGAGAAGAAAAAAACCAAACCATGTTTGTGTCCTGATGGAATCCACTAATGAGGAGACAATAGGGATGAAGAAAAGAGAAGAACCCTACTAGCCCTGGTTAAGGACAGATGAAGCATTAGAGAGAGATCCAGGGGTCCTTTCTCCAGGGTCATTTCTCAGTCACCATCTTACTTTGTCTCAAATGTTTGGTGTGGGATCAAATGGAGTCCTCTTCAGTTGACCTCCGTTTTATGAGGACAATAGTTGACAATGTCACCAGCTGGGAGTCAGGACAAAAATGGTGACTGTTTGAGGAGACAGTACGAAATGAGCCCCCCAGGAGAGTGGGAAAGGCATTCAGTCATGCAGTATCAAGGTCCCCACTGTGATGACGAATGGCATATGGACGAGGGACCAGGGCTCTGTTGTGATCCAAACACCTTCCCCTGCATGGACGTTCATCCAGGAAGATGAAGAACTCAGGGTAACCGGGGGAGGAGACTAACTCAGATATGACGGGATAGAAAAGACAAGGGAGCGTGTGCAAAGGGGGCATGGTGACAGTGCCAGAGTCAATGGGCCAGCAGTGTTGCTGGGGTCAGAGACGGCTGGAAATAGATGGCACTGGGCAGCAGAAAATGGGAGACCTAGAATTCAGATGATGAAATCAAACGGTGCACGATCGTCAAGCCAAGGATGTAACCACCAGGATAAAAGACAAGATGACCAGGAAGAGAACATACTGTTGGAAAGATCATCCACGATTATATTGAAAATGGGTAAAACATGAGGTACTTGTAGAAGGAAACACTGAGGCCGGACACAAAAGTCACTGAAAAAATGACACTGAATGACAAAAGGAGCATCGTGCTTGGAATGTGAAATGATCTCTATTGGCTCACGAGTTTGAACATTTGGTGCCCAGCTTGTGGTGCTCTTTGGGAAGGTCGTGGAACCTTCAGGAGGTGGAGCTTCACCTGGGGGAAGGAAGTAGGTCACTAGAAGTGGGCCTTGTCCCTAGCCGGGCCCCACTTCCTGGTCACACTCTATATCCTGAATACGAATTCAGTGTGAGCGCTGAGCCCCCTACCCCTGCCCTGATGGCTTCTGTCTCATGATGGACTGTATACCTCTGGAAGTGGAAGCCGAAAGAAGCCCTTCCTCCCCGACGTTGCTTTGTCAGGGTATCCAATCAGAGGAACAAGAAAGCAAAACTGAGACGGGGAGGAAGTCACATCTCAACAACAGGCCTTGGCCGGAAATGCATAACCGTGAAACATCAACTGGAAGATCCTGTCTAGATAGGACATGAGACACAAGGACTCACTGCCTCACCTCCTCAGTGGCAGGAGAGAGTGGGAAGAATGGAGCCTTGAGAAAGACCATATGACAAGTAAGTCAATATTTTTATGAAGATGTTTCCTTTGACATCAGAAAAATAAATAAGTATTTTGAAACCCATTCTATAGAGCTTGATGCAGCACAAGTTCCATTAATTAAAACGTACATAACTAAACCCTGAACCAGGCTGTTAATTAGTAATTTATGTCTGATTATTTGCCACTTTTAGCAAAAGGGAGTGATTCGTCAACAAATAAAAATTCATTATATGCAAAACTGGGTCAAACAATATCACAAATTCCGTCCTTCAAACTTTGTGTCTACTCACCCTTATCCGAGCCATCCAGCGACTGCATGGCTCTGAGACCACAGAGGCTAAAAAGGAAGGCTCTGGACTTGGCGCAGCAGCAAGGCTGTGAGTCGGTGAACTCACGGCTGAGTACTGGATTGCCATTTGAATCTCCATCAGAAAAGACCGAAGTACCGTGGACACAGAACCCTAGCTCTTCATCATGCCGCCCCATCCAAAACTTCACTTCCTGATGGATCCTAGATGTCCCTGAAGACTGTAACCAGAGACCAGAGAGATGGCCCAAGGTGTAAAGGCACATGGCACCCAGCCTGACAACCTGAGTTTGATCCCCCAGATCCACACACAGGACAGAAACAAGTCCCAAAAGTTGCCTTCTGACCTCCACATTTGTAATGTGGCACACGTGTTTGCACACGCGCGCGCACACACACACACACACACACACACACACACACAACAAATAAATAAGTAACAAATAAATAAATAAATATGATAAAACTTTTTTAAGGAATATGTATCAGAATTGTGGATACTTTTCAAAAAATATGCATAAATAAGAGTATTAAAATACTGTATACAGCCAGGTAGTGGTGGCGCACGCCTTTAATCCCAGCACTAGGGAGGCAGAGGCAGGAGGATCTCTGAGTTTGAGGCCAGCCTGGTCTACAAAGTGAGTTCCAGGACATCCAGGGCTACACAGAGATATCCTGTTGTGAAACCACCACCCCACAAAATATGTGTGTGTGTGTGTGTGTGTGTGTGTGTGTGTGTGTATCACATTTATTGAGAAGCTCTTCTCACCCCTACAATTAGCTTAACTACAATATTTATGTATCTTTGTGTATCTGTGTGAGAACGAAGGACAGAGAAAAAGAGAGAGGCCAGAGGTCACTGTCAAATGTCTTCCTCTGTTATCCTCACCAAGTACTTTTAGACAGGGTCTTCACTAACACTATAGGTCACTGATTCGAGGTAGACTAAATGGCCATTGAGACTGCTCTCCACCCTGGCACGGGGATCACAGATTTTACATACGTACTAGGGATCTAAACTTCAGTCCTCATACTAAGTGACCCATCTCCCCAGGCTGAGATTAAATACATTTTATCCACAAAACAGCTTCCTATGACCCTGGGGTCAGTGACACACTCAAAATATTAAGCCTCAAAAACCCCTCACTGCCTCACCTTCCAGCGTCTTCAATCTTTCAAGTTACCTCTCTAATGCTCATTCCATGGTCAATCTAAAACCTCAGGAAATATGAAAGAAATAAAATACGCAAAACTTTAGAAGTCTTCATAATATTCTTTAATTATGTCCATAGGTGTGTGTGCAAGTGTGTACACAGGTAAGTGCAGCAGCTCTCAGAGGCCAGAAGAAGACATCAGATCTCCTAGAGAGACCTGGAGTTACAGACGGTTCTGAGCCACCCCAAGTGGGTGCTGGGAACAGAGCTTGGGTCCTCTGTAAAAGCAGTACATGCTCTTAACTGGGGGACCATCACTCTCTAACTCTCTCAATGATATCATCAATGTGCTCCACAATCTACAAGAGAAAAAAAGTCAAGATTCCTGTGGTGGTTTGAATAAGAATGATCACCCATAGGCTCATATTATTGAATGCTTGGTCCCCAGTTGGTGGAACTGTTGGGGAAGGATTAGGAAGTGTGGCCTTGTTGGAGGAGATGTGACACTAGGCATGGTCTTAAGGTTTCTAAAACACAGGTCATTCACAATTAGCTCTCTCCTACTTCCCCCACCACTAAAAAAAAAAAAAAAGTAAGCTTTCGGCTACTGCTGCAGCATCACACCTATCCGCTGCCATACTCCCCAACATGACAGTCACAGGACTTTAGCCCTCTGGAACCGTGAGTCACAATAAACTCTTTCTTCTACCTTGGGCACCCTGTAAAGGATCTGAGCACCTGACACATAGCAAGATGAAGGTGACAAAATGCTATATATTTTGCCAAACCAAAAACATAGGTATCATCAGTACACAGCCCATAATGCCTACAAGAGCTTTGAAAGAGGGGGGAGGGTCCTCTTTTTTGCTTCGGTGTTAATGAACCACAAATTTCTGTGATGGCACCCCTCACAGTCAACCTTCAAGTTAGTTGACTGATTAGAAGACTTTGGAAGATGGAACTTTCCATCCAACAAGATAGCAACAGCGTCCTCCTGTTACCATTCCCAAATGCTCCCCGGCAGAGCTCCACAGATAGAAAGCATCTGTTAGCTGAATAATTATGACTTCAGCACATCCCAGCTTTATTGACTAAACTCCAATGACCTTTCCACTGCTTAATTATCCCCTAAATGAAAGGTATTTTTCAACATCTGCTCTCGATTTATTTTTAATTTGCATTTACTCCATCGTCTCTGCTGAAGCTGAAATGGGTAACGGAGGATGACATTATCTGCAGAGCGTCATGTGAAACACCCCTAGTCTTCAATTAAAGTTGAGCTGAGATGGTTTTCCAGGCTCTTTTTGCCTACAGATTTTTCTTTTAGTTGCCCAAGATGATTATTCTCACAATTATTCTCACTTTAAAATGAGATTAGTATTCTTTCTTTGTTATCTTCACAAAGAACTCTTGCTCTGTGTTGCATGAATAAACCGTTTTCTCAATTTATCTGCTTTGTCCTAAAGTATATCCTATCTTCTAGAATACAAAGTGGGGGAAAAAGATACAAATACCTGTACTGGGTGGTTTTGTGTATCAACTTGTCACAAACTAGAGTCATCAGAGAGGAAGGAGCCTCTGTTGAGAAAATGCTTTACAGCTGGATCTTACCAAGGCATTTCCTCATCTTGTGATCATTGAGGGAGAGCACAGCCCATGGTGGGTGGTGCTATCCTTGGGCAGGTGGTCCTGGGTGTTATTAAAAAAAAAAAAAAAAAGCAGGCTGAGCAGGCCAGGGGAAGCAAGCCAGTAAGCAGTACCCCTCCATGATCTCTGCATCAGCTCCTGCCTCCTGGATCCTGCTCTGTTTGAGTTCCTGTCATGACTTCCTCCAGTGATGGACTATGATCTGGAAGTGTGATCCAACTTGCTCTTTGGTCATGGTGTTTCATCAAAGCAACAGAAACCCTAATTCAATACCACTGAAACTTATTTTAAAGTCATATACGAGCCAGGCTTAGTAGACAAGGCTATGAGCTTAGCATTCTGGAGGCTGAAGTAGGAGGACCATGAGTTTGAAGCCAGCCTAGACACATAAGATCCCATTTTAGGAAACAGATATTAAAAATTGAACATTTGAGTTCAATTTCCAGAGTCCATGTAAAATGGACAGGCATAATAGCCACCTGTAATCCCAGCACTCAGGACACAGAAAAAGAGGATTTCCAAGATGAACTGACTAACTTGACCAGCAGAAATTGGCAAATTTCAGGTTTAGCAAGATACCTTGCCTCAATAAATAAAGGAGGGATTGATCAAGTAATACACCCAACATCAACTTTGGATCTTCATATTAATTAATTAAAATAAAGCTCATTCCATGAATGTGACATTTACACTGAGGCCTCACGTATGTTGAGACCTTCTGCTCGTGATTACCAACTGACCATAGTCAAACCATTCCCTTACCATCGCCTAATGAATTACTGCCAAAATTCCAATCATCTCTAACATCAGCCTGTTGTAGAATATTATTTTAAGATGTGTTACATTTGTGTATGCTGTGGAACATTTCTGTAATGAGGCAAAGATGTGTTGCATTCGTTTATGTTGCATTTGTTTAACTCTGTAAAGCTGTGTTGCTTTGCTGGCCTAAAACACCTGATTGGTCTAAGAAAGAGCTGAATGGCCAATAGCATGGCAGGAGAAAGGATAGGCAGAGAGAATAAATAGGAGGAGAAATTTAGGAAGAGAGATTTCAGGAAAGAGAAGAGGAGGAAGGATCAAGAAAAAAAGGGGGGTCAGCCACCCACCTACACAGCCAGACATGGATAAGAAGTAAAGAAAAGATCTACAGAAGGAGAGAAAGATAAAAGCCCAGAGGCAAAAGGTAGACAGGATAATTTAAGAAAAGCTGGCAAGAAACAAGCCAAGCTAAGGCCACACATTTATAAGTAAGAATAAGCCTCCGTGTGCATTTCTGTGGGAGCTGGGTGGTGGGCCCCACAGAAGAGTCAAAAAGTAAAAAACAACAAACAGCAACATCAATGATTTTCAAAACTCTTAATTGCTTACTGCTTCCCTCCAATACTGCACCCTTCTAAATCTATCATTCATACTGCCAGTCAAATTACCACACAGACAAACAGTACACAGTGATACGGGGACCTAGTTAAAATCCTGTATTGGCCCCCTTGTCCACTTACCCATCCCCTTTACCCCAGTCATGGTCAACTACCAGCTACAGACTTAAAATACATTGTTCCTTGTCCACCACCTGGAATGTTCTTTGTCCACTGTCCACATGGCTTCCTCTCATGCATTCTTCAAGGCCCACTCCAACTTCCCTTCATAAGGGCCCTCTCGTACCCAGCCCTGCCTCACCCTCACCCAGGCAAAAGCTTGGCTTTCCTCCTTCCATGTTCCCACCACCTGTAGTCGGAAGGTTTGTCTAGTCCCACCAAGCCCCTGCAGTCTCTCAGCCTGCTTAAAAAAGAATCACTCAGAAGCTTATGTTAATTATAACTGCTCAGCCACTAGCTCAGGCTTATTACTGATTCGCTCTTACATTTAAATTAACCCATAATTCTTATCTTTGTTTAGCCACATGGCTTGGTACCTTTTCTCAGTTCTGCCTTGTCCCCTTGCTTCCTCTGTGTCTGGCTGGCGACTCCTGACTCAACCTTCCTCTTCCCAGAATTTTCCTCGTCTGCTCGCCCCACCTATACTTCCTGCCTGGCTACTGGCCAGTCAACATTTTATTTATCAACCAACCAGAGCAACACATATTCACCGCATACAGAATGACATCCCACAGCAGCCACCTTTCACATCAACTAGTTTTCATTTAAGGATACCCATTTCTGTTTTTCACCCCCGCTAGCCCAAAGACACATTAAACGGGAAGATGTGTCTTATTGAACTGTGTGCCCAGCACCAAATATTGATGACTGGGCAGTGGCCATTGCTGAAGAGCAACAACAAAAAGTATGCATACAAGAAGGTCTAGTGTTGGGGTTGGGGATTTAGCTCAGTGGTAGAGCACTTGCCTAGCAAGCGCAAGGCCCTGGGTTCAATCCTCAGCTCAAAAAAAAAAAAAAAAAAAAAAGGTCTAGTGTTTTAAAACCAGGGAGGAGCCCTGAAAACCTTTTACTGAGCACTCACCATGTGTAGAGATTCTGCTAATGGCAGAATCAAAAGAGGAAAGCATATTCAAAAGCCACAGGAGTCAAAAATAGAAATACAGAGGAAGCAAGAGGGAACCATGGAGTCAGGACCAGTGATGGGAGGGCAGAATGCTTTCTGATACACCCTGATGTTTGAAGGGTGAAACTTCAAAACTGAAGGGTGGGAGAAGAGGAACGTGTCCACTGGTCAGGCAGAAGAGGACCCTGGTGGTCTTCACAGAACAACCCAGTCTCCTGCAGCCAAGGACTGGGGTGGGTGGGGGAGGGCAGGGGGGAGGTTGGGGACAGGTTTAGGGAAGTGCTGTTAGGAAGACAAGATGTTTTCTGACCTCCTTGTGTACCTCGTTTAAATACATATATGCCTTTGGGGGCTGAGAAGACATCTCAGTGGGTAAGAGTGCTTGCCTGAGGACCTGAATGAAAATCCCATGTAAAAAGCTAAGCATGGCCATGTGAAACTAGAGCACTTTGGGGGTGGAGACAAGAGGGTTGTTAGGGTTTTCTAGCTGTCAGCCAAGGCCCGCATTCACAGAGATACCTTTTCTCCAAAGAATAAAGCAGAAAGTGACAAAAAGGACACCTGCTGACCTCCTCTGGCTTCGGTATACCTATGAGCTTGTGCACTTCCACAGACATGTGCGCGCACACACACACACACACACACACACACACAAACTCATACACACATAGCTGTTTCACTCTCTCTGAGCAACTCACCTTTGATGCCAGGAGTTCCAGGGTAGGATCTGCCCACCTCTAATTCTGAGTCAGAGAGGAAGCACTCACATGTGTGTGGTCTCCAAATCTCTCTATAAACTTATAACAGCTCGTGTCTCTTGAAAATGCGTATGTGAGTTAAGATAATCTACCGTGAGTTTCCTCCATGAACAGTACTGAAATGGAGGCTCTATCCCTGAGGCTCTAGCACGTTACATGCTCTAGAACTAAGCAGCAGCAGCACATTTGAAAACACAGACCTTCCGTTCTGGTTTGCTTTCTGTTGCTTTGATGATCACCATGGCCAAAAGCAACTTGGGGAGGGAAGGGTTTATTTCAGCTGACATTGTGAAGGGTCACCAGGGCAGGAACACACACAGCAGAAACAGGGAGGCCGGAACTGAAGCAGCGCCATGGAGGCATGCTGCTCACTAGCTTGCTCTCCTCGGCTTGCTCAACTGAGATCCCTTTTCCCAGGGATGTCTGTCTAGGTTTGTGTCAAATTGGCAAAAATGAACTTGGATGCCTTTCTATGTCTATGTTCTGCAGAATGCCATCCTCTAGACCGGTGGTTCTTGAACTTTCTAATGCTGCAACCCTTCAATACAGTTCTTCATGTTATGGTGACCCCCAACAATAAAATTAATTTTGTTGCTACTTCCTAACTGTAATGTTACTACTGTTATGAAGCGTAATACAAATATCTGATATGCAGGGTATCTGAACCACTGCCTCCAACACCTTGGAGAAACTTCACGGAGATAGAAAAACCAGAACACACGCAGAGCTGGATTCGTGAGCTTACTGTAAGCTAGGCTCTGAGGGTAAGACTGGGAATCGTCCGGGCTAATTAAATGCAGCAACATCCTCTCAGTTCTGAGTCAATATTTACACTGTCAATTTCCAAAGACAGTATCATGTCACACAGGGCTATACAACAATTCACTGACACCTGGATCCTGTATCACTTGGAACCCAAGTTTGCTTTTTAAGTCTGTTTGGGATAGATTTTATTGGTTCTATTCTGTGGTCTCTTGTTTTAAGTAAATCTAAATATGGTCGTTCCCAAATGGGTTGTTAAAACTTGCCCTACTGTTAATGCAGCCAATGTCTGCACAACATTCACTGTTCCATCACAGATTGGCAGCAAGCCACTCAGGCCCTATCCAGGGTACCCTTCGGCTTACCCATGTGAAACTGCCCAGGAAATGGCTTCCATCAGATGTGGGCGTATGTGCTCAAATTCCACACAAAGGCACCTGACAAAGTAATTACTATCTGAAAGGACTCTGAAGGTTGTCTTCCAAGAGAGGCGCTGACATTCATTCCTTCTGAAGCTTTCAAAGAGGTTAAAAAGTTCAACTCAGTGCTATTCCTGCAGAGGTCTACAAGAAATTTGGGGTTTGGTTTGGTTTAGTTCCGTTGGGTTCTCTAAACATAAAGATATTACAAGACCCCTGGGATGTCCTTGTAAGTCCCTACGGAACATGCTACTGTGGTCATGATCCACTTAACTCCACCTTTTCCCTCTCCTCCTCCTTCTCTTTATTTTTATCCTATGTGTATAGGTGGTTTTGCCTGCATGTGTATCTGTGCACTACGTCCATGCCATGCCCACGAAGAGACCAGAAGAGGGTATTGGGTTCCCTGGGTCTGGAGTTACAGGTGGTTGTGAACCACCACGTGGGTGCTAGAAATCAAACCCAGGTCTTCTAGAAGGACAGGCAATACTCTTAACCACTGAGCCATCTCTCCTGTCCCCTTATAACTTGAGTTGATCCTCGTTTGACGTACAAATCACCCTTTTTTAAAATTTCACTGGTTTTAAAAGAATGAGAGGCAGCCTCATTTCAAAGGGAGCAGATATAGTAAATAGAAGTGCTAAACATCAGTTACTTAGACTTGTAAAAGCAGGGAGCATTTCTCTCTGAGCATAAAGAAAATTGGAAAAATAGCACAGAGCATGAATGTGAGGAATTCTTTTCCCCATTAACAATCACAAACATCACTTTTGGAAATAATATGTTAGAAAGTATATATTGGGGTGATATTTTATTTGTGCAACTCAATCAAGTTTATCTAAGGATCCAAGGAAAAAACCAGCCACTATATTAGACATAAAAGTCAGGCAATGGTAACACACACCTTTAATCCTAGCATTCTGGAGGCAGAGACCTATCTGGATCTCTGTGAGTTCAAGGCCACATTGGAAACAGCCAGGCATGGTGACTCATACCTTTAATCCCAGCACTTGAGAGCTCATGTCTTGCTTGGGAAAGACACACGCCTTTAATCCCAGGAAGTGATGGCAGGAAGCATGGTGTATAAAGCATGAGGACCAGGAACTAAAGGCTTTTTAAGCTTTTAGGCTTTTAGCAGCAGTTCAGCTGAGATCTATTCGGATGAGGACTCAAAGGCTTCCACTTTGAGGAAACAGGATCCGCTGAGAAGTTGTCAAGGTGAGGTTTGCTATGGCTTGCTCTGCTTCTCTGATCTTTCAGAATTCACCCCAATACCTGGCTTACAGGTTTTGTTTTGTTTTTTTACTTAATAAGACCTTTTAAGATTAGTGTTACAATATAGAGATATATAGATAAAGATATAGATATACTAAGGGGTTGGAGATGTAGCTCAGTTGGTCAAGTGCTTGCCTAGCACACATGAAGCCCAGTACTACATAAACCAGGCAGATTAGTGTATATCTGTCATCTCAGTATTTGGACAACACAGGCTACATGAAACCCTGTCTCAAAAAGAAAAAAAGAAAAGGAAAGGAAAGGAGAAGGGTGAGGGAGGGAGCCAGCCAGACAACCAGGTAGTATGGAGGTTTACAACCCATAGTGCCAGAACTGGGAACGCAAAGGCAGAAGAATCTCTGAGTTTGAGGCCAACCTGGTCTACAAAGCGAGCTCCGGGACAACCAGAACTAAATAGTGAGACTCTGTCTGAAAAGGAGAAAGTATAATTTTGAGTTTTCACAAGGAAGTGACCAGAGCACTCACTCAATGTGCAGGCACTCGGGCAAAAGGAAGGAGTTCCAAGCAAGTTGTGAGGCTTCCAGAAGGAAGAGGTAAACTATTCTAAAGCATGACTCAGGAGCCTATGAAGAAACAGCACCCGGACACTCAGTATTTGGGTGGGACATTTCTAGTTCAAATGTCACAGGATCTCAAAGCAGCATTCATCACCACCTGGTGACCCACTTTCCCATGTTTTACCTCCTCTCAGCACAGCCCAAACTCCAAATTATATGAGGCATCAAATAAATAAAGTCCAATATTATGAAAACCATTACCTTTTAAAACTGTTTACCAGGAAATGTTTCTAAGTAAAAATAAACAACGTTTGACTCACTTTCCTTGCTCCTGGGAATTCCGGCCACTCTCACTTTAAGGCTGGGTCTCTCAGCGCTAAGCCAAATCACTAGGAAGGAAAAACCCTCGGGGCTTGTGGAAATTCCTGAGTCAGAATCCAGGAGGGCGACTCTGACACACAGCCTGGATGGAGCTCAGAGCCCAGTCAGTGTTCAAAACAAAAGCACAACCATAAAAATCTATGTCATTACAGAATTAACTTGAAATAATGTGATTCACAGGCGGCCTTGACGGGGTCTATCAGTCTCAAAAAATATATATCTCCCCTATAATTTCCTTCACATAAATATTGTAGCGCAAAATCGTAGTAAGAAAACAAAACCTTTTAAATTATATGCAGAGCATTGATAGGACGTGTGAAAGGGCAGCAAGTAAGGCTGTCCATTCCAGCTCTATCACTTCAGATATACCAAGTCCCAAATCCTATTTTTAACTAGATTTCTCTGCTATAAAGGTCCTGTCTCTTTTTTTTTTTTTTTTTTTTTTTAGATAGAGTCTTTCTGTGTAACCCTGGCTGACCTCACACTCACTATGTAGACCAGACCAGGCAGCTTTCAAATTTAAGGAGATCCACCTGCCTCTGCCTCCTGAATGCTGGAATGAAAGGCATGGGACACCACACCCATCCCAGGACCTTATTCTTTGGGTGGGGGTGGGAGGTGTGGGGGGGATGTTGTAACTAACACAAGATAGTTTATAAATGACTGAACTGAACAAATAAGAATTCCTAGCCAGCTGTACACCAAAAGAAGGTTCATGTGAAAATACTCATACATGACAGGCTACTCTTGTGTTTGCTGTGTCATGGAGCTACACAGCTTTGACGGGAGTGACTGCATATATACATTATATATACACATATATACATATATTCTGTATATATATATGTGTGTGTATACATATATAATTTCATATATATGTATGAAATTAGATTTCCTGGCTGACAAGATGGCTCAGCTGGTAAAGACCCTTACCATCCCCAAATCTGATCGCCAGATTTCTATCCCTAGAACCCACATGGTGAGAGGAGAAAACCATTCCCATGAGCTGTCTTCTGAAACACATACCTACACACACATGGGCACACACACATACACCAAAATAGATGCTAAATAATAATAATAATATAACAGACCTTGAGTTTGCAAAACTGCTAAGAGGCTGTACCACACGGAGCCAGAATCCCAGCTGGCACAGGATCGGAGGAAAACAATTCAGGCGTGAGCCGCGCCATGCAAGCCTGCCTCTGCTGAAGTGGCCCCACGGTACAGAAACAAACGTTAGAGATTTGAGGATTCAAAGACACAAGCGCAAAGAGCAGAGAACTCCGAGGAAGCCCTAACTAATGTCAACCTGAGAGTGGAGGAAGCGAAGGGCAGAGGGAAAGAAACCGGGTTCCATGGCTGGGACAGCGGCGAGCTACCATCTCAAGAGTTAATCTACATTATACTGCTGCTCAGTCAGTGAAGGGCTTGCCTTGCAAGCATTTGGACCTGAGTTTTGACCCCAAAAGCCTAAGAAGAAACAAAAATGCCAGGTATGGTGGTATGTTTACAATTCTAAAACTAAGGAGATGGGAACAGGTGGATCCCTGGTATGCAATGGCCAGCCAGGCTCCCAGGAGCCAGCCGGAGCTCCAATCCAGCGAGAGACCTTCTTAAACAAAGAAAGATGTTGACAGTTCCTGAGAAACAGCAGGCGAGGTTGTCCTTTGGTCCCTATGCACTTGCCCACACGTACACATACATACACAAAAACTCTCACTGGCTCACATTTCCACTACTGAATCGAGTGTAGCTCCTAGTAAGCAGTTCCGACCTAACACAACAAATATCAAAACAATAACATGGTAAGTGCTTATTTCTCCACACAGTTTACGAGCGGAGAGAATCGAGCCACCTGCATCCCGGTCTCCATTGCTTTAGATTAAATTTTAACTAGTGTTTACAACTGCCTACATGACCACGCATGTTGCCTTGTTCCCAGGAAAACCATCGTATCAGCATCTAATTCAAACTCCTGGGTTCAAATAAGGTTCAATCAAATTGAGTTTTCTGTCCTGTCCATATAATGAGCACACTGCCTTGGCTAGGTTAGTTCCCAGCCAGCCCAATTTCCAAGTCATGAGCTGATCTCCACTCCAGCCTCCCCAGCCACAGACCCAATTCATGAAAATGCTATTGGCACAAACAAGTCTTAGGATCACTCCTCCTCAGTCTCGTGAGGTGGTAACACAGGCAAGACTTTTGCCAGGTACAAGGATTGTGTCCTCTAACAGAGTTGAATTTCCAGCAGGGTCCCTGTCTGTCCCTTACCACAAGTCCCAAGGGCTCCTGGAAAAAAACAAGCCTGCTGAAAGGCTTCCCTTCAAAGCACAGGTATTCCAATTAAGGAAGCTTCAGGAGGAGCAATGAACTGTTTTTCACAGACCCTTAAACCGTGGAGAAAAATCCTTCACAGATATGACTTTAAATGAAAACAACAACAAACAAACAAAAAACAACTTTAATGCAGACCACCCATTCCCTAAATCCAGTTTGGCCACTGTGTTGTCTAAAGAAAACATTCCAAAAGATCAAAAGAGAAAGCCAACCTCCCCATCCTTCCCCTCCCACTGGACCTTGTTAGGTAACTACAATTTACCCTAGACATCACAGGGCACATTTTCAGTAAGCTTGCTATAATGTAACATGGTTTAACCATCAGAAAAGAAATTTGCTTTCTTTTTGTTTCAAGGACTCCTCTGCCCTCCCCCCCACATCTCAAACAGCTCTTTCCACAGAACAGTTACCTCTCTGGGCACCAGATCAGGGCCTACCCTGTGCCAAATGTCAGTGCATCTGAAATCCTACCCTTTTTTGCCAGCCAGTTGAAAGCCTTGAAGAGCCATCAGAGAAAGAGAGAAAGAGCATTCACGTCAGAGGAGAGTATTCGTCTCTCATCTTCCCCCCCAAGGACTGTCTGTCCTCCAGTCTTTTCCTCTTTGTCAACTCCCGGAAGAGAATGACAGAACAGAGCTAAAACTGAAGGCAAGCCAAGGAGCAGCAGGTCCTATCTCTTATGTGGGCTACGCCGCCACCAGGGAACCAAGGCAGCTCCAGATTTCAGCCCAGGGTCACCCTCAGTCGGTAGCAAGGAAGAGACAGAAAGGACACATACATGCAATTAACACAGGGCAAATGCAGGAACAGAGATGGGCACGAAATGATGACCTTCCCAGCAGCCACAGGATAAAATGCCTTGTCAACAAGAGGACGGACTAGGCAGAGGTCAGACTCGGGGTTTCCCCAGTCCGATCTGAACCTGAGTTCAAATCCCAGCTCCTGCACTTCCAAGCTGTGGAACCCTTTCCATTGGGTACGTACTTATGACTCAGCTGTAATCAAATAGGCACCAGGCTTGGTGCCAGAGGTGTACTGGTTCCTCACGCACATGGAGCTGAACTCGACTGGGAAGGCTATCAACATGTGCCTAATGCCAACAAAGTACCAGATAGTGAGAAGGGGAATCACAGGCAGTGATACGGTACAGGGTGACTAAGCAGGGTGCGGTGTGCGCCGCAGTCACACCAGCACTTGGGAGGCTGAGACAGGAGGATCAGACTTAGATATAAAGCACGGCCTTTTCTCAAATAAATACAGAAAGAAAAGGGGTGGGGGGGGGCAGGCGGGGGCGGGGGGGGGGGGGACAACCAAGACTTTCAAACTTTCAACAGAGAAAGTCACTCAGTGAAGGCTGTATAGAAGCCTTGATCAGAATGACAGGGAACCAGACAGGGATGAAGAAAAGAGACATGAGCAAAGACACCTGGGTAGGCCCTACTGAAATAGAAAAAAAAAAAAAAGACTAGTGTAACTAACGACTTCTGTGTGGCTTTTGAGTGCCCTCGGTGAAGGAGCAGCTGTGAGGGCTGACCTCTTGCCACTGTGTCTGCCCCCAGTAAGTGTAAGACGGTAACTGTAAAATGCAGGAATTAGCATCAGCATTAAGATGCCAGCAGGAGAAGCAGGGTAGCCCAGTCACAAGCATGGGTTAGCATGGGCGCTCTAATTTCCTCAACAATTAGAACCCAGGATTAGATGAGAACCCAGGAGGTGGTGGCGCTCACCTTTAGTCCCAGCACTAGCACTTAGGAAGCAGAGGCAGGCAGATCTCTGTGAGCTCGAGGCCAACCTAGTCTAATTAGAGAGCTCCAGGACAGCCAGGACTACACAGTGAGCCTGTCTTAAAAAAAAAAAAAAAAAATCATGGGGTAAAGGAAAATGATAAAACTGTCATAACTGAGTTTCTTTAGTTTGACTTTTTTGTTTTTGTTTAATGGTTCCTTTATGGTTCTTTTCATTTACATGTATGTGTACATGTATGTCACCTGTGCTAAGGCCAGAGAGGGTATGAAGACACTCTAGAGCTAGAGTTACAGGCAGTCGTGAGCTGCCCAACATGAGTGCTGATAACCGAAGTAGGGTTCTCTGGAAGAGCATCAAACACTCTTCACCACTGACACTTTGAGTTTTAAAACAGGGTCTCTCATATGTTCTCTGACATGCGCTGTCCAGGGCCAAGAGTCTGCCCTTCTCCAGGCTAAATCTCTCAACATCCTTGTGACCAAGTAGAGGTGAGTCTTCATCCAACATCACAAACTTTAATAAATGTTAGCCACTGACCAAATCTAAAAGCAGTGAGGATGGTCTTCGATTTTATATGCAACGAGAACCATGTTTTATCCTTATTTCTTTTCTGAGACGGGATCTCTCATTTTGTAGCACTAACTAGCTCACGTGGAACTCACTATGAAGCCTGGAATTCACAGAGAACTGCCAACCTCTGCCTCCTGAGCACTGAGATTGTGTGTGTGTGTGTGTGTGTGTGTGTGTGTGTGTGTGTGTGTGTGTCCATGTCCAGCCTATTATTTCATATTTCATGATGTTCCAAAGAGAAGTCCATTGGCCACACACCCCTAGAAATTATCAGTCTACTGTCTTCAAAATCTTCATAAACCTCTTAAGCTTCCCACCTTGCACAGATTATGCTGTCAATATCATAGGCCCTAATGACAAGCTTATCACAAGTGCTTCAGCAGTAGACTGTCAGCAACCCCAAACCCGAACCCAGTAGACAAGTGGTTTCTAGTCCGGTTCTTTTTTCTGTTTTGTTTTTTATTGGGTGGAGGGATGGGTTTTTTGGTTTGGTTTGCTGGGTTTTAGGACAAGGTCTCATGCAGTAAGACAGGCTTCAGATGCCCATGAACTTCTGATCCTCCTGTATCCACCTTCTGAGCACTGGGATGACAGGTGTGGACCACAACTAGTGTATTTGTCCATGAGGATTGAATGTAGGCCTCATGCATGTAGGCCAGCACTCTACAAAGTGACCGACAGCCACAACCCTCAAGTTGTGTACTGCAACCACAAATAAGTGTGTGGCTTTTGCTCTTTATACTATTTCAGTATCCACTCTTGATAATTTAGTTGTAAGGAGTGAGTAAGGTCCTAAGTAGATGTGTGTTGTTGACATGGGAACCAACAGTTTCATCAACTAGGGACCAAGTATTCAAACATATGAACCATTGTCATTCAGACTACCACATCCCTGCTAGGTCAACCAAGCCATCCAGTGGATAGCCACTCAAGAGTATACAGGAAACACAAACTGGATTCAGTGAATTTAAAAAAAAAAAAAGGATACAAATTTGGGTGGATAGGGAAGGAAGGGTAGATCTGGGAGAAGTCTGAGAAGAGGGTGAATATGACCAAAACATGTTGTATGAAATCCTCAAAGACCTGCTTTAAAAAAATAGAGGCTGGATGTGGTGGGGTGGTGCATGCCTTTAATCCCAGCTCAGGAGGCAAAGGGAGGTGGATATCTGTGAGTTTGAGGCCAGCCTGGTCTACACAGTGAATTCCAGGCCAGCCAGGGTTACAAGGTAAGACTCTATGTCTTAATTAGGGTTACTATTGCTGTGATGAAACACCATGACCAAAAGCAAGTTGGGGAGGAAAGGGTTTATTTGGCTTAGACTTCCACATCGTTGAAGGAAGTCAAGGAAATAACTCAAAGAGGGCAGGAACCTGGAGGCAGGAACTGATGCAGAGGCCTTGGAGGGGTGCTGCTTATGGGCTTGCTCTTCATGGCTTGTTCAGCCTGCTTTCTTATAGAACCCGGGACTATCAGTCCAGGGATGGCACCACCCACAATGGACCCTTCTCCGTCAATCACTAATGAAGAAAATGCCCTATAGCTGGATCTTATGGAGGCATTTTCTCAATTGAGGTTCCCTACCTTAAGATGACTCTAGCTGCCGGGTGGCGGTGGTGGTGCACATCTTTAATCCCAGCACTTGGGAGGCAGAGGCAGGTGAATCTATGTGAGTTCAAGGCCAGCCTGGACTACAAAGTGAGTTCCAGGACAGGCTCCAAAAGCTACACAGAGGAACCCTGTCTAGGAAAAAAAAAAAAAATGACTCTAGCCTGTGTCAAGTTCACATTAAAGTAGCCACCACACCCTGTCTCCAAAAAACCAAACCAAAACACACACACACACACACACACACACACACACACACACACACACACACGAAAAAAAGAAAAAATTTAAGAGCTCATGAAACTGGTAGGGAGAGGTGCAGAATTGCAGGGGAAGGAATTGGGAGTAGATTTGATCAAAGAACATCATATGCATGCATGAAATTCTCAATTTTATGTCAGGTTTTTAATTCTCCAATAGGAAAATATTCTTTTGTAGGAGGCATGGATGGTTCCTTGACCTAGGATTTCACTAAACTGCCCAGGCTGGCTCCCAAGTAGTGTGATTTTCTTTTTTATGTACCTAAGGCTGGACTTGAACTCCTGATCCTCCTGTCTCCACCTCCCAAATGCTGGGGTTGCAGGCAAGCAACAGGTGCCCAGCAAATACATATTCCTTCTTAAAAACTGAAAAAAAAGGAAGGAAGGAGGGAGGGAGGGAGGGAGGGAGGGAGGGAGGGAGGGAGGGAGGGAGGGAAGGAAAGAAGGAAAGAAGGAAAGAAGGAAAGAAGGAAGGAATCCAATGGGAATCATTAAATGTATTTACTGCATAGTTCATTCCTACTATTTAATCTAGACTTCTAAAAGTCTCTTGATAATTTGTAAACTTCAGGGTACCCTGAGATAATGCCACTGTACACTAAGCATTTGCCCTAAACAAAAATTGAGAACGTGCCTTCCAGAAAGCAAGATGACTCACAGGCTCATTCAAATCCAAATTTATCTGCCAGCTTTTGCAACATAATCCAGCCAAAGGAATGTGATTCATATCTCAGCTATGCAGCAGCTAAATTTTCATCATTTTTTGAAGTAGGTGCCACTAAAGGGGGGAGGGGAACATCATCATAACACTGGCATTAAAACACTACAAGCAATTTGAGTTTTTAAAAATACTAAGAACTAAATAATACAGGTTCATTAAGCAGCTTTGGAAAACACATGTGGACAGTAAGAAAAGGAATTATTGCAAATACCAAGAAGATTTAGGTGTGTATTTCACATCTTTTTTATTCTCTCTCTCTGTCTCTGTGTCTCTCTGTGTCTGTGTCTGTGTCTGTGTCTGTCTGTCTGTCTCTCTCTCTCTCTCTCTCTCTCTCTCTCTCTCTCTCTCTCTCTCTCTGTCGGCAGAATCTCATAATGTAGCCCAGGCTGGCTCAAACTAAAAATCCTCCTGCCCCAGCCTCCCAAGTGATAAGACAACAGGTGTGCCACCATGGCCAACAAATTATTTTAGATTTATTTATTTTGTTATTTTATGTGTATGAGTGTTTTGCCTGCACGTATGTATGTGTACTATGTGTGTGCCTGGTGTCCTCAGGGGTCATAAGAGAGCATCGCCTACCCTGAGATTGAGTTGTGAACCATCACATGGGTCCTGGGAATGAAAAGCCACCATATGGGTGCTGGGAATGAACACAGGTCCCCTGCAACAGCAACAAGTGCTCCTAACCACTGAGCCATAGGCCAGCTCCCACCAGCCATCTTTCAAAAGATACTTTTCACATCAGTAGCTTCCTGTATCACAACCATTTAATAATATATCAATGGCATCTTCCATGTTGATAATATTTATATGCACTCACATACACACACACACACACACATCAATATCACTTTTTAGGAACATGTATCTAATTTATCATGTACTCTAACTTAATTATCTCCTCAGTGATTCTGTGTAATCTACGCAGCTGTGCGTTCCCAGGAAAGAAACAGTAAGTTCACTGCTATTTCTAGAGTCCCTTGACTGAGAACATGGGTTTTAAATAAAATAGCAACAACCTTAGAACTGGTGATCACTTCTAAACACTCTAGGCAACAACAACCTCACTCACACCCAAGCTGGATTTTTATGGTATTTCCCATTTTTTCCCATTACAAACAGTACTGCAGTCAACTGAAATGTACATGTATATCTACTGCCTAGAAAGAAACTCTACAAACAGAATTACTCAACCAGTTGATATGTCTTTCTTAAAAAAGCAGTACATTGGGTCAGCATCATGGCTCAACAAACTATGCAACCTGACTTCAATCCCCTGAATGAGCAGGGTGGACACCCAAAAGTTGTCCTCTGACCTCTACAGGCCTGCCGTGGCATGGACACCCCATCTCCCATGCACACACAAATGAATGATGTTTTTTAAAGTATATACCAAAAAGTATATACTGTAACAAATTATACCCCAGAAGTGTTTATTAGCCTTTATAAATAGTCATTTTACATTTAAGGAATGGTTTGGAAGTATGAATACTCAGCATATACTGTAGAAGTTAAAATTTTCCATAATAACTGTTCTTTAGTGGACAAAGCCAGAGAACCAGTGATCAATGTCTAAGGTCTTTATTTTTTAATCTATTTTATTATTATTGTGTATGTGTGGGCACATACATGCCACTGTGCACGTATGGAAGGAAGGAAGTCTGTGGAGTGAGTTCTCTCCTTCTACCTTTCTTTACCGGGGTTCTGAGGATTGAACTCAGATCATCAGGCTTCTGCGGCAATCACTTTATCCACGGAGCTACCTCCCTAGCCCCAAATCCGAGGTCTTCATGTAATAGAGGTGGAGTCAGAATGGAACTAAGGATCACTCATCTTCATAGACTATGAGACATACGGAGATACCCAACGGTCTCTCTTCCCCTCTCCTATCACTTTACACGTTTCTAAATACGAATTCTGTACCCTTGAAGTGAAATGTAGAAGAACACAACCTCCTCAGAGTACACTTTGCAGTCCACACATCACAGGATGTGCCGATGGCACCTTCCAAAGAGTCCTCAAGCTACTACAGTCGTTGCACACTCACCGCCAAATCTCTAGCAGCCAGACACTTTACCAACCCAGCACCACCGGCATCATGAAGGGAAATGCATCTCCTACTGAGATCACATTTCCTGCACATACTTTGGCAGTTTCAAATAAGAAATGTGCCCTTCCATAACGCAAGGACATTTCCCACAGCAAAAAAAAAAAAAAAAAAAAAATCACCTTTGAGTTCCAGCTGTTGTTGTTGTTGTTTTTAAAAGTGATGCTAGATATAATGTTCGTAATGCTGGAGTTACTAAAGGACAATGTTCACAGCCAAGACAGAGCTCGACATAATTTGAAGAGCTCAGAAGGCCCTACTTGCTCAAAAATATCTCCCCTTTGAGCCTGTCTCGAAATCATATTTGAAGCTTTTTAAAAATTCAGAAATTTTCATGCAGTACATTTGGAATGGAGCCAACACATCTGCATTTGTGGGGAAAAAAAAAAAAAAACAACTCCCCAGTTGATTCATGTGAGGAACCAGAATTGAAAAGCAGCAGTTATATAATAGTAAGATAGGGGAGGGGTGGCGTCCAAAGACATCCTATCCAAATGTTCACATGAAAATCATTCCTCTGTCTTAGTCTGGCTGATCTGATCAGATGGGGGAAACTGTGCCTTGAGAAGTTGACATTTCAAAAAGGAACAAGGTCACATTCCAGCAGTGGCCTCCAAGAGCAACGTGGTTAGGTGGGCACATGGGAATGGACTCCCACCACAAGACCATTCTTCCAGACACTATGGTATTCACTTCTCTTATCATGTGATTCTCTTCCATTTTCGGGAAGTAAGGGACCATGTCCGCCTGTGTTTGTACATCTTACTGACATCATGACTGAGCAACACTAGGCTGCAGGCGGTTCCCTTCTCCAGTAATGCTGCTCTACACACAAGGCAACAAAAGGAGACTGAGGAAGCAAGACAGGCCACGCAGAGACGGCAGGTCGCCTTTGCAACGGTCACTGGGCAGATCTGAGTTTCTCGGGAGAAGTCTGCCTCGCAAGAACAATGCCGCCACACAAGCCAAGAAATCTGTCTTCCACACAGTCTAGGCAGAAAGAGCCGCCCCGGGAGCTTCCATTACTCACCAGATCTGGACTTAATGATATCACTGAATTCATTCTGCCCATCATCGGGCCTGGCTTCAAGGTCCCCATACTTGGCCATCTTGACTGAGGTTCAGTGTAATCCAAAGGCTTCCCCAAATCTTCTTCTGCAAATTGTCAGCTCTGAAGAGTGGTCCAGCTTGGCATGAATACCTAAGAGGAAAAGAGAAAAGATTGACTAGACATGCATAAACATATTCCTTATTTTTTCCTTCTGGCCCATGTCTGGCCGTTCATATGTGAAAGGATGGACATGCATGTATGTGTGTGTACATGTGGAGGCCAACTGCTGCTCTCCACCCTTGGCATTAAGGCAGGACCTTTTGGTGAACACCAGGGATCTCCTGAAGCCACATTCCACATGCCGGCGATACAGAAGGATTGCTGCATCTGGCAGGCATTTGCATGGGTGCTGGGATTGGGAGACAAGCGCCTTAACCACTGAGCTATCTCCCAGCACCATATATTCTAATACAGGTCATATACAGTAACCAGTAAAAATTTACTGAACATCTACCATGTAGGGCACTGAACCCCAGCCATGGGGATCTGACACAGCCTCATCCACTAGGAGCCTCACATACGCTAAACCTAACAGATACTAAGCGATTCATTATATAATGACTTACTTTGTTACAACCCTGAGAGTTAACAACAGTAGGGAAGAGAAACAAAGTGGTAAAGGTATAAAGTGAACAAATCTGCCCTGCCCAGGGCCACTGAGAAGTCTTTCTTAAAGAAATGACATTTAAGCCCAGCCTTCAAGGAGAAGAAGTTAATTAGTCAAAACAGGAAGCAGAGAAAAAAAGAAGAGCTTGGTATGTGATGTAGAAGCGACACTGAGGATTGGGAGGGCTGCCATCAGTCGCTTTGGGACAGCAGACAGATGAGAGGAAGGATCTCTGTGGGAACAGGGGAGAAAGGAAGGTGCAGACACAGGGAGATTCCGAGAGAGGCTTGGATACCTGACTGGGGACAATGACATCACAGCGGTGACATAAGCCTTCGGACACCGGTGACTTGTCAGGAGGCCAGAGTGACAGACGGACGTGTGGGAACCAGTGAGGACTACAGGACAGAGCAGCGCGCTCATTAGAGAACTTAGGTCATGAGTAAGGAGAGGCTGACTGGAAAGTTTTCAGCTCTTTCCCTGTGTTTGAAATTTTTGCACACTACTATGTGAGGGGAAAATAATCCCAACCTTGACCGGTGAACAAACATGGCAAAGAATCAACAGGGCATCATGTGAGACAGCAGAAAACACGGCACACCATCTAGAGAGTTTCTCTGCCAGAATATCAGACGTGAGTCTTATCATGGGCAGACAAACTGGGTGTCAAAACAAAGGGACTAGGGAACAGAACATGGTTCCCTGGGTAACTAGCCTGCTGCACAAGTTTGAGAACCTGACTTCAATGCCCCATGCCAATATTAAAAGACAAAAAAAAAAAAAAAAAAAAAAAAAAAGCAGGTATGTGGTGGCATGTGCCTGTAATACCATCACTAAGAGTTAGAAACAGGAAGATCACAGCCAATCAGTGAGCCCCAGGTTCGGGGTAAGATCCTGTTTCAAAAGTAGGGTGGAAAAATTGGAAGGAGACTCACTATGCCAATCTCTGGCCTCCAAACTAACACACACACACACACACACACACACACACACACACACACATACGTGAGCGGGGTGGGGGGGTGCTCAATGTCACTCAAATCAAAACTACCTACAGAAAAGGGAACTCCGTGGATTAAACAAGACTAAGGAGACCTAACCACCAAATACAATCCTGGTTTGGATTCAGAATATTCAAAGAAAAAGTTACAGAGTTTACTTTAGGCATTCTTAATATACCAATGTTAAACTTCAGGAATAATTAATAGTGTTGTTGAGGAGATTATCTTCCATTGTAGAAGACACATGATGAAATATTTAACAATGAAGTGTGACAATATCTTCAATATCTGTGCATTTATATTGAAATGCATGTGCGTGTATACAAAGATACACACAGGCAGAGGAAGCAAATATTATAAAGCAAGAGCAGCTGGGTATCTATTATGCTAATCTTTCCATTATAACATTACTAATATGACAGGCAGTATGTGATTGTGGCCTCAACAGATTAGATGGTGGGCGGGAAATGATATTAGATATTAGATAAAGAGGTCACTAAGACTTGGGAACAGCCTGGGCATTAGAAATACAGAACCCTGGGGTGCTGAGTGGCTCAGTTGGCACTGGGCAATCCAGAAGTAGATGGACTATCCACTGGGCTGAGGAAAACTTTGGCATTGGACAAAGAGGAAGAAATAATGAATGTGATTTGGATTTGCTGAGTGCAAGCTGCTTCTGATACATATAACGGAAAAGGACCAAAAGCATCTGGAAATACGGGTCAAGTCAAGGGTGGTATGTATTGTAGGTATATAGAAATATAGATAGACGTATATTGCCCATTGATACAGACTTCATTCTGAAAGGTTCATCACACCAACTCTGCTGCATATAGGTACCACTCAGCTAAAACAATCCAATCTTCAGTAACTGTGAGAAACATCTTTAGGTTCTAAAGAACTGAAGATCTGCCTTGTAGTAGCACCCATTCATCAAGAATGCCAGCGAGTACCGTTCCATACTGCTCCGACTCCCAGAAAGGAGCAGTGTTCAGTTTGAAGTTCAGCATCCGTCTCTTTCCTGGCCCTTTCATGAGTGCCCCAATGCCAATTAAATTAGTCATTAGTTAGGAATATCATACTCAAGACACCCACACAGTAATCTGCATAAAAAGGATACAAATCCACACATTAAAATGAGTGTCAGAGTCAGACAAGGAGGCTCGTGTCTGCAAGCCCTGAGGTAAGATGATCGCTGTGAGTTCCAGGTCTGTCTGAGCTGCCGTGGGAGACCCGAAACACAGATGAAGAAATGAAAAACCAATGTCAGAACTAGGGTTTATTTCTAGGTAGAAATGGACCACTAGGTTCTTCAGTGGTTCTGTTTTAAAAGTATTTTTGTGTGTGTGTGTGCATATGTGAGTGCCTACATGTATGTCTGTGCACCTGGAAGTGCCTGATGCCCATGGAAGACAGAGAGAATGTTCCATTCCCTAGAAATGGAGTTACATGTAGTTGTGAGCCACCCAGTGTGGGTGCTCGAAACTGAACCCGACACCTCTGCAAGAGTAAGAAGTGCTCTGAACCGATGAGCCATGCCCCCAGCCTCAATTCTTTCAACTAATATTGAATCATGACTATAATGTTATTTTAAATTTCGTATTTGTATAACAGTATTGTGTTCTATTATTTAACATTCAAACACTGTAGCATGCAGCATTACTTTATTTTATAAATATAAACATAATAATGCAGCATAATAACTTCTCTTTCTGCAAGTCAGGAAGCGAGCAGAGTCCATTAATGATAGCAGAAAGCGAGTTAAGGCAGTTGAAGCAAAGGAACACTGGCAAATTGTTAAAGCTTTAAGAACCATTTCCTCTCAATATATAGATTGGTTCATCAGTCTCCCGGACTTTATGGGACAATAAAAAAAAAACTTTTTAAATGTTTATATGATTTTATGATTATTAAAAATTTACAGACCCGGGTGGTGGTGGCACATGCCTTTAATCTCAGCACTCAGGAGGCAAAGGCAGGTGGATCCCTGAGTTCGAGGCCAGCCTTGTCTACAAAGCGAGTTCCAGGACAGCCAGGGCTACAACAGAGAAACCCTGTCTCAAAAAACCAAACCAATAAAAAAGAAGAATTTACAGACCTGGATGTAATGACTCACAGCTATAATCCTAGCACTAGAGAGGTGGGGAAAAGGGTCCCTAAAATCCCAGGCTAGCCTAGTGATTCAGTGATAGAGTGCTTACCCAGCATGCACATGGTTCTGGGTTTGATCCCAGAACTACAAAAACAAACAAAATTAAAGTCAAAAGTGACCAGAGAAAAAGGCTGGCAGCCTGGCCATTTGCCAACCAGTTTTTACCAGAAGTGGACTAGTAACCCCGGCAGGAGAATCGAGAGTTCAAAACCACCCCCTGCTGTACAGAAAGTTTGAGGCCAGCCTGGGCTACATGAGACTGAAGAAAACAAAACATAAACAAAAACAAACTTCTCCCAGAGAATATAATCATAGATTTTTATATCCCTATCTTGAAGTACAAAACTGTGAAAGACTTACTAAACTCCTACATGTATCTTGATATTTTAGAGACCCAAAATCTTGCTCAGAGAACATATGGACATTTTGTTATGGAAAATCCCCGTTGCCCAAGGAAAATTCTCTTTCCTGGAATCAAGTTCCTTTGAGAGACAAGTCCAGGGCTCTCTTTTACAACTAGTTTTAGCCAGGGACCTACACATGAAAGCTTCTCAAAGACTTCTCCACTCTATTAAAAAGGCACCTGCTGCTAAGCCTGGTGACCTCTGCCTGAGTGCAATGAGACTTGCTCCCTCTCACACACACGATAAATATTTAAAATGGTTTTTTTTAATTTATGTGTGAATGTGTGCCTTATACGTGTACCTTGTGCCCAAGGAGGCCAGAAAAGGTCATAAGAAAGTGAGCCTGGACTGTCTCTTAACCACTGAGCCATTTTAAAAAACAATGCCCCCCCCCCCACCAATTTCTTTTCAAGAATCAAGTTAACTTGTACAACAGGCCTTCTTTTCACTTGCATATGACCAATAATGCTTCTTCATTATGTTTGATTCTACCATTTCCCTTGGGGTAATTTTCCCAACTTTCTCTTCTTGATAATGCAAATCCCTACTACACTGCAAAAATGTAACAGAAAAAAATGGTCAAGGAACTTGGAAAGAATGAGCAGGGAAGACACTAACAGAAGACGGACATTTAAACATGTCACAGCCACTAACTCTTGTTGCCACTAATGTCCCAGGAGTTCCAGTTTAAGTAAGAAAACTTAAGGAGACTTTCTTCCAAACTGCCAGGTGCAAGCCAGGTGTGCTGGAACACACCTATAGCCCAAGCCACTTCGGAGGATGAAGCAAGAAATTCAAGGCCAGCCTGGGCCACCTAATGAGATGTGTCTCAAAATACATAAATAAAATGCTACAATAACTAGCTGTGGGAACAGAATCAAAGCTTCCTTAGTAACAGTGTGTCACAAAGACACCTATGGAATGGGAGAAACCACACTCCACGTGGATAATGAAGATACAAGGGGTGAATGACCGCGAGGTTATGCTAGGCGCCCCACACAATTGCTGTCCAGTCTCTTCCCTCTAAATGACAGTTTAGCGAAAGGTCCCCCTACTGACACCTACCCATCCACCTGCCAGCACCAGTTCCTCCTTCAAGGTTGATGCTTCTCTGTTACAAAGAACGCCAGGAGTGGCGGCTTTACAGGCAAGAGTTCGAGAAAATACAACATTCAAAAAGTGTCATCGTGAAGGCACATACAACCATGTGCAGCCGTGGCGGAAAGCTGTTAAACCTTGCAAAAACAATTCGCTCGCTAGTAACCAAAAGCTAGGAATGCTGGAGATAGTGGAGAGGGAAGCGGAGGAACAAGTTTGCTGTTCCACTTGTAAAGGAAACCGCTGAGTGCCAAGAACTGCCATTCACACTAGGAAGCGCTCCAGGGAAGGTTAATACCACTGTGATTAATGCTGTTTACAGGCACAATAAATTTTGGATAAACACCCAAAGGAGAGCTAAAGAGCTATCTCAAAGGTCTCATAAATGCTGGTGAAGGGGGCGGGGGATGGCCTCAGCGCGAATGGCCCTCGCCCCTCACAGCCTTGTCCTCGGGCTGAACGACCCACGAGCTTCGAATTCCTCCTGCTCTGGCAGGCCCCAATGCTACCCGCAAGCTGAGTCCCCGGCGCCCACCAGCAGCCAGACCCCGAGGGTCCAGCCTGACTTCAGAGGCCCAGGGCAAGTTCCAACGGAATGGATGAGGCTGGTGCCTGGTCATCCAGGCGATCCCGTCTCGTCTGGAATTCGTGCGCTCTGGCCAAGGCGCACCCTCTCAAACAACACTTGGAAAGCCCACCTCTCTAGATAGTGGTGCCCCAAGTGATCTGAAGACTAGGAGGATGAAGGATGCTCCCTCGGGGACTCGCCAGAGAGTGCAGCCCGGAATTACAGCCAGGAGCTTTAATTTGAGGGTTCCAAAAAGGCGAGTCCCTGGCTCTTAGGGGTCACACATATTTTTTCCTCCCCCTTGAAAGCAACCCTGGAACGCCACACCGTCGGAATCTAGGGACTTGAAAAGTCTCTTTGAACAATGTGCCTTCTAAAAGTTGCACAGCCTACAATTAGTTCTTTGTTGGTTTTGTGAGTGGCCTTGGGCAAGCAGAGAGAGAGAATCTCAGACCCAGGCCAAAGAGGGGCATGAATTACCTTGTCAGTTGCAGTAAGGGATGCCAAGAGTCCGGAAAAGCAGGCGACCGGGACTGCGCACCAATGAAGTAACCCCCTACCCCTTCAGCCTCTCCAGAGCTGCTAGCTGGCAGAGAGCGGGCGATCTCGCCACACTGGGGCCCCACCCTCGGGAGCAGCAACCACACAGAGGTCGAGCACGCCCCCAGCCAGCAGGGAAGCGCTCCCCAACCCTCCGACCGCACAACCGCCCTCCCCACCCTCTCCTCCGGGACACCGCCCGGGCCCCGCCTTCCTGGGACCGGAGGTGTGTGACAGGCTCTCCAAAGAGGCCACGTCCCCTCTTGGAGATCGCTAGCCCTGCTAGCCCGCTCGGGGCGATGAACGGACAGGCGACACCCTCTCCCTTCAGGAAGGGACCAGACGACAGCACTGAACCAGCCCGAGAAATTTGAGACCTTGGCGACAAGTACAGATTCCCACCTTCTCATCCCAGCTCTCTCCCGCCCGGGAGGGGGGCGCTGAGCTCCCAGGGAAAGTGCAGAAGTTGGCTACGGCTTCTATTTCTGGACCGGGCGGAGGAACCGCAGAAAGGTCCCACCTCCTCTCAGCCCCCGCCCCGTTCCCTCGGGGACTGCGGTCACATTACACAGCCCGGAGCCTCAATAATGCATGGGCTTACCTGCTCGCCAAGTCCCAGAGGCCCAAGGGCTCCTCTGGGCGTGTTCGGGTCGCAGGAAGCCGGGTGTGCGGGAGCCTACGTTGGGCGATGCGAGGATTTTGGTTTTTTCTTTTCCTTTTTTTTTTTTTTTAAATGAAACGTGGAAAGTCAGACAAGATCCGAAAGAGGGGGGGAAAAAACTTGACACCCGATTGGAAACGCCCCCTGACTTGTGCAATCTTCCTGCCCGGTAGTTCCGCCAAAACCAAAACAGTCCAAACGCTAACCAGGGTAAGGCGCGCGCTGGAGTTTTCCGTCTGCAGGAATGACCCGAAAGAAATGGAGCACCACTCGCCGAGGTCGCCCGATCGGCTCGGGGAGCCTGCGGCTCCTCCTCGGCCCTGGGCGGGAGAAATCCCGCGCCCGGCGCTGCCCGCTCCCCTCCTCCGGGGAAGGGCGACTCCACAACTTTGTGCGCGAGAGCTGCTCGCGGCTCCGGCTCCTCCTCCCGGTCCTCCCCCGCGGCCGCCGCCGGCCCCTTTGTTGGAGAGCGAGGGTGGGGCGCTGCTCGGTCAGCCCGCCACCCCGGGAACCAGGCTCGGGTCTCCGGCAGGGAGAGCCCAGCCCAGTAGCTGTGGATCCCGCAGGTCGGAGCCGCCCCCTGCTCCCGCCGCCTCGTCGCTCGCGCGCCCTCGGCCCCCAGGCCCTGCAACTTTGTTCCGGGAGAGATCAGTCCCTCACGGCTCCCGGGTCGGCCCTGCCCCTGCCTCGGAAGCGACCGCGGGCCGGGTTCCCAGAACGTGGCGCCTCGGGTCACCTGACCGCGCGCCCGGTCAATCAGCGCTAGCCCTAAGCGCCGTCCCAGCCCGCAGCCGCTGGCCCGGTGCGGAGCGCGGTGCGGGAATCCGGAACCAGTCGTGCGTGCTAAGAGCCAGAAGCGGGAATAGGCATGGCGCGCACGCACCGAGCCCCTTATTCAAATTGTCCAAAAAATGTGTGTCACGCCCCCCTAGGCATACAGGGTCGCTGTTAGTTGCTTTTTTTGTTTTGTTTTTTTTTTTCCAAGACAAATGTGGATCTGCTTGCCAACTCATCCCATCTCAGTTTACCGACGTTATTTGAGTTCGGGGTTCTAAATCCAAGGGTATATTTATTGTATACAATTTTCTTAGCATCGTTTTAAATGCTGATGCCCTTATATTTTCATTCATAGACACGGTGTTGGTTCTGACCTTTAAATTTTTACTCTCTCTCTCTCTCTCTCTCTCTCTCTCTCTCTCTCTCTCTCTCTGTGTGTGTGTGTGTGTGTGTGTGTGTGTGTGTGTGTGTGTGTGTGTGTTCGTGTACATGCTGCGGGGCCCCAGTGACACAGCACTTACGTTGAAGTCAGAGGACAACTTTGTAGAGACAGTTCTCTCATTACACCTTCATATGGGATCCAGGGATCCAACTCTTGTCTTCAGGCTTTAGTACTAGACAGGGTCTTTACCCGCTACCCGCAGCGCCATCTGCCAAACTTTTTTTTTTTTTTCTATTTTTCCAAGCAAACATACATTGTTTGCAGAACTTGTTGCAAGTTTACCGGATTAGCCAAAACCTATCTTGGAATACATAACCTTGTGTTATGTGTGCATTTTTTTCTTTTTACACATTTCATTCTGATGAGTTCCTGTTACTGTTTCCCTGATCATGCTTGGAGGGGAAAGAAAAAAATAGCAGCCAAAGTCCTCAGCTTGTATAAACAAAAAGGAAAGCATGGCTGATGACGGAGTGCTGGCTTATTGCTTCCTTAATACTTATACAGGGTTAATTTATGAGCCAGTAAAAATAATTCACTAGCCTTGTGTTAATTACCAGTTGAAAACCTGGGGGGTCTCGAAGTAGTGTGGGATCAGACAGGAGAAGTCTTGGAAGAGCCTTCCTTATGAAGTCTGATTCAATAGCTTCTCTTTTGAGAATTCACTTCATACAAGCCAAATAGAATCCAAACACCAACTGGAAATTAATATGACTTGCTCATTCACCATCATTCCTTTCTTTATCGAATATCAATACGGGGTCTGCCACGGTGGATGGTACATAGAAATCCAACACAGATCTTGCCCTTTAACTGTCATGGTAGAACTCTCTGATGGAAGTGGATGCAGAGATCCACGGCCAGGCCCCAGGTGGAGCTCCAGGAGTCCAATCGTGAGAAAGAGGAGGGTTTATACGAGCGAGAATTGTTGAGACCAAGATTGGAGAAAGCACAGGGACAAATAGCCAAACTAGTGGAAACACAGGAACTATGAACCAATAGCTGAGGAGGCCCCATGGAACTGGATCAGGCCCTCTGGATAAGTGAGACAGCTGATTAGCTTGAACTGTTTGGGAGGCCCCCAGGCAGTGGGACTGGGACCTGTCCTTAGTGCATGAGCTGGCTGTTTGGAACCTAGGGCCTATGATGAGACACTTGGCTCAGCCTGGGAGGAGGGGACTGGACCTGCCTGGACTGAATCTACCAGGCTGAGCTGAATCCCCAAGGCAGTCCTTGCCCTGGAGGAGATGGGAATAAGGGGTAGGTTGGGGGAAGGCGAGGGGTGGGGGGAGCAGGAGGAGGGAGGACAGGGGAATCCATGGCTGACATGTAAAATTAAATTATAAAATTTTAAAAAATGATAATAATAATAAAAGAATATAGAATTCAGTAAGTGAGCTAAGGTATGCAAGGTTCATGACATCAGATCAAGTATGCTGTATAGACTGCCATCACTGTGACAAAATAATCAGTGTAAACAGCCTAAACGGGAAAGATTTATGTTAGCTCTCAGCTTCAGGGGATTCAGGCTGAGATCGGCTGGATCCATTGCTTTGGGTCTGAGGCAAGGCAGAACATCATGGTGGTGGTGGAGAATGTGGCAGAGTCTGCACACTTTGTGTCTGTCAGGAAGCAGAAAGCCAGAGAGAGAGGCCCAGAACAAGATCTAGCCCCTGAAGACTTGACTCCAGGTAAGACCCACCTCCATTGAATTATGCATCTACCAAGTGACTTAATCCATTTACCAGGTCAAAGACCTCATAATGCAATTGTCCCTCGGTAATGGACTTGATCTGTCAGTTAAGGACTTGGCCTCCAACACAAGGACCCTTCACACAATCATTTCATATCCAAACTGTAACAGTGGTAGAGTTGGTAGAAATTGAGAGTGTTCCTTCTTTTAAAATGATAAGGGGTAGGGGTCTAGAAAGATGACTCAGTGGTTAGAATTGCTTGCTGCTCTTGCAGAGGACCTGAGTTTGGTTCCCAGAACTCCTATCAAGTGGCTCACAACCTCTAGCTCTAGGGGATACAACCTCCCTTCTGGCCTTCACAGGCACCCTCACACAAATGCGTATACACACATTAATAAAATGAAATAAATCTGTTTTTTGCAAAAAAAAAAAAAAAAAGATAATGAGGGGATTGGGAATGTAGCTCAGTTTATAGAGTGGTTGCCAGGCACGCATGAAGCCCAAGGTTCAATTTCTAGCACCACACAGAATTGCATACACTCACAATTCCACCACCTGGGAGACAGAAGCAGGAAGATCAGAAGTTCAAGACCTGCTTCAACTATATAGCAAATTTGAGGCATCAGCTTCAGTGATAACAGAAGGTACTTGGCAACCTGAGCAAACCTATGTCATGGGTTCAGAAAAAAAGGCTTAACACGGTGACCAAGAGTTCCCCAAGTTGGTCCTGTCCTTTAGTAGATGAGGACACCACATCTGGCAGCAGAATATGACTACAAATGGCTATGGTTCCCTAAAGGCAGTCATTGCGAACCCTTTACAGTACCATCTTCATCTTGAGGGGATTATGGACGCTGATCTCCAGGAGGTATGGGTAACAATTAATGCACCTGCATCCAGCAGGCCACCTGTAACGCATGCTGGCTAGGCAGTAACCTGTGACAAGAGTATCTTCTGACCACAGTGGCTGCTGGAAAGGTCACTATGGGGCATGCGGAGATAGTGATAGGTGTAGCATGAATCTTAGAGAGTCTTATTAATAAAATCAAACCTGAGGCCAGTTATTGGGGTGAATACTGGAAGATCAGAGAGACAGAACAAGCCACAGCTAACCTCACCTGGCCAACTTCTCAGCTGACCTTGTTTCCTCAGACTGGAAGCCTCTCATATCCAAATGGCTCTCAGCTGAAAACCTAAAAGTTTAACCAGCCAAATGCTTCTAGTTTCTGGTCTTCAGGCCTTATATATCTTTCTGTTTTCTGCCATCACTCCCTGGGATTAAAGGCGTGAGTCACCATGCTTGGCTGTATCCTTGAACAGATGGATTTCTGCCTCTGGAATGCTAGAATTAAAGGTGTGTGCTACCACTGCCTATCCTCTGTTTAATATTGTGGCTGTTGTGTTCTCCGACCCCAGGTAAGTTTATTAGGGTGCACAATATTTTGGGGAACACAATACCACCACAGATAGGAACATGGCCCTGGGCCCACCATTAACCCAAAGTCACCACTGAACAATAAGAATGGAAGACACTTATACTGGTGTTACTATAGTAAGAAAAGTCTTTTACTGAAGACAGAAAGTATGATATGATAGTATATGTACAAGTTAACATATACAAATATATGCACATGCATATACCATATATTTACTATATGGGCATGATTCCCATAAATACAGGGGACTGTGTATTAATATTAGAGCCCAGAAGAAAATGTTCTTTACTAAACCTATGCAATAACATATAAATACAATCGGACAAGGTAAAATATGCCTGTAATTAAAACTACTTGGAAAATGAGGCATGAGGATTACAACTTTGAGGTCAGCCTGAACAGCATAGTGAGAGACTCTGTATAAATAAATGGATTAGGGGTGTTACTCGGTGATAAAACATCTTCCTAACATGTACAAGGCTCTAGGTTGAATCCTCAGTATCAATAAAAGAGAGAGAGAGAGATTAAGTATAAATGCAGGGTTTTTTAGAATAATAGAAGCAAGAGGAAATATGTGATGTATTTTTGTATATGTATTTATGTTTATGTTCATATGTGTGGGCATGGAGGGCAGAGACAACCTTGAGTATTAGTTTCCAGGCACATTTTATTTATTTATTTATTTATTTATTTATTTATTTAGTCAGGGTCTCTCTCCAGCCTAGGACTCATCGAGCAGATTAGGTAGCTGACCAGTAAGCCTTAGGGATCTAATACTCCCCCAGCACTGGGCTTAAGTGCTAGCTCTCTCCCCTGGCTTTACAAAGAAAGAAAAAGAAAAGAAAACAAAAAACAAACAAACAACAACAAAGACCAGGTCTGGGGATAAAGCTTAAATCTTTGTAAGGCAAGTGCTTTATCAATCGAGCTACCTCCCTAGCCCTACATATACACACACACACACACACAAAGACAGAGACAGAGGTGTTTTGAGGGAGATTGTATTTGGTTGTTGTTGTTGTTACTGTTTAGCAGGGTCTCACAATGTAGAACAGGCTGGCCTTGAACACACAGAGATCCACATGCTTCAACCTCCCAAGCGCTGGGATTAGAGGCCTGTACCACCATGCCTGGCTAGAGAGGATTTCTTAAAAATCAAGATATTACCTCATCTATTCTCTTAGTGTTGAATATGCATAAACCACACAGAAGAGAAAGGAAAGGCTTGGGGGATTTACCTTTCCTTATGTTTTTCAGATTAAAATGTGTAACAAAAACTGTATATTGTAACACAGGTATATGCTGAAATATTCACTAAATATGTAAGAAGTTCCTTAGTCAAACATCTAATGTTTGTGCAAGCTGAAATTTGAGGTTGAAGATTGCTACAAATAAAACTCTTTGTAATAAAGTTAAGGAAATAAAATAATAACACACAAAACTCTTTGAGAATAAGTAACATACATTCCTTCACAATACAAAGAGTCGAAGCATCATGCCCAGGGGAGATTATTCTGAACTCAGACCGTTCTCTGTCCCTCAGAAGCTCAGAGTAGGTCTACTAAGCTACTGCACTTAAGCAAACTGCAAACAGCTACCCCTGAAGTTTAGCTCAGAACTATTCGAGAAACCACACAGGATCCCTGTACTCTAAGGAGCTATCCTCAAATAGATTACTTGGGGCCTAGGAAATGCTCTTCAAGAAAAAAAAAGAAATCTCAGGTGGCTCAAACCTTGAGTCCCAGCACTTGGAAGGCAGAGGCAGGCAGATCTCTGACTTATGAGTTCAAGGCCAGACTGGTCTACAGATTGCGTTCCAGGACAGCCAGGGCTACACAGAGAAACCCTGTCTTGAACACATACACACACACACACCCCAAAAAAAGAAGAGAAGAGAAAAGAAAAGAAAAGGAAAGAAAGAAAGGAGGGAAGAAAGGAAGGGAGGAAGGAAGGAACGAACGAAGGAAGGAAGGAAGGAAGGAAGGAACGAAGGAAGAAAGGAACGAAGGAAGGAAGGAATGAAGAAACAAAGAAAAAAAGAAAGAAAATCCATACTCAATTGACCATCATTTGCAAAAGTTAGTTTTGCATTCAGATGCTCTGTCTCGGGACTAGAGATACAGTCCAGTGAGCACACACAAGGCCCCAGCATCACATAACACAGGCACGTGTCTACAATCCCAGCACTTGAGAGGTAAAGGCTAAAGGATCAGAAGTTCAAAGCTATCCTTGCCCATGGAGCAAGTTTGAGGTTAGCCTGGGCTACATAAAAAAGAAAATGAGTAAATGGCAGGGATCATCTAGGGAACACAATTGTATAAGTTAATAATATCATTATTAATAACAATGACTGCTGAATGAAAAGCCCTGACCCCTCTGCTGTGACAGCTCATTGTTGACAAGGACTGGGAGGAGGGAGGAAGAGAAGGAACAGAGACAGTTAGTGTAGCTGCCAGAGGACTAGGCTAGATATGAGTCATTTCAATACTAACTATAACTGTCAGGCATTAGTTACATGAGCATTTAAAACTCATTTCAGAAGGGACCTCCCTGAGTGCTGACCAGAGAGTTCTTTCTCTTTCTTTCTCTGATCTGGCTGGTCTCTTTTTATAATTTATTATTTGCTTTGTTTTTGTTTTGTTTTGTTTTGTTTTGTTTTGTTTGGAGCTGAGGATCGAACCCAGGGCCTTGTGCTTGCTAGGCAAGCACTCTACGACTGAGCTAAATCCCCAACCCTAATCTATTATTTTTTTATTTTATGTTCATTGGTGTTTTACCTGCATGTATGTCTGTGTGAAGGTGTCAGAAGCCCTGGAACTGGAGTTACAGACAGTTGTGAGCTGACATATGGGTACTGGGAATTGAACCTGGGTCCTCTGGGAGAGCAGACAATGCTCTTAACCACTGAGCCATCTTTCCAGACCCTCTTTTTCTTTCTTTGTTTCTTTTTTCTTTTCTTTGTTTTTTGTTTGTTTGTTTGTTTGTTTGTTTTGTTTTGTTTTGTTTTGTTTTGTTTTGTTTTTCGAGTAGCTGTGTAGCTTTGTACCTTTCCTGGAACTCACTCTGTAGATCAGGCTGGCCTCGAACTCACAGAGATCTGCCTGCCTCTGCCTCCCAAGTGCTGGGATTAAAGGCGTGCGCCGCCCGGCGCTTTTTCTTTTTCAATAACAAGATCTGCCAAGTCTTCCAGAACATCTTTTCCTCATTGCAGACATTTCTGGACCTCATATGATCTGCTGAAGGCCTGGGTATGCAAATAAGAATTAAGCCATGACACCTATCATCAAAGAAGTCACACACAATTATAGATTAACATGGTGCACCAGTCCAGACAAAATGTAACATGAGCCAGGAGAAAGACACCTAACCCAATAAGGAGATGGGACTGGGATAGATACTGAGAGGGTCACTGAGCTGAGCCTTAACAGATGCATTGCAAAGGACATCTGCTGTGGTTGCCTGTCCTTAAGGGTCACTGAGCTGAGCTTTAACAGATGTGTTGCAAAGGACATCTGCTGTGGTTGCCTGTCCTTGCCTCTACCTCACATACACACCTTCTTTCTTTTGTGGTAATGGGGATTGAACCCAGGCAAGCACTCCACCACTAAGACATATCCCTAACTCTCCACTCTCTGAAGAAGACTTACACCTTCCTATAGGGCAGTGGTTTTCAACCTTTCTAATGCTGTAACTCTTTAATACAGTTTCTCACCTTGTGGTGACTCCTGACCATAAAATTATTCCATTGCTACTTCATAACTGTGATTTTGTTAGTTATGAATCATACTGTAAATATCTGATATCTAGGATATCTGATATGCATATGTGACCCTGTGGGAGTTGAGACACACAAGTTGAGAAACACTGCTATAGAGAATGACTTGCCTCTTCTGTTCCAATCAGATTTTCTGAAGCTGTCAATCACTTCTCTCCCTAGCCTGGGAGGGGACTCATAGGCCAGGAATAGGCTATCTAGGGCTCTATCCTCAGCCCTCATAACTAAGCTAAAATGGGACTAGCAATCCAGTGAGGCCCATTAGAACCCTTCTGAAGGAGTTCTCATTGCTAACACCGGAAGGGAAATCCTTTTTTCCCCCTTTAGAATTAATTAGCTAGAGTGATATAAGATAGATTGTAATCAGCATCCCTCCATTCTCCTGATTCAATTTGCTATCATGTTCTAGATTCGTTTCTGTTGCTGGGATAAGACACCCTGACCAAAAGTGCCTAAGGCAGGAAAGGACGCATTTATTTGGCTTCCATGTCCAGTGACAGTCCATCCCAGCAGAAAAGTCACCGAGGCAGGAGCTAGGGCCAGCTGGCCACCTAACACCCACAGTTAAGAGCAGAGAGAAATTAGCCGGGCAGTGGTGGCGCACGCCTTTAATCCCAGCACTCGGGAGGCAGAGGCAGGTGGAGCTCTGTGAGTTCGAGGCCAGCCTGGGCTACCAAGTGAATTCCAGGAAAGGCGCAAAGCTACACAGAGAAACCCTGTCTCGAAAAACCAAAAAAAAAAAAAAAAAAAAAGAGTAGAGAGAAATTAATACATTTATACTTAGTACTCAGCCAGCTTTCTCTATAGTTACCAAACAGGGAAAACCAAGGATTCATGGAACCCGCCTTTGGGCTGGGTCTTCCCACATAACTATTGAAACTGATACAATCCACTGAAAACACGACCAGAGGCCAACCTGATCTAGACAACCCCTCATTGAGACTCTTTTCCCAGGTGATTTTAGGTTATGTGTAGTTACCAGTGAAAACCAACCGTCAAACTGGAGTTCATCTCTACCCTGGTTACAGAGAGTGACAGAGAAAGGACAAAATGGAGTGCCTGAGGGAAAAGGACTAGTGAGATCCTTCAAGTCCTTGGCCCACCACACCGCTTGGCAACCGAAACACCTAGCAGAGTACTGTGTTCTGGGAAAACAGGACCTGTGGACCTGGGAAAGAAGTCAAGAGTAAGGGATCTATACTAAAATCAAGAAGGCCTGAGTATGGTACTCCAAGATAACTGTGTTAGTTAGGGTTCTATTGCTGTGAAGAGACACCATGATCATGGCAACGCCTTTAATCCCAGCACTTGGGAGGCAGAGCCAGGCAGATCTCTGTGAGTTGGAGGCCAGCCTGGGCTACAACTCGAGAGATCCAGGACAGGCACCAAAACTACACAGAGAAACCCTGTCTCAAAGGAACAAAGAGCAGATAGAAAAAGATTCTTGAGACTGTCATTAGTCAGCTGTAGTGGTTTATATCTTTAATATCAAAACTCGGGAGGCCGAGGCAAAAAAATCACAAGGTCAAGCGAGTATTGATATAAATGGACGGGAAGTTAAAAAACAAAACGAAAATAGGAGAATCTTGGCTGCTACAGTGGTGCATGCCCGTAATCCTAGTGCTCAGAAGGCAGAGGCAAAAGGATCAATGAAAATTCAAGGTCAAATTGGTCTACATGGTGAGCTCCAGGCCAGCCAGGGCTATACATCGAGACTCTTTTTCAAATAAAACAAGAAGCTGGTGAGATGTTTCAGTGGGTAGAGATGCTTGTGCAAGCCAGGCAAGCTGAGTTCAGTCTCTGGAAACCATGCGTAGGAGTTATTTTCTGTTGCAGAGATAAAATAACATGACCAATGGCAACTTCAGGAAAAAAAGGGTTTATTTAGGCTTTCTGCTCCATAGGGAGAGTCCATAATGGTGGAACAGGCATGATCTCAGGGCACAGGAGCAGGAAGCTGGCATAAGTCAAGAAAAATGACCACGTGAGTTCAGGATAATATGACATTCGATGTAGGATCAATGCTAAAGCATTTGCACACTTACAGAAGGAGAAGACTCTCTGGATCCAGAACTGTTCAAAGCTTCCAGAACACATTTAAGAAATGAGAGGGTTCCACAGGTAAAGGTACTTGCCACCAAGCCTGATAATCTGAACTCGATGCCTATGATAAAGGACGAAAACTGACTCCCAAGAGATGTGCACACTTACTGAAGCACATAATACACACACACACACACACACAAATGAAATTTTTAAAAAATTTAAAAAGATAAAAATGATGTAATAAGAGATATGCATGAATGCACCAATAAGATATATAATCTATAGATGTCATGGTTATGTGGGAAGGGTGTATTTTCTTCTGTGCGTGGCCACTCATCCTCCATCCATGCTCCTGTAAACAACACTAATTAAACTTGTTGGATCACAAAAGTAAATAAATAGAGATATGAAAGTAGAAAAAGGACCAACTGGAACAAGGAAGACCATGTAGGAGGGGGACAGGGATGAAAGGGATCAAAATACATTAGATGTGTGTATGAAAATGTCATAATGAAATTCCCTGTTGTGTATAGGTAGTATATACTAATAAAAAATAGAGTATTTAAGTATGTCATAATGAATATGCATGAATGGCAATCGTGTGTCTAGAAACATAGGTAAATGAAGAAGGAAGACAATCCCCTTTTTCCTTTTCTATTTCTTCTTGGTAGGATCTTGCTAGGTAGCCCAGGCTGACCTTGAACTTGTGATCATCGTGGCTCTACCTCCCAAGGGCTGGGATGACAGGCATGTGCCACCATGCCTGTTAAGGTAAAACTGTAAGTCATTTAGCAAAGGAAAAGTACCCAAAGTTCCCTGTATGAATGATTCAACAACCAATAAGCCTCAAAAGTCAAAACAGTGTTTTCTTTAAACTCTAAGGCAATCAGAAATACTGTAACTCTAAGCAAGGATGCTGAGCAAGAAGTAGTTGGGACAGTTTGATTCAGGTCAAAGAGAAACTAAACCTAAGTTATCTTTTTGACAGGAGTCTATAGATAATGTCTCAACTGGGGGAGGGGAGTACATTATACAAAAATGACTTGGAGATATAGGGTTCAATAAGTGATAAAGAGCCTTCCAAGTTGAAATCTCAGGCTGAGGACCGAGCTCAGTCAGAGCATTTGCCTGGGGTGCTCAAAGCTCTGGGTTTGTTTCCTAGCACAAAAATTAAAATAATTAACTTCAAAAACAGACACTGCTGGGAAAAGAAAACAGAGAACAGGGATTGGAAGGTGGATAATGGCCTTTGAAAACTTTAGAATTCAGGGGCTATTTAAATGGTGTGTTCACATCACTTTAATAAAAATAAAACCAAGAGTGGCATGGTAGCATACAACCGTAATCTCTGTACCACAGAGGCAGAGGTGGGAGAATCACAAGTTCAAGGCTAGCGTGGGCTGGCTACACGGTGAGACGGTCTCAAAAAAAAAAAAAAAGAAAGAAAGAAAAGAAATCGCTGGACAGTGGTAGCTCAAGCCTTTAATCCGGCAAAGGCAGAGGCAGGAGGATCTCTGAGTTCAAGGCCAATATGGTCTGCAGAGTGAGTTCCAGGACAGCCAGGGCTACACAGAGAAACTCTGTCTCTAAAAACCAAAAGAAAAAAAAAAAAAAGAAAAAAAAAACAAAACACAAAATCAGGGCTGGAGAGACCAGTCAGTCAGTAAAGGGCTCACTGAACAAGCATGGAAACTTGAGTTCAAATCCCTAGCACCCATGTACAAAGCATGCACACTGCAGGACTCAGGCTTGCCAGCCCGAGTGAGCTCCAGGTTCAGTGAGAGACCCCATCTCAAAAGGTAAGGTGGGGAGCTGTTGAGGAAGACACACCACCAACCTCTGGTTTTCAACCTTCTATTTCTCTGTCTCCATGTCTGTCTCTGTCTCTCTGTCTCTATTTATCTCTCTCTCTCTTTTTGTGGTTTTTCGAGACAGGGTTTCTCTGTGTAGCTTTGTGCCTTTCCTGGAACTCACTCTGTAGACCAGGCTGGCCTCGAACTCACAGAGATCCACCTGCCTCTGCCTCCCAAGTGCTGGGATAAAAGGCGTGTGCCACCACTGTCGGGTGCCTATTTCTCTATCTCCATGTCTGTCTCTGTCTGTCTCTCTGTCTCTCTCTCCCTCATGTGTATGTGTACACATATATGCACACATGTGAACAGGTACATACACCAAGCACACACACACAAATAGTAATAATAATAATAAACATTTTTTAAAATTTACATATTTTGAAATGTTTATTTCATACAAATAACATTTAGAAAGGTTGAACCAAGTGGCTGAATGTAAGACAATCCTAAGTTTGGGGGCTATATTTTGAAATTTCCATATATTTTTTATAGTTGAATATAACAATCAAAGAAGCTCATGCTTCCAATTCTTTTTCCATAATTACAAAGCAAACTTAATATCAGCCAGGCAGAATAGTACTCTCCTGTGATTCCAGTGCTCAAGAGGCTGAGGTAGGAGGGTTGCTTTGAGTTGGAGGACAGTCTGAGGTACATAAGGAGTTTCAGGTCAGCCTGGGTTACAGAGTGAGGCCATGTCTTTAAAAAAAAAAAAAAAAGCAGAGGGTATAGGAAGAAAGGAAAGAAAAAGAAAGAGAAACTGCCATTGGCCTTTGAGCTAGGGCTCTTGGACTTCCTCATGAAGAGTCTATCAGACACCATGATCAGCTTAGTCATCCCCATTTCAACTGGCTGAGTTAGTGAGATCACCACAGCTGAAAACATGCCCAGAGACGCAGATGAAACTGAAAGCCCTTCTTGGAGGTTTCTGAAGAGTTCTTTGTGCCCATTCGGCTGTACTCAAGAGCTTTCCACTTGGGTGTCTTTCTATATTTCCATGCCAGTGAGTCTGAAAGAGAATTTCTCTCTAGGATTAGCTCCCTTTCTTGATCTATCTATCCAAATCATTCAGTTGAAATCCAAATTCTTCTCACTCTACCTGACCTTCCTTGCCTCTCATTCCTACCATCAGCATCTAATTCTTCTGCAAGGTCCTTTAAGCTTTCATTGTCAATGTTTCCATGCCTGTGTGTCCCATTTCAAATTCTACCCTGTGATAACTAATACTGATGGGTTAGCCACTGGGCATGCCCATGAGGGATTTATTTGATTAGATTAATTGAAGTGAGAAAATCTACCCAAAATGTAGCTTGCAACATTTCATGGGCTGGGTCCTGGATGGAATAAAAAAGAAGTAAGCTAAGCAGCATCCATTCATCTCCCCCTGCGTCCTGATTTTGGGTATGCTGTGGCTGGTTTCATCTTCAAGTGTCTGCTGCTGTGACTTCCCTTCATGATGGAAGAACCTTCAAACTGTGAGCACAAATAAACCCTTCCTTCAAGTTGCTTTTTTCTGGGCATTTTATCATAGCAACAGAACATATTTAAGGTACCACCTCTCCTCTGAGAAACAAGATGAACATGCTGTGTTGAAAGAAGGTACTGCTATGTGACAGGATAGATAAGAAATATGGGTTAATTTAAAATGTAAGAGATCACTAGTAATAAGCCTGAGCGATCAGCCAAGCATTTATAATTCATAATAGTCTCTGAATGCTTATTTGGGAGTGGCTGCCAAGATAGAAAAACTCCACCTCTGGGAGGCTTTATTCTTCAGTGAGGCAGGGGTATCTGTCACAAAGCCAGAGTTCTCATGAATGGATTAATGTCTATGATAGGAGCTGGGTCATCTTCTCTCTCCCCTGTGAGAGCCTACTTGCCTTTCTACTTTCCATAATGAGATGGCATGAGATAAAAATCCAGAAACCAAGCAAATGTGGCAGCTCCATCTCAGCTTTCATCCTTAAGAACTATCAGTCAAATTAAACTATCCTGTCTCCATTATTCTGTTTTAGCAACAGAAGAAAAGACCAAAGATCTCCCAATTTTGTATGGGGTAAAATCAAACATTTGAGTCAAGCAGCTGCTCATAGGCTTTACCTGTTACAATGGAGGCCAATGTCATGTGACCTGATTTGTAGACCAGGCTAGCCTCGAATTCACAGAGATCTGCCTATCTCTGCCTCCCACCTGCCAGCATTAAAGGCTTGTGCTACAACTGCCTTATGTATTTTGACTCTAGCACAAATAATACGGTTCTTCACCGGTCCTAAAGGTATCTAGACCAAGCAGTATTGGATGCACAGTGTACAGCCTTAAATAATTGACATACACAGTGGAAGGAGAGAATTGACTCCTGCAAGTTGTCCTCTGACCTTTACATTCCTGCTGTGATACAGGTGTGTGGTAAGTGTGCACACAATAATTAAATAAACATATTTTAAAAAGAAAAATTAGTAAAATGTAGGGCTATGGCATTCATTTGATAAGTGCTTGCTACAACCTCATTAGCACCCGAGGTTGATCCTCAGCATCCACATAAAAGCTCTGGACTGCATCATGCCTATAATTCCAAGTACTGGGAAGGTGGAGATGGGACTTGATGATCACCCAGTATAGCCAAATTGGTGGAAAGCTCCATGTTTCCTGAAAGACCCTGTCTCAAAAAATAAGGTAGAGAGGGTTTAATGAAGACATTGGTCATCAACCTCTATCCTATACACACACACACACACACACACACACACACACACACACACACACACTTGCACACATACCAATGTGTACACACACAGGCAAATTTAGTTACCTAAGTTCACTTTTATGCACACTCAAATTATATGCAGAAGTGTTAATATACTATCTACTTAGTTTATTAAGTATGAATGGTTTGGAAGAAAACCCTGGATTCAAGTCCTGGCTCTACCAGAGACCAGTGATATGAATATGATGAGTTCCTGAGTTGCCCAAGCATTTCTAACCTGGCTGTGGAATGGGGTGGATGGATTCCCTGGATGGTCTCCAAAAGTCTGGTTCTGAGTCTAACTTCACAGCCTCTGAAGGCACGTACAGAATCATGGAGGATGTTCTGTGACTGACTCCATTCTCAATCCAACAACGGAGCCTGAGTGAGCATGATCTGGTCCAACGCCCGGCCTGCAGCATCTAGATACAGTCCGGAAAACGGGTAACACTGTGGATTCTGCCCCATCCAGTTCTGCCTTCTTTGTGGGAATTCCACCTGTCTGGTACTCAGCCAGCATCCTGTCCCAGGGACTCTCCATACACCAAAGATCGGTAGGAAGGCTCACACCCCTCCCTCTGCTGTCCAGTTACCAGACCTCCCACTCAGGCTTTTTGCAGGATGGGGGAGGGGTGGGAAAGGAGCCTTTGTTTCCTTCAGCATTGCAGTATGTTCGGGGGAAACAGATCTTATTAAGTTTGGCTTAGCAAGATTTTTGAGCACAGTATTAACTTCAAATTTGAAGAGGGGATTTTTGTCTGCTTTGTGGCTCCAAAAGCCTATAAAATACATGCACATTTTTAACTTCCTCACTTTGGGGGAAAAGGTACTGTTTGTTCTTCGAAATTAGTTAGAAAGCTGACATTCCCCTTCCAGCATCCAGTGATGGTGGGTTTTGTGCAAGTTTGCCAAATCCTCTAGTTGAGCTAGTGAACTGCTAACTAAAGAGGTAACCAGCTACACCAACAACAGTCTTTTAAAGCATCAGCACGTCCTAAAATCCTACAGACTCGACTTTTAAATGCAAAGCAAAAGAGAGGGAGGTGGGGATGACATCTTAACTGTGGATCACTTGCCAGCGGAGCCTGCCAGCAACAAAGGGGTGAAGGCAAATTCTTTAGGCCTGAGGTCACCACTGTCAGCCCATCTCTGTTTAAGACCGTTTTTAAAAGAATTGCTTTTAAAGACAAGCAAAGCAGAAAATGTTTCTTACTATGATTCTCTCGGTAAGTAATTATTTAATAACCTGTTGGTTTTTATATGCAGTTTAAAGTAATAGGTAAAGATCAAGCAGAGGGACTGGAAAGATGGCACAATGGCTGAGAGTACTCGCTGCTCTTGCAGAGGACCCAAGTTCGATACCCAGCACCCACACAGCCCCTAACAGCCGCCTGGATCCAGGGGATTTGATGCCTTCTTCTGACTTCTGCAGGTACCAAGCATGCATGCCATGCACGCATATACACACCTAAAATAAATCTTTAAAAATGCACAAAATGATTAAAACATAAAGCTCAGTAGATGAGAAAAGCTGTTCTAAAGAAAAACTATAGATTACATAAAAAAGGGGGGAAATTGTGGATTACAAAGAAAAGGTAAGGTATAAAGTCAAGGGGTCAAGGGAACACACACACACACACACGCACGCACACGCACACACACGCACACGCGCACACACACACACACACACACACACACGCACACGCACACGCACACGCGCGCACGCATAAATGTTCACACAATTCTTAGTATGAGTAAATCCTCATTGAATCACTACAAAATGTTACCAGATTCTTTCTTTCAATAGTAAAAGACTCTGACCATTAAGCGGCTCACTCTGTCTCCCAGCCATGCGTTACCTGGTTCATCTTCCCATAACAGTGGGGTACTAAAGGCTAGAGCATGGTAACTTCCAGTTGAAGGTTGGTATAGCAGAGTCTTCATTCCCAAGGCTATCCTCTGAGCCCAGAAGGTGCAGGCTTTCTCTCTGTCTGAGATGACTATTTTAGGCCAACTTGACACAAGCTAGAGTTATCTGAAAGGAAGGAACCTCTCAACCGAGAAAATGCCTCTGTTAGATCTGGCTGTAGGGCATTTTCTTAATTAGTGATTGGTGGAGGAGAGGCCAGCCCATTGTGAATGGAATTTGGGCTGGAGGTCCTGGATTCCACAAGAAAGCAGACTGAGTAAGCCATGATGAGCAAACCAGTAAGCAGCAACCCCCAAGGGCCTCTGCATCAGCTCCTGCCTCCAGGTTCCTGCCCTGACCACCTGTGATGATGCACAGTGATGTGGAAGTGTAAGCCAAATAAACCCCTTCCTCCGCTACTAGCCTTCAGTCATGGTGCTTCATCACAGCAACAGTAGCCCTGACTAAGACAGATGGGTGGGCTGCTTCAGTTGTTTGAATGATTCATGGTTTCTCTGTGGCATCTCCCTGGACTTGACCTCCAGCCTTTCTGATAGTTACCTTGAGAGACATATAGAAGTTCAGTGATTGCCGAGCGGTGGTAGCGCACACCTTTAATCCCAGCACTCGGGAGGCAGAGGCCTGTGATTCCAGGCCAGCCTGGGCTACAGAGTGAGTTCCAGAAAAGGTGCAAAGCTACACAGAGAAACCCTATCTTGAAAAAAAAAGAAAGAAAGAAAGAAAAAAAAATTCAGTTCCAGTCAGACTTTTGTTTCGGATAGCCATTTTATAACTCAGTGATCATGATGTACTTTCTCTAGAAAACTCCAATACCACTTCATATTTTCTCCAAAAAGTTCACAACCAATATATATTTAAAATATGGAAACTAAGAAAAAATAATATCCTATTTTTTTTCTTTAAAAAGACCCTCAAGTGGCTGGGGAAATAAATAGTTTGGTCAGTACAGTACTTTGCAACTTATGGTACTCCTCAGTTCAATGCCAAGTACACATATAAAAAAACCCGCACACAGTGGCCCGGACTTGTCACTCAAGAACTGTGTATGCAGAGACAGGAGGGTCCTTGATGCCCAGTGACTGGCCAGCCTACATAAATGGTCAACTCCAAGTTTCAGTGAGAGACTACATCTCAAAAAAAGCCAGGCAAGAAGCCAGGCAAGGTGGTGCCCACCCTTCATCCCGGCACTTGACGGGCAGAGGCAAGTGGTTCTCTATGAGTTCAAGGCCTGCTTGGTCTACATAACAAGTTCCAGGCCAGGCAAGCTACACAGTGAGTCCCTGTCTTAAAACAAAAGCAAACAACAAAACAACAAGATGGGGCTGGAGAGATGGCTCAGTGGTGACTTTTCAAGGACCCTGTGTTGATTCCCAGCACCCTCACGACAGCTATCAACTGTGTGTAACTCCAGTTCCAGGGGCCCTGATGCCCTCTTCTGGCCTCCCAAGGCCCCAGGCATGCACACACTACACAGACATACAATCAGGTAAAACACCCATATATGCAAAATTATATATATATATGGCAGACGGCTTCTGAGGAACGATCCCCGGCATCCACATGCAGAAGCACACACCTGAATACACACATACACACCATGCACATAAACATGAATGTATATTTGTATACCTGCACGTGTGGGCACACACACACACACACACACACACACACACACACACACACACAAGAAAAAAAAAGAAAACTCAATCCCAGCTTGTTTGTCTGTTTTCCAAAAACTAAATTATCCCTCTTCAAGCAAGATGCTCAAGCCTATAAGCTAGGGTGGAGGTAAAGAGGTCATAGCAGAATTCTCCCATTGAGAGTGGAAACACGTTTTTGACTCACCGGAGACAGAGCCCAGGAGCTGGTGGCAGGTGCCCTACACAAGAATTCTAGCTGCAGAAGAATGCTGCCTTCAGGCCAGTGCTTTGAACACCGTGTGTCTTCACTCACAGTTGACCTTTGTAATGTTGGAGCAACAGCTAGGACAGACATCAAGAATAGAAGATGGGAGGAAGGGGAGATGAAGGAGATTAGGAAAAAAATATGACGCCTTGACTTTTTTTTTTTTTAATTTTCTGTTACATTTATTTATGTTATGTTTATGGGTGTGGTGTGTGCATGCCACATAGAGAGATCAGAGGACAATGTGCAGGGGTCGGCATTCTCCTTCCAGAAAGTCGATCTCAGGGATCCAACTCAGGCAGTTGGGATTACCAACCGGACACTCAGGCTCTTATTTGGGCTCGCTCTCCCTATAAGGTCATGTTTTCTCCAGTTTTCTCTGCAAGATACAGGGCCTGAGTTTTCTCCTTCAGGGCTCATCATCAGAATTCCCTGTAATCTCACAGCTCTTAGCAAAATACCCATTTAGGTTTATTTCTTGGCACGTTTAAATAATTGATCTCACACATTTTCTAAACAGTAGAAGGCCATGTGTCACTGAAAAGCACTTGCTCTGGTTCCCATCTCAGGTCTGCCTCTTACCCTACGTGGCTTCTCCAGCTCTGTGTGTGGTGGGGGATGGTGGCGGGTGGGGCTGGCGAATTCCAAGCCCCGCCCAGATGTTCAGCTGGGGGCTTGGCCAGAATCCTCCCAATCTTGACCCTGCCCAAAGAAAACCTGCCAAGCCGCGGCTCCGGCCCCAGAGGGTATTTAACGCCACCTCTCTGGGAGCAGCCTCGTGGCTTCCCCTCTTTCCTGAGACTACCCGGGAATGCATTGCTCAGATTAAACCTGGTCTTATTAAATTGGCTTGATTGGCTTATGGCATGGGCAGAGTTAGCCTCTACTGAGAGATATTTTACTTACCACTCAGTTTCCTTGTCTGTAAATTAGTGAGGATGTACCTGACCTCCTAAGGGTGAGGATGAAGGATTCCAAGGCTACCATGCATGAACAAGCTCAACATAGTCCTAAGAACACTAACATGGGATTCAAGAAACAGTTTTTCAGACCTCAAATTTTATTCAAAACTGACTGGTACTTAATTTTTTGAATGCTTTCTGTCTTCGTTAGGGTTTTTCTTGCTGCAAAGAAACACCATGATCAAAAACAAGTTGGGGAGGAAAGGGTTTATTTGACTTACACTTCCACATTGCTGTTCATCACTGAAGGAAGTCAGGACAGGAACTACACAGGGCAGGAACCTGGAGGCAGGAGCTGATATGGAGGCCATGGAGGGGAGCACTTTCTGGGATGGTACCACCCACCTTGGATGGTCCCTCCCCCCATTGGTCACTAATTAAGAAAATGCTTTACTGCTGTGGAGGACCATCCTCTCCAATGACTCTAGTCTGTGTCAAGTTGACACACATAAAACCAGCCAGCCAGTACAGTTTCTTTTGGTTTTCTTATGGGCCGGAGATTATAAACATTTTATTCTCAAGCCTTACAAAGAGTTGTAATACAATAAACTGAAACCTAGGCCATGGTGATATTTTATTTGTACTAAAATGTGATTTTATTTGTATGTTAATAAATAAAGTTGCCTGAGAGTCAGAGCTAATAGCAAGCCATAGCAGAGCTGGGCGTTGGTGGCGCACGCCTTTAATCCCAGCTCTTGGGAGGCAGAGCTAGGCAGATCTCTGTGTGTTCAAGCAGCCAGCATGGAGACACATGCCTTTAATCTCAATACCAACCATAGAAGACCTGGAGGTCTGTACAGACAGGCAGTGAAGAGGCAGTCATGTGGTTGGGTTTACAACCAATGAGAAGGCAGAACAGAAAGTCTATATAAAGACAAACACACAGGAAGTAGGTCTCTTGGCTGAAGAGGATAGCTGTAGCAGTGAAGGGTAAGGCTCTTAGTTCTGGCCTCTTGGGCTTTCATCTTTGCATTGGCTCTGTGTTTCTTATTTAATAAGACGGTTACTTCTGCACTAGGCTACACATTTGAATGTTTTATCCCCCCAAAACTCAGATGGGGAAGCCCTAATCCCCTATGTGATGGTAACTGGACTTGGAGCCTGTAGGGGGTGTGAGGTCTAAATGAAGTTCTCATGATGGGATTGGTACCCTGCAAAAACAGGGGAGTTTCATACTCCTCCCACAGCACAGCAAGAAGGCAGCTCTGGTAGTGTGAATGTAACTGGTTCCCATAATCTCCCAGGGAGTGGCATTATTACGAGGTGTGGCATCGTGGAGAGTGGGTATGGCCTTGTTGGAGGAAGTGTGTCACTGTGCGGGTGGTTTTGAGGTTTCCTATGTTCAGAATGTCCCAGTGTCTCAGTCAGCCTCCTGTTGCCTGCAAGATGTAGGACTCAGCCACTGTCCGCCTGCACACCACCATGATGATAATGGACCCCTGAAAATGTAAGCTAGCCACCCTAATTAAACGTTTTTTCCTTTCTAAGAGTTGCTGTGGTCATGGTGTTTCCTCACAGCAACAGACATCCTAACTAAGACAGCAGCCATCTGCAAATCAGCCGAGGTGCCTCTCAGGAAGATCACCTCCATCTTGAACCTGCCAGACTCTGGCCCTGTGAAAAGGACATCCCCATTGTTTCAGCCATCCACCCTATGGTGCCCTGTCACAACAGCCTCGGTTGACAGGCACTTAGCAAGGCTGAGAAGTCACCCCAGTTCACATAGCTAGCAAAAAGTTGTACCAGAACTTGAAGAAGTGTTTGATGCCAGCATGTAGCTCCTCCCACACCCTCACTGCCACCCAATTTGGAAGCAATTTAAATCTCTCCAGGTAAAAACCTTCATCTAGCCGGGCGTTGGTGGCGCAAGCCTTTAATCCCAGCACTCGGGAGGCAGAGGCAGGCGGATCTCTGAGAGTTCGAGGCCAGCCTGGTCTACAAAGCAAATTCCAGGAAAGGTGCGAAGCTACACAGAGAAACCCTGTCTCGAAAAACCATAAAAAAAAAATAAATAAATAAATTATGGGGCTGGAGAGATGGCTCAGCAGTTAAAAGTACTGGCTGCTCTTCCAAAGGTCCTGAGTTCAATACCCAGCAACCACATGGTGGCTCACAACCATCTGTAATGAGATCTGGTGCCCTCTTCTGGCCTGCAGATAGAACACTGTATGCATAATAAATAAATAAATCTTCAAAAACAAAAAAAAAAAACAAAAAAACCAAAACCTTCATCTAAGCCAGGCCGAATCCAGCTACTAGATTTTGTTTTCCGTTCTTTGTACCTCATTTCTTTATCTTTGACATAGACGAAAACTATATGAAGACGTTTTAAGTGCCTCCTCCCACCCTGAAGTTCCGGGGATTAAACTTAGGGCTTCACACCAGGCAAGCAGTCTACCCAGTGGATAGATGATCAGCCTGGAAGTGTGAACAACTGAGACAGGAGTTAGCTTATTGGCACAGGGCTTGCAGGAGCCAAAACCAACCAACCAACCAACCAACCAAATAAAAACAAAAACAGTGAAGAGTGCCTTCCTAGCAGTAAAGTTTAGCGTTATTCCCTTTATCATTATAGCCCTGGGGCCAACCCAAATGAATCTTTATGAGACTGGAATAAATAGCTACTAACCATGTTTTTGGTGCAGGACATATGACATCATGTAGTACAAGGCTAGCACATTACTTATGGAATATCCATCAATTTCCTGCAGGCATCCCTGGGATTTTAGAGCAGAGTTTGTGTGGTTACTTGGCAAAACTTCCAGAAAGTTCAGCCTCACCCCTTCTTTAGCCCACCCCACCCCACCCCTCTAATCTTCAAGCCAGACCACAATTTACAATAAGCAGGTCTGAGCCTCAACCTCTGCTCTTCAAATGTATTCCAAGCAATGAAAAAAAAAATTGGCCCTGTATTCTAGTCCATTTTAAAACCACACTGGAGACCCAGAGAAGCTGAGTGACTTCTGCAGTTTGAAAGTTAGCATTCATTCACATTCATGGCCTGAAGCCAAGTATGGCCGTCCATGCCTGTCATACCAGTGCTTGGGAGGTAGAGAAAGGAGGCTCAGGAATTAAAGGTCAGGCTTACCTGCATAGAGAATTCTAGGCCAGTCTGGGCTTTAGGAGACCGTGTCTAAATAAGTAAGTTAACCCCAAAGATGACCTGATTATTCTGGCTTCGTTGCCAGGGCGATTTTCAAGTTTGCTTGCTTGTGCTTGTCAGTCAAAAAGATTGTAGACTCAACAGAAATGCTGAATGAATTCAGGCTCCCTCCTTAAATACCAGGGACGCTAAGTAGCTTCAGATGGGGGTAGATGTGGGTGCCAAAGTCCCTGTCCCCTCTTCTGTGAGCTAGGGTGATAAATACAGAAAAGACAAGTCACATAAATGAACTTGGACTCTGAGCACTAGGTTTCTTTCTGCAGTAATCTGTCTTTTATGCATGTCAGTCAATTGAAAGACAACCCTAGCCAATTCCTTTGGAAAGCCCTTATCTCACTCTCTCTGGTATTTTAAAGCAGGTATAAGCCTCTTTTTCTGTTGTCTTGATGCTGTTGACGTTATTGTTGAGGCTGGCTTTCAGAAGACTCTTAAATTGTTCTTTTTCTCATTCTCTGACAAGCTGAACCTTTCCTGTAGATTGCCCAAAATGGTTTTCCTAACAAAAATCTTTCTGTGCTGTTGATGTTAAACAAAGCTTTGAAGTCCCTAGTCTTTTCTCTGTCAGCTCCAAACTACTTGAGGAAATTGTAAGGCCCCCCGCCCCCCCAAAAAAATCTTCAAAATATTTACAAAATGAAATCATAGTTTTAATACCTGCCTTGATGATTAAATGAGTTGGCCGGAGTGGAAGGGGCTTGTTTTCATTTTAGTTCTTGTGACCAGGTTTTGCTACATAGTCCAGATTGATCTCAGACTCTTGGTCCTCCTGCCTCAGCATTTCATGTGCTAGAATTACAGGCTTGTGTCACCATTCTGGGAAAACAATCTTTTTATTTTTTAAATTTTTTTAGGACAGTTTCTAAGTATCCCACAGGCCAGGGCAGCTTACAAAATATGGAGAACAACTGTAGCCATCAAGAGATTGGTTATAAATACCTGGCCTTATCCAGTCAGTGGCTAATAGGAAACGTGCCTATTGCTGAGAAGGGTGTCTCCAAGCTGGCTAGATGGTTCATTCTGTAAAGGTTCTTGCTGCTAAGCTCAGCTGGGAGAATGCTTGCCCACCATGCACAAAGCACTGGATTCTGTCAAATGTGACCCATGTCTTTATAAACAGGGGAAATTTGGAGATCAGCACATAGGCAGCTGTGAAGATGATTTTTGCACTGTCACAAACACCTAGAATTTCCAAAAGTTGGAGAGAAACCCAGCCAGATACTTCTCCAGCACCTTCAGGGACCATGACTGGTCTCTGCACCTTGGTCCAGCTTTCAGAACTGAGGGGTGAGGCGTTTCCAAAACAAAGTCATATTAAAGTTCGTCACAGCAGCATCATTTTAAATTTCAGGATACAATGATAAAACAGTCATTTGCCTCATGTTAATATCTGTTGTGAGCAATAAAATGGAGTACCTGGAGATGATGTTTTGAATCTCAATACTACCCTGCTAGATGGGTAACTGGACAGGTTACAAATCTTCCTCCACGTTTCAGTTTATCAATCATGTAGAGATAATAACATCAGTTGCCAGTGTTACTACAAAATTTGAGGTGCTATGTACACATGGATCATCTATGCTCACAAATGGGACCATCATTATCACACATGTAGACAAAATTCTAAACAGTCTTAGTAAATAAGAAACTCAGAGCCAAATACAGAGTTAATAGCCAAAGAGATCAGAGCAAGAGCCAAGACTAACTTTAGCTTACTGCCAGCAGTAACTTCCCCAGAGAGAGAGAGTTTTTTCCTGTCTGACTTGTCTTTTTATTGCCTTTCTGTTCTGCCTTCTCATTGGCTCTAAACCCAACCACATGACTTCCTCATCACTGCCTGTCTATACAGACCTCCAGGTCTCTATGGTTGGTACTGGCACTAAAGGCTCCTGTCACCACCTTTGGCTGTGTCCTTGACCACACAGAGACTCTGCCTGCCCTGTGATCGGATTAAGGACATGTGCTACCACCACCTGACTTCTGCTTATGGCTCGCTATGTGACCTCTGATCTCCAGGCAAACTTTATTTATTAACATACAAATAAAACCCCATTTCAGCACAAATAAAATATCACCACACACGCAGCAGGTAAAATTTAAGGCAGGATGTTCTAGACAAAGGAAGAGGCACAGCAGGTATTTTGGAAGTTCATGGAGCACAGCCTTCCCTCCGGGCTGAGGGAATGGAGGTCAAAGTGATCTTGAGGTTGATTTTCAGACACATGGCAGACGGGGTGGGTGAACTGTCTTTGTTTTGTTTCTGTTGCTGTGATAAAATACTCTGAGAAGGGCAACTTAAGGGAGGGAAGGTCTTATTCTAGCTAGAGTTCCAAGTTGCGGTCCATCATGGTGGTGAAATCACAGTAGAAGGGGCTGAGACAACTGGTCTCATCATGGGGACAGTCAAGAACGGACAGCAGAAGACAAGGCTGGTGCTCAGCTCTCTTTCTCCACAGACGCAGCCCAGGTCCTGCCGGCCATTAAGATGGGTGCTCCCACATAAACTGACTACTAAGACGACCCCACCCTGCCCCGAAGCTCATTTCTCCGGTCATTCTGTCAAGCTCATCATCGAAGTTAACCGCTCAGTACCCAGATCAAAAGAAACCGCCTGATCAGGGCTGGAGAGATGGCTCAGAGGTTAAGAGCACTGGCTGCTCTTCCAGAGGTCCTGAGTTCAATCCCCAGCACCCACATGGTGGCTCACAACCATCTGTAATGAGATCTGGCGCCCTGTTCTGTGTACATAATAAATAAATAGAAAGAAAGAAAGTACCTGATCATATGAAATATATTCTCCCAAACCAGGGCACAACAAAGAATCATATAGCCTGGGCTGGAGAGGTGGGGGTGAATTTTAACCTAGCCTCTTTCCTTAGAGAGCAACCCTGGTTACCTTGGCACAGATGATTTCCCACTTCCATGTTCTTCTCTATCATACCACTGTGTGTGTGTGTGTGTGTGTGTGTATTCCTCTCTATCATACCACTGTGTGTGTGTGTGTGTGTGTGTGTGTATTCTTCTCTATCACACACCTGTGTGTGTTTTTCTTCCTGCCCCCACGTATGGCAAACTTTACTCCTTCTGTTTATTTCTAAATTTTCCTATTTAAAGTTGTATACCAGCATTAAGCGCTGACTACGTTCTCCAAACATTTGTTAGGAAAGAGGAAAATGAATAAATGGAGTAGAGGAATGTGGTCAGACCAGCTGAAGAACTACCTAGGAACTAACTAGAATATGGAGGGGCTCTGGGACTGACAGATCCTGGGACAGACCTCCAAATGTTGATTGTTAATGGAAAGATCCAGTAGGTTTGCATACAGCAGGAAGTCTTACTTTTTAGTAAGATTGGCAGATTTGGAAAATACTCGAGACCCAGCCTCTCAGCCTCCATGGTCCTGGAGGACTGTTTCCAGTGTCATCAGGGACCTGCTGAGTCTGAAGAGCCTTGATCTTGCTTCTGGCCATCATGTCTTCAGATTCTACCCACTGCCATGCTTCTAACAGGTTTGAGTAGAGACTTAAGCTTCCCTTTTTAAAAGATTTTTTTTTTAAAGTTTTATTTATTTTTTACTTTTGGTTTTTCGAGACAGGGTTTCTCTGTGTAACAGTCCTGGCTGTCGTGGAACTTGCTCTGTAAACCAGGCTGGCCTTGAACTCACAGAGATCCACCTGCCTCTGCCTCCTAAGTGCTGGGATTAAAAGTGTACACCACCACCACCTGGAAATTTATTTATTCATTTTTTATTTTTTAAAAAATTCTATGTGCCTTAGTTCTATTGCTGTGACAAAAAAAAAAAAATGACCAAGGCAACTCATAAAAGCAAGTGGTTCATTTGGGGCTTGCAGTTTTAGAGTGTTTGAGTCTATAAACATCAAGTCAGGGAGCTCGGCCCAGAGCAGTAGCTGAGCGTTTACATCTGATTCACAAGCATGAACACAGAGAGCTAACTGGAAATGGCGTGGGCTTTTGAAACTTCAAAGCCTGCCCCACTGACACACCTCCTCCAACAAGGCCACACTTTCTAATCCTTCTATGGCGGTTTGAATGAAAATGGCCCCCTAGGTTCACAGGGAGTGGCACTATCAGGAAGTGTGGCCTTGTAGGAGGAAGTGTGTCACTGGGGGGTGGGCTTTGAGGTTTCAGATGCTCAAGCCAGGCCCAATGTCTTTCTTTCTCTTCCTGCTGCCTGAAGGTCCAGATGTAGAACTCTCAGCTGCCTCTCCAGCACCACGTCTGCCTGCATGCTGCTGGTAAGATAATGGACTAAACCTTTGAACTATAAGCCAGCCCCAACTAATTGTTTTCCTTTATTCCTTTATATAGTTGCTGTGGTCATGGTGTCTCTTCACAGCAATAGAAACCCCTAACTTTCCCAAACAGTTCCACCTGTGGACCAAGCATTCAAATATATGAGCTTAGGAGAATCATTCTTATTCAAGCCACCAAAGTGTGTGTGTGTGTGTGTGTGTGTGTGTGTGTGTGTGTGTGAGAGAGAGAGAGAGAGAGAGAGAGAGAGAGAGAGAGAGAGAGAGAGAGAGAGAGAGAGAGAATGTGTGCTAGGTACTGAACTCAGGTCCTCTGGAAGAGCAATAAGCACTCTGCTGCTGGGCCATCTCTCCAATGATTTGAAGAGTTAACAGTGATTTGAAGTAATGGGGACCCTTGAAAAGAATCTGGGGCATACATCCCCCTACTCTACTTGGTCTCTGTAGCTAGAGCACAGCCTCAGTCAAGTAAGGCTCTGAAAAATGTCAACACAGGGAGGCTTTTCAATGGTGGTTATTCTGGGACAGTCTAATCTGAAGCCAACACTTATCTCCCACCCAAGAAAGGAACTCAAAAGTCCCACTACAGGGTTTAAATCTCTATAATTAGAAGAAAGATGGTGTTGGAAAATACACACACAAACGCAGAGGAATAATCTGTCCATTCGGAAAAAATACTCAAGTGGTTTGTGGGAAAATATTTAGGATAAAGACAGGACAGGGAAGGAGCAGAGGGAGTAAGCCTAACGTTTCTTAGTGAGTCAGGGACTCACTGACAGCAAATGTTTGTTAGCCCTGGAGAGAGGCAGCAACATCCAAAGTCTTCCAGCTGAAGAGCCCAGCCGCTGCTCTTAAAGACAATTTTAGTTTAGAATGAACCATTTGTTTTCAGAATGAAAGAGTGTTCATACCAGTTAGCTTAGAAGGACTGTGAATATGGCTTCAGCAAGTGCATGGCATGCACAAAGGAGCACACACCCCACTTTTTCTGAGTCACACTCTTCAGTGTATGGGTTGAGGAAAGAATGAAAGACATCTTGGGTTTCACTTGTCCATCAGGGAGTCCGCTGTGACATGGCAACTCCATCTCAGGGCTGTTTGTTTGTCGTTATGTACAGATGCCAAGTACCCCAAAAGAGAATTTTCCAGAAGGTTTAGATGATGCTTAAGTCAGTCTATGAACTCTTAGGACTATCTTTGAAAAGTAACTATCTCAAGCTGAATGCTTGGTTTCTAGAAACTTAAAGCAATTGTAGTTGATTCACAGAGAGGACTCTTAATGGATGTTGATTGCGAGTCTCTGATATTCTGATATATTCACCCCCTTTGCCTGGGCTGGAAACAGCTCCTCTCGGCCAGTAGGGCCACGGGTGAACAAGTGCCTTAATTTACCCACTGTGTGCCATTCTCCATGGGTAAGTTATGAAAGGGCTAAGAGGAACTGCTGACGGGCCTCTCATATGTGTGGATACATGGTTGTAGCTGTGCATAGGCATGGCGTAATGCTTTAAAAATTGACTGGGAGGATGACCAAGAGGGATCATCCTGTAAAGGTGCTTGCCACCAAGCCTGATGACCAGAGTTCGATCTCCATGACCCACATGGTGAAAGAGAACTCTGCCCTTCCCGCCCCCACCCCAGCAAGTTGTCTTCTGATCTATATATACACTTATGTCATGGGACACTTACCTCCTAAACAAGTAAATGTCATTTTGAAATGAAAAACAGTATCAACTAGGCATGGTGGTACATGCCTTTAATCTCAGTGGTCAGGGGTCAGAAGAAGACAGAGAGCTCTGTGAATTCAAGGACAGCCTAGTTTGCATAGCAAGTTCCAGGACAGCCAGAGCTACATAGAGAGGCCTTGTCTCTATCTACAATATCACCAACAAACACAACAATTTAACAACAACAACAAAAAGAATAATTTTCCTTTTGAGGCAGTTGCAGTGTCCTTCTGACACTTTCCTATAAAATAAGGTCCATTTAATGCTGTTATATCTTCAACTATTTTCAATCTTCAGACAGTTTCATGTAGCCCAGGCGGGTCTCAAATTTTCTATGTAGCCAAGGATGGCCCTATACACCCAGGCTGGTCTCAAATTTCCTATGTAGCCAAGGATGGCCCTATACACCCAGTCTTCCTGTTTCCACTCCTGGAGTGCTAGACGCGCTGTATGTACCATCATATTTAGCTGGTGTAAGTTGGGGATCAAACCCAAGGCTTCACACATACTTAGTCATGCACCCTAAGTACTAAGCTAACCACCAGCTCTCAGAGGGAATTTAGGAAAGTATGAGTTTTGTTTTCTTCAGACTAAAAAGTACATTTATTAATTTTGGCCTTTCGCATGCTAAGCAAGGGTTGCACCACTGAAAATTTTGTTTTATTTTTGTTTTCTGAGACAGGCTTTCTCTGTGCAGTCCTGACTGTTCTAGAATTCACTCTGTAGAACAGGCTGGCTTCGAACTCAGAGATCCACCAGCCTCTGCCTCCAAAGTGCTGGTTTAAAGGTACACACCCCACCCCCAACTACTGCTTTATCCTCAGTTCTCTTTTTACTGTGTGTGTGTGTGTGTGTGTGTGTGTGTGTGTGTGTGTGTGTGTGTGTGTGTGAAGGTTGTCAAGATGGCTTTGAACTTATTCTATAGCCAATGTAAGTCTTGAAATAACAATTCTTCTGCCCCCTCAGTAACTGGGATTACAGGTCTATGCCACCAAATCCAATTATTGCTAATTTTAAAATGTGGGGGGAAAGGTATAAAAATCATTGATAATTGCACCATGTAGTTGGATCATAACTGCATTTTTTTTTTTACTTACAAAGTTAGCCTCTAGGTGTGTTCTTCAACTCAGCTGATAGAACCAAGGACTGTAAACCAGGCAATGTTTGTCTCTGGGTGGCTGTGGGATGAATAGTCCGTGTAAAGGGGGTGGGAGAGTTTACAGACTGTAAGATCCATCCATTTTAAATATGCAATTTAGTGGCTGTTACTAAATATACAGAGCTGTGTAAACATGTCCACAATCTAGTTTTAGGACATTTCCATCAATCCAAATTGATCCTTCGTACTTTCTCCTGCCTGCAGCCCCAGGCAGCCAATGATCCACTTTCCATCTATGTGGACTGACCTCTTTCAGGCATTTCATTTAAATTTAATCATACAATATTTGGTTTTTTTGTGACTGGCTTCTTTCTCCCAGCATGTCTCACGGATGAGGATCACATATTAGTAATTTGTTACTCCTCCTTTTTTGTAGGATACTCTTCTACGATATGGATATTTCCCATGTTGCCCATTCATTTGACATGTAATATAAGAGTAGATAATTACAACTTCTTGATGATTGTGAACAATGATGTAAATAAACATTTATTAAACATTTATGTGTGAGCGAAGGTTGCAATATCCTCTCTGTAGCTATCTGGAAGTGAAATTGCTTTACTGTAAGGTAGATTTTTGTTTAAGTTCTAAAGAAACTATCAGACTCTTTATAACCAGCTGCATCATTTAAATTGTCACTACCAATGTATAAAGATGGCATTATCTTCACACCATTACCAATGTCTGACTTCTAAAAAAATTGTTTTTCAAAAAAATTGCTCTTATTTTTTTTTGTGTGGGTATTTTGCCTGCATGTGTTTGTAGGCACCACAGAGGCCAGAAGAGGGCATCAAACCCCCGGAACTGGAGTTACAAACTATTGGGAGCTGCCATGCAGTGCTGGGAATCAAATCCTGGACCTCAGGAAAAGCAGCCATTGTTCTTAACCATTGAGCCATCTCTCTGGCACCATTGTCTGACATCATCATCATCATCATCATCATCATCATCATCGTCATCATCATCATCATCATCATCATCATCATCCTAGTAGTTCTAAAGAAGTGTCACATTACGGTTTTAAATTTCAATTTCCTAATAAGTGGTGATATTGTCCATCTTCACATTTTTAAAATTGAATTGTCTTCTACTTCGTTTGAAATTCTCTACATAAGCTTTAGTTGTTAGGTATATGCTTTTCAAATATTTTCCCCTACCCTGTGGCTTGGTGGGTTTTTTTTTTTTGTTTGTTTGTTTTTTGTTTTTTTTTTTTTTTTTTTTTTGGTTGTTTTTTTTTTTTCCACCTCTGTGGTTGTCTTTTGAAGTTCTAAAGGCAATTTTTTTTTTTGTCGCTGCTGTTGTTTTTTTTGAGATAAATCAAATGTGTAGCTGAGGCTAACCTTGAACTTCTGATCCTCCTGCCTCCACCTCTCCAGCACCGAGATTATGGGCATGCATTACTATACATAGTTAATGGCACAGTGGGGAATCAAACCCAGAGATTTTTTTTTTTTTCATTTGAGGCAAAGACTCTGCCCACTGATCTACATACCTAGCCCATGACAAGCAATTTTGCTGGGGTCTAATTTACGCCTTCATGGGTCATGTTTTATGTCCTCCTCTGTCCTTTGTCTTAATTTCTGTGTGTGGGATGAGGGGAGGATGCGAAGTCCTATTTCTACATGTGGGTCTCTAATTGTTCTATCACTATTTGTTACAAAGGCAATTCACATTGAATTACCTTGGCCCCCTTTTCAAAAATCAATTGGCCGTAAATACACTGTTTATTTCTGGGCTCTGGATGTTTTCCCATTGATTTATATGTCTTCTCATATCAATTCCCCACTGTCTTGATTGCTGTAGTTCTATATTAGGTTTGAAATTGGGAACTTTGTTCATGTCTTTTGACACGTCTGCTCTGCATTTTGAATTATAGTTACCTCTTTTCTCCTGTCTTGCTGCCAACTTCCATCTCGGGTCGTGCTTTCTGTCTCATACTAGCACAAGGATTCCTCCTCCTCCTCCTCCTCCTCCTCCTCCTCCTCCTCCTCCTCCTCCTCCTCCTCTCCCCTTTGTCCTCCTCCTCCTCTTCCCCCTCCGCACTATATGCTATGGTCTGGAAATTGAAGAACAATGTTTTATCTGGGTGTCAGTCTCCCTACATCTCCACCACACATCAGCTCCCAGCAGAGGGGAGTCTAGGAAGTAACAGCTTCAGAATGAAGAGCGCTCCCTCCCTCCCTCCTTCCCTCTCTCCCTCCACTCCATGTTCAGTAATGAAGGTCATAACAAGGAAGGTGACTGTACATCTGTGTCCCTGGTCACAGCTCAACTGAGGTACTAAGATCATGTCTGGACATCACCACGTGACATTTTCCAACCCACGTTCCTTCTGGACACCAGCTCTTCCTACTCAAGTCTTTGTCCTTCTGGGACTTTACTCCTGGCTCTTGGCCAGTGGGCAGGTCAACCTCCTTTGGTGACAGACACTTTTTCTAGGATTTTTTGAACGGTTCCCTCTGTTTTCTGCTAGACTGAAGTGTGTGGTATAAGACTAGACTTCTCACATTGTCTTGCTGTCCTGAGGGAAAAGCCTGCCTGGGATACAAACCCTTCCTGCAAGAAAATGGAGTTGGGGAATGAGAGAGAGAGAGACAGCAACCCCTGAGGCCTGGGATCTCTGTGAACCTCAATATCAAACCATGTCTTAACTGGATCTCCCGCTGAAATTTTTAACTGGCCAGGCTAAGCTTAGCCTGGACTTCAACTAATTCACATAGTTTATGAGGAGCTCTAACAAAACAGAAAAGTCTGGAGTGGTGAGCGTGGGCAGGATTGTAATGAAGAGGAGCCTTAAAGGGATTCAGCTTGAAGAACAGTCCTGGGGACACTTGTACCCAGAGAGGTAGGACATTAAAGGGTCAGGGTCCTTACTAAAGGAGAAATTTCTTCAAACAGCAAGGAAACTTTGAGAGAATGATGTCTGGTTCCATGGAGATAAACTAGAATCCATGATAGGAAGGTTCTGGAAACAGATTTTAAGGCAAGATGTTGACATTTTTAACAGTTTAGTCTGTCTGAAAATGTGATGACCTGCATTGATACTACATTTTCTGTGTCTCAAAGGGTTTTAAATGACTCATCAGAGGTAGAATGGATCCAAACGATTCAATTAACAGGGTGTGTGTGTGTGTGTGTGTGTGTGTGTGTGTGTGTGTGTGTGTGTGTGTTCTCTCTTTGCCATGCTGGAACACAGGTCCTTAGGCATGCTCACAAACCTTCTACCCCTGAGTCATTAAATAGTCCAACTAATTTCTTCCACTTTTCTTTTTCTTTCAGTGATAGAGAATAAAGACATGGCCTCATGAATGCTAGGGAAGAGGTCTATCACTAAGCCACATCTACATCGACTCATGCAGTTATTTGAATATAATCTTCAATTTTTTTGCTGTATGATAAAGATACAAGTTGTACTGGTCTTTTTATCAATATTTATTTGCATCAGTTTTCCTTCTTTCTTTATCCCTTTCCTTCTTTTTTTCTTTCTCTCTTTTTTTTTTGTTTTCTTTTAAGAGAGGGTTTCTCTGTGTAACACCCCTGACTGTCCTAAAACTCTCTTTGTAGACCAAGCTGGCCTCAAACTCAGAGATCCACCTGCCACTGCCTCCCAAGTTCTGGGATTGAAGGCATGCGCCGCCACCACTGCCCTGATAGTCTTCCTTATTTCCAAGTAAGCTTACTTTCAAGTGAAACCTTAAATCACTATTATAAATAAAAACCAGAGATTAATGACCAAATGTAAACATAAACAAAACAATAGTACCAGGTACTAACCAGGTGTTATGCAACAAAATCTCTGTCTATGATCTGATCTGTCTTCATTAAAACAGAGATCAATAGGTAAAGATATAGAGTCTGGGCATAAACTGGTAGTAATGCCTTTAATCCCAGCACTTAGGATTTAGAGACAGGAGGATCAGAAATTCAAGGTCATCCTGAATACACAGCAAGTTCAAAGGTGCCCAGGTTACATGAGGAGGTGTCTTCAAGAAAAAAAAAATTATTCTTTGAATGTCAAGCATAGATCGATGTACATGTCTGTAGGAGTGTATATGCATGTGAGTGCCCTATATGTGGAGGCCAGAAGAGGATGTTGGGTGGCCTCCTCTATCATTTCCCCCTGTTCCTTTCAGATCGGGTCCTATTTTCTTAGCTAGCCTTGAAGTCAAGAAGTATCATAGATTCCCCCTGACTCTTCCCTTCTCAGAGTTGGAGTTATAAGCTTGTTTTGTGGATGCCTGGACCTGAACTCTGGTCTTCATGGCCGAGCAGCAAACACTTTTAACCAATGAATCATTCACTATACTACTATACAATATACTACTATACTACAATCCAATCTGAGTGGTGTGTGTGTGTGTGTGTGTGTGTGTGTGTGTGTGTTTGTGTATAAATGTATTAGATTTTTAAATTTTTTATTTTGTGTTTCTAACTGTTTTGCCTTCATGGATGTATGTGTATCACTGGCATGACTTGTGTCCACAGAGGTGAGAAGGCGGCATTCGAGCACCAGGAACTAGAGTCACAGATGCACAGATGGTCGTGAGTCCTGGGCATTGAACCCACGTCCTCTTCAGTAGCAACAAGTGCTATCCATCACTGCGCCATCTCTTCAGTCCCAGAATACTACATGTAAATAAACACACACTCTGGTTTATATACTACAGAGCCCTAAGGTTTACTTAAGCTGAATTCTAAAACAGTAGCAAGTTGGTTTTTATGTACCTGGGAACTAGAAAAGACAGTGGACTGAGGGAGTTGAGCAGCATCAACTTGGGAAACTACTTGGAAGCCAGCCAGTCTGCTTACTCTTTTGTGGACAATCTAGTGTTGAAAAGTGTTTCTCATTCATATTTCATTATCAAGAAATCTAAAGTACCGAAACCTATTTTGATTATTGCAAGTCTAGCATATTTTATTTAAGAAGTGATCCACAGGGGGAATTTAAGTTCTTTACCTTTTGTCCAAAATTTCCGGCCTTAGATCCATCCAGATATAGCAGTGATAATTGTAGTACCAACTGACTCCATTCCACTCTGGCTGGTTGCCAGGAGACTGCCTTCTAGTGATTTGGTGATGGCATTGGCTGGTGGCTCTCTACCCAAGCCTACAGTGGAGCATATTTATTTAAATATGAGCAATACTGTCCCACAATATACACACTGATCTTTATCTTCTTGTTCTCAGACAGTATTTGGACACCAAGGCCCCGGCTTCATTTCTGCCTGCTCCCCATCGCCTTTCTTAATTCCCTGGTTCTAGGTGGATCCTGATAAGATCCCTGCCCTGACTTTGATGGAACTATTGATTCTGGCATTGTGCTGGTAAGTGTTATCATTGCTGTGATCAAAGACCATTACCAAAGCAACTTGGGAAGGGAAGGTTTATTTGGCTTACAGTTCCACAGCACTGTGCATCATCACAGGAAGTCCAGACAGGAACTCTGATAGGGCAGGGACCTGGAGGCAGGAGCTGATCCAGAGGCCATGGAGGGTGCTGCTTACTGGCTTGCTCCCCATGGCTTACTCAACCTGCTTATAGAATCCAGGACCACCTACCCGGGGATCGCCCCACCCACAATGGGCTGGGCCCTCCCCCATCAATTGTTAATTAAGAAAATGCCCTACAGGCTTGCCTGCAGCCTGATCATATGGAGACTGTTTTTTTTTTTTTTTTTTTTTTTTTAATTGAGACTCCCCGCTCTCAGATGACTTTAGCCTGTGTCAAGCTGACATAAAAGTATCTGGCACAGGCACTCTCCTGATGCTCTCAACCACTTGATTCCAGAACAGTGGTTCTCACACTTGATGGCTGCGACATTGCAATTCAGCTCTGATGCTAGCCACCTGCAGGGGACTTTAGACTCCACAGATTTAAGAAACAGTCTCAACAACACAGTTCTCACTTCAGATGCCAGCTACAAGTTGAAGAATCTCCAGGCCACCTGCACTCCTGACCATCTGGCTACAAATTTGGGGACTCTAGCTACTTTTATGAAGCTCAAGAATTTGCCTGAATGTCTTGCAAGATTCATGGAAGGATTGTATTTGTAATTTCAGTGTTACCATAAAGTGTTGTTGTTTTTTACTCTTTTAGGGGGCCGCCACCCAGCTCCCAAATAAATGGCACACAGTGGCTTATTTTTAATTATAAATGTCTGGCCTTAGCTTGGCTTTTTTCTAGCCAGGTTTTCTTAACTTTAAATTATCCTGTCTACCTTTTGCCTCTGGACTTTTCCCCTCTCTTACTGCTGTGTATCTTACTTTCACTCTTACTCCGTGGCTGGCTGTGTGGCTGGGTGGCTGGCCCCTGGTGCCCTCCTCCTTCTCTGGCTCCTTCCTTCTTCCCCTCTCCCAGATTTCTCCTTCTATTAATTCTCTCTGCCTGCCAGCCCCTCCTTTCCTTTCTTCTGCCTCCCTATTGGCCATTCAGCTCTTTATTATACCACCAGGTGTTTTAGGCAGGCAAAGTATCACAGCTTCACAGAGTTAACAAGGGCAACATAAACAAAAGTAACACACCTTAAAATAATATTTCCCAACAGTAAGGGACACTAGTGGGCACTGGCCAGCTAGAGAGGCATATAATGTAATGTCTAGAAAGGTTCCTGTTATAGTCTGGATCTTCAATGTCCCCCAAAGGTCCAGAGGCTAAAAGTTGGATCTCCAGTTTATGGTGATGTTGGAGAGGGAGAGAAACTTTAGGGGGTGGGGCCCTAGTGGGAGGAAGTTAGGTCATTGGGGACATGCCAATGAAGGGAATTTCCAACTCTGTTCCCTTCTCTCTTTGCTTCCCAGCTGGCTGCTACAAGGCAAATGGTTTCTCCTGCCAATGCTACCTACCCCATGATGTTCTGTCTGATCCCAAGCAACAAGATGAAACCATAAATTCCTGGACTTAAATATCATATTCTGTGCCCCAATAAGCCTGGTTTGGACACCAGTCTTCAATAAGCCAATTAAAAAAAAAACAAATTAATAGTGCAAAACAGGAAAAGGAGATTTATTTAATGTGGTCATATTAGGAAGATCTAGCACCGACCCCAAGTCCCTCTTCTGAGATCCTGACTTGGTAGGGTTTATTTTATTTTGAGACAGAGTCTTACTATGTAGCTCTGGCTGGTCTGGAACTTGCTATATAGACCAAGCTGACTTCAAACTCACAGAGATCTGCCTTCCTCTGCCTCCTAAGTGGTAGGGTTAAAGGCGTGCGCCACCACCTCACCCAGCTAAGGGTAGGGTTTAGATAGAAAGAAAGAGCTCTGTGTTACTGAACAGTATGACTTAGTGTGGTCCCTTGCCCACCAGTGTCTCAGCTCCAAGTCTCTCCTGCAAGGTCACCTGAGAAGCTGCAACTTTCTCCAGGACACAAGTTCCTTCTCTGGACACCCAGGTGCTTCCTCTCCCAGCAGGGTCCCAGGGAAAAGTCTAATTTCTTCTGGTCCATTCTTTTAATAGTCTGATAGCCAAAGATAGGAGTACAAGTGTCTCTTGAGAATACATTCATTCTTGCCAGATAGGCCAGCTAGCTACACATGGGCTGAAAACTCTGGAATCCTGGGCCAAAATCAAAGTTTTCCTCCATGTGCTAATGTTCTCAGCTATTTTGTTACAGCAAAGTGAAGTCAGTAATCTTAACAATGGAGAAAATTCTCCCTCCTTACACATGTCAGCATGGCAGTATATGCCCCAACCGGGAAAACCTCTGAGTCCATGCCTCAAGTGGCAGTGTCCAGAGTTCTCCATGGACTTTCATTACATACACATGACTGATTGACCCACTGCCTTATGACTGAACTCAGTCACCAGCACCTTCCTCACCCTGGATGTTGGGTCATTTTGAGTCAGCATCTCTATAGCTCAAGATACCTCTAATCCTATGGTCAGGCTTCCCAGCACACCCAGCATGCACTCAGATGAAGTTCAAAGGCCCATCACAAACAATAAGAACATCTCTATCTCTGGGGGAAAGTTTAAGTATTTTAAAACCATCCTCCCTCAGAAAATGGACCAAATGCCTCCTCCCCCCCCCCCCCCCCCAGTGTAGTCTTGGCTGTCCTAGAACTTACTTGGTAGACCAGGCTGGTCTCAAACTCACAGAGATCCACCTGCCTCTGCCTCCCAAGTGCTGGGACTAAAGGTTTGAACCACCACTGCCTGGCATCATTTTTTTTTTTAAATATTGTTCAACAGATGCAAGTTATAATCACCTAGAAAGTCTCTTTTTTAAATGTTGAAGTGTGAAAACCCAACTTGGTGGTGCACATCTGTAATCCCAGCACTCAGGAGGTTGGTTTTTGTTGTTGTTGTTGTTTTTGCTTTTTAACTGATGCATATATTTATTGCTTTAAAGATTTATTTTGACCTGTGCAAGCTCCAGCCAGACAAAAATCCCAGCACCGAGGAAGGAAGATGGGCATGAAATCTCCCCCCATCTGAGGAGCGGCTGGCATTTGATAGCTGCTGAGAGAGGGGAAGTCAGTTTTCTTTAATGATGTGAGCCCTGGTAGGCAGACCCCACCTTCCACACTAGCTGGGCAACACAAACTGGACTGGAAAGTGAAGGAAAGAAAAAGAAGGAATCTCAAAGTGGGAAGGGGAGGGATGGGAGAGTGGAAATGAGAGGAGTTGGGGAGGTGAGGGTGTTGAAAATACATTGTGTGAAAAACTTAAAAAGAATGAAAATATTGCAAAAGTATTTTATTTGTTTGGTATTTATTTTATGCATGGGAATGGTCTGTCTGCATGTATGTGTGTGTACTGTGTATACGCCTGGTCAGAAGAGGGCATTGGATCTCCTGGAACTGGAGTTATGGATGCTTCTGACCCACCCTGTGGGTCCCACAAGTCAAACCTTGAGTCCTCTGTAAAATCAGTAAGTTCTCCCAACCCCTGAACCATCTCTCCAGACCGAGGTTTGTTTTATTTTTAATCGTGTGTGTGTGTGTGTGTGTGTGTGTGTGTGTGTGTATGTATAAATGCAGGTGCCTAGAGACATCAAATCCCCTGGACCTGGAGTCACAGGTAGTTGTGGGCTCCCTGGCTTGGGTGCTTTGGAAGAGCAGTATGTGATCTTGACCACTGAGCTAACCACCGAACCATCTCTCCAGCCCAACAAATACATTTATTAGCTGTTACAGGAATGTTTTCTAGTTCAGTTAACTTTAAATGTTCATTTTCAATTTAAAAATTATCTAAAACAAAAGTAGAATTTAGTTAAAACAATCTTGTATATTTTCTAAAGCAATGAATTGAGCCAGGTGTGGTGGTACAAGCATGTAACCCTAGCTAGCATCTGCGAGGTAGAAACTGGAAGATCAAAAATTCAAGGCTGGCCTCAGCTACATAGGGAGATCCAGGCCAACCTGGGCTACATGAGATCCTGTCTCCAAAAGACAAAAAAAAACCAACCAACCAAACAACAAGAACAACAAAAACACAGAAAAAGGAGAGGAAGAGGAGAAAGAAATGACAAATTTTTGAAAATTTGAACTTACATGCATAAATAAGTTTAACATCCTTATTAAATTTGATACTAGAAAAGTTTGAAAATTCACACACATTTGATTAATAGGTTTACACACACACACACACACACACACACCCATAAGTTTCTCTGATGATGCAGTAAGCCAGATCAAGCAGAACTGAAAAAGAATTAACAACAGGTATATTGAGCAAAGTAACCCCTGGGTGGATTCTCCAGTCCCAGAGATGGAGGCCAGAGAAGTTGTGCCCCCCAAACTAAAGCAGGGAGATTTTTTAAGTTGCAGGTGAAGGGTGATGATGTGTCTGCCACAAGCTGGGTTTGTGCCCAAGTATGGTCAAAAACTGAGCACTTGGGTGGGAACTTAAGTAGCTGGCGACTTCAGGGGAGGAAGTTCCAATGGCCGCTAAGCATGCAGAACTGGGATTTTTGGTGCCTTTCCTTTATTCAGAGACTTTCTGAGCCAGGGGGTGTTTTTTTTGGGGGGGAGGCTTTCCAGACTGTGCAGAGGAGAGCCCGAGGCTACAACCAAACATCAATGAAACAGATTATTCTAGAAATTAGCAATGAAAAACGACCTTTCAGAGAATTAGAATTTTGAAAATTATTTTCTTGTCTTTTGTTTATAATTAGTTTTGGTCATCTGAAAACTGGTTATAAAACAATGATTTAAGGGGCCAGAGAGATGGCTCCGTGGTTAAGAACCTTTGCTGCTCTTCAAAGGATCTGAGTTCAGTTCACAGCCCCCTCCATGTGACAGCTCAAATCCACCTATATGTGCAGTTCCAAGGTATCTGTGACCCTCTTCTGGCCTCTGCAGGCACACACACACACACACACACACACACACACACACACACAAATACAAAAATAAGAGTCAAAAAAGAAAGTGAGACCCTAGCACATTCCACCAAATTTTTCTTACATAGAGAGCAAATAGTAGATCGACTTTGGAAAGCAGTTATAATTAAGAGAGCCACAGCAGAGAAGATTAGCATGAACTATGCTGACCAGCCAAGACTTTCCCCCAAGGGCCTGTGAGGTGTTCCCCAACAATGGAACAAGACATTTCTGCAACAGAGAAACAAATGTTACTCTGAAGCTGGACTTGGCAAGTGTGGAGGAGATGAGGGCTGTGTTCCACCTCACCACCCAGGCTGCTGCACTCCCTGAATGAAAACAGCGCTTGGGTTTCTGCCCATTCTGTCTACAAAGTCAGCTCAAGCTCCTTATGTGACCCATTTTTTTAAAAAGTCCATCTACCTGACTTGGGTAAAATTCAGAAACCTTTTCTTTCTGCCTCCTACTAGACTAGGGAACAAATTTTGCGCGCGCGCGCGCGAGCACACACACACACACACACACACACACATACACACACACTTTTCTTTTTCAGTAAAGGGAAAGGAAGAGGATTAGTGTTTGTAGTTATGATTAAGGAAATTGCTAAACAGAAAAAAAAAAATAAGCCTTCTAAAAAAGAAATCAAAGCAATATAATAAAAACTTCCATAACCGGATCTCAGAAAGTTCTATGAATTCAAAACTCTCGTTTTCTGTTCATTTTCGAGAGCCTTGAAAAATTAACCAGTCCTCAGAATTGACAGTTGAAATTCAATATAAATCTTTAAAATTATATAGCTAGGGGTGGGACTCCCTGAAAGATAAATAAAAGTTCCCCAACGAAGTCCACGAGCCTCAATTATCTCCCACAACTGGGAGAATCTGGAAATATGAAGCCAGAGTTAGGGGTTCGCAGCAACCATTCTCCAAAGTGTCATTCGAGTGGGTTAAAGGTGCACATTAGTTCGACATGCATACCTCCTGCTCCTTTTCAAGAGAATAAATAATTACAGTGATTTCTCTCTGAAATGTGCAGCTTGGGGTTGGGTGTGGAGGAGCCAACATAATGGAGCCGGGGCTTCAGCCTGAAGGAAATAAAACGGTGAAATATATTTAGCAAGTGATCACCCAGGCACCAGCAAAGAGATAAAAGAAGAAGCCATCTCTTCGCGCTTAAAGAAATGTACGAATACCAAGCTCTAGCAAAAAGGGAAATAATTATAGAAACTCCAAATGGGGATGGGGGATGGGGACAGCAAGTCTTCCAAGTTCTAAATGTCCACCTTGATTCTCACCCCCACCCCTACCCCGTCCCCAGAGCACGTCTGTTGTTTTACCTCCGTCACAGTGGCTGCCCTTTAAACTACGAGCAGCCCAGCCACTAAGAAGAATTCTGTTCCTCCGGACAGCGGCTCTGTTGCTGCCGGTCAAGGCAGTTGTAACTGAATCTCGACCGTTCTAATACAGCTCAAGATTCACAGGCTGGAGCGAGAACCTGCGAGATCAGGGAATTAGAAGGACAACTGCTACCTTTCTCTCTTTGCGGGCTTTCTGGAAACCACTCGCTTCCACACCTTCCCAACTAACAACAACAACAACAAAAAAAAAAAAACACACTAGGCTCCTCCTTGCTGCTTCCGGTCAACCAGTTGCTAACCCCGCCTCTCTGAGCCCGGGTTAAATGCAACACATCTTTACATAGTTAACCAATGCAGCCTGGACAAATGTTAACACAACTTTGCCTGGTTCAACAAATCTCCCGCAACACAGGTCAGTTTCTCGGGTGCTTCTGGTTGACCCATTTTCTAGACTATGTCCATATGGTAAGCGTTCAGCTGAGCACATGCTTACATTGCTGTGGCCTCCAGGCCAACGTGAGCGGTCAAGCTAGTGGTAGGCATTTGTGGTTCCTTCCGTAGACGGCTGTCACCATCCCGGTAAGACTACCACTTTCCAGCTTTCTCTTTCTTTCCACACAAATCTGGATTCGATTGGTTCCTTAGCATTTTGCCTAAAATCAAGAGTAATGTTAGGGTCCGTGAGAAGTCCCAAAACATTTATTATACCACGTGCATGTGGGGTCACTCACCTGTACAAAATGGCAAGGACTTTGAGAGGGACATGCGCGCTCCTTTTAAGCGCAGCTAAGGGGAGTTCTTAGGGTGGCTAGGTCATTTGATAAGATTGGCTTAAGCAAGTGGCAATCATATTAGTACATTCCAATTGGCTAGAGCTGGTGAGGGGTTGATTAGGGCTATCGCTGACTGTTCCATTTGGGGACAGGCGTGGACAAGTCCCAGGTTTTGTCCTTATTTGGTTATTACCTGTGGGTGGAGGAGGGGTTTGGCCCAGGCCTAGTAGGTGCAGGAACTGAGTCCTAGTTCTTAACTGAGTTATTAGGGACGGGTCGTGATATTTGCCTGGCCCTCTCAAGTAAGACTGCGGATCCACTTAGAACCAGTCCCCAATGCTGAGGATCAAACCTAGAGCTTGTACACGCTAAGCAAGTGCTGCGCAACTGAGTTAGCTCTCCAGCCTTCTTTTTGTGTGGTTGCTGTTGTTTTGCCCTCTAACTCTCTGTAGTCAAGGGTGGCCTTGAGCTTCTGGGCCTTCAGTCTACAGGTGGTGGCGGCCGTGGTGGTGGTGGTGGTGGTGTGTGTGTACGTGTGTTTGACATGATTCCTGAAAAATGAGAACAAACATCTAGTCTGAGAGCAAACATCTCGTCTGCTCACGTCCAGTTAAGAGACAGACAACAGACCAAAGGAATGGTACCGCCCAAGTCCAGTTTAGTGCGCCAGTGAGTTTATTGGAGTCACTCATAGGAGCTCGGGGCAAGGAGTTACTTACAGCGACAGGGACTTAAAGGCACCTGTACCACCAAAAAGCCCAGCCCACCACAGGGGATTACAATGGAAAGCTGGATCTCAGAGTTCAAGGTCAGCTTGGTCTACAGAGAGAGTTCCAGGCCAGCCAGGAAATCCTGTGTTGGGGAAAAAAGGAGGAGGAGGAGGAGGAAGAGGAGGAGGAGGAGGAGGAGGAGGAGGAGGAGGAGGAGGAGGAGGAGGAGAAATATCCTAATGATATGTCGACAGCACACAGAAGCCCTCTTTATTTTTATCTTCTAGGATTGGGTCTCAGGTAGTCTGTGTGGGCCTCAAACTTACTATGTAGCTATGTGGCAGAAGATAACCTTGGCCAGGCGGTGGTGGCGCCACCCTTTTAATCCCAACATTTGGGAGGCAGAGGCAGGCGGATCTCTGTGAGTTCGAGGCCAGCCTGGACTACAGAGTGAGTTCCAGGACAGGCACAAAGAAACCCTGTCTCAAAAAACAAAACAAAACAAAAGAGATAACCTTGAAGTTCTGATCCTCCTGTTTTCACCTCTTATGTGCTCAGATGGCAGACATTCATTTAAAAAAAAACAAACACTTTTTTGTGTGTGCTAGTGATCAAAGCCTGGGCTTGGTGCATGCTGGGAAAGTACCCTGCCAACTGATCTACATCTCCAGCTCCTTACATCTTTTTTAATTTCATTGCCACGAGTAGGTTCTTGCCTCTTACTCTGTCTCTCTAGCCTCTCTCTTGCATATTGAATCTTCGAGGAAGGCAGAGATTGGGAGAACCCCAGACGGGGATGCGTGGCTGGGACCTATCCTACACTTTCACAGGCTTTTGTCACTGTGGTGTCCTAAGAAACTCAGAAATAAACACACACCCAAGCTCTTCATTGTTTTGCCTGATGCCTTAAATGCTAGTACTATTTGCTGGATTTTCAGGCTGATACAATTTCTTCAAGGTCGATATTCAGGTAGTTGGGTGGAAGATCTGATAGTTCCCTTAAATTGCACATCAGTATTTCAGAGCAGAATGCAGAATTGAGAGAACCTGCAACAAAAAGAAAAGGCTAAGGTCTGGATGTACCTGGTGGTACAGCATGCACAAGGTCCAGGGTTGGGATCAACTCTGGGGTGGGGGTGGGGGCAGGGGAGAGCTTACTGATTAGCATGGGGGGGGGGACAGGTAGTGAGTTTGGGGATTGCTTACAGAAATTCTAAAATGTGTATTAATTTCCATTCCCATCGGGTAGAGTTAGCAACAGCTGCAAGTGAAGAATCTGCGAAGACGTTTTCGTGGATGCATGGAGGCTGAGACGGGGGGGGGGGGGGGGGGGGGGAGGGGGGGGGCGGAGCTGAATGGCACTGTGCTCCAGTAAAGGCTTAAGAAGGAGTTTTTCCCGGCTCTCTTTCCCTGTGCCTTTCATCTTCACAGTGTGATGTGATGTTAATGCACCAGCCACCATATCAGTGTTTGTGGGAACAGGCAAAGAGCACACGCGCAGGGTCCTTTGAGGACATTTCCCTGGAAGCTGTCTAGCAATACTTCTCCTTCTTGGTCACTGACTAGGGCCAAGTTTCATGGCCACTGGGAACTAATAGGAAAGATGGGGAAATGTGGGCTTTGTGTCCAAACACAGTGCTTAGATTTCTAACGAAGAAACGGAGAGTAGACAGCAGAGGCGGAGACAGCCAACAGTCTGGTCACTTGTTGTTTTCTAAATAATCGGGGCCGGGACGGAACAAAGCCAAATGTCTATATTTATTTGATGATGACAGAGGCTAAAGATGCTACATTTGTAGGGGAGGTTTTGTGGAGGACTGATGTGCTTGTCTGGATTCAGTGAAAGCATGCTCACCTCAGGCACATCCTAAGCCACTTTCCCCAGGGGCGGTCGGCCAGCCAGAGCACCCCAAGCCCAGGAGCCCAGAGAACCAGTCAGAAGTGGCAGTTGCAATCGGCAGGCTTTTCTGAGCAGGTGCCAGCTTGTCATTGTCCCTACAGGAATGTCTCTGTTACTTTGTGCTGTTCAGCTCCAAGCGCCCTCACTTGGACTGCCTCTCCTCCAGTTCAGATGCCTCTGTGGGGAGCGTTCTCCCTGCTTGTCCACTCAAATCTCCCTTTGTTCAGAAAGAATCTTCCCTCTCCCTTTGTGCTTGACCTTTCCACACGACCACAAGCTCAAGAATGTGATCTTTGCACACGACGACGATGCTGTGAAATCCAGCAAGAAGTTTTCAAGGGGGCGGTTCCTGCACTTGTTTCAGGAGAGGTTTTGTTTGCTGCTGGCCCTGTTGCTCACCCTCCTCCTCACTGCTCCTCCTCTTCCTCCTTTTTTTTTTTTTTTTTTTTTTTTTTTTTCCCGAGACAGGGTTTCTCTGTGTAGCTTTGCGCCTTTCCTGGAACTTACTTGGTAGCCCAGGCTGGCCTCGAACTCACAGAGATCCGCCTGCCTCTGCCTCCCCGAGTGCTGGGATTAAAGGCGTGCGCCGCCGCCGCCGCCGCCGCCGCCGCCGCCGCCGCCACCATCACCACCACCACCACCACCACCACCCGGCTCCTCTTCCTCCTTTTGTGTAGGTGGGCAGGTTTTTCTCAAGTGACTTTCATCCCATCTCTAAACTTCAGAGAGCCTAGGTTAAAGGCATTAAAGTTGGGTGTGGTGCAACATGCTTATCATCCCAGCACTCAGGAGGTTGGGACTGGAGGACCGTGAGTTTGAAGTCAGCCTGAGTGCGGGGAGGGGGGGGCGCAGATCTTGTCTCAAAAGCAAACATACACACAAAGGTATTAAAAAAAAGAGAACATCAAAAAGTTCTAAACTTCCCTTGAACTAAAAGGCTGCCCTGAGATCTGGGTTTGGGATAGCAATAGTCTATTTACAAGTAGTTTAGTTTCATTATTGTGTACTAGACACAACTTACTCTTAAAGAGGAGTGTGCTTGCTTTTCTGAATTAGGTGTTAATCTCTACAGCAAGTGACAATTCAGTAAGAATAGGGGCTTAAGACATTGTTAAAAATGGCTATCCAGTTATGTAGCTTGGTCTGTTCCTAAGGCTCCTAGCAGTGAGATCAGGACCTGTTCCTGATGCTTAGCTGGCTTTTAGGAACCTGTTCCCCATGCTGGATTACCCTACCCAGCCTTTATACAGGCAGAGGAGTTCGGTCCTACCTCAACTTGATGTGCTATGCCATGTTCAAGCCCATGAGAGGCCTGCTCCTTTCTGAATGGAGATGGAGGAGAAGTGGGTGGATGAGGAGGGGGGTAGATGGGAGTCAGGGGGAGAGAACAGGAGGAGAGGAGGGAGGAGAAACTGAGGTAGGTACGTAAAATAAAGGGGAAAAATAATAAAAAATGGCTGTCTATGGAGGCTAGGCTTTAGCCAAGTTGATAGCATGTTTGTGTGGCATGCATTAAGACCCTGGGTTGATCCCCAGCACCCGATAAAACAAGCATGGTTGTGTTGTACCCGTGTGGAGAAACCCTCAGAGATCACCAAGGAGCCAGTAGATCCTAATCAGCCCCTAACTAGCCCTGGCCAATTAAAACGTACTAATATGATTGCCACTTGTGTAAGCCAATCATATCAAATGACCTAGCTGGCCCTAGGAACTCCTCTTCACTGTGCTTAAAAGAAGCCCACATGTCCCTCTCAAGGTCATCGCCATTTTGTATAGGTGAGTGACCCCGCATGCATGTGGTATAATAAACACTCTTTCTGATTGTGTTGAGATTAGTTAGTGGTCTTCTGGAGACTTCTCTAGCACCCTAGTAGCTACTTGAGATATGGGAATGGCCCAGGGCTGAGGAGTTGCATCAGGTACAAGGAGGAGAGCAAGCAGACTGGATCCACATGGCTGAATGTTCCTCTCTCCCACCACCCCCAATTCAAGTGTACTGAACATAGACTCCCTCCCTCCAAGAGAGAGGTTGATGGCTACTGGCTACAGTTCAAGGAAAGCACTATGAAGCAAACAGGAAACAATTTTTGCTTTTAGTTGCCTAACAAGAGACAAGACCTTGTCTCCCCACCCCACCCTGACCAGGGCAGGGTCTCATGGATCTCAGGGTACCCTCAAGCTCTCTAACTAGCTGACCTTGAACTCCTGATCTCCATGTCTCCTCTTAAAAGCTAGGATGATTGGTGAACACCATCATAACAAGTTTTATGTGGCCCTGGGGATCAAACAGAGCTTTTATACACGCTGCATGCTGTGCTCAGCAACTGAGCTATGTCCCCTCAGGACCGTGTCTCTCATTTGTTGGCTTATCTCAGCAGCCAGCATAGCAGTGCAGATTTGGGGCACCTGAAAAACACTAATTAAATGAAGGGTTGCTCAGGTGGAACTAGAGCTTGGTGGTTTTCATGTGCTGGTTTCTCTATGTAAGACTTTCCTAAATGCTGGGCGATGGTTAATCCCAGCAGTCAGGAAGCAGAGACAGCCAGAGCTCTCTAAATTCAAGGCCAGCCTGGTCTACAGAGCAAATTCCAGTACAACCAGGTCTACACAAAGAAACTATGTCTCAACACCCGCCCCCCCCCCCCAAAGGACATTCCTAAACATTTTGAAAAGATAGGTGAATGATAAATTGGGTATGATGGCACATACTCATAATCATACCACTCAGGAGGCTGAGGCAGGAGGATTGTGAGTTTAAGGCCAGCCTGGGCTGTATAGCAAGATCCTGTTTCAAAACAAAACAAAGCAAAACAAATCACAGAACACAAAACTGCACGAACTGGGTAGCTGCGTGCTGCAGGGACAGTGGAAGGCTGGCCTGTGGACTGAAATGCGGAGAGGAAAGGAAGGCCGAGGAGAGGACCTCTGGGTCCACACCCACCCTTCATTCTTCTCCAGCCGCAACAGAGAAAGTCCGTTTTCAACTTTGGCCTGAGGATTACTCACAGGGGACTCCAAATCCAAATCAAAGAAACTGACTCACTGATTTAGTTCCATGGAATCCCAGGGTCATTTGAGCTCATTACGCCTCTTTAACATGTGCTTGTTATTTCAGGCTATGAGAAGACACTTTCATGAGCTGTTCTTTGTCCTGCACCAAGAGGACAAAGGATGTCACCTAGTCACAGTAAAAGGGAGAGTGTGTATCGTAATGGACTTCAATGGCAGTCACACATAAATTACCTTGCCACACCTGAAAGCAGAATATTATTGGTAATGTTTATGATTGTGATATGATAATGATACCTATAGGATACAATAATTTTTACATGATAATGTAAATAACAGGATAATTTTTACATCTTCTCAGTGATAGAAATCTCTGCTTTTTTCCTAATGTAGAATAAAAATATTAAAGTCAGGTTACATTTCAAATCACTGAACTGGGGTGGGTCAGAACTGCTAGTGCTTAAAAAATGTGAACAACATTCTTAATATAGCTATTTATGACTAACCAGTGGGTGTGGCACCCAGGAGAAAACAATAAACTCACTCACTGTGTATTTGAAAACTCAAGAGTTTATTTTTCTTCCCTTTTCAAGTTAGATTTCAGAACATTACTCTTTTTTTTTTTTTTTTTTTAAACAAGACATTATTTAAGGACTTACCCTAAATTCCTCCTTTGAACAAGCTGCTGCTGCTGATAGAAAACTGGGCATTTAAAGGTTGTTAAGCGGCACACACAAAAAAAATTCAACAAACAAATCAGAAAAATGCAATCTGTGCCTTCCTCCAAAATCCCTGTCTTTGAAATTAAATCTTATTTTCTTGTCCTGTAATTGTCATGGGAATGCAAGATACAAGTAATAGATTTCATGAGCAACCTGGACATCATATAAAAATTGATCTGTCAATCCCATCCGTGCAACGATATCATAATCTGTTGGCCAATCTACCTGCCAGGCGCTTGCTAAACATTACAGTAGCGTCCGATTGACCCCTCAGAATCAACTGTCATAAAGATCTTATAGGCGAGACGACAAAGAGTTGGAGAACCAAAGAGCCTGACAAGACCTGTGGGCACCACATTTGCCGATGCTCGAGCCTGTTGGAGCGTGAATGCAAACTCCTGGCTGACTGGGGTGGACCTAAGGTGAGAACTTGCACTGAGCAGGGCACGAAGCAGCGGGGCTGGATTCTCAGGGAAGGGCTCTAACAGGCCGGAGCTTCGGCAAACACGGGGCGGACAGGCCTCGCCTTTTACCCTTCTCCGCCTTGCTAAAAACCATTAGATAGCATTCCTCAAGCTAGCCGGCAAGGCCCCCAAGGTCCATTCCCCTATTTGGCCACTTCCTCCTCCTGAGGCTGACTACCAAGGTCCAGCTGTGGAAGTTTTGATGTCCAGCAATCAAAGGCCCCCTTTTGGCTGCCCTAATTAACATGCCCAATTAAACCAACTCATCCTAACACAGGGTTTTCCCTTTTCCCTTGGTGAAGTACCATTTGCCTATGGGCCGCTTCTATCTCCTCTTTGTCCAGAGTCAGTCCTTTGTTCCCGCTCCGGGACAAATATCCCTCCCCCCATCCCCTTTCTCCCCTCTCCCCTGTTCCTTTTCCCGTCTCCCTCGTCCTCTGTCTCCTGGCTTTGTCTCTTATTCCCAGCCCTCTGTCCCTCTGGGGCAAATAAATCTCCTTTGTGCTGACAACTTGGTCTTGGTGTGTCCTGTGCTGACTCTGGTCCTTTCACTCAGTACTGGAGAGGGGGAACAGGAATGCCTTGAGTTCAAGACCAGCATGGGCTGCTACACAGTGAGTCTGAGGCTATCCTGGGCTAAATAGTGAGGCCTTATCTAAAACCAACCAAGCAAACAAACAAACAAACAAACAAAAAAACAAAAAAAAAAAAAAACAAAAAAAAAAAACACCCACTATAGCTGGAGGGTTTCTCTCCAGCTCCCGCCAAGCCCCGGCAGTCCGACAGCCCACTTATAAAGTAAACATACAGATGCTTATATTATTTACCAACTGTATGGTTGTGGCAGGCTTCTTGCTAACTGTTCTTATATCTTAAATTAACCCATATCTATTAGTCTATAAGTTGCCACGTGGCTCATGGCTTACCGGTACCTTTACATCTTGCTTGTCATGGCAGTGTCTGGAAGCGTCTCTCTGCCTCAACCTCCCATTTCCCAGAATTCTCTTCTCTCCTTGCCCTGCCTATACTTCCTGCCTGGCTACTGGCGAATCAGGGTTTTATTTATACAGAGCGATATCCACAGCACTTTCCCCTTTTTTTTTTAAAGGAAGATTTTAACTTTCACATAGTAAAACTACATATAACAAAACAATTATCAAGTAAGAATTAAGTTACAATATCTAGTCTATTTATAATATTTAGTTTATTTGTATTTGGCAAAATTAAAGAAGATAGCTATCCTATATTTGTGAGTCTAAGTTCATATCTAACTTATCTTTTATCATAACTAAGGAAAATTATAACTACGTAGTCTTCAACTACACCAAAGACCTCAGAAGGATATACTATTACCTGAGAAATAGGAGAAGGATTGCCACGTGGGTGCCAACCCACTTCTCCAGAAAATTCTTGTGCTCTGTGATTGCTAATCCCAGTTCTGCGTTGCCTCATGGGGCATGAACTATACTGTGTGTGGGTTTTACCAGCATGCTTACTTCTATGTTGGGGGATATTTGATCACACTGTGAACCCCAAGTTTGCATTTGTGTTAATTAAATACCAGTAACCTTGATCAGGAGGCCGCATCAGCAACTGGTTGACAGGAAGTAGTCATAGAGTCTCAGAGGGCATCCGGGAGAGATAGAGAGACACTGGAGGTAGCCGGGTGGGGTTTGGAGTGGCGCGGGTTTTTCTGGTTTGGTGAAGCCGAAGCCCATTTCTTCCACTGATGCCAGCAAGGAGATGGGGTTAGCTGGTTGTTGCTACTCAGCCTCCCTGAGCTTGCAGGTTTTCACCCCAGCCTTTTACTCTTGGGTCTTAGTGACTTCGGAGCTGCAATGGCTGAGTGAGATACAGTAGACGAAGGCATAGCCCCTGTGCTGCAGGTAAAACAAGACTTCTCTGTGTACTGCTGCAGGAGGGGAAATTGGAGAGCTGAGGCCATTTGTTTTTTTAATTTGTGTTTACTGTTTTTAATTATATCTGCATGTGGGTGTGTGCACCTGAGCGCAGGTACCTGTGGAAGTCAGAGGTGTCAGGTCCTCTGGAACTGGAGTCGTAGGTGGTTGTGAGCAACCATGTAAGTGGTTGTGAGCCACCAAGTGAGTGCTGGGAATTGAACCTATGCCCCCTGGAAGAACAGCCAGCGCGCTTAACCACTGAGCCATTTCTTCAGCCCCAAGAGGCAAATATTAACTTTTTTTTTCCACTGTTGTTGTTATTGTCTTCCTTTCTTTGTCTGAGACAGGTGTTAACTCTCTACACCCTGGCCGGCCTGGAATTCACTGTGTAATAAACTCAAGCCCCCGAGATTTACAGATTTCCACCAGGCCCAATTTATCCTTTTCGTTTTTTTTTTTTTTTCAAGTTTGATGTGCATTGGTATTTTGCCTGTGTGTATGCATGTCTGTGTGAGGCTGCCAGATCCCCTGGAACTGGAGTTACAGACAGCTGTGAGCCACCATGTGGGTGCTGGGAATTGAACGCCAGTCCTCTGGAAGAACAGCCAGTGCTCTTAACCACGGAGCCATCTCTCCAGCCCCTCATCAATTTTTCTTAATAATCCATTTTAAAATATAACTTTAAAAGTTACCTTTTGTCAGGTGTGGTGGCACAAGCCTTTAGTCCCAGCACTTGAGAGGCAGAGACAAAGGAAGTATCTCCGTTGAGTTCCAGGCCAGCCTGGTCTACAAAGTGAGTTCCAGGCTCTCCAGGGCTGAGTAGTGAGACTCTGTCTGAGGGGGGAAAAGTACCTTTTCAGATAACTGCCAACCTCACTTCACTATAGATAGCAATGAACGAAATGGACAAAACTACAGCCTAACCCCAGAGATAAATTTGAGATTTGAATTGCTCAAGTTCATGGTAAACCTCCTAAGATAGAAATGACTCACTAGTGCCTTGAAGGTTCTCGCCTTTGGGCTTCTGAACCTTGGCACTGTCTAGTCCAGAAGGAAGAAAGGGAGAGACAAACAAAAGTTGCAGCAGAAAGCCTGACCCACACCGTGGGAACTCTTCTTCTTCTTCTTCTTCTTCTTCTTCTTCTTCTTCTTCTTCTTCTTCTTCTTCTTCTTCTTCTTCTTCTTCTTCTTCTTCTTCTTCTTCTTCTTTGTATTGCTGAAGCTCTGGGACCTGGGGCCTCCCACACAGAGCAGGATGTCCCTTTCGGAGTTTGCTAATTCTTAGGGGTACCACACTGCTGACTTTACCCAAACCCGTCAGTCCTCAGCCTGCTTCCCCCATTCTGTGCAAACCACCCCTTCCCTACACTTCCTCTCCCCATGACTGACCTTGAGACTTCTGCAACAGCCTTCTAGGACTCAGCAGGACTCCTGTCCCAGGGATCTGTACTATGCGATCTTCTTTTACAGAAGTCACTTGTTTTGTTTTGTTTTGTTTTTCGAGACAGGTTTCTCTGTATAGCTTTGCGCCTTTCCTGGAACTCACTTTGTAGCCCAAGCGGGGCCTCTAACTCACAGAGATCCACCTGCCTCTGCCTCCTGAGTGCTGGGATTAAAGGCTTGCGCCCCCAACTGCCCGGCTCAGGAGTCACTTTTGTGTCTGTGTGTCTACCAAACCCAGTTAAAAGGCATCCGTGGCACGTTTTTACCACATACCCTAGAAGAGGATGCTCAAGGATACACTGTACAGAATCAGGTGTGAAATCTTTCCAGTGGATTTTGAGGTCATTCACTTATTCAGCACGTGGATAGTCAATGCACATAAAATTCTAGAGGCACTCTGCTAGGCAAAGTTCCCATTTCACACTGGTAAGCACCCAGTGCTGACCCTGGACAGAGATGGCTGATAAGGGATGGTGCTGACCCAGACTGACTCATTTCCTGTGTCCCCAGTCACAGACCATCACTGCCCAGGGCAGTCTGCTCACATTGAGAGGTCACTCCACACATCTCTGTGTTGATTTTAGTCTGTGTGCAATACTGATATCTATCACCTAGAATTTTATTTCATTATGCCTGTCTGCCTCTCTCTCTTTCACTAGGGTCTCACTATCTAGTGCTGGCCGGCCTAAAACTTGCTATGTAGACCAGGCTGGTCTCCAACTCACCTGCTTCTGCCACCCAAATGTTGAGATTAAAGGTGGTCACCACCATGCCCTTCAGTTGTACCATTCTTTTAAATGGCGTAAACAACACTCATTCCCTTGCAGGTACTCTGACAAAAGGTCTAGGAACACTGTCATTTATGCTAATGGAAATTTAACTTAGGCCACATTGGTTTACAATGGTCTTGTGTCCAATCATAGAAAATGAATAGATGTATGCTCTCTGTCTCGTAGGTGGCGTCTCTACAACTAAACTATCTTGAGATTGTATTTTGCCCCAGTCAGAAAGGCTACCATTAAGAAATCACAAACAGGGGCTGGAGAGATGGCTCAGCGGTTAAGAGCACTGGCTGCTCTTCCTAAAGGTCCTGAGTTCAATTCCCAGCAACCATATGGTGGCTCACAACCATCTGTAATGAGATCTGGTGCCCTCTTCTGGTGTGCAGGCATACGTGCAGGCAGAACACTGTGTACATAATAAATAAATCTTTAAAAAAGGAAAAAAAAGAAATCACAAACAAAACAAAAGCTGGACATGTTGGCCCACGCCTTTGATCCTAGCACTCAGGAGGCAGATACATAGTTCCAGAACAGCCAGGACTACATAGAGAAACCCTGTCTCAAACACAAACACAAACACACACACACACACACACACACACACACACACACACACATTAAACAAAGGCTGGCCAGAGAGGGGGTGGCAGGCCTAATACATTGCTGGTGAGAATGTAAATTAGTCACAGGTACTATGGAAATAAACAATAGAAGTTACGCGCGCACACACACACACACACACACACACACACACACACACGAAACCCTAATAATAGAATCATCATATAGTGTATTACTGCTGGGTATTTACCAAAGATGTCCAAGTCAGTAACCACAAAGACACATGCGCAGACATGTTTACTGCTGCATATTTTTCCCCAACAGCTAAGGAGAGGGGCCAGCATAGGCATTTAAGCGTAGTGGATATAGAAAATTCAGTATACACGCACAGTGGAGTTTTATTCAGCCACATCTGAGGACAAAAGTATGCCATTTGCAGGAAAAAAAATTTTTTTTTTCCATCTTTTTTTGATGGAACTGGAGATCATGTTAACTTAAATAAGACAGTTCAGAAAGACAGAGATCACAGGTTCTCTCTCATGTGGAATTACATTGGAATATATATATACATATTCAGATCATATATATATATATATATATATATATATATATATATATATATATATATGATCTGAAAGTAGAAGGGGCAGTATAAGGGAAGAGGAAGGGAATGGGGTGGGAGTGGGGTGGGATGGGGTTGGGGTGGGGCAAGGCAGAGTAACAGGAGTGAATACAAACAAACCATGTGATACATATGTTTGAAAATGTCCTTATGAAATACATCATTTTAAACCGGGCGGTGGTGGTGGCGGCGGCGGCGGCGGCGGCGGCGGCGGCGGCGGCGGCGGCGGCGGCGGCGGCGCACGCCTTTAATCCCAGCACTCGGGAGGCAGAGGCAAGCGGATCTCTGCGAGTTCAAGGTCAGCCTGGGCTACAGAACGAGCTCCAGGACAGGCACCAAAACTACACAGAGAAACCCTGTTGTGAAAAACCAAAACCAAAAAAAGAAAAAGAAATACATCATTCTGTGCTATGAATATTCTAATAAAAATTTTAGAGCTTGGGGCATTAACATTTACTTCATTTGAATAATTAGCACATGCACGAGGCACATAGCCTGTACCTGATTTGTTCCATGAACAGACTAATTGAAACTGTACCTAAAAATGAAAAACTGGGCTGTATGGAGCTGAAGAGATAGTTTTGCAGCAAAGAGCACTTGTGGCTCTTACAGAGGACCTGGGTGTGGTTCCTAGTGCCCACGTGACAGTTTATAAACTCTACCTCCAGTTCCGGGGATTCATGGCTTCCTCCTGGGCTGGCACCAGGTACCCATGCAGTGTACTTGCATACATTCAGGCAGGCATGAGCAGGGCATAAAATAAATGAATAAAAGTGGAAATCGAAAGAAGCTAATTAATCAAAGTCCCCAAGCTCCAACTTACTACTGAGGAGGATTAAGAAAGCTTCTTGTGTAGGAGTCTTCAAAGTGACCATGATATCTGTGTTTTAAGACTGATGGCTAATATGTAATATATATATATATTATACTATATATACATATATATATATCCATTTAACTTTATAATCATCTTCAAAGTTTGAAAGAAAATGTTTAATTGCAATAAAAATAATAAAGCCAGAGAAGGACTTTATCATACAATTAAAACAATGCTCGTGAAAAGTTATCTCAGTGATGAGTGATTCTATTTAAATGGAAGATTATTTATCAGAGATTTAAAGGGGGAAGATAACTTTCTGTCTGAGATTGACATTGCCTTAATCTCCTAAACACAGTTATTCAAAAGTTTCAGGTTTATCTAAACAAATAAATGTTCCTCAAGTTTACCAGTAGGCGTCACTGTTTAAATCTACTAATAACATTTTCCCATCAGAGTTCTGAGCCAGGACTAGTAAATGAGATACATCATTCTGAACACCAGCCTTTCTGTGTAAAGAATATTCCTACAACTCCAGATAACTGAGAGTCTTGAGGATCAGATGGAAATATACGATCAACGTTAATGGTCAATGTTTCCTAAGTTTTATGGTTGTACTGAGGGATTTAATCACTGTCTTATGCTCAAATTATTCAAAAGGCTGGAGAGTTCCCGGAGCTGCACCTACGAATTTTGTTTAAGATCGTAGGCTGCTTTGATAAAAAAAAAAAAAAAAAAAAACTTTTGAAGAAATTAGGAAAAAACCTGAAAATATTTCAAATTCTGGGTCTTCAGAACAATGGTACCTTTGTGGAGTTAACTGAAGGGTTGCATCATGAGAACAAGTCAAACTTCGGAGGCCAAAAAAAAAAAAAAAAAAAAAAAGGAAGGAAGGAAGGAAGGAGAAAAAAGAAAAAGAAAAGGGAGTGGGGGGTGGGGACAGAGGCAGAGAAAGGCAGAGGGAAAAGCACTTTTGCAAAAAGTTGGTTGATATCAAGACTCCCCGGCTTCCTCTGGCCAGGCAGGGGCAGCTAGCCGAGGTCTGCAGTCCCCTGCGGGCGTGCACAGGTCGGGAGACTCGGTTGCTTCACCGAGGGAAACTCGGCGTGCAGCAGCGACCTACGAAGGCTGTAACTGCATTTCTTCCAACTGGAAATCAGAATTCTAAGTTTTCAATGGATTTGGACCTAAAAAATACCCGATACCTTGAGGAAAGGGACAAAAGTAACACCTATACCAGGAGTGGGGTTCGAACCCACGCAGACATATGTCCATTGGATCTTAAGTCCAACGCCTTAACCACTCGGCCATCCTGGTCCCGGCGTGCACTACTGCTTCTGCACTTCCTACAAAGCTTCCACGACCCGTCCTCTTCCTGCTTTTTCTTTTTCCAAAAGGATGCTCCCCGCGCGGGCCGCCCGGCGCTCCCGGCTTTCCCCGCCCCAGCTCCCGAGCGACGCTCGATGGCTGCCGCCCGGATTTCGTGTCGCCGCCGCCGCCGCCGCCGCCGCCGCTCGCTGTCGCCCCGAGCTCTTGGCGGCGGCGACGGAACTGCAACTGCAGGAGCGGCGCGCGGGCCGGCGCTCCGAGCGGGCGGGCGGCTCGGCCCCGCCGGCTCGGCTCGCACCCTGGAGGTGCGCGGGCGCCGCACACAAACCCCAAGGCTTAACTTGTGCGCTCCGGAGCCGCCGGGTGACCGAGTCCCTGCGGTGGTGTGGGGACGGGTCCGCGGGGCAAAGTTTCAAGTGTGTTGATTCTCAATCCAACGAGGTGCCGGGGCCCTCCCTGCACCTGTGCGCCGCTTTCCTTTCCCGCCCGTGGGGCAAGACACGCCGGAAGGAGGCTCTGGAGAGAGCAGTGTGGGCAAGGCAGTGTGGCCCAGTCCCTCCCTGGTGGCTGCAGGCACTAATAACCCCTTTGCAGCATCTCAAAGGCAGGGTCAAGGCCTCCCGGGTTCCTGCCACCTAGAGGGCCGCGTTCCCTTGTTTTTAAAAAACTTGTTCGGTGTTCTACTTTCGTTTTTATCGCCGTGATAAAACACCCTCAACAAGTGGCAGTTTAGGGGTCAGGGTCACTTATGTGCATGACCCTGGCCGTCACCCAATACCCCAGGGCCCCGGCTAGGTGTTCTGCAGCAGCGGACAGGGAGCTGGTGGCAGAGCTTTGACCTGACCACCCTACGTTGTCCCCGCCAGAGCCTGTTGGTACAGGGCCGGTGACTTCTGTCTTTGACTATAAATTGACATAGATCTGTCTGGTCCTGCCTCCCGAGCCACCCAAATGTGGCTTCTATTGTGCTTTCTGCATCCTTCAAAGCTTGGGTCCTGGGACCCTGACAAGGAGAGATGATGGGATGGAGAAAGGACAGACCCACGGACACACATACCATGAAGCTGGGATCAGGTGGGCGTCTCCTAACAACTCAGTGTGCTTATTAGGTACAGCAGAGGAGAAGGGGTTAGCTAACCTTGGTAAGTGGTCTCTGTAGGTGTGCAGTCCCCTAGTCTTTGCACACACTGGTCAACCGCCCACAAACACAGTCAGACCCCAGAGAAAAACTTCGCCTTTGTCTCGTGCCTGCATGGATCATATGGGTAATGGCTTTGCCAAATTGTTCCCTGGGTCAGAGGCCTCGAAGCCCTTGGACATGTCAAAATGCACATTCAATCTGGCTTTCACTCGGGGCTTCCTCTGCCCCCTAGAGCTGAGTGCATGGGAAGTCAACTAATCAGGTTAGTGAACGGCTCGGGTCCTTCCTGGTAGATGTCATAAAGAGATGTGTGGATTGAAGTTCCCAGAGACAAAAAGAAAAGCTGCACCTGTGTAAAAGATCCTACAAGGTGAATTGAATGATTACCCTGGGTTATTTTTAGTCCTCTGAATAGCTGCTCATTGCCCACCTCTGTGTTGGACCTGATCTTCGTGTGACTGTGAGTAAATGCTTTTGAAATGTACCGAAACCCCTAGGCTCCACCAGGCCAAGAGCTAAGAGTATCATCAGACATCATTGGAAGCAAAAAGCAAAGATTCTGTGCTTTGTAGCAACAGTCTACCTGCGAGTCCCATCAATGTTTTTGAAAAGTGATTTATGACTTTCTTTTATTCACTAATAAAAAAAAACAACTTCACAAACTCTTACCACATTGGAACATGATATTCAAAGTAATGTAAATCTGTGTTCCGGGGCTATGGCTATTCAGATTTAGCTCCAGAATAAACTCTCTTATTCCCTTGGAAGTGAGTGCTGTGTTTTTGCATTGATAACAGATAAGGTTAATGGGAACAAGGGAGAATTAAGGCTTTGTGGTGTGTATCTATGATCTCAGTGTAGCCATGTTCTATACAACAGCGTTTCCACCAGGGTCGCATAAGAAATAACGATCTCTTAAGGCAGAATGAAGCCGAAAGTTTCTGATGACCCAGTGCAGGGCGGCTGCCGCAGAGTAGCATGGTATTCCTGCATTTACGGTGATGCTGGTGTGAACAGACCCTCTCTGGCTCTGCCGGTGGTACAACAGCTGACTCCTCTAATTACATACACCATTAATAAAAGCGATAAGTGGCTATATTACCACTTTATGTTTTTATTGCTTTCTTGTGTGTCTGAGTACTCTGGGTCTCAGCTCATTATTTTAATTTTCTTTTTTTAAATTGATGTTAAAATTAACGTGCAAAGCAATGAATTTCATTGTGGCATTTTCCCATAGCTCATCCCTCTTCCCAATGGTCCTTCCCTTGTGACCCGTGACCCTCTACTTTTGACTCTCATTCTTCCCCCAAATAGTTCCCCCTTCTGTTTCATGTCAGATGTATTTTATTGTCCTTCTTCCCTCTTGCTCTCCTAAAACCTCTTCTTCCTCTCTCATGGTTCCCTTTCTACCCCTCCTCACCACATACTCACATGGGGTGGGGAGAAAAAAGATTTAACTCTAGAGTCTGTACATGAGAGAAAGAATGTGTATTTGTCTTCCTAAGTCTAGCTTATTTCACTTAAAGTAATGTTCTCCAGGATGCTGGTTAGGTTTTTGGTTTTTATTTTGTTTTTGTTTTTGTTTGTCAACTAGGACACAAGCTACAGTCATCCAGGGAGAGAACATCATTTGAGAAAAATTCCTCCATCAGATTGACAAGTGTGTGGGGAGTTTTCTTCATTAGTGATTAATGTGAATGGGCTTACCCCACTGTGGGTGGTAACACCTCTCTCTGGTCAAGTGGTCCTGGGCTGTATGAAAAAGCAAGCTGAGTGAGCCGTGAGAACAAGCCAGGAAGCAGTGTTCCTCCGTGGTTTCTGTTTCATTTTTGTCTCCAGGCTCCTGTCTTGAGTTCCTGCTCTGAATTCTCTCAGTGACGAACTGACGTGTAAACCACACAAACCGTTTCTTCCTTAGGCTGCTTCTCGAAGGGGTTTTATCACAACAATATGTTAGGTCCGAAGCAGGTCCTCCAAATGATGTGATGCCGACAACGTCCTGCATGGACTCAGTTCAGGAAGGACTCTGGATAAACAGAAGGATCGGTGGCCAATAAACAAAAGCCTACACTCAGAAATCTTGTGATTCAGGTTTTGTTTGCCAGTTGCTTCTGGCAGGCAAGATGTTAGGTCCCAAGTGGGTCCCCAAAATGGCAGCGCTGGGTTGTTTTTTTTTTTTTTTTTTTTGTTTGTTTTTTGCTATTGTCTTTGAGTAAGGGCCTCCCATAGCCCGAGCTGACCTTAAATTCTTTAATGTAGCCAAGGATGGCCTTAAACTTCTGGTCTACCTTTCAAGTGCTAGGATTACAAGCCTGTACCACCGTGTCCAGTTTTATGTGGTGTTGGGGATCAACTCAGGCCTTTGTGCACGCTAGCGAGCACTCTACCAAGTAACCTACACCCCTGGTCCTTACAGCCATCCCCTCCCCCTCCCCCTCCCAAAGATTAAAATGAGAGCAGTTTGCAGTCAGAGGAAAACGGGGTGACTTGGGTGCCCGCTGCCGACATGTACTGACAACACAGAAGATATCTTGTGTGGTGCTGGTTCCCTGTTATACATGTTAAGGAAGTGTGGGGTCATCCGTGGTCAGCCTTCTCCCGACCAGGGCTTGGAAACGGTCAGGAACAAGTAGCAAAGCATGAGATGAACAAAACCGCCTGCAAAGAGGAACGAATAAAGGACAGTATCCAGGGCCACCGAGTCCACAAGGAGGCAAACTCAGGGTAAGCAGGCAAGTTCATTCCAGTCTTGTGAAAGACACGTGACGCAAGTGCTTTAACAGGAACTGGGGAGCAACAGACGTCCCTTCCTCATTTCCCCGGTTGTCTTCATCTAGCTGGTGATTTACGGTAAAAGGTGTGTGTATGTGTGCAGCTTAGTCCGTGGCACACCCTGTGAGCCAAATCCACACAGTGTGCACTTGGAGGGCTCTTTCCCTGGGCAGACAAGTCAGGAGTTGAGTTGATGCTATAATTTCGAGCGTGTGAGTATTTGCCGTTGCTATTTTATCTTGCAAATTGGAAGGAGGAGTTCAGCTACTCCATCACTACACGGCGGACCTCTGATCTATCTACAGCCCTCCTTGGAGGTATAAACCACAGTATTTACTTTGCATTTAAGGCTTTGTGTGACTTAAAGCTTGGAGAACAATACCCGTCTTTAACACTTTTTTTTCCTTCCAAAATAAAAAGTAGGGCAAATATGGAAACAATGGACTAAAGAGAATTAACACATTGTTCTCTGCCTGTTCATCCACTATAGAGCAGTGCATCGGGGAGGAGGTGGTCAGAACAGCCTGGACGCTTCAGTGGCCTCCAAAATGGCGTGGCCCTTTTCACTTTCTATTGGTTTAATTGATTACTTTATTTGTGTTCCCACACCATCCCCCCCCACACCCCGAATGTCTTTTTCTCTGCTTCATTTTTCAGCTCCTCTCTTCTAGGTTTTGGTTCATCTGCTTGGGGGCAAACCTAGAAGGATCTAGGATTCTCTTGCCTTCTTACAGAAAACCTGTTTTCTTTCCTTCTTTTCTCTAAGCACTCTGCCCCTGAGCCACATCTCCCAGATATATATTCTATTTTCTGCCACCTTTCCTTTTTCCCTCCTTCCTCCCCCTTTTAAATATTTATTTTGAGACTCATTCTCTCCCCCCACCCCCACCCCCCATATCCCAGGCTGACCTGGAACTTACTACCTAGTAAGTTGGCTTTACACTCATGGCACTCCTCCTGCCTGAGTCTCTCAAGTGTTGGGTTCACAGGCACTGGTCATGACACTCATCCTTTTATTTTTATTTTATTTTAGACACTAACTCACTAATCCCACCGGATTATTATTTTAAAAGCATCTACTCCAGGTTGTTTTATCTGGCAGCCACAAAAAAAGGAGGGGCCTGCATGCTGCAGGTCCACTTTTAATGCCAAACCAAGAGAGTTAGCAAGAGAGACTGTGATTTCCCACTGGAAATGGGAACTCGTTGAATAATTACCTCCAACACTGATGATGGCTGGTGGGGAGAGTCCTTTTGATGAGGTGTGGAAAGGAGATTCTTAAGTTTCCTTGATGGTTGACTTGCTTCTCCTAAACGCATGCCCTAACACCTTACCACTAAGTGACATTTCTTGTTTGACCGGCTTTTCCCCACCATCCATCAGACTGCAAAGTGCGGCTGAAGATTATGAAGAGACCATGTCACTATGCCCATTTAAGGATGCACCGCACCGGCGCGAACCACAGGGCAAGGCAAAGAATGAGCTAGTCAAACATTCCTGTGTGCAAGAGAGAGCAAGAAAAATTCCTGGGTTTGTCACGTGGAGGCTAAATACCTCCTTTTTTTTTTTTTATTTTTTTTATTGGGGGTGACATTCCTTGTATTGCCCTCTCCCTTGTGGGGATTCTCCGACGGCTGCTTGAGAGACACCTGCCACCCGGATGAAACATCTGTCTATGCCTCAAAGCTCCGAGGAGTTCCCAGCTTAGCAAGTCTAGCTCAGGATCCCCCTGCATCCACTCCTTGCTCTTTAAGTCCTGCAGACCAGAAATGGCCTTGCAGCTGTCTAAGTCACAGACAGTATGAACTGTAAATGAAAACAATTTACAGTGTGTGTGTGTGTGTGTGTGTGTGTGTGTGTGTGTGTGTGTGTTGTGGATGGAATCCAAGGTGTTGAGAATGCAAAGCACACACTACTACTGATCTGTTCTCTAGCCCTACCCCCACCAATTTTTTTGAAAATATTTTTATAGGTTGGAATAAAAGAGAATTTAAAAAAAAAATCCCTTCCAGATGAAATGGTTTTGCAATTTCTTTCTATGCGTATTGCCTGAGTCATACCTTTTCCAAACTATCTCTCTCAAGCTCTGCCTCACAGCAGCCCTTCCTGGGCTCTGTGACAGGGGTGCTGGTCAGTGACTGGGCCTTAGCTCTTCACATTCACTGTCTTTTTTTTTTTTTTTTAATTAATTTATTCTTTAACAATTTCACATACACACATGCAAACTCACACACACACACACACACACACACATTACATTCAAGTTATACTCTTATCTACCCCCACACATTCTTAATCCTCACCTCAAGTCTCCATCCCATTTTTAGGTCTTTTTGTTTTTGCTTTGTGACACCCTGGGTTTAACTGGTCACATGCGTGGACATGGAGCTACTCATTGGAACATCATTAACTCACTTGTGGCTATATCACTGAATACACTGACTTCCTCTCCAGAAATCGTATTCATTCATTCATTCATTCATTCATTCATTCATTCATTATTATATTATTTAGTATGTATACAATGTTCTGCCTGCATGTATGCCTGCACACCAGAAGAGGGCACCAGATCTCATTATAGGTGGCTGTGAGCCACCCATGTGGTTGCTGAGAATTGAACTTAGGACCTCTGGAAGAGCAGCCAATGCTTTCTTAACCTCTGAGCCGTCTCTGCAGGCCCTCTGCAGAAATCCTACCTTCTGTTGTTACCCCTGGACAGGACTGAGCCCTGTGAGCCCCTCTCCCATCTGTGACTGAACATCTGGCAGCTCAGTCCTCCGTGGGCAGCTGTGAGTTCATGAGTGCCATGGCATTCCATAGCCTTCCTGCCACTGTCTGAGTCTTAATTACTTCCCTCCCTTCTCCTGGGATGTTCCCTGACCCTTGCAGGGGATGGCATAGCTGCCCATTTAAGACTGAACACCCAACAGGCGCTCGTCCTCAGAACCTTGGCCAGCCAAGAGCCTTCATTGACCCCTATTCATTGCAAACAGAAGCTTCTTTGATCAAAGCCGAGGATAGCACTAGTCTATGGCTGTAGACATAAGTATGTAAGAGGTAGCTTACCATGTCAATTCAGTACAACAAAAGTAATAGGTTCATTCCTAGTGATTACGACTTCCCTGAGCATGGGCCTTTGACCAAATTCACAGCATCACATGCCTCTCTATTGTGAAATGGGCCTCAGCATCAATCAGAGATCGGTTGCATACCCTTGTAAGAGTTGTGCCACCATTATAGCAGTAAACACATCTTGCCTGGCAAGTGGTATTGTCGTGTGTAAGGTCCAAAGCTGGAAAAAAAACAAAACAAAACAAAACAAAACAAAAAAAAAAAAACACTTGATTTTTCCCCTCCCAGCTCCCTGCGTAGGAACTTCTGATATGATGAAAAGACAGCTGTGGGGTTGTAGATTTAGCTCAGTGGTAGAGTGCTTGCCTAGCAAGTGCAAGGCCCTGGGTTCGGTCCTCAGCTCTGGATAAAAAATAAATAAATAAATAGAAAGACAGCTGAGAGGAAGCTCAAACCCAGTATGGTTTCTTTGTGTTCTACAACCAAGTATATAAAGTATTTGGCAATAGTTTATTGCTGTCCAGTTCTGGTGGACAACCAGGAAGAATGGCAGTAGTCTGTATTGTTTTGGGGGCCTCTGGAGCTTTTCTAGACAACAACTCTTCACGAGGTATCTCACATTGGACACTGAGATTGAAATTCAATAACCTATGACTTCCGGGATGGGCGTTATCCGCCCTAGACCTTTACTTTTTGCTCAGCCTTTTCAAATTGCCTGTTCAAATTGCCCAGGTCATTCACGCTCTGATTTCAGTGTATCAGTCCCCACCAAGACTCATGTTTAGGCTTGGTGTCCACAAAGCAGTGATTATCAGGAGGCAGCCAAGTAGGACATGTTTGGATCATGAAGAGAGAACCCCATGAAGAGACTGATGGTTTCCATGCAGAAGTGAGTTCACCCTTTTTTGAGACTGGATTTTATGACTAATACAGAGAATAGGTTGTGATAAGGAATATTCTCTCCTTTGTCCCCTTTCTCTTCATATACATTTCCTTCCTTTCCATGATCCATGCAAGGATCAACACAAGGCTTTCACCAGAAGCTCAGCATTTGTACTCCAGCTTCCAGATTGATGAGCTTAAGAAACCTCATTCCTTTATATGTTACACAGACTCCGGTATGTTGTTATAGCACTGAAAAAAAAATCAGGTAACATAGAAGAGAAAAATTCAGCAACGAAACTGAGATTTTTGAAAAATTTAAATGAATAAAAATATATCACACAAGGAAATGTCACCAATGATTTGACTCACCTTAGCTCAGAAGAACCAATGGAATTATGTAAAATTAAAACACTGCACAAGAGCCCAGACCAGGCACATTCAGAGAGGATTGAGGAAAGGGATAACTGAAAAAAAGATGTGTGAAATGCTATATGGATACTTACTACTTTATAAGTGTAGTAAAATATGTAACTTAAAGAAAAAAGAGTGGGAGGTGGGTGGAGAGATGGCTCAGTGGTTAAGAGCATTGGATGCTCTTTCGGAGGACCTGGGTTCATGAAGTCCCAGCATCTACATGGTGGCTCATAACCACCTACCACTTCAGTTCCAGGGACATCCTCTTCCAGCTTATGTAGGTGCACACAGTGCACAGACATACAAAGGAAAAACACCCATATACAAAAAGAAAAAAAGAGTTTGAAGGAGGCACCCTACAAGGGAAAGGTAATGCTCTTTTCAAAAGCCACAGGTTATAAAACAAAATGCCCTGTGCAAGTGGAGATAATTCCCTATGAGTTGTTGGATAGGGAGGTCCCAAACAATACAGAGACTATTGATGTTGCTCTTGGTTGCCTAATGATGAAAAGACCTTATTGCTGAAGATACCACACACTTTGATCACAGGACATAGAGAAATCAAGCTGGAACTCACCTAGAAGTCTCCTCCCTGCTGGCTAACTGTCATAGTGTTGAAAGGTCCTACGCAGTCTTCTAGAGGAGAAAAGTCATCAACTGTCTTACCTAGCTGTGTCTCCTGTGAACTACAACACCAATTGCTGGTGTGACAGTGGCATGAATGTTATCAATCTAACCAACCACTTTATGATTAGATTTAAGGACCACTACACAGAAAAGAACTCACGCCTTGTGCTATAAACTGGCCAAGAACCTGCATCTGGGGAGGTCATGGACCCTAGGGGAACAACCTACTACTACTGTTTTGATAAATGGAAATGCTATCAAACTGTTTTCTAAATACTTAACTTTATATAGAGAGATCAGTGCTGCTCTCCGCCTTCATCAGAGAAGCTCCTTTTTCAGGGAGACAGTGATTAACACAGCGGTTCATAACTGGTCAAAGAGACTAGGAGACAGTGGACTCTTCAGCCCTAAACAGGATAGCTATCTCATTCTCCAATGGTGTCACTGGCTTTTCTGTCGTGGTGATAAAATGCCGTGACCAGAAGCTACTCACGGAGGACTGTGTGTATTTTGGCTTGCAGTTCCAGAGGGATAAGAATCTATATCGTGTTGGGGAAGGTAGGGCACAAGCAGCCGACTTGGGGTCTGGAGCAGGAAGCTGAGAACCCACATCCTCAGCTACAACCGTGAGGCAGAGAGAGAACTGGAAGTGCCCCAAGACTTTCAGTCTGAAAGCTCACCCCTAGGGATCTATTTCTCCTAGCAAGGCTGTCCCACCAAAGCCTTACAAATGGTGGCACCAAATGGAGAGCAAGTGTTCAAATGCCTAAGACTATAGAAGGCATGTCTCAGGCTAGCGAGATGGCTCAGCGGTTAAGAGCACTGATTGCTCTTCCAGAGGACCTGAGTTCAATTCCCAGCAACCACATGGTGGCTCACAACCACTTGTAATGAGATCTGACGCCCTCTTCTGGCCTGCAGGGATATATGCAGGAAGAACACTGTATAAATAATAAATAAAGAAATAAAGAATTCCATTCTTTAAAAAAAAGGCATGTCTCACTCAGATGGACACACCTACCCCCTCCCAAGGTTCAGGGGACATCTTGGAAGTGGAGATAGAAAGATTACAAGGGCCAGAGGTTGCCGGGGGAACTGCTGGGAAACAGTGTCTTCTAGACAATTCCAGACAAGACATGGCTGATGCACTCAAATCTCACTGTAGCTGTGGTGACTTGTACAAGACCTACATAAGACTGAGTCTATCAACATTTTATCATGGAAGGAAGAAGGGCTCATGAGGTCCAGTCTCTCTCTTGGGAGCAACAGCTAATATTATCTACAGGAGCTTCATTTGTTTTTTTAAAGATTTATTTATTTATTATGTATACAGTGTTCTGTCTGCATATACACCTGCAGGCCAGAAGAGAGCACCAGATCTCATTATGGATGGTTGTGAGCCATCCTGTGGTTGCTGGGAATTGAACTCAGGACCTCTGGAAGAGCAGCCAGTGCTCTTAACTTCTGAGCCATCTCTCCACCACCCCCCCTTTTAAAGCAGTGTAGCCACTGAGAAGTTACCCATGCTCCAGTAAAGCATCTTCCACCCATGTTCATGCAGGCAACCTGTTTACACTCAGTCTGTCACACGCATGAGACTTGTAAGTGAGAGAGAGAGGACTTGGGGAGAGGAAGGGTCTCAGTGAAAGGAGAATAAGAGAGTAATGGGGAGTGAATGGGAATAAAATTCATTAATTCATTGCATGAATCTGTCAATGAATTGAAAAGTACATAAATAGAAAAAAGGCCACCCCCCGCCCCCCGGCAAATTAACAGACTGATGAGTCAGTCTATGGAATGAGAAAATAATATTTGCCAATTGTACACCAGACAGGGACTTAGCAGAGATGCAAAAGTTAAATATCAAAATATCAAATTATACAGTAAAGAGACAGACTAACGATTAGACAGGTCTCAAAAGATTACATACAACTGGCCAAGGAATCTTTGAAAAAGTATTCAACATTCTTTGCCATCAGGGAAATGCAAATTAAAACCACTTTGGTACTCTATCTCAACCCAGTCAGAATGGCTATCATTAAGAAAACAAAACTCAGTCAGGCAGGGTGGTGCACGCCTTTAATCCCAGCAGTCAGGAGGCAGAGGCAGGTGAATCTCTGTGAGTTCAAGGCCAGCCTGGGCTACAGAGTGAGTTCCAGGAAAGGCTCCAAAGCTACACAGAGAAACCCTGTCTCAAAAACAAACAAACAAATAAACAAATAAAAGAAAACAAAACTCAACAACAACTCATGAGTATGTCAGGGGTGGAGGTGCTTTATACATTGATGGTGGCAATGGAAACCGGTGCAGCCACTGTGGAAGTCAATATGAATGTAACTAGAAAAATTGAAAGTGGAATGGTTCTTTAGAGGAACAGGAAGAGGATAGAATGAATATGGGATTTCTTAGATTGGCTTACATGATATGGTCTGAGCCCTCTAACGATGGATACCTCACACCAGAAAGGCTGAGAATCCAGTAGCCTTTTGATGAATCCAATACCTGTTTGATCCACAAGACTGAGTGTTTCAGAAGTCCCAATGTGGTGTTGAAGGCCTGGAGGATCCCTGGAGAACCACTGGTCTTCAGTCCACATAAGCAGCCTGATGGAGCTGGGTTATGATATCAGCAAAAGAACGTAGTAGCAGCAGCAATGCAGTAGATGGACTTGCAAGCAAGAGCGAAGGCAGGCATCTTCTTTTGCCTGGGCTGTCACGAGAGGTGCTGTCCACATTTACAGTGGGTCTTTCCACTTCAACCCATCTGACCGAGAAAGCACCTCCCAGGAGTACAGTCCCAGAAGCTTATCTTTTCAATGATTCTGGATCCAGTCAAGTTGACAACCAACATCGACAATACCACTGCAGAGCATATACTTGAAGGCCTCTAATTAACATGTAACAGAGATTCTTGAATGTCTGTTTTTATTGCTGCACTGTTCACAATAGCCAGAAAATGGAGCTGGTCTAGATGTCCACCGATAGATAAATGGATGCATAAATATGATACTACACAAAATGGAATTTTATTCAGCCATAAAGAAAAATAAAATCATGATATTTTAAGGAAAATGGGTGAAAGTAGAGATCATTATGTTAAATGAAATAAACCACACTCAGGCCAGGCATGGTGATGCATGATGTCTTTAATCCTAGATCCCAGAAGGCAGAGGCAGGAGGATCTTTGTGAATTCAAGGCCAGCCTGGTCTACATAGTGAGTTTAAGGACATTCAGGGCTACATAGAGAGACCCTGTCTCAACAAAAACAAACAAACAAACAAACAAACAAGCAAAAGCTCAGAGATAAGCCAGACTCAAAAAGACAAACACCACATGCTTTTTCTCACATTCAGAGTCTAGATTTAAATCTCTCTCACCCCCGTGTCTCTCTGTCTCTGTCTGTCTGTCTGTCTGTCTGTCTGTCTGTCTCTCTGTGTGTGTGTATTTCATAAGTAAATAAAAGAGAGGAGGAAAATATTTTAATGGAGAGAAGAGGAAGGAAGAAAAACAGAGTACCGGAATGCACGTGACCTGATAGCAGAGGGCAGTGGGAGGGCAGGGGAGAGGGGTGGTTGGTTATTATGTGAGGGGAGGAACAGGATCAGCAAGAGGTGGGTAGGATGGGTGGAGGTGGGAAGAGAGTGAGGTGAGAGGGATGAATAAGAACAAAATAAAATGACGTTTATGTACAAAAATACCATACTGAGTCCCATTACCATGCATATTAACTGGAGGGAAAAAAACCACATTATTTTGTATGCTAACTAGAAAATTAATTTGAAAAAATATAGGGTAAAATTACCAGTTGGTGTTATGTGATAACATCTATTCAAAGTATCTTTGTATACATACGAACAAATGAATAACTTAAAATGTTGCTACACATTAAAGAAAACATACACTCTTAAAGCAGAAGTTTATTCTATATAAGGACAATTGTCCATTCCATAACATGTATTGGGAATGAAGACAATATGGTGTGGGGATGGCTTCCTCCTGGCTTCTTCATACTCTGTTGCTAATAGCCATGCTGTATTAATTGCAGTGATTTTCAGTGCTGTTAAGAGCAAGCCCACTTGTGAGTCTGATTATAACTGTTTCCAACCGTCAATATTAACTGCAACGGACAGGGTGCACACTGCAGTTGGAAATACTTTGCAAATTTCAATGAAAAAGTAGAGAAGAGGCTAGGCGGTGGTGGCACACACGCCTTTAATCCCAGCACTCAAGAGGCAGAGGCAAGGGGATCTCTGTGAGTTTGAGGCCAGCCTGGGCTACAGAGTGAGTTCCAGGAAAGGCTCCAAAGTTACAAAACGAAACCCTGTCTCAGAGAGAGAGAGAGAGAGAGAGAGAGAGAGAGAGAGAGAGAGAGAGAGAGAGAGAGAGGGAGAGGAGAGAGAGAGAGAGAGAGAGAGAGAGAGAGAGAGAGAGAGAGAGAGAGAGAGAGAGAGAGATGGGGCTTTATGTGTAAACTTTCCCCGATATGATGCCTACTCTTGACTGTCAACTTGACAGGAGCTAGAATCATTGTCGAGATAAGCTCCTGGGCATGCCTGTGAGCGATCATCTAGATTAGGTTGATGGAGGTGGGAAGAGCCACCCTAAATGTAGATGATAGCATTTCATTGGCAGCAGAAGAGGAGAAAGGGAGCCGCTGGCCACAGCCTTCCTCGCTCCCTGCTTCCTGGCTGCAGCTACAGTGTGAAGAGCTGCATTCTGCTCCTGCTGTGACTTCCTAGCTATGATGAGCCGTATCCCCCAGGACCATGAAGCTGACAAAAATGCTTCCTCCACCAAGTTGCTCCTTGGCAGTCATTCTGTCACAGCAGTGAGGGGACCAACAAATACACCCTGTTTTAATCTTAGGGCACACTGTCTTCAGTAGTTCAGAGATGTTAACTTTATGCATAGCTTGAAAAATATTTATATGGTGATATTTTATTTGTACTGAAATGTGATTTTATTTGGATGTTAATAAATAAAGTTGCCTGGGGGTCAGAGCTAATAGCAAGCCATAGCAGAAGTCTGGCAGTGGTAGCACACACCTTTAATCCCGATCACATGACAGGCAGATCTCTGAGTGTTCAAGGACACCACCAGCATGGAGACACACGCCTTTAATCTCAATACCAACCATCAAAGACCTGGAGGTCTATATAGATGGGCAGTGACAAGGAGGTCATATGGTTGGGTTTACAACCAATGAGAAGGCAGAATAGAACATCTATAAAAAGGCAGAAACACAGGAAGTAGCGTTCTTGCTGAGGGAAGGACAGGAGCAGCAGTGAAGGGTAGGGTTTTTAGCACTTAGCTATTACTCTGACCTCTTGGACTGTCATCTCTGCATTGGCTCTGTGTTTCTTATTTAACAATTTGGTTACATCTACATATTTACATATGACATTTCACTTGAAACTGTGGGTATTGTTCTTGCTAGTTTTTTTGTTTGCTTATTTTTTTTTTTAATGTTACAGAAGATCAAGTTATCTAGGAAGAGGGAATCTCAACTGAGAAAATGTCTCATTGGATTGACCCATAGGCAAGTCTGTGAAGGGACTTTCTTGTTTAATGATAGAGAAGGGTCCAGCGCACTGTGGGTAATGCCATCCCTGGGCGGGTGGTCTTTATGGTATAAGAAAGCAGGCTGAAGGAGACAGTAAGCAGCACTCCTCCATGGCGTCTGCTTCATTTCCACCCTCCAGGCTCCTTCCTTGAATTCCTGCCCTGACTTCCCTCAGTGATGGAGTGTAACCTGAGCTGAAATACTCTTTCCTCCCCAAGTTGCACAACAATGAAAACCCTAAGCCAGGTATTTTAGGGGGGAATATTGGGGGCTTGAACCTCGGGCCTTGTAGATACTGTTTTTAAGCAAATGTAAGGGCACCGGTACAAAAAAAAAAAAAAAAAAAAAAAAAGCAACATGCTCTTTCCAAATTGCTATCATGGAGAACCAAATACCTTCTGTGACTTGAGCATAAATATTTTGAATGAATGGCTCCAGAAACATTTTACCCATATTATTGTGTATACAAATACATCCTCAATGAGGAGCTTTGCTGTTCATTTCTGGAGTTTTCACCTATAACCTGCTGTGTTAGTCTGCTTGGCTATATCTAAAATTTCTAGCATTTAGCTACTCAGAAGTAGCAATTATGTATGTTAAAACAGTTTACCAGCACTCAGTATGCCAAGGCCAGAGGATCATGAGTTTGAGACTAGTGTGAGCTACATAATAAGGGCCTGTCAGAAAGGAAGGAAGGAAGGAAGGAAGGAAGGGAGGGAGGGAGGGAGGGAGGGAGGGAGGGAGGAGAGAGAGAGAGAGAGAGAGAGAGAGAGAGAGAGAGAGAGAAAGAAAGAAAGAAAGAAAGAAAGAAAGGGAAGAAAAATGAATGTATGATTTCAGATGTTCACCCTCTGCTTTAAAAAATATATTTTTGTGGTGTGTGTGTGAGAGAGAGAAAGGAGAGAGAAATAAGTAGACATCCCGTGGGAGTCAGTTCTCTCTGCCATTATGGGCTCTAGGGATGGCACTCTTGTCACCAAACTGAGGTAAGCGCTTTTATCTGCTGAGCAATCTCACTGGGCCCATCTTCTGCTCTTAAGAATTTTCATTCTGGGGGCAGGAGAGATGGCTCAGAGGTTAGGAGCACGGCCTGCTCTTCCTGATGGACCTGAGTTCAGTTCCCAGCAACCACATGCTGGCTCACAACCATCTGTAATGAGATCTGGTGCCCTCCTCTGGCGAGTGTGTACATAATAAACAAATAAGTAAACAAACAAACAAATAAATAAACAAATATTAAAAAAGAATTTTCATTGTGACCTTTTCCTTCATGCCACACACAAACTGGCATTACTATTTGAAGTCTGTAGCATCACCACAAGGTCTTGTCCCATGTCACCTTCCAGAGTCTGCCAAGTGAATGTCCAGGGGGCAGGAACTAACCCTATATCACCTCTCGTAAGACTGAGCACCCTTTCCAAAGGACAAAGCTGGACTTTCATTATCAGCTCCTGGAGGGGCTGGGGGGTGTTATGGAGGGTGTGGGAGAGGTAACTGATGCCTTCCCCTGAGGTCTGTGCTCCAGCCTCCGTCACTTCCCAGAGTGCCTCGTGGAGCCTATGATTGTGTGTTGGGAAGACTCTCAGGAACAAGTCCTAGCCAAACTGTGTAACTGATTTCATGTGGGTATGATAACAGAACAGAATACAACAGAACAGCAGGGTCCACTAGAAGCAAGCAGGATTAGAATAGTTACCACTGTGGAAACAGCTTTATCAATAGGATTAGTTAGGAAAAAAAGTGTTCTACCCAGATGTGGTGGCACATGACTTTAATCTCAGCACTGAGGAGGCAGAGGCAGGAGGAAGTTTAAGACCACTCTGGCCTACATAGTAAGTACCAAGCCAGCTGGGACTATATAGTGAGACTTTGTCTCAGAAAAAAAAAAAAGAATTATGCAGACACAGAAAATTGTTTACTTTCATAATGGTTCTAAAAAAAAAGAGAGAGAGAGAGACAAAAAAAAAAAAAAGAAAGGAAGGAAGGAAATTCTTCCAGAGTTCAAATAAATTTATGGACTGTTCCTTCTTGCAGAAAATAGCTGGTTTCCATAGACAGACTCTTTTATCTACAATAAAAACTTGGAAGCCAGGCAGTGGTGGAGCACACCTTTAATCCCAGCACTTGGGTGGCAGAGCCAGGCTGATCTCTGTGAGTTCGAGGCCAGCCTGGTCTACAGAGCGAGCTCCAGGACAGGCACCAAAACTACACAGAGAAAACTGCTGTGGATATCACTCTATATAAATAAAACACTGATGGCCAGTGACCAGGCAGGAAGTATAGGCGGGACAAAGAGAGAGGAGAATTGGGGAAACAGGAAGAAGGAGGAGAGACACTGCAGCCATAGCCAGGACAAGCAGCATGTAAAGACAGACGCTGGTAAGCCACCAGCCACGTGGCAAGGTATAGATTTATAAAAATGGGTTAATTTAAGATATAAGAACAGTTAGCAAGAAGCCTGCCACGGCCATACAGTTTGTATGCAATATAAGTCTCTGTGTTTACTTGGTTGGGTCTGAGTGGCTGTGGGACTGGCGGGTGACAAAGATTTGTCCTGACTGTGGGCAAGGCAGGAAAACTCTAACTACAAAAACCTGTCTCGAAAAACCAAAAACCAAAACAAAACAAAAACCCCCAAAAACCTTGGGTACTGGGACTGTGTGGAAGCTCCCCTCTCTCCTTTAGTGAAAGGGGAACACCCCAGTAGTTAGCTGATAAAGAAACCAGACAAGTCTAAGAAGAAGAGGGTGGGGGAGGGGCTCACTTCGTACAGTTCTCATATCGAACTATGAAAGCAAAACTATCCCCAGGGCTAGTATTGGGAGCTGTGCGGCCTAGTTTCAGATCGGCAGGTGACTCCCTGACCAGTGGGTTTCCTGAGGGCAAGGAATGGATTCTCACTTGGCAAGGACCAGTAATCCTCAGGGCAGCTTAGGAATTTGCAAAATTCGTGTAGCTTGCAGGCTCCTCTTTTCTCTTTCATTATATTGGTGATTCTTTGGGTGGTTTTTAGTTTTACTTTGTCAGTTACACAAGCAATAGCTGTAATTTACCCTGGAAATTCTGTTCTTTCTCAAATATTTTCCCCTAAGATTGATTCAACAGGGGAGGCAGAAAGGGGAACAATGGGGGCTTTCATAATGATCATAATGGGTTCCTTAAATTGTGATGTATTTCTTAAAGTAAAAAATAGAAGTGGCCGGGTGGCGGCGGCGGCGGCGGCGGCGGCGGTGGCAGCAGCAGCGCACGCCTTTAATCCCAGTGCTCTGGAGGCAGAGCCAGGTGGATTTCTGTGAGTTCGAGGCCAGCCTGGTCTACAAAGTGAGATCCAGGACAGGCCTACAGGTCTACAAGTGAGATCCAAAACACCACAGAGAAACCCTGTCTTGGGGGAAAAAAAAGAAAAAGAAAGAAAAAAAAGAAGAAGCCAATAATAAAGCTGTTCCTGTAACCTTAGTTTAAAAAAAAAAAATACTGTTTAAGTATAAATAAAGATGGCCTGGGGCCACTTGAGTGCAATCTTCTTTTTTTTTTTTTTTTTTTGGTTTTTCGAGACAGGGTTTCTCTGCGTAGTTTTGCGCCTTTCCTGAAGCTCACTTGGTAGCCCAGGCTGGCCTCGAACTCACAGAGATCCGCCTGGCTCTGTCTCCCGAGTGCTGGGATTAAAGGCGTGCGCCACCACCGCCCGGCCGAGTGCAATCTTCTTGGTGGTCAGAAGTTTTCCTTGCATTGATACCCCTTCCCAGCTTCCGGACCTGAACCTGTACTGAGGTTGGACCCCGGCAGGCTAGTTTTTCTCACTCACAAATAGATCAGTGATCCCCAAAGAGCTCCTATTCCTCTTCTCTTTTAAAACTGTACCTTTTCTGGGCAATGGTGGTACACACCTTTAATCTGAGCACTCAGGAGGCAGAGGCAGGCAGACCTCTGTGAGTTCAAGGCCAACCTAGTCTACAAATCGAGTTCCAGAACAGCCAGAGCTACACAGTGAAACCCTGACTCAAATAAATTAAATAAATAAATAAAAATTTATATCTTCTTAGGAACTCAGGTCTACAAATCGAGTTCCAGAACAGCCAGAGCTACACAGCGAAACCCTGACTCAAATAAATTAAATAAATAAATAAAAATATGTATCTTCTTAGGAACTCAAGATAGATGACTCCCAACTGAAATCACGCATGTAGAAGGAATTCAGAGTGCATTCAGGAGACACACTGGTAGTGTGGTGACCAAGGTCTGGAACATCACCTCAAAGTTTTCAAGTGGAAGCAAATCTCTAAAACCTGAAAAAGGTAACTCAGGGCACCGTGACAGAAATTCTTTTGCTGCGAGTTTCATGCACCTATTGTAGTTGGGGGTGGGGGGGAAGTTTAACAATAATTGAAAAAAATAACAATTATCTTCAATGGGTCAAGATACAAACAGAAAAAGATAGTTATAGTGTCATGTTTATTTGAAAAATGGGATTTCACTTTAAATCTCTCTGCTTTAATGTCTGTAAGGAATGGTTCACAGTAAGATCAATTATTGTTTCCAAGAACATGATTTTAGTACCTCTAATTGTGTCATGTGTTTTCAAACTTCCCCACTGATCTTCACTCATGACAGCACACAGTTGCTGAAAATAAAGTTTGACCCCAAGTGGACCCTGCAGTCAGGAACGAAATACACTCAAAACAATCAAGGCAACATTCACAAAAACTGCTCTTATTATTTAAATACAGAATTTACAAAAGCCAAGTTAATCCAATGGGCCATTATGTACACAAGTGAGCGAATATTAGTTTGCATTTACACATATATTCATATGAAATTAAGTACAAAGATAAATTTTAAATAAATGTTATCTGTGAAAAATACATAAAACGTGAGTGATAAAAAAAAAGAGTCCAACTTGGGTGCTTGTTCAGTATTTGGTGCTTAAAATATCTGGAAAAGTTATTCATATATATGAGTATATATATATATGAGTATGTATATATACATAACTTGTGGAAGTTATAAAAGGTGAGAGAGATAAGGAAATCGTATGTGTCCAGTGTGGCTTAGTAAGTGGGGGAAGAGGGTCGAGGTAAGGTTTCCACACAGGCAGGACTCACACAGCATAAATAGATGATCAGAAGTGAATGAAATCCAGTTTACCCAAGGTCAGTGCCCCTTGAAAGAACTAAGAAATACCCAAGTGAATGCCACTCAAAATCGAATAGCACCAAGGAACTTTCCAGAGAAGGCAAACGAAGACAAATTTTGATAATGTGCTCATATTGTTAGCGTACGTTCATTTGACTTCCTGCTTTTTGTCTTCAAGACATTGACCTTAGCGACGACATTCGTTCCTCCCCGTGGTGCTGAGTGCTAGGAATCTTATAACGACCTCACACAACTCCAGTGGGAATCTGCCTGCACTGGATGCTAGCAATCATCCTTCGGGACAAGTGCCGGGTTCCAAATCTTGCATCCCAATCCCAACTTTCTTTGTGCTCTGAATTCTGCAGACATCGGGATCCTCTCCCTCGGCCCAGGGCAGGATGCCTTTGGCTGGCACCCTGGACACGTTTCCTTCATGGCACGCACGGGTCAGGTGAAGACCCAAGCCAGCTGCTAGTTGACGCAGGGGCAGCAGAAGCAGCAGATGGTCCTGCAGGGGTTCTTCTTCTTGTACTGCACAGCCTTGCGCACCTGTGCCTTGGCCTCGCCCGTGTAGTCGAGGGTCTTCTGCACGTTAAGTTCGATGACGTTCAGCGTGTCCGCCTGCTTCTCTACCAGCACGGCCATCTGCAGGAAGAGATCGTGCACGTCGCGGATGCGACCCTCCAGCCGCAGCAGCTCGCGGTGGCGGCTCTCTATCTCGTTGAGCGCGGCCCGCGCGCCCTTCACATCGGCCAGCAGGTTCTCGGAGAACACGTCCCACTTGCCCTGCTCGAACATGTCCTCGATCTGCTTGCCCGACACGTCCTTGCCCATGATCTCCAGCTGCCGTTGGATGCGGATCTTGCAGTTGTCGCGCTGTTTCATCTCGGCCTGGTTGTACTCGTACATGGCCTGCTGGAAGGCGAGGGTCAGCGCGCTGTATTGTGCGTGCGAGATGCGTGCCACCGCGGAGTGCTCACCGTGCCGGGCCTGCGCCTGCTCGCTCAGCTCCTTCATGGAGCGCAACTTCTGGTGGATGCCCTCGCCCCGGGTCTTGATGGCCTTGGCGATGGAGTTGGTGTCGCGCTTGATGCTGCTGAGGCGCCGCATGGACGTGAGGAAGCGGACGTTCTGCCTCCCCAGGCGCTTCACGTCGATCATCAGCAGCTGGTTTTCTTCCTGGATGTCCTGGATGACCCTGTACAAGGACTCCAGGATGTGGTCAGTCTCGAACACGATGTCCTCGTGGGGAGCGTCAAAGTCATCGTCCCCGTCTGGGAATTGCTGGTCATAGCTCCTGGACAACTCCAGAAGCTCCGCAAGCCGGTCTTTCATTTTGCCTGCAAGTAGAGACAGCAGTTAGGATCCTGCAGTGACAGATTTTTGTGTTCAGTGGGACTGAATCTCAAAGTAAGGCAACGGTTCTGCTCAGTGCTCCTAATTCCTTTTCCCTGGGTGCATTAAAGGGGCTAAATTTTACTGACAAGTAAAGAAACACTATGATTCAAATGACTCTTGTCATGTTTCACAGCCTTTGCACATCGGCAGTTCACTAACACAGGTGCCCTCAACTCAATCAGTAATTTAAAATTTTAGATGGCTTTCGGAATCAATTTCTTTCTCTTGCTTTTTGTTTCTCCGTCAAGAATTTGACACACTAGCCGTGCTGGAGGTGGCACACGCCTTTAATCCCAGCACTGGGGAGGCAGGCAGGGGCAGGCAGATCTCTGTGAGTCTGAGGCCAGCCTGGTCTACAAAGTGAGTTCCAGGACAGCCAGGGCTACATGGAGAGACCCTGTCTCAAAAAGACCATAAAAAGTTAAGTTGGCTTGATGTATTTGCCGCTTAAAAATGCTGTCATAGGGCTGCGTGAGAGATGACTCTGTGGTTAAGAATGAGGTTCTGCTCTGGCTGAGGACCTGAGTTCAGTTCCGTGAATTCATGTCTGTTGGTTCACAACTGCCTCTAACTCCAGGTGATCCAGTACCCTCTTCTGATCTTCTTGGTCAACTGCACTCATGTGCACATATCCAGACTCAGACAGACAGACAGACAGACACACACACACACACACACACACACACTCACACACACACACACACCACACACACACCAAACAAAACAAAACAAAACAAAACAAAACCGAAGAGCTGAGTGAGCATGGGGTTGTGCGTCCTTTTGCTCCTAAGGCAAAGACTGATATATGTAGTTGGTTGTTTTACTCTTTATTCTTTGTTCTCTGCTCTTTGTGGGGTTTATCATCCAGCTCCCCAATAAATACACACATGGATGCTTATTCTTTCTTACAAGTCCCTGGCCTTAGCTTGGTTTATTTCTAGCCAGCTTTTCTTAACTTAGATGATCCCATCTACCTTTTGCCTCTGGGCTTTTATTTTTATCCTATATACCTTTCTTTACTTCTTACTCCATGGCTTAGGTAGCTGAGTGGCTGGCCCCTGGAGTCCTCTTCTCCTCATTTTCTCGATCCTTGATCTCCTCTTCCCATATTTTTTCCTATTTATTCTCTCTGCCTGCCAGGCTCGCCTGTCCTTTCTCCTGCCTCTCTGTTAGCTGTTCAGCTCTTTGTTAGACCACCAGGCGTTTCAGACAGGCTCAGTAACACAGCTTCACAGAGTTAAACAAAATGCAACATAAACAAAAGTAACAAATCTTTGCATCATTAAACAAATGTTCCACAGCATAAACAAATGTAGCACATCTTAAAATAATATCTCACAACAGGCGTATCTCTATAAATTTGAAGCTAGCCTGGTATATATAGTGAGTTCCATGCTAGCCCCAGCTACATCGTGAGACCCTATCTCAAATGAATAAGTAAATAAATATATAAATAAATAAGAAAAATGCTGTAAAAGTGCTGGGGAGATGGCTCAGAAGAGTCAAGTTTGATCCCCAGCATCTCTACAAAATCTGGATGTGGCAGTGTACACCTGTAATCCCAGCGCTGGGATTATGGAGAGGAGACCCTCCAGGGCTTGGTGGCCAGCCATTCTAACAATCTGGGAGCTCTAACTTCAGCAAGAGCCTCTGTCCCAAACACTAAAGTGACTAAAGTGACTGAGGAAGACACCAACATCAACCTCTGGTCTCCACGTGCTTGCCTACACTCATGCACGTGCACCCTCCCACCCGGGTACACACACACACAAATACACACACACACACACACACACACACACACACACACACACACACACACACACGCATGCACGCAAACACAGGCCACAAAGCAAAACCTGTCTGGAGTAAAACAACACCAAAATAAAGGCAATGCTGGTAATAGTAAGGCGATTAAGAACCAGAATTTGGACCTCAAAGTCAAGTGCTGAGGTGTGCACCTGAGGTTCCAGCTAGGGTCAGGCTGAGGCAGGATGAGCACTTGACCCTCTGAGTTCCAGTAGCACGGCCTGAGCAATACAGCCAGACCCCATGGGAAGAAAAGGTTGAGATTTTTTTGGCTCCTTTCCCCGATATTTTCTAATGGTAAGCATTGTTGACATCTTTCACAACTAAAAATGCTTTATACGGAGAATTTGAATCATACAGTCCTACGACAATAACATAACATAGTCTCATTTATCCATCATGCAACAGAAACGTTTGTCCCTTTCACAAGGTTGGTACAAATCATTGCTAAGACAAAGCAGTGTTTTGTTTTGTTTTTTTCTACATGCACACATTTTCAGTGGAGTGGACATGTGAGTTGGGGCTAGCCTGCCCTTATACGTGGTACTTCCTGGCTAGAAAGAACCTGTGGCAAATATACCAATAGTCACACAGAGGTACTGAATCCCCTGGAGCTAGAGTTACAGAGAGTTGAGAGCCACCCGGTGTGGGTGCTGGGCACTGAAACCCAGTCTTCTGCAAGAGTTGTACATGGTCTTAATTACTGAGCCATCTCCAGCCTCTTTTTCCTGTTCCTTTTTCTCCCACCAAGTTATCAGGAAACATTTAAAAGTAATACGGGATTCTGAGACTTCTAAAGAAAATGCTGGAAAGAGGAAACAGATAGAAACTTCCAGGAAGGCAGCTCAGCAATACATATTGGAAGCTTTTCAAGTATATATTTATTCTAAGGACACATGGGAGAATGTGTAGAGCATGATAGGTATGTATATTTTCATCACCATAGTATCTTTGCAGATATTCAAAAATGACTTCAACACACACAATGCTAAGCTACTTACTGGCTAGTTCATAAGTCACAGAGTTTAGGGGGCCATCTAATGAGATGAAAAGCACATCTGTTCTCTCGGGTAGATAAGGTAGCTAGGGAGAAGAGAATTGCAGCAGTCCCACATGACTGTCTGAATGAGACTTGAGCAAGATGCATCAAAATGTTAATAGCAATTTTCCTTGAGTCATGGGATAATGTGATTGTCACTATTACGTCCCCTTGCTATTCTATATTTCCCACAATTTTATGAGATCCATACAGATTTTATAACCAATTGTATAGTCTATGCATGGCCATTAGATTGACATTCTGTGTTTCCTGAGGAAGTACACTGGCTAACTAGCATAGAATGGGTGCCACATCCATCTGCTTAAGTTAGTGTTCAGTGCATTCTTCTCTCCAAGAAGTAGGTGAATGAAATGGACACATTTTGATGGACATAGCAAGAATAGCGCATGGATGCTTTCCTTGAATCTTGGCCAAGCCTTGCAAAGCATTATGATGGAAGGTAATTGTTGGCAGAGTAAAAGAATCACACATGCCAGGTTTCTAGGACTCTGTCCATAGGCAGGTTCTATGCTCTCTAATGCTATGAAAGAACTAAGGGAGGAGATCACCTCGCTGTCAGCATGAAGAGCAAAGCAGAGTCCAAAGCACCTAAAAGATGGTATCAGAAAATGTCCAAGGAGTGACTTGCTTTCAGGATCTAACTACCTGACACCATAGGTCCTCAATCAGTAAAGATCTAAGATCATTGCAAGTCCCTAATCTGTAAGGAGACGAGAAAGGCAGAGGGGATGTTCAGACCGTTTCGCAGGTGTTAAACAGGACCCTTCCCACGACCTTCCTGCCCACCCTTCCTGCTCAGCACAGACCAAGATGGATATGTTTTATCCACTTAGAAGTTCTCTCAGCTGCCAGCAAGCAAGCATCCGGAAAATGACAACGGATGCGTGTGTGTCAACCAAGAGGTTTCCATTTTGAGAATGTCTTCAGAGGTATTAGAAATATGCATCTTTGCTGAAAGCACATCAACACATAGAGGAGGGCACACAAAATAAGCTTTATAGTCAGTAGGTTGATAGGCACCATGAAATCCTAAAAGAGAAAACTATAGTAACTGATAAAAACAAATCAGATAATTCAACTGACCCAGAGTTTCACAGAGGCAAGCAGTAACGCAATAAACGTTGGTAAGCTGTTCATAAAGTTGCTAAAGTGACTTCTGTTTTAATTCATGCTCAGGTGGAAAGTGCTAGAGATAGTTTCTAACGGTCAGAAATCTGCTTATGTCTTCTAACCTTCCTTTTATGCAGGCATGGAATGTGGTCCGATAGATCTCAGTACAACAGGGAGGGAAGAGAAGGAGGGAGGGAAGGGAGGTGGTTTGCTTAACCCTTCTTTTGTTGAGCAATAACATTTCACGTGGACGCACATAGAGAAGTAAAGAGAAGATGGTGCCCGAGTGAGTTTCAGCCTTAGGGAGACAGTGACGTCACCTGGAGGGTTTCCAGTGCGGCAGCTGGCTGTCCTGGGGCTTCTAGAATGAGCTCCTCGTGATTTTAGTATACAGTCAAATTTGTAGCCCATTCCACAGATTCTTATTGTAGACACTTCGTGATCACAGAAGTTGAGCAGATCTGGAGAACCTTCCTGGCCCCCAGGTTGAAGACAGACTGAAAGGGCCAAGACCCAACAGTGAAAGAAAAGGCTAGTTCTTAGCCTATCCCCACCCTGGATAGATGGTGTCCTTCATAGCCATTGCCTTCTGGCTTCTGAGGATGGAGAGGGGCTGCATAGGAAATGAATCAACCAAGATTCCCCTTCAGTCTGGAAAGTCGGGAAAACAATCTAGGAAGCCCTACCAGTGCAGTAAGCAAGAATGACAGGAGTCTGTTAGAATCCCTTCACTCTTCACATGAACAGTTAAGGCAGACACTAACAATAGGGCATTGGAAATGGAGATAGGGCTTCACTGTGATGTGGCACCGTGAAGTGCATTAATAAATTGTCTAACAGGATTCAAAAGGAAGGGTGGCGTGACTCTATTAGCTAAATATATGGGACATTGGGACCTGGGTCCTACTGTTGAATATTTGGCCCATAAAATCTTGCTATTTTCTAGATATGGCTGAGCTGGAAGAGTGTTTGCCACCCAACCAAGAGGACCTGAGTTGAAATTCCCCAGCATCCATGTGAAAATCTGTGTTCAGTGATGCAAATCTGTAATCGTGGCCCTGGGACAGCAGAGAAAGGTGAATCCCCAGATGTGGTGATATTTTATCTGTGTCCCCCAATAAAGCTTATCTGAGGATCACAGGACAAAGCCAGCCACTATATTAGACATAGAAGTCAGTCAATGGTAGCACACACCTTTAATCCTATCACTCGGAAGGCAGGAATCTGTCTAGATCTCTGTGAGTTCAAGGACACACTGGGAACAGAGCCAGGTATGGTAGCACGTGCCTTAAATTCCAACACTAGTTAACCATAAAGGTCTGGAGGTCTGTTCAGACAGATAGGAAGTGACAGAGCTGGGCAGGAAGAAGAAGTGATGTAGCTGGGCAGAGAGAGGAAATGATTTAGCAGAACAGAAAGGAATATAGGCGTGGGTATACAGGAAGTAGGTCTTTTTGGAGACTGAAGGTCGGTAAGGTGAGGTTGGCTTTGGCTTGTTCTATTCCTCTGATCTTTCAGAAATTACCTCAATATCTGACTCCAGGTTTATTATTATTATTATTATTATTATTATTAAGAGCATTTAACAATTTGTCTTTCACCCAGAGCTCCAAATTCAGTGAGAACTTTACTCAAAAAACAAGGCAGAGAGAAATTTTAGAGATTATTTAATGTTAACTTCTGGCCTTCACACACACACACACACACACACACACACACACACACACACACACACACACTGCCCTACCAGGAAGGAGGACTCAAGAAGATCAATGAATGGGGATGGTAACTACAGAACTAACACACCGGATGCTACCGAGAATGGCCACGAGAGTCCCTGTCCCTGCTCATCCCTAAAGAAACCTTCATAAACACAGTGTGTAGCTCTAACTCTACTCATAAAGGAGATGCTTTAAGCACACTCACTCTGAAGCAACCAAAAAAAAAGGACATTTTCGATTGTTATGCTCTACATTATGTCCCTTTGGAATGACAAAGGTAACACCATCTTGTCCTGCCTCCACTTTGTATTCACTTGGACAGTTCTCAGTCCTCTACCCCCATTCTCCCCCAATGGCCATGCCTGCCTTGTCAACACATTTGAGATTTCCATGGCCTTGACCATGGTCCAGATGCATTAGCCAAAATAATTAAAGTAAACCAAAACAACTAGAAAATATCTAAGTAAGAAATGATTGGCCTGTTGTTTCTAAAATCATTACTATGCTCAGCCAGAAATGTACATTTCAAGGCTACACTGACCTTCATCTAACTTGGATGTAAATTGTGGTATTCATGGTTTTTGGCTCCTAAAAACTCTGTGTGCCTGAGCTTGGGCACCAAGAGACTTTTCGGGGGCACAAGCCCACTCTTGGTCTGACCATCAATAAAAAGGACTTAAAACTTTTAGATTGTCTTAATCAGCGTGATTGCCAGTAACTACCTCATGTGGATCATTCCACCTTTACTATGCCTCATCCCAAATTCATATGGCAAAGTCCTGACTCTGGCATGTCAGAATGCCTCTGTATTTAATGCTGGCAATGAAGTAATTAAGTTAAAATGAAGTCTTTGGTGATGGATCCTAATTCAACACAGCTGATAAGACTTGCGGTAGAAGAAAATTTGCACACTCAGAGGAAGACTAGGAGAAGACAGAGTTCCGTGGAAGCCAAGGAAACAAACTTTGCTGCATTAATCGTTTTTGTTTTTTTTAATTGCTGTGACAAAACACCCAGATAACTTATAGAAGGAAGAGTTTATATAGGCTTACGGTTCCAGAGGGATAGGAGTCCATCATGGTGGGGAAGCAGCAGGCGTGGCATCAGGAGCAGAAAGCTGAGGGCTTACATCTTGTTTTGTTTGTTTGTTTTTCGAGACAGGGTTTCTCTGTGTAGCTTTGCGCCTTTCCTGGAACTCCTTCTGTAGCCCAGGCTGGCCTCGAACTCACAGAGATCCGCCTGCCTCTGCCTCCCAAGTGCTGGGATTTAAGGCGTGCGCCACCACTGCCCGGCGAGGGCTCACATCTTGACCAGCAAGTACAAAGCAGAGAAAGCAAACTCAAAATGGTGTGAGTCTTGAAACTCTCAAAGCCCATCTCTAGCGACATACTTCCTCCAGCAAGGCCATACTTCCTAAACCTCCCAAACAGTGCCATCCACTGGGGACCGGTTGTTCAAATGTCCCAGACATTGGAGGATACCTTGTTCAAACCACCAAACTTGTCAACACCCTGCCATTGAATTTGCAGCATCAAATTTGAGAAACAAGTTTCTGGTGCCTGGGGCAGCCAGCCTTTGACACTGGCATATGATGCTGCCATCTACGAAGTTCACACCGTAGAACTCCATACTGGATTGAAAAGACAAAAACAAAGCCAAACAAACCATCTGTCTCATAATGTTTGAAGTTGAGTTTGTGGGTTTTGCAATGGTCTCCATTCATAGCTGCCCTTGGTTGAATGTGGTCAGCAAACTTGACAGGCCTAGAAGCCATCCAGACTGTTGTATTTCATTATGATAAACCAATTTATACATCAAGGAAATGCTGCCTAATACCAACAAATAAAATCCTTCCTGGTTTCACAGCAATATGTTACAAGTATTTTGACATATTGTGAGAAAAAATATCAGACATGGGTGTGCAGAATGCAGAGCAGAGGGTGCTCCAGATCGGACCATGGGGAGTTTGCTATAGAGGTGAATTGGAGAAGACGGGAAGGAAAGAAACCCTATAGCATGTAGGGACCTTCCTTTCTATACGTGCGATAAACACATGTTTCAGACTTCATTTTGCTTTCATGGATGTCTTAGTGAGGGTTTCTATTGCTGTAAAGAGACAATATGACCACAGCAACTCTTATAAAAAAAAAACCCATTTAATTGGGTTCAGAGGTTCAGTCCATTATTATCATGGCGTAGAGCAGGCAGACACAGTGCTGGCTATATCTTGATCAGAAGACAATAGAAAGTGGGCTCTGACACTGGGTGGTATCTTGAGCATAGGAAACCTCAAAGCCTGCTCCCACAGTAACACACTTCCTCCAACAAAAACCACACCTCCTAATAGTGCCACTCCCTATGAACTTATGGGGGACTAATTACATTTAAACTACCACAATGTAAGTTAGAAAGTTTAGTGTTTTCCTTTCAATGTGAACTTAAGTACACATTTAGACATAGGCACTTTGAAGGATATGTTGTACCCAGCTATGGACGAAGCAGAAAGGATCTTGTCCCTAATAGAGCATAAATGGTCACCTTAGATTTTAGAGCAAACTTTAAATTAATAAAGGAGATGACAGCGACAGATCAAAAGGTGCTTTGCTGGACCGTATGAGACCCGGGGAAAAGCTCCTATATCATCCCTTCTCTGGTGGGTGCAGCCCGCGCCAGGGCACACTGCCTGGTATGCTGAACTCACAGCCCTGCCCACGCTTGAGGAGGTCACGGCCTGCTCAGCTGCGATCGCCTCGTACAGACCTTGCTCAACTGCTTGCTCCAGCCCCTCCTGCCCGGCCACCCCCGCACCGCAGTCATATGGTTGGGAACAGGACATTCCACTATGTCTCAGTGGCTTCGACGTTGTTTTCTAGCCCGCCCATAAGCACACACCCTTAAAAGACAACAAAGGCTCTTTCCCCAACAGGTTGACTCAAATCCAGGAATAATCATTTCACTCAGCGGAGTAATCCTTGGTGCTCTGCTCTGTTTCTTGACTTTTAAAAGCGGCATGTCAAAAAAGAAGAAGGTATTCTTTGCTTGTTTTGTTTTTGAGACAAGGTTTCCTTGGGTGGCCCTGGCTGCTCTGGAACTCGCTCTGTAGCAAACTCCGAGATCGGCCCATTCTGCCGGGGTTAAAGGCATGTGCCATCACCACTGGCAAGGAAGTATTCTATCTTTTAAACATTAGAAGCTTAAAATATTTTCTTGTTGTTCCCAAGGTAATTCGAAAAAGAAAATGCGTTTTTTTTTTAAGTACATTTACCAAAAACATATTCAACCTCTTCATAGGGTTCATTCAAAGCACAACATGAGAGTTTTAAAGATTCTTCATTGAGTACAATTATACAAGTTAGGGCTAGAAGAAATGATGAAAATATTTGCTGTAAAATTCTCTCCTAGGTGTGGCTGCATACACACAAGACCAGAACGATGGCAATATCAACGGGCATGCTAACATGGAAAGGGGAAAGCTTCATGGGGTCCCACCCCAAAACTATAGGCAACCCACCTGAGAGAGGGAGAATTTACCTCTTCCAGGGACGAGCCCCGTTACTGATTATCTAATACAAAGTGGTCAGCCCCAAAACCATATACACAAACAACAAAAAGTGGACTCAGCAAGTTGTATTTGTATACTGTGCATATGCATACAAACACACACACACACACACACACACACACACACACACACACTCACTCATATATATGCAACAATAATAAAAAAAGAGAGACTATAAATTTTGGAGTGGAGGGGACATGGATGGGAGTTGAGGAAAAGTACTGGCAGGGGACTGGACGGAGGAAAGTGATGGGATTCTATTTTTGTTTAAAAATGTGTAAAAATTAAAAATAAATTTAAAAAAATTTAAATGTGTCCCTTTTAATTCTTAGGCAGGTAAGATAGGCCAGTGGGAAAAATGCTTGCTGCCTAAGCCTGACAACCTACATACCTACATACATATATATGTGTGTATATATATACATACATATGTATGTATATATGTGTGTGTGTGTGTATATACATATATATATGTATATATATGAAATTTCTGACCCACTCTTTTTTTAACACCAGATGAAGAAACATCTGAGTTTTTCCAACATCGTCAATGTATGAGGTTTGTCAGGTAAGTGACTTTCGCAGTCACTGAAGTCTCTCCCTCCAACTGCCGAAAGCATTCATTCGTTTCCGTTGGAGACTCTCTTCTGAAATGCACTGGCGTACCCCATCGCTTCCCTGAGTTAGCTAGAACATGCTGAGCACTCTGCTGGGCACCATCCCCGCCTGTGAACTGTGCGCTGATGCAGTGTCTGACCTGTGAAGCTTCTCATCCAACACTGCTACTCCCCCCAGGCAATGACCGGGAAAGTCCAGCTTTCGCTTCAGTTCCATTGACCATTAGTGCAGTAGGAATTAGACATGACCAGCTGCTAGACACATTTGTAACTCCAGTTCTAGGGGATCCAAGGCCCTCTTCTGACCTCCACGTGCACCCGGCATGTGAGTGGTACACAGACATTTACATGCAGGCAAACTACTTATACACATAAAATAAAAGCTAAAAAGTAAATAAAATATTTCCGGAATCTTCCACTTCATTTTTGGCAGCAACGGGTTGGTTACAAGTAACTAAAGCCACGGAAAGCAAAACTGTGGTTAAGTGGTTACTTCGACTCATCAAGAAATACTGTTGGTTTCTCTGTCCTTTGAATAGGGACTTGCTAATGAATCTTGCTTTGACCAGGGGACAGGAGACCACGTGACAGAAGAAGATACCTGGATAGCACAAGCCACTGGGGCTTGCCCCCTCCTCCTTTTGGGGGCATTGTGAGGAAGTTGGAGCTAGCTTTCTGGAGAATAGGGACTATATGAAGAGAGGGGCTGAATGAATGAGCCTCGACATGACCAAGGGAAGATCCATCCAGAGCTTGCTTATTGTGGAAGGCTTATGTAGATCAACTCGTGTGACCCTCACAAGAAATGACAAGTAGCTAGCAGGGGGTGCTTTATTGTAAGGATACTCACTGATACAACTGTCTTTGCCTCCCAAATGTACTTTTCTTTAATTCCAGTTTAGGAAGCTAACAGGAGTCACAGAAAAAAAAATCATAATTTATGGAAAGTTAATTCTCATGCATTTAAAGTGAAAATGTGTTATACTTTGAAATGAAGATATAAGCAATATTCCAAATAACTATCTTGATGATCATGATAATATTTGATGATCATGGCCTAAGGTACATATATTTTTAACTACACATTACATTTATGATATTCTATTCATATTTTATCTAAAATTTCATATGAAGCACACACATTCATTTTTCAAATGTCACACATTTCTTAACAAGTCAGAGGATAGTTCTGTCCTCCCTGCTGAAAACCATAGTCACAGTGAGGAGGCAATAAGGCTCTGTGAAGCTGCTTCCCGGGGCCCATGCTGCACAGGAGCCGGGGAACTGTGAGGTCAGGACAGGACAGAGATACCTGGTAGCTTTAACCTTGGCCAGGGTTCAGTCTGATAAGAGATCCGCAGAACTTGAAGAGCCAGTTTTGGAATGGAAGTGGATAGTTTTGAGTGTACCTCAATTCTACTTGTTCAGCTCACCCAAATGAAGAGCAGCTAGCAGGTACAGGGCAACCTCCAAATGGCTTGCATCTGCCACACAGTGCCAGAAAAAAAAAAAAAAAATGCACCGGAGGAGTTTCTTCACCGTGCTAAAAGAACCAAAATTAGTGGGAGTTCAAGTAAGTCTCTAAATCCTGTCAGGAGTTGATGTGACCGGACTCATCCTTCAGAATGTTAAGGTGACAGAAAAATTATCCTCAGAGCCAGGGGTCTACTTAGAATGCCACATCTACACATCGAAGTATGAATGGCCTAAGACGCAGCCCTGGCTGTTACGTGAAGTCATGTTCTGATTCCACCTGTGCCACTGTTAGCCCTCGCTTGGGATTCCTCAGGCTTCCAGGGTCCCAGTAGGTAGACAGGGTGATTCTCAAGAAAGGGATGCAATTCCTAAGAAACTGGTGCTTTCCAAGCCTGCTTACGTCACCTTTCCTCGCTAGCTACCTTCTCCCATGTTTGAATGCCGACTGCATAGATTGAGAGAGGACTCAATGGGATGGCCCATGAGGAGCTTTTACACAGGAAGAATAAACACTCTGTCTTTTCTATCTGCTTTTATCAGTTCATGAGATTCACAGCACCTTAATCCGTTCAAATAAATAATGCAGGTCTGGTAACCACATGTGCAAACAGTGCTATTAACAGCTTACTTCCTATTTCCTCTATGGCCAAGAATGACCCTAACATCTATGAGCTACTATATTATTCAAATTTAAACATTTTTTTTTTTTATGGAGGGGGCATGGAGGAGACATGTGGGGGCATGTGTGGGCTATGGTGTATATGTATATATCTGGAGGTCAGAGGACAATCTTGTGAGAGTTCCTTTCTTTCCTTCTACCTTTAAATTGGTTCCAGGGATTGAACTCAGGTCCCAAGACTTTCACAGCAAGTCCTTTTCCAACTGAGCCATCCTGTCAGCCCTATTTGAGGTTTTAAATAACTTCTTTTCCAAACATTCGAACATCTCTCTCTGTTTTCCCTGTTTAACTCTTTGTAAGAAGACAAAAACTCACAGAATTATTTGATAGAAAAATAAAAATGGTGGGTGGTGGTGGAGAGATGGCTCAGCGGTTGAGAGCACTGGCTACTCTTCCAGACGACTCAGGTTCAATTCCCAGCACCCACACGGCAGCTCACAACCATTTCTACTTCCAGTTCCAGGGGATCCTACACCCTCACACAGACATACATACATGCAGGCAAAACACCAATGTATATAAAATGAAAAGAAATAAATCATTTTAAAAAGTAAAGATTTTCCAACATCTATTAAATACGTGTCACAACTATAAAATAACCCAAGATTAAAAATCTAAAACATCTGCTTCCAGATTCCTTTTATCCCAGCAAGTCATGAATGTTTAGCAAGCACGTTCAGAAGCATTAACCCTGGAACTATGACGTGGAGCACATTTCTCTGGTGAAGCAGAGGATTCTGTGTGGTTTCTTCTGGACAGGGACAGCCCACGGGGTCACCAAGAAAGCCATATGGCACATTCCACCAACAAAAACTTTGCATAGGTAAAAATAAATAAAATGAAGAATGATGAAGGCCACCTGGAAAAGTTAAGAAAATTCTAGAAAGGAAGAGAATCTTCACATGTGCTTTTATGTTCAATAAATTTAAAGTGGTTTATTCCAGTTCCACACATTTCAGAGGCTATTAAAGAATAATGAAGTATACAAGCCAATCTGAGGTCCTGATAGCCTCATGACTTAGTGTCCATAAAGTCCTTGGCTTAGCTTTCATTTTTATTATTTTATTATTTATTATAATTTGTGTGTGTGTGGGGGTTACACATCTTTGTGCATGTTTGTGCTGTGGGATGGTCTTTCTGTATGCTGTGAGTATGTGTTGCTACCATTGGTTAATAATAAAAGCTGCTTTGGCCTATGGCAAGGCAGGATAAGAGCCAGGCGGGTAATCAAAACAAAGATACAGAGAAAAAAAGGAGGAGTGAAGGAAGACACTGTGGGCCACTAGGGGAGCAAGATGTAATGGAGCACAGGTAAAACCATGAGGCACATGGTGACACATAGATTAATAGAAACGGGTTAATTTAAGTTAAAAGAGCTAGTTAACAGTAGGCCTGAGCCATAGACGGAACAGTTTGTTGCTGTGGGATGGTCTGTATGTCAAATTTGTTGCTCTGATTGGTCAATAAATAAAGCACTGATTGGTCAGTGGCCAGGCAGGAAGTATAGGCGGGACTAACAGAGAGGACAATGAAGAGAACAGGAAGGTGGGAGGAGTCACTGCCAGCCGCCGCCATGACAAGCAGCATGTGAAGATGCCGGTAAGCCACAAGCCACATGGCAAGGTATAGGTTTATGGAAATGGATTAATTTAAGCTGTAAGAACAGTTAGCAAGAAGCCTGCCATGGCCATATAGTTTGTAAGCAATATATAAGTCTCTGTGTTTACTTGGTTGGGTCTGAGCAGCTGTGGGACTGGCGGGTGACAAAGATTTTTCCTGACTGTGGGAAAGGCAGGAAAACTCTAGTTACAGTTTGTAATTAATATAAGCCTCTGTGTGTTTATTTGGGACCAAGTGGCTGCGGTACCCAGGAAAACATCCGGCTACATGTTTGTATACAAATGCATGATGTGCCCATGTGTGCATGTGTGGAAGCCAATCACTTTCCAACTGATATTTTGAGACAGGGTCTCCCACCGAACCTGGAGCAATTCAGCTAGAATGCCTGGCCAGCAAGGGCCTGAGGTTTTCCTGTCTCTGCCTGTCCAGTGTAGGGATTACAGACCCAAGCTGCCATAGCTGGCTCTCCGTGTAGGTGCCAGGGATCTGAAGTCAGGCCCTCATGCTTGTACAGGAAGAACTTTACTGACTAGGATGGCAGAGGAAAGATCTAAAATGGCAAGTGGGCACTTGACTGAAACACTGTCCATCTTCTAGATGAGGAAGGAGGTCGTGGGCTTGTGCAGGAAGATGAAGATACCAGAATCCCCGGGTGGGTCATAATTTGAGAGGCAATTTAGACAACCTGGAGTTCTATAGTTGGTAAGAAAACCAAGCTAGTGAGAATAGAACAAGGAGAAATGTAACTAACTAGCTGGAAAGCAGAGCGTACAGTGAGTTCCAGGACATACCCCTGATGTCATATGAGGTCTTTTTTAATTAGTGTTCTCACAATCACTGAATATTGATCTGGCTTAAATTACGATAGAGTTGTACTGGAGATGGGGGTGCGTGTCCTGCTACAGAGGGGTGGAAATCAGCCAAAGCACCATCAATGCCTGAAACTGAAGAATCAGAAAGTTGTGAGAGAAGCATGTTATCTGGAGATTGAGGACACACACATCAAGGGGTTGGATGTGGTTGTCTTTGGTGTAAACAAGAAAAAAGACTGAGTTTTTTTCATTCATGGAATTAATTGGCTTTTCTCAAATGTATAAGTTTGGTAAAAGTTAAAAAGTAGAAGAAAGAAAGAAGAAAGAAGGGAGGGAGGGAGGAAGAAAGGAAAGAAAGAGAGACAGAAAGAAAGGAAAGGAAGGAAGGGAGAGAGAGAGGGAAGGAGGGAGGGAGGGGGAGAGAGAGAGGGAGAGAGAGAGAGAGAGAGAGAGAGAGAGAGAGAGAGAGAGAGAGAGAGAGAGAGAGAGAGAGAAGCAAGCTGGGCCGAAAGGCACAGACCTATAATCTCATCCATTTGGCAGGGGGTTCCTACTGTAATAGAATCACAAGTTCAAGGCCTGCCTGAGCTAAAACTGAGCTCAAGGCCATACTGGCTGGTTAATGAGACCCTATCTCAAAAGAGAATGCAAAAAGTCAGCAGGGGTGTATTTCAGTGATAGAGTGGTTTTTCTAGCCCGTGCAGGGTCCTGGGTTCTATCTCCAGTACTGAAAAAAATCGAAGAGGTTGTAGGTGGGATTCTAGCTATTCACCAGCTCACTGCCTGCTTACAGTGTACTCAATAAACTTCCTCCTTGAAGGAAAGAATGGGAGAGGGAGTGAAGGAGGAGGAGGAGAAAGGCCAGGAGGGAGGGAGGCTGGGAGGGATGAAGGAAGGAAGACTTGCCTCTGAAGTCTAAAGTACTAACCAAAAGGCTAATGCTATGAATTTGGGCTAGTGTAGGGTGACTAAGACTTCAGACGTGCTAGGTATGGTGGCCCACCCCTCTAATCCCAGTACTCAGGTGACTGAGGCAAGAGGATCTCCGTGAGTTCAAGGCCAGCTTAGTCTGGTATACTAAGTTCCAGAGTGGCATCATAGAGAGACTCTGTCTTGAAAAGATGGGGGTGGGGGGTGAAGAGAGAATCCAGAAACTGCCTGCCTGCTGAGTGTACCCCTTTCTGACGTTAATGGCTCTGGGTAGATTCCACTTCAGAATAAACCCTTAAATTCACTTACAAGGGAATCAGAAACTCTTCACATGTTACGTTTTTGATTGCAACAAACCCAAGCTTCCCACGAGGCTGTAAATTAAAAATCTGAAAAGGAAAATTACCCGGAGCCAGCTGTGATGTGTGTGGTGATATTTTATTTGTGCTGAAATGTGGTAATATTTTATTTGTGCGTTAATAAATAAAGCTTGCCTGGAGTTCAGGGGGTAAAGGCCAGCCATTTTAAGTAAACAAAGAACTCAGACAGCACACGACCTTAATTCCTTAGCAGGCAGGGTCTCTGTGTGTTCAAGGCCACACTTGGGAACAGAGCCAAGCACGGTGACACACGCCTTTAATCCCAGCACCAACCATAGAGACCTGGAGGTCTGAAGTGATAGAGCTGTGTAGGAGGAGGAAGTGAAGTAGCGGGGCTAAGAGAGCCAATGAGAGGGCAGAACAGCAAGGCAATAAAGGCCTGGGTAGACAGGAAGTAACTTGCATTGGGAAGCTGCAGAGCTGGTAAGGTAAGGTTGGCTGGTGGCTTTCCCTATTTCTCTGATCTAAGGCTTTCACCCCTATATTTGGCTCTGTGTTTTTTATTTAATAAGACCAGTTAGAAATTTGGCTACAGATGTGCATCCATGTGATCTCTGCATTGGGACGGCTGAGGCAAGGGTACAGTGAATTTGAGTTCTACCTACACAGTGAAACCCTGACATGGAAAAGGAGGAAAGAGGAGACAATGATCCCAAAATAATTCTCGCGGGGCTGGGGTGATGATGGCTTAATCAGCCATGTGACTGAAGTTCCTTTCCCAAAACCGACACTAAAAACAAAAAACCAGGCCTGGTGGCACAAGCTTGTTCCCCAGCTCTGGTGAGGCAGAGACAGGTAGACCCAGGGACTGGCTGTCCAGCCGACCTCACCTAATCAGGGATTTCCAAAACAAGTGAAAGCGCCTGTCTCAAAAAAACAAATGGAATAGCACCAGAGGAATGACATCTGAGTCTGATCTCTGGCTTCCATGTGCTAACATATGCACACACATGTGAAACACACACACACTCACATACACACAAATAATTCTCAACTAATGACCACTTATAAAACCACTTTTTTATATATATATATAAATTGAAAAATACAGTCATAGGAAGTAAGAATTTAAACAAATCAGGCTGTCATAATTGGCTGGCACAAGCTGAATTCTCCATAATCTTTATCATAAACTCTAATATGTCTTGGAGAAATTATAGGCTTAAAAATGCAAAATCAATGAGAGAAACACTGGTAGAAAATCCATAAATCTTTTTCTGTCCTTTAGAATAATGATAACAGTGTGAAGAAATCCCAGAGGAAAAGAAAAGCAAGTATAAGCACATGAAACCAGAAATCTCCACACAACAGAAAAGAAAAATGTGGAGCTAGTTAGACTTAGCAACTTAGCCTCAAAGGAGAGAAATAAGAAGAATACAAGCTTGTCTATGAAGTAATAAAAACGGAAAACAGTCATCATGCTTATGCCGAGGGTCACAGTGGTAGAATACAGATAGGTGATTGCCAGATGCACAAATGCCCATAGCACTCAAGGTTCAGTTCAGAGTAATTAATAACTAGAGAATTTGTCCAGTCAGATATCAATGAAGACATGCTGACTAAATAGGACATTCCCACTGTCAACTGTTAACCTTTGAAGACAAGTTGACGTGCCTACAATTTGATTCCTTAAAGCACACATTTTATCACCTAAAAAGTATTTCATTTTTTGGGGGAAAATTAAATTTATTATATATATGTATAAAACTGTTCAACAATAAAAAAATAAATTAAAAAATTGAGGTAGAGAATAAGTAGTAGAAGACACATGATGTCTATCTCTGTTCTCTACACATGATGTCTATCTCTGTTCTCTACACACTCATTGTGTGTGTGTGTGTGTGTGCGTGTGCGTGTGTGTGTGTGTGTGTGTGTGTGTGTGTGTGTTTGTGTATGTGTGTATGCATACATGGGTACATATGTCACATGCAAATAAATGAATAAAGTAAATAAAAAAGAAGGAATTAAATTTAAATTTTATGTCTACACTTTGTGTCATAGAGGCAAACAAAATGCTGGGCACATTAGCTTGATTTAATTATGCAATTGCACATGTATATCAAAGTCACAAAGTACCACACAACTATGATTTACCAATCAAAATACTACTAACAATGTGTGGTGGCTTGAGTGACAAATGTCACTCATAGTCTTGGGTACTGCACACTTGACTCCCAGCTGGTGGCACTGCTCAGGGAGGCTTAGGTGGTGTAGCCTTGCAGGAGGAAGTAAGTCACTGGGGGGTGGAGCATTCAGAGTTAAAAGCCCCACCTCCTACTAATTTACTTTCTCTGTGGTGCGCTCAAGATTCAAGATGTGAACTCTCAGCTTCTTCCTCCCGCCACATACCTGCCACTAGCTGCCACGCTTCCTACCACCATAGGCTCTAACTCTCTGGAACTCAAAGCCAAAACAAGTGGTCTCTTCCTTAAGTGTCCTTTGATCTCGTTGTTTTTGTGACAGCCACAGTAAAGTAAGTAGTACGTCTTGATTGGCAATTGAAACATTAAATCCTAATAGTTAAAAAAAAAAAATCAAGAAGTACCGTGGATATCACTCTGTATGCTGTGAATGTGTTGCTCTGATTTGGTTGATAAATAAAATGCTGATTGGCCAGTAGCCAGGCAGGAAGTATAGTATAGGCAGGATAAGCAGAGAGGAGAATTCTGGGAACAGGAAGGCAGAGTCAGGAGTCACCAACCAGACACAGAGGAAGCAAGGCGTAAAGGTACCGGTAAGCCGTGAGCCACGTGGCAAGGTATAGATTAATAGAAATGGGTTAATTTAAGATGTAAGATCTAGCTAGCAAGAAGCCTGAGCCATTAGGCCATACAGTTTTAAATATATGCCTCTGTGTGTTTACTTGGGTCTGAGTGGCTGCGGGCCCGGGCAGGACTGGAGAAAACTTCAGCTACAAAGAAGGCATCATTCCTGTCCTCAGATAAGCTTGCAATGTAGGAGGAAAAACAAGCCAGCAGGATAATAAGAAAAGATGAAGAGCTGGCCAGAAAAGAGGAAAAAGGAAGGGCCCAGCCTGAGCCGCACAGCTGGGAGGAGGTTCTCCATTGCAACACAGGTATTGCAACCTCTCTCTTCTGCTTGGAAGCTGAGTTCACAGACGAGAATTCAGAGCAGACGCAGCTCTGAGCACGAGTGTGCTTCACCCCTTGGGCCATTTAGGACAAAAACCTAAGGGTGACAACGCTCCTGGACCAAGTACAGCAGCCTCTTAGTTGATAATAGTGACTCTAAAAAAATTATCATTTTGTTTTTGTTTTTTGTTTTTCAGAGACAGGGTTTCTCTGTGTAGCTTTGCACCTTTCCTGGATCTTGCTCTGTAGCCCAGGCTGGCCTCAAACTCACAGAGATCTGCCTGGCTCTGCCTCCCGAGTGCTGGGATTAAAAGCATGTGCCACCAACACCACCCGGCTCTTTAAAAAAAATATTTTAAAAGCTATATTTCTATTACATTTATTTATTTAAAGATTTATTTTTATTTTATGCACATGAGTGTTTGTCTGCATGCATGTGTGTATACCATGTGCATGCCTGGTGCCTGAGGAGTGTGGAAGAGGGTGTCAGATCCCCTGGAACTGGACTTACAAATGGTTGTGCTATGAATAGCCATGCGGATGCTGGAAACCAAGTCTGGGGTCCTCTGCAAGAGCAACAAGTGCTTTTAACTGTGGAGCTGCCTTTCCAAGCCCCACATTTATTTATTCAGTTTTTTTTTTTTGGTGTGTGTGTAAGTGTGCATATTGTGGGTATCAGTTTTCATCACCATATGAGTCCTGGGTTTCAAACTCAGGTCATTAGGCTTGGTGACAAATGCCCTTACCCACAGAGCCATCTTGCTCACCCTATATTCTTAAAATTAATTTTAAAAAGTTTACCTTACTAATGCATGAATTTCTGAGCTCTAAATTGTTTGACTTTGATTTTTGCCACTCTATATTACACACTGGGATGTTAAGACCAACTTCTAACCAGAGCAGATTGCATGAAACACTCTGAAACTTCCTTCTCTGTTCCTTTCTATTGATTTCACTCTTCAAATGAAGGAATCTCTTCTCTTCTTAGCAGCATCACCCTCCCAACACACGCGCAAACACACACACACACTCACGTACAAATGTGCACTTGCATGCTGACATGCATGTATGAAGGAACCTCAATTTTGATCTAGATACAGCAGATCTCCCTTCGTTGAAAAGGGTCGCCTTCTGGCCGGGCGGTGGTGGCGCACGCCTTTAATCCCAGCACTCAGGAGGCAGAGCCAGGTGGATCTCTGTGAGTTTGAGGCCAACCTGGGCTACCAAGTGAGTTCCAGGAAAGGCGCAAAGCTACACAGAGAAACCCTGTCTCGAAAAAACCAAAAAAAAAAAAAAAAAAGAAAGAAAGAAAAGGGTCACCTTGTCATGAGAGCCACCCTCCCAGCTTTGATTTGGGTGTGAACTGGGCTTCTTAAGAATGTGACCTTTCATCTGACCTCTGCCTGGGTCTATGAACTGACACTCCCCTTGTTTCCTCTTTCCTAATATTCACCATGTTCCCCGCTGATCAGTTTACAACACAGTCTCTTGCTGTTCAGGTTCTGCTCGCCTACAGCCTCCATGATGTCCGGGGCTGTGCCTGAGTCTGTGACCGCTGTTTGCAAAGTTCTCTAGAGCATCTACCATGGAGACCCTTGATAAACAGTTCTCAAATAAAGATGGTCACTAGAATGTTTCTTTTCAGTAACTTCCATGAGTCTCGGGTGAAAGAGACAATCCTTGCACTCACAGTGGTAATACACTTGGAAACAGAGACATGAGCGTTAGGCGATGCACAGAGGAGTGTCAGACTCTGAGAACAGGAAGACTTCTTAGAGAACATAGGGCCTGAGTTAACTCCCAGTGGCTTACTAGGAGTTATCTTGGTAGGGGAGAGGAGAGGAAACTGAGGCAGAGATAATTTGCGCAGGGGCCTGAAGCATGCATGGAGGGCCCAGGAATGACACCCGCCAGCCTTCTCAGGGATGAAGAAAACAGCAAAGTGCCCTCATCTGCCAGGTTATTCCACGACTGAGGTTTCCTGCAAAGATCTGATTCAAAAATCAATATGCTCTCAAGTGCTTTCCCCTTCCAAGAAAAATTATTACCCATTTCTGTGAGTCAAACGATGTGTTTTCCTGCATCTATGAATGTTTAATCTTCCTTCCCAAGCTATCTCTTTCATGTTATTAAAACCATTAAGGTTTAAAGCCAGCACCTCGGCATGCAGAAGACTTCCTGGAACTTCCTGTCCTAGTAGAGTTACTGTTTCCTATAAGGGGACCCTCCTTCAAGCACAGCTTTTCAAGGAATTTGATTTCTTGTCTCTCCATCTGAGACGGGAGAAAGCCAGGGCAGAAATTTCTTTTCTCTCTCCCTCCTTTCCTTCTTCCATTCCTCCTCCTTCTTGTTGTCTCCCCCCCCTTCTTATTTTGAAATATCCTAGGCAATTCTGATATTTATAACCTACAGACTACACAGTGGAGTCCACTAACTAAACGGTTCAGAGATTTTTAGATAGGTGTTGGGGAGAGGGAGGCAGTGATAGCAGTAATGATACTACTTGTTATTTCTGTCCTTCCAGGCTGGTATGCCACATAAAAGGACTCTGTAATAACAAAGAGCCATGAAATATCAACAAGACGTTGTTCCATGTAGTTTGATGCAGTAAATAAAGAGAGCACAAGGTGGGCAGTGCAGTGATATTATGGGATTCATCTCATGAACTGTCCTACTGTATCTATAATCAGATTGTGGGCCACTAGTCCAATGGGTGTGAGCAGAAAGTGAGGAATAAAGCCAGGAGGAGAGGCAGTTTTGCCGCTGATCAGATGCTGAACCTGAAGCCAGAACATGTACTGTTTCCATGACTATTCCAAAAAGCTGGAATTCACATTATTAACCAGGAAGTTCTGCCAGAATATTGCTTTGCGTCTTTGAACAGAAGGAGGAGCAAGACAGTCCAGTACACAAAAAAGAAATACTTTATCGGGAGACTTGTGTCCAGAGAATCTTAGTACCTACTGAAAAGGAAAACACCCTTAGTGAATGCTAAAGACATTTCATTGTCTTTAGTCTAGAGAGTCCCAACTCCAAAACCAATGTGCATTAAAAGTTATCAGTTAGTAAGCCTTACAAATAATTTAAATGACATACACTAGTGTCCATAGGCTCAGGGAGTAGACCACAAATGCTTACTCTGACAGATGGTTTTGTTATCAGCAAAACTCACAGAATGGCTAGCATGGGGGTGAGGGCGGGGGTGGGGAGCCTCTGAGGGAACTGGCCAAAGCCAACCATAGCAGTGGCCCACTCTCAGGGAACTCCCAGCAGAATTGAGGAAGCAAAACAAACCCACATGAAATAGCAATGCAAATCTTTCACTTTCTATTGAGAGAAGTACTTAAGGAACCAGAGGCAGCTATAGGAATTTCAACCAAGAGACAGGTGGGTTGTATTGCCTGAGAAGGCTCCATGGTGCCCTCCATACAAGTGACTATCGATTTCCTAATAAATCTGAAGAAGTGTCAAAACATTTAATTCACTCAGGAGGAAAACATTGAAAGGCACCACGTTTTGAATATGAACATTTTAGAACTTTAAACTTGGTGCATTTGGTTAAGTTTGCATACAGCATTAATTCAATGTCTATATCTTTGAAGGATCCAAAGTCAAGGTGATCAATACTGTGCTGAAGAAAAACTATTTACCCAAGTCGGAGCAGATTGAGTCATCAAACAATGAGAATGGTGTGGAGTTGGGGCTGGACTTGGTGGCAGTGGGGTGGGGGTGGCTTGTTGGTGAGAATATCTTTGTTAGGACCAATAGAATCTACTCAAATGCCCCAAATACAAAGCAGGATCTCAACAGAAACTAGCATTTGCCAGCTAATACCAAGAGGATAAGAGTACAGGAGGGTCTGTTCACTCTGTGAGATTCTTCAAGTTAGAGGCAGGAGAGTACCTGTTTTAGAGTCAAACCAAGATGAAATAGACCTCAGCAGGCAGGTCATAAGCCAGCAATGTAGAATGTGGAGTTTTTATGTCCCTGGCTGCATTTGTAAGTGATTCTCTCACCAAAGGAACCAAAAAATCCGTTGATTAGTACCTGGGCCCCTGGCCAGTCTTTCTACGGACCAACCACATGGAAGAAACAGGAAAAGCTGAGCATTCAATTTTTAAGAAGCAGCTCTGTGGATCAGAGTTCTGAGAACCTTCAGGTGCCCCGAGTCTCCATGAAGATATTTAGTCCATTATCACCATGGTGGGAAACATGGCAGCAGGCAGACAGGCATTGTGCTGGAACAGTAGCTGAGAGTTCACATTTGATCTACGACAGAGAGAGAGAGAGAGAGAGAGAGAGAGAGAGAGAGAGAGAGAGAGAGAGAGAGAGAGAGAGAGAGAGAGAGCGCTAACTGGGAATAGCATGGGCTTTTGAAAGCTTGAAGCCCACCCCTAATGACATTCCTCAAATAAAGCCACACCTTCTAATCCTTCCCAAATAGTTTCACCAACTGGGAACCTATGGAAGCCATTCTCATTCAAACCCACCACACTGGAGGAGTTTATGATTACCCCAGTTGTTTGTATTCCTAGATAGATCACCTATTTCTTGGAAGGAAAACAAGAGAAAGATGCTACATAGCAAAATAGGGGCCACGAAGTGTCCGTATTATGACTGGAGCTATTTCTGCTTGGGGAAGCATTGTGACTAAAAAATAATAATAATAATAATAATGGCAACTTGAGTTTAGTATAAAGTCTAAAATGTTATTTATTCATTTATTTCTTCAGAAAGCATGTCAGCATGTAGAAAAGTTCAATAATGCCAACTATGGAGTCAGGTGTTTGGAATAAATTTCTAATGCTGTCACTCATTAACCTTCCTTAAAGTAGTTATGAGAACTTATCACAGAATACCAGTGAGGAATAAAAGATTTAATCTACTTATTGAGCCTAGAATAATGCCTGGTCGCCATAAGCACTCAATATATCAGTCCCGGTTTCGTTTCTGTTGTTATGCTAAAACACTGAGCAAGAACAATTTCACAGAAGAAAGAGTTTGTTTGGCTTACCTGTCCTAGGTCATAACCCATCTCTGATGGATGGAGCTTGAGGCAGGAACTGAAGCAGAGACCATGAAGGAATGCTCCTTATTAGCATGTTCTTCATTCCTGGCTCAGCTTGGTTTTAAAATATAACCCAAGACCACGTACTCAGGGGTGGTGCTGCCCACAGCTGACTTAGCCCTTCCATATTAATTGTTAATCACTAAAACGTCCCACAGATATGCCCACTGGTCAACCTGATGGAGGAAATTACTCAGTTGAGGTTGCCTCTTCCCACATGACTACTTTGTGTCAAGTCCACCAAAACTAAGCAGCATAAAATCTTGGTTATATTTGGTCAAAAATTTCACCAAGGCATGTAAAATTTTATGTGACAAGTAGTACGTGAGCGCATAGTCATTTTTTTAGCTTACACTAGCTCTTCCACTGGGTGGGATGCTCCTGTCCCAGTCATTAACCAGAAATACAGGCCTCATCGTAACTCTTCTCCCCCTTCCTCACAGCCCACTTCTCAAGAGGCAGCTGGGTTCTGCATGTTATACAGTGTAAGTTCTACTGGCTCCTTCCTTTTTTTTTTGGAGGGGGGGCGTTCGAGACAGGGTTTCTCTGTGTACCTTTGCACCTTTCCTGGAACTCACTCTGTAGACCAGGCTGGCCTCGAACTCACAGAGATCCGCCTGTCTCTGCCTCCCGAGTGTCCTTCCTTCTTTTCCGTACCTCACCACCACTTGACTCTAGCCTTGTTCATGCTCTTGACTCACTATCCCAGTCATCTCCCTGGGACCACATAGCTCTCAGCCAGCCTGTTCCAAGGGTATGTGTGTTGGTGTTTCTTCACGTGTCTGTGTGCACATCTTCATGTGTGTGTTGGTACACACACACACACACACACACACACACACACACACACACACACGCCAGCATGCCTGTGGGGGGGGGGGCGCAGAGGTTGACATGGGTGCCTAAGCTCTCTCACTAGACCTGGAACTTATCCATTCAGCTAGACTAGGAGGTTGGCAAGTCCTGGGACCCTTCTGTCTCCACTTGGCAAGGGTTTAGATTCCAGGGGGCAGCTGTTGGGTCTACCTTTCGCATGGGTGCTGGGTATCAAACTCCATGCTTGTGTGGCAGGCGGTTTGCTGACTGAGCCATCTCCTTAGAGCCTACTGATTTAAAGATGTATCTGGTGCGGTTAGCTTCCTCAGAGGCCCCCACGGAATAAAGTCCTGGAGCCCACGTGGCTCGTGGTCTTTGTGATCCTGTCCTTCTGTCTTTCCACCCTCATCTTTCTGCTCTCCCCTCAGCTTTCCCTCACCCCACCCCCAGGAAACAAGCTGGAGTTTCCTGACCACAGAATGCTGTTTCAATCCTCAGCACGGCTGTTCCTTCTGCTGGGCCACCCACCCCCTCCAGTTCCAGGACAGCCCTCATCTGCAGTCAGGTTCATGGTTTTAAAGACTGGGTTTCTATATGTAACAGCCCTCGTTGTCCTGGATCTCACTCTGTAGACCAGGCTGGCCTTGAACTCACAGAGATCCATCTGCCTCCTGAGTGCTGGGATTAAAGTCTTGCACCACCACCACCTGGCAGGTTCATTGTTTTAAATGAAGCTTCTTTATGCCATCAGGAGTCAAACCTGTACCAAAACTCAGGAACAAAATGTATAATATACTTTATCTTTTCTTTCTTTTTTTTTTTTTTTTTTTTTTTTTTTTTTTTTTTTAAAAATTTATTTATTATGTATACAGTATTCTGCCTGCATGTATGCCTACAGGCCAGAAGAGGGCACCAGATCTCATTATGGGTGGTTGTGAGGCACCATGTGGTTGCTGGGAATTGAACTCAGGACCTCTGGAAGAACAGCCAGTGCTCTTAACCTCTGAGCCATCTCTCCAGCCCCTATCTTTTCTTTCTTATAGAGGACGTGACTCCGTGGCTGTAGAGGGAGAGATGAAATGTAGAGATTGAAGTTGATTTAATTCGAGCAGCTGTCCTTTACTAGTTAGCTACCTCAGAGGACAAGGAAGTTTGATCCGTAGCTGGGCGGTGGTGGTGCACGCCTTTAATCCTGGCATTTGGGAGGCAGAGGCAGAGGCAGGTGAATCTCCGTGAGTTCAAGGCTAGCCTGGGTCTACAAAGTGAAATCCAGGACAGCCAGGACTGCTGCACAGGGAAACCTTGTCTCAAAAAAAAAAAAAAAAAAGAAAGAAAAGAAAAGAAAGAGAGAAAGAAAAAGAAATTTGGTCCACCTTAATCCTCAGGGATCCTGCCCAAGAGACTCTGGTCAATGCCTGGCTCCTATTTATGCTGCTTCCTGTATACACACATATTTAAGATAAAGTTGAAATTCATAAACTGTTCACAGTAAGAATTAGTAGTAGAATATGCTTTTAAACCACGTATTGAACGAAAAATAGGCTGCTTACAAAGACAAGCAAGTGACCGGAATTCCAACCTTCCCTTGCTGTCCCAGCCATGATCCAGGACACTCTGAATCTCAAGGTTTCAACTCATCCCCCACACGGCGGCTCCTCCTTTGGGTATAGATTTCTCATAGCACCCATCTGGTAGTCCATAGAATCTGCTCAGCTATGGGCCTCGCTGCCAGACTAGCACTGCACCCATGGCTGTATACATGGAACTTGTTGAAGAGGCTGGAACAGACCAGAGCCTTGTAACTGCTGTCTAGGGCTGACCTCAGCTCAGCTACGGGGACACAGTTATTCCTGTCTCTACAGAGCTTCTGGATAGGGAAACCCATTTCTAAGAGACGCTATCCAGCCACAGTGAGACTTAACGTCTTAACATCTGGCTCCAGCAACCATCGACTTTCTTCAAAAGCTTCTAAACGTCTTTTAAAGCACTAATTTGGTAAAAGTAAACTACCTGAAATATTTTTAATTTCAGAGTGACTTACAATCACTCCATAAAATGTGGTATTCCTACCAAGCACTGAAAATAACAACCAAATGGTTATTGGATAATGAAATTAGTTTTCTATTGAGTTTCTGTGGCAAAGCACGTGATTTTAAGGGTTATCTCAGATCAGCCTAGTGACCCTGGCTGGCAAGCATGTTGTCCCATCAAACGCTTTAGGAAACTGAAAACTTGAAGAGTTACTTCCTGGGCCTCCTGCCCCAGTTTTGACGGCTCGCATCTCTTGGTTGTATTCTAAGTACAGGGATCCAACCTCACTTTTCAAAGGCTTATTAACAAAATCTCGCCATTAGAGCAGCCTGGTGACTCATTTTTGGATACCCGTGTGTAGAAACAACAGCTCCTCCCTCTGCTGAGAAATGGCCCGGACAAGTGTGAGAGAGGGCCACAGGAAGTAAAAGGCACGTCTCAGCTGGGGTTCGTGGAGCCAAAAAGCCGACAGAATTCCGTGTTGCGGTTCTGTAAGCAAAGCCACCTTTAGGTCTCTATCCCAAAATAACTCTTCACAGTCGGCTGTGAGGGCTGTTTCAAGGCGGTATCAACGTTCTTGTATTTCCTGGCTCCTGAGTCATACTGTCAAGTTCAAGTCTAGAAGCGCCTGCTCTGATGGGTTTGAGAAAGGGGCGACCACACCGAAAAACCCTCCTCCATTCAAGAAAACAAAGCAAAACTCAACTGAAAACAAAAGACGGCTCAGGTAGCAGCTTTCATACAAAGTCAGTCTACGTTCGTCATTTCTGAAGCACTTCTAATGAAGCATTATACTCCGAAACATTTGAAAAGCGTTCGGCTCCAAGGTGAGAAACCCAAAGAGCCTTGTCTTGAAGGTACCTGGAAGCGCAGAGAGAACCACACCCCAAACCCACCTGCTGCTGCTCAGCATCCCAGCCTTAGTCCAGCACGAGACCCCCTCCCAGCCAGCCCCGCGCCCGCGATGCTGAAAAAAGTTAGAGAGCCAAGTGGACTCCCGCGACAGAACGAACCGAGATCCGGTGGGTCGCCGATCGAGGGTCCGGAGGCCGGGAGGAAACCGGCTGCGCGTATCCCCGCGGCCCGGCTCCCTGCGCTACTCGCGGGCTCCGGCTGCGCTTCTCAACCACAGTCCGAGCCCTGCGCCACCCGGACCGCATCTGGACGCCGCTGGCCCCGCCCCCGCCGCTCGGAGGCTGCACAGCTGGGGACCAAGCCCCGCCCCGGGGACGTCCTCCGCTAGGCGCGAGGCTTCCTTCCCCAGGACCCGTCGCCACGCTGCGGGATGCCGGGAACCGAGGCACCAGGCACCTTCCCCGCCTAAGCGCCTCCAGATGTTGCGGGTGGCAGTGGGGAGGTGAGGGGAGACCACGTGGACCACTCGGGAACTTCCTCGCACTCAGGGATGGAGACACGGGCAGGGCGGGATCCGCTGGACTTCCCCCGGGGAAACCCCGCCGGCACCGATGACATTTGCAGTCCAGAGTTTTTTCCGAGGCTGGGATGCAAGAACCCGTTTCTGAGCGTGGGTGTGGCTGCGCCAGCGAGGACCAGCGGGAAGGCTGAACCGGAGGCTGTCGATCACCCAGACACTGAGCCCCGCCTTCCAACAGCCCCTTCCCGCCTGAGGTCTGTGGAGCACTCACAGGAGTATTCCTGGCACCTTACTGGAGCCTCAGAAAAGAGTGAGGAGGTGCGAAACAGCTTCACAAACAAGGAGAAAACTGGAAGCCACCCACCAAAAGAGCTCCGGATGCCCAAAGCAGGAAGAATTTCAGGGACAAGATAGCGAGGGATGGAAACCCAAAGTTACTCATCTAATGTGAATAGATGGCTGATGAAGCAGTTCCACAGATGGTTAAGGCCAGAATGACCATCTCCCGGGCAGAGCGATTCCAAGTAACTCTGTTATCTAAGTATCTAAGGCGGAAACTCTATTCTCGTGGAAACGAAGTTTCTCTAAGCTGGGTCGTGCAGAGGGGCTCTCCCCCACCCCCGGCCCCCAAAAAAGGGTAGTAGGCAAAAGGGAGAGTAGTTTTTAACCACACAGAGCTGGCATGCGCTTCACCCAGTGCTCAAGACCAGAAAGAACACTGGTGGGGTGTCCTCCTAAAATGCTGGTGGAGATGGAACGTCACTCCCGAGGCCTTTCTCCTCTGTACCCCAGTCTTCTCATGAAGGACATACCAGATGAAGTCCAGAAACGCTTTACATCTCGCTAGCTACGGGCCTGGGAGGCGGTGAAATGATGGCCCTTTAGCTTGAGGATCTAAGTTAGATTCTCCAGAACCCACATGAAAATGTTGTGGTTGCTGACCCATGCTAAGACCGGGGCACACCTGGGACTGCCTGGCCAGCCAGGCTTGAAACATTGGTGAGTTGCCCGCCAATGAGAGACCTGGATTCAAAGAAGGTAGACTTGTCCTGACTTTCAGTCTGAGGTTGCCTCTGGCCTCCACAAGCACAAATCCACGTGGGGCGGGTTGGGTAGGTGGGGAACACAGATCCCACAGCCTTTGAAAGGTCATAAAACAACAAAGGAAAAATTTAAACTTAGTTTAGTTTAGTTTTGCTTTTCAAGACAGGGTTTCTCTGTGTAGTTTTGGAGCCTGTCCTGGATCTCTCTCCGTAGACCAGGCTGGCCTCCAACTCACAGAGATTTGCCTAGCTCTGCCTCCCGAGTGCTGGGATTAAAGGCGTGCGCCACCACTGCCCAGCTAAAATTTTTAAATTAAAGTTTTTTTTTTTAATTTAAAGAAGGGGACCAGAAGACTAATAAAAGTCTCCTAGAGGTAGGAGGTGGGGGATGGAGTTAAACAAAAATAGACTGGCCTGACACTTGATGCTCTTGCAGAGGAAGCGAGTGTATTTCACAGCACCGACATGGTGGCTCACAACCGTCCATAACTCCCGTTCCAGGGGATCCAAGGCCTCCCTCAGCCTCTGTGGGTGCCAGGCACACACAGTACATGAGGACAAAAACATTCATACACATAACAGAAAAAGAAATAAATCTTTGCAAAAAAAAAAAAAAGAAAAGAAAACAAAACAAAACACTAGAGCAGTGTGACGAGAGTGTGACCTTCAGTTATGATGGAGGAGGGAGGCTGGCCTATCAGCCAGCAAGAATCTGTCTGTTAATGTAAGATTGTGATAGAAAGGGAACCTAGAGCAGACTACAGGGGGCAACATCAGCTGTGTGTGTAAATCTAAAACTGTTCTAAAAAACACTTGTGAGCCTAGCCTTTGTGAGTTCGAGGCCAGCCTGGGCTACAGAATGAGTTCCAGGAAAGGCGCAAAGCTACACAGAGGAACCCTGTCTCGAAAAACCAAAACCAACCAACCAAACAAACAAAAACAAAAAACAGTTTTTAAACTTGTGCTGTTATGTAAACAGAGGGCCTTAAGGATAGGAGGCAAGCGTCTTACCACTGACCCACAACCCTTAGCCCTGATTATTTGAAAAAGAACCAGAACAAAGATGGGTGCTATATGCTCTGAGGGACGAAGCAGTGTCTGTGGGTACTTTGATGAGGACCTTTGGGGCCTAGCAAGGTGCAGATGTAAAGACCCTGAAGCTGGAACATACCCGCCTTCCACAAGAACCATCAATGCAGGTGGGATGCAAAGGGCAGAGTAACAGGAGATGGGCTGAGGATGGAGAGAGGGCACGTGGGTCTTCATGGTCTCAATTCGGTTTCCACTGAGATGTGATAACACTGAAGACTTTCCAGCAGAAGGGTGGCGTGACATGGCGTTTCCACCCTCCACAGCTCTGTTGAGGATAGATTAAAAGCCAAAGAGAAGTGCATGGGTACGTTGGGAAACAGTAGCAGTTAACTTTATGTCTCAACTTGACTGGGTCACAGAGTACCCAGATGTTATTCTAGGTGTGGCCATGAAGGTGATTTTTAGATGGGAATTAAATTTGCATTGGTGGCTTCAGTAAAGCAAATTGCTCTCCCTGATGCAACTGGACCTTATACCAACTCCTGAAGGCCTGAATCAAACAAGAAGGCTAAGGGTCAATTCCTTTGCCTGCCTGTCTTTGAAATGAGACCTTGGAGTCCTCTTGCCTTTGGACTTAGGCGCAGACTGGAACTCCCCTGTTGGTTCTTGTGTTCCTTCAGTCTTCAGGACCAGCTTGGGCCTGCATGGTTACATCTTCTGGCTCTTCACTCTGTTGAGTGAAGCTCTTGGAACTTCCATAAATGCACGAGCCGATTCCTTCCAATGCACAAGGCATATGTACAGGACAGCTCTCTGTATCTGCTATTGGTTCGGCTTCTCTGGAAAGTCTCGACTCATAGGAAACCATGGTGATGGAACAAGTGAGAAGCCATCGAATTCTGGCCATGTTCACAAGAAGAGGACTCACTGGTAAAAAGATGTAGGGCTTGGGAAAGGGGAATCAAAAGTAAGTCCTGATTTTGCTCAGAGCAACCAGGATAAAAGGGGCTCTTACACAGAGTTGGGAAGACCACCTCAAATGTTGTAAAAATGTGGGAATAGAGGAGTATAAAAAGTTCATTTTGGTGTGAGTGTGTAGAAGGGGCAGACTCTCAGGAGATGAGTTGTAAATGGAAGTTTCTGTCTCACAAGCAACTCCCAAATACCGGGCAGCTGCTTCCCAATTTATCACACAGATGTTTATATTAATTATAAATGCTCAGCCAGTAGCTCAGGCCTATTACGAACTAGCTCTTACACTTAAATCAACCCACAATTCTTACCTATGTTTAGCCACGTGGCTTGGTACCTTTTCTCAGTACGATATTCTCTCATTTTTATTATTATTATTATTTCAGGACTGAGGACCAAACCCAGGGCCTTGCGCTTGCTAGGCAAGCACTCTACCACTGAGCTAAATCCCCAACCCCTCAGTACGATATTCTCATCTCGCTTCTTCTGCATCTGGCTGGCGACTCCCTGATTCCGCCCTTCTCCTTCCCAGCATTCTCAGTTTGGCTTTCTCGACTAACTTCCTGCCCAGCTACTGACCTATCAACTTTCTATTAACCAATGAGAGTAATATATATTCATAGTGTAGAAAAGGATTGTTCCACCGCGTAGATCAATTAATAAAATATATGCCATGAAAGCATGAGGGCCTGTGTTTGGACCCACAGCATACATGTAAGAAGGTTGGCACCATGGCTTGCTTCTGTAAACCCAGCATAGAATGAAGGAGTTGGGGTGGGGGTGGGAGGTGGAGACAGGTAGATCCCTGGAGTTCACCAGCCAGCCTAGCCAATTGATGAGCTTTGTGTTCAGCAAGAGACTGAAAAAATAAGGTAGAATGTATTGGAGCAAGATACCCACTGTCTTCATGCATGTGCACCCACATTCACATACCCATACAAAAGCACACAAAATTTGTCTCCCAACAGACAGTCACCCCCCCAAACACACACACACACACACACACACACACACACACACACACACACGCTTTTGGCGAAAGAGTCTCATGTAGCACAAACTGACCTTTACTGTGTAGCGAGAATGACCTTGAACTTCTGACCTTTCTGGAACAATTTCCTGGAGTGCCGGGGTTACAGGCAAGTACCATCATGCCTGGGGTTATGTGTAACAGGGCTTCAGACCTAAGGCTCCCAGACTTTAGCCAACTGACTCCATGATGGAAGTGCCATTCAGGCTTTAAAACTCAGCATGTAGACACCGCCACCAGCCAAAACTAAAACAAAGGCCTAATCCATCAAAGTCTGTTGTTCTGGGAAGTCCCTGAATGTGCTTACCTTGCCTTTTGACTTCTGGAGTTCTGCTCTGACTAACTGTTCTTGTTAACTGAAGTATGTCAGCCTAGAACATGGTTTTTGTGTTGAAAAGCTCATCCTGAGAAAGGCTCAGTCCTGCACTGGGATCCCAAATACCCAATGTAGTCACCAGTTGGCTAATAAAGACTTTCTATTGGCTTAAACCGTATCAGAGGAGTCTCTGGTGAACACCCCCCCCCCCGCCCCCCAGCTATGCATGCCAGGCAACCTCTGCACCAACTGAGCCACACCCTCAGCCTAAGAATTTCCTTTTTGACACCTTCAGGTTGTCAAGTTGTCGAGAAGGCAGTTGATCGGATGAGTCTGAGACGCTGCTGCGGTGTCTGACGGGCTGACAGACCCATCAGAAGATCCAGCCATCTAAACCGTACAAGGCACCTTCTACAGCCTTTGGCTAAGAGGCAACTCTGCATCTCTACACCGTGGAGCTATCATGGCCTTCCATTTCTCTTCTATGCTGGATTTAGAACTCCTTGAAGACAATCTGTGTTTTTTTTAGACTGTGATGAAATATGTGCAACGTAAACTTTACACGGCAACCATCTTAAGATGCACGGGTTAGAGGCATCAAGTACAGTCACACTGTTGTGTGATCCCCAATGGTTGTGCATCTCTAGAACTTTTTAATCTTGACTAAAACTCTGTATCCATTAAACATAAGTTCCCTATTCTTCTCTTTCCCAGGCTTCGGCAACCACCGTTATGTTTTATTGCTATGGATATGTCCTTTTGCGACTGGCTTACTCTACTTAGCACAATACCTTTACTGTTCATCTATCTTGTAGCATACATCCAAATCCCATTCATTTTCAATCGGAATAGCAGCCCATCGTATACCTACACCGGATTTTCCTTATGGTTTCATACCTTGGGTTTCGTCTACCCTTTAGCTGTTATGAATTACATTGCCAAGGCCAGGGAGTGTGGATCAGTGGAAGAGCACTTGCCTAGAGTTTGAGGCCTTGGATCCAAGCACTAGAAAGTGATGATGAGGAGGAGGAGGAGGAAAAGAAGGAGGAGGAGGAGGGGGATGTTAAGAACACGATGCACACACATGTCTTTCAGTCCTGCTTTGGTTTCTTTTGAAGCTCCGCTCTGAAGCAGACTTACTGGGTCAGACGGCGATTCTTTCAGTAGCCTGTCTTTGATTTCTCCTTATCGGATACACTGCAGGGTACATGGTGCTATTTGAAAGAAAAAAGACCCAAGTAACTGTCGAAAGGGGAATGAGGCTAATGGCGGCAGTCTGTTCAGGGAACTCCAACCTGTCTTGTTTTGGACCTGCTCTCTTACCGTAACTGTAGGCAGACACTTTAGTCAGCAGCATTCTGGTCACCAGCATGAGCATCACTGTGTTGGGAAGTCTACACTGGAGTTTTCTTTTATTGCAGAAAGTTCTTTGGCTATTAGATAGACTAGATATCTGGATCCATCTGTGTCCTTGTCTTTTTTTGTTTATTCGTTTTAGTTTTTTTTTTTGTTGTTGTTGTTGTTTGAGACAGGGTTTCTCTGTGTAGCTTTGGAGCCTGTCCTGGAACTCACTCTGTAGACCAGGCTGACCTCAAACTCACAGATCTGCCTGGCTCTGCCTCCCTAGTGCTGGGATTAAAGGCGATACACCTTTATTTGGGGAGAAGAAAATAGGCTGTATAAGAAATATATTTCTCAAACGGGTCCTAGGACTCATTCTCTCTTTCTTCCTTTCTTCCTTTCTTCCTTTCTTCCTTTCTTCCTTTCTTCCTTTCTTCCTTTCTTCCTTCCTTCCTTCCTTCCTCCCTCCCTCCCTCCCTCCCTCCCTCCCTCCCTCCCTCCCTCCCTCCCTTCTTTCTTTCTTTCTTTCTTTCTTTCTTTCTTTCTTTCTTTCTTTCTTTCTTTCTTTCTTTCCTTCCTTCCTCCCTCCCTCCCTCCGTCCCTTCCTTCCTTTCTTTCTTTCTGTGACTAGACCTTTTATCGTAGAACTGTTTAGTCTCAATACTCATTATGGATCTGTTTAATTAAATTTTCTTGATTTAATTTTGGTAGGTTATGTTTTTAGGCATTTCCCCATTTCTACTAGGTTATGTTTTCAAAGTCTATGGATTTCACTGTGTTATTTTGGTTAAATTTCACCCTTGTCAGTTCTGGAAATGATGCTATTTTATTTTTATTTTAACAAAGCGTTAATAAATGGATATTTCTCTTAGTGTATTTGCATATTGCAAGGCACCTGAAGTTGAACACGTTCTGGTTGCACCAACATGCAAAGAGAACAAAAGTTCTCAGTGAAAGAGAATGGATTTTTTTTTTTTCAGTTCTCACTTAGAGACACCATGGCATATCTGCTCATTGGCTTTTAGTAAAAGCCGATTTTCCCACAGATATGAGTCTGCCTGAGCTGCTGAAGTGTTTGATGAGACTGTTGCTCAATGCTCATTTCTGGAAACTTCTTTATGCAACACTGCAGCCCTCTTCAGAGCTGATCAAAGCAAAACAGGGTGGGTAGGTAGGGTTGTCGGGCGCGGGAGAGGGGGGTAGGGGTTGATCAAAGTGTGTTATGTGCATGTATGGAGATGTCATAATGAAACCCATTGCCACGCACAATTAATATTTGCTCTAAAACTTGGACAGAAAAATATAGACACACTGTAGTACATAAGCCAGGTCTTTTACACAGAGCGTAGGCCTCGGGGTCAGCACAAATGTCCATGTTCTTACAGACCAATGAAAGATCTAAGAATAACAGCCAGAAGAGAAGTCGGATCTTTCTTAAGTGGATTTTGAACGGGAGTAATTTATTCTCAGTCAGTATCATTTTTACAAACAGGCAAAACATCTTCACATTCACATCCTTTTGTTCATTTAGGTGAAGCCCTGCCTCGAGTTTAGAAAAGACGTGCTTCTCCACCAGAAAGCCTTACTTTGGCTTTGAACACTGGTTTCTTCTCTTCCTTCTCCTCCTCCATCCATTTCACCCTGCTGGTATGGTTCCATGGGTCCCGTTGTTTTTCTTTTCCCCTTCACACACTCCTCAGATCGAAAGATCCCTTCTCTGCTGAGGGCTTGTGTCTCCTGTGAATTTGTGGCATGATGAAAACAGGATGTGGAAGCTGGGGTTATAGAACCGTTAAATGTAGCTCAGAATGCTTGCCTAGCATTTATGAAACCCGGAATTCTATCCCCAGCACCCCATAAGGCTGGGTGTGGTAGCATAATCCTGTTGGGAGCTAGAGCCAGGAGGACCAGGAGTTTAAGGTCTTCCTTGACAACACGGTCAGTTCAAGGCCAAACTAGGCTGTGTGTAAAACACACACACACACATACACACACACACACACACACACACACACACACACACACACACACAGAGATTGAAACGTGTGCAGTGAACTCACAGATGTAAAGGGTGGGCTCTTCCAGTGAGGATGTGGCCTTGAGAGTAACACCCTTGCCCAGGAGAAGCTGTCAGCTACTCCTCTGGGTCTGCAACTTCTCCCCTTACTCAGCGTGGGAGGCTGAAAAGGATGCTGTGGTAGGGGGACCCCTGGCCTTACGCCACTAGTGCTGTGTGTTGAAAGCAGGCAACTGCAGGGAATTACTTCAAACCCCGTGTCCTACAAGTCGGCGATGAACAAAGGTGAATTAAGTAAGACACAGGACATTGCCCCACAACTCTCCGTCTGAACTCACAAAGGAACATTTACAGAACAAATGCCCCTGTGCAAATCAGAGCCCGTACTCAGAGACGACACCACAGGTTTGGATGCTGGCCCGGATTTGAACATGGGCTGTCACTTCCATGGTCCTAGCATAACACCTCTGAGAGAGGCCTGCTCAAAGGAAAGAACACACACAGCTTCCAGTGTGGTTCACTTGTCTCCACTATAAAGTTATCTAAAGATAATGTCACTTGAACATGAACATGACATAAATACCTTATGACTGCAGACTATTAGATGCAAATCAACCCCCACATTAAAACTACAAAGTTAGAAGGATCCCCCCCAAACCAGATCTGATTTCATGTTATTTTGATAAAACCACAAAGCTTTACTCTACGGGTAGAAAGGTGTGCTGGGAGTTTTGGTCTTTGACCTGTTATCGACGTGAGTTTCTTTATTCTGAGGACAGTGGACACTCCCAAGAGTGACAATCCCTACCTAGAGGCTCTGTGTTATCATTATTATGACGCTTAAGCAATAGTCATCTCTTGAATCATACATCCATGATTTACTGATGAGTCAATCTAAAAGTCTCTTGAAAATAAAATGTAAAATAAGAATTTAGTCCAATGAAATAGCAAAGTGAAAATTCAGTTTTGTAGGTCAAGCAGACCACTGCAAACGTCAACACTAGTGAGAAGTGCCGGCCTGTGCTACATGAAAAAGTGTGGCCTTGAGGAAGAGAGATTGGTCCTGGGTCTGTTTCCAGCCTGGCATTGAAGGCCTACCAGGGTCTGCTCCTGATGCTTCCTTTGGGTAGCACTCAGAAGTATGAGTCTGGGACTTGTGTGACTGCCACATTCGTGAACATTCAGCAGCTGTGGTGACCTACACAAGACCTGCCCATCAACAATCCATCATGGAAGGTAGAGT